>NC_053024.1:476121193-476749119 GCF_003073215.2 Triticum urartu
GCAAGCAAACAATAACATACATAAGTAACAAACAACGATGCACAAGCAAAACTCAAATAAGAGAGGTTGACCAGAAAGTTCAACTTAAGAACTCCGGTACGCAAAAAGAATCAAATCAAACGAAGCAACGAAAGTCAAACGGCAAAAGAAAGAAGCTTCGTTTACTAATCTGAAACTAGGTCAAATTTTACAGTAGCAAAAATTTGTTTGAGTTGATTAACCGGAAAGAGGGTTTCGAGACGAAACTCCAGGCGCTTGAATCGCCTGATTCCGATAAACGAGCGAAAAGATAAACAGAATCTAAGATTGGATCAGAAATCGCGATCAGAGAAAATCGCGGAATAAATCCGATAAAAGAAAACTCACGAACAGACTAACGAACGAGCGTTCCTTAGTTGTAACTAACGGGCGAGGAACCAAGAAAAAAACCGGTGAATCCGAAAAAAACGGATCTAGGGTTTCTAAAAAAACCGAACGGTCTTTATAAAAAAAACGGTGGCGGGGCGCGGCGGCTACCTCCGGCGAGAGGTCCGGCGAGGCGCGGCAGCGGCGGGTGGCGACTTGCGGGGCGGCGGCGCTCGGCGGTGGCGCGAGCTGCGGCGGTGGCGGCGGCAGGCGGTGGCAGCGGCTTGGCGTGGCGCGGGCGGCGGCGGCGGTGGTGTGGTCTTGGGGGCGGGGTGGCGGCGTATATAAAGGGGGGCAGCGACTTGGAGGAGGGGGCAAGGCGCAGCGGAGGCGGAGTCCAACTCGGACTCCGTTCCGAGTGGCGGCGCGTGCGGGCGCAGGAGGCGGCGGCCTGGCGCGGCTGGGCCTTAGGCCCAGTCGGCGCGGGAACCCCCTTTTTTGTTAAACTTCGCCGACCAAAATAAAATCCTAGAAAAAAATAAATAAAAAACCTAAAAATTCCAAAACAAATTTTCACCGTCTAAATAAAATATTTAGGACGAGTTGAACATTTTCTTGGCCCTAAAATGAAATTTCGAAAACATGCAACTTTTCTAATGCAAATAAAATCTAAATAAAACCAAATAAAATCCAATAAATGATTTTAATATTTTTCCTCCGATATTTCAATTATTTTGGAGAAGTCATATTATCTCCACTCATTTGATTTAATATGAAATATTTCTCAGAGAGAAAAATTATTAAAATCAAAATCCTTGTTTCATTATTTGATAAAAATCAAATATGAAAACCGGAAAATCCCCAACTCTCTCCGTGGGTCCTTGAGTTGCTTAGGATTTCGAGGATTGCGTAATGGAAATGCAATAAATCATGATATGCATGGATGATCTATGTATAACATTCCAAATTGAAAATTTGGGATATTACAAACCTACCCCCCTTAAGATGAATCTCGCCCTCGAGATTCGGGTTGGCTAGAAAATAGGTATGGGTGGTCCTTGCGGAGATCGTCCTCTCGTTCTCAGGTACCTTCATCCTCGGTATGGTGGCTCCACTGAACTTTGCAAAACATGATAACCTTACTGCGGGTGACTCTGCTGGCAAGTCAAGAATCTTAACTGGCTTCTCCTCGTAAGTCAAATCACTGTCCAACTGAATCACCTCCAAGGGTACTATATCGTGGACTCCTGACAATCCCTCAGGTAACTCCAACTTGTAGGCAACTTCTCCCATCCGTTCCAAAATGTGATACGGTCCTACAAATCTCGGGGCTAACTTTCCTTTAACTCCAAAACGTTTCACTCCTCGCAAGGGCGATACTCGCATATATGCTCTGTCTCCAATTTCGTAGGTTACCTCCTTGCGTTTTGATTCTGCATAACTCTTCTGCCTGGACTGAGCAATCTTCTATCGGTCTCGGATCAATTTTACCTTCTCCTCAGATTCTTTAATCAAGTCTGGTCCAAACAACTGTCGGTCTCCTACCTCATCCCACATCAACGGTGTTCTGCACATGCGTCCATACAGGGCTTCAAATGGTGCCATCTTCAAACTGGCTTGGTAGTTATTGTTGTATGAGAATTCTACATATGGCAAATTTTCATCCCAACTAGATCCATAATCTAGCGCACAGGCTCTCAACATGTCCTGCAAAATTTGATTGACTCTCTCAGTCTGTCCATCTGTCTGCGGGTGAAACGCTGTACTGAACTCCAATCTCGTTCCCAGAGTATGGTGTAAGTGATGCCAAAACTTTGAAGTAAACTGTGTTCCTCGTTCCGATACGATGGTCCTCGGAAGTCCATGCAGACATACGATCCTGGAAATATAGATCTTGGCCAACTTTGCACTTGTATAGGTGGTTTTCACTGGGATGAAGTGAGCTACTTTGGTCAAATGATCAACTACTACCCATATGGAATCATATCCTGCTTTAGTCCTGGGTAATCCGGTGATAAAGTCCATGCCAAGTTTATCCCACTTCCATTCGGGTATCGGCATAGGCTATAACAGTCCTGCTGGCTTCTGATGTTCTGCCTTAACTCTCTGACATACATCACATACGGCTACATACTCGGCAATATCCTTCTTCATACCAGTCCACCAGAAACGTTCCTTCAAATCCAAATACATCTTGGTGTTTCCGGGGTGTATCGAGTATGGTGAGTCATGGGCCTCTTGAAGTATTAACTTCCTGATCTCCTGGTTGTTGGGCACATAAACTCGGTCCTCAAACCATAGGGTATCATGCTCATCTTCATGAAAACCTTTGGCCTTTCCTTTGCCCATCTTCTCCTTTATCTCGGCAATCTCTTTATCATCTTTCTGAGCTTCCCGAATCTTGTCCAGCAATGTCGAGTGAACCTCCATTGTGGCAATGAACCTTCTAGGTACAATCTCTAATCGAAGTTCCATGATGTCCTTTGCTAATTCCTTCGGCAGTCCTTTACTTTCAAGGATATTAGCATAACTCTTCCCACTCAATGCGCCTGCTACGACATTGGCCTTTCCTGGATGATAGTGTAGCTTCATGTCATAATCCTTTATAAGCTCCAACCATCTCCTCTGCCTAGGGTTCAGTTCCTTCTGGGTGAAGATGTACTTCAAACTCTTGTGATCCGTGTACACATCACAACGGTTTCCAATAAGGTAATGTCTCCAAGTCTTCAACGCATGCACTACGGCCGCTAGCTCCAAATCATGCGTAGCATAATTAAACTCATGAGGTTTTAGTTGTTGTGAGGCATACGAAACAACTCTTCCGTCCTGCATAAGCACACATCCAAGTCCTAAGCGAGAGGCGTCGCAATACACTTGGTACTCCTTATGTATATCTGGCAGTTCTTGCACTGGGGTTGTAGTCAAACGTTTCTTCAACTCCTGGAAACTTGCTTCACAATCTTCTGTCCATTTAAACTTGGTATCCTTCTTCAACAGTTCAGTCATTGGTTTTGCAATCTTGGAAAAATTCTCAATGAATCTCTGGTAGTATCCTGCGAGTCCAAGAAAACTGCGGATCTCGCTAACTGAGGTGGGTGCCAACCATTCAGTGACTGACTGAACCTTGCTGGGGTCTACTGCTATACCTTCTCCTGATATAACATGTCCAAGGAATCCGACTTCCTTCAGCCAAAACTCGCATTTGCTAAACTTAGCATACAACTGGTGTTCCCTGAGCTTCTCGAGAACTAAACACAAATGTTCTTTGTGCTCCTCCTCGTTCTTCGAGTATACCATGATATCATCAATAAACACCACAACAAACTTGTCCAAATACTCCATGAACACCTTGTTCATCATGCTCATGAAATAGGCAGGGGCGTTAGTCAGTCCAAACGACACGACCGTCTACTCGTATAATCAATATCGCGTTGTGAACACCGTCTTTGGTATGTCCTTCTATCGTATCTTCAACTGATGATACCCTGATCGTAAATCGATCTTTGAGAACACTTTAGCTCCTTGCAACTGATCAAACAGATCGTTGATCATCGGTAGTGGGTACTTGTTCTTTATCATCACTTCATTCAAGGCTCGATAATCAACAACCATCCTTAGGGATTTATCCTTCTTCTCAACCAAAAGTACTGGGGCTCCCCAAGGTGATGAACTTCTTCGGATGTATCCTTTCTCCAATAACTCCTTGATCTGTTTCTTAATTTCTTCCAGATCATTTGCGGGCATCCGATAGGGTCTCTTGGATATTGGTCCTGTACCTGGCAACAGCTCTATCAAAAGCTCAATGTCTCTGTCCGGTGGCATGCCTGGTAACTCCTCTGGGAAAACATCCGGGTAATCCTTTACTACCGGCACTTCCTCCTGAACAACTCCCGTAAGGGCATTCACTTGGCTCCTTTTTGGCACATGCCTAGACACATACTTAATCCTTTTTCCCTCCGGGGTGGTGAGATAAATCGACCTACTCGCACAGTCAATGCTTCCTCCATACTTTGACATCCAGTCCATACCCAATATCACATCCAATCCTTGCGACTCCAAGATAATTAGGTCGGACGGAAACACATGTGTGCCAATGGTTAAGGGTATCTGGTCACACCATCAGCTAGCCATATATTCCGCTCCGGGTGAACTCACTAGAAGAGGGGTCCTAAGGGTTTGGGTTGGTAGTTTAAACTTATCCACGAATCCCCTTGATATGTATGAATGCGATGCACCAGTATCGAAAAGAACAAGAGCGGTAAATGACTTAACCAAAAACTTACCTATTACCGCGTCCGGCTGCTCTTCAACCTCCTCCATGTTAACGTGGTTCACTTGTCCTTTGTTGAATGGATTTGGCTTCTTCCCAGCACTTCCATTTCCGTTTCCATTCCTTCCTTCGGGGCAATCATTGGCATAGTGCCCTGTCTTCCCGCACTTAAAACAGGTAACCTGACTTAAGTCTCTTTTGGCGGGAGTGGACGGGTTGGAGCGGTTCTGATTGTTGTTAGCTCCGTTCCCATTCCCATTCTTAGCACCACTTTGGTTATGTGATCCTCATCCAGTGTGGTTGTGACCTCCATGGTTGTGAACAAGTCCTCCCGAGTTCGGGGTTAGGCGAGGCTTCTACTAAGCTCCTGATTTATACTTCCCTTGTCCATACTTTCTCTTGCGGCTCTCAATCTGCTGTTGTTTCCCTTCAATCATAAGAGCCTTATCTACCAACTCCTGGTAGTTGTTGAAGGTTGCTACCATCAACTGCATCCTCATCTCCTCATTCAGCCCTTCCGTAAACTTCTCCTGCTTCGCGGCATCTGTGGCCACATCATCAGGGGCATAGCGTGATAACTTGCTAAACTCATCCACGTACTAAGCCACAGTACGGTTCCCCTGGCATAGGTTGCGGAACTCCCGCTTCTTCATCTGCATAGCTCCAGTTGAGACATGGGCGGTGCGGAAAGCTTGTTGAAACTGGTCCCAAGTGACGTTGGCTACAGGAAAAGTGGCTATGTAATTCTCCCACCATGAGGCTGCTGGTCCATCCAATTGATGTGCGGCAAAGCGCACCCTCTCAGCATCTGTGCAACCTGCGGTGTTCAACTCCCTTCCAATACGGCGTAGCCAATCATCAGCAACTATAGGCTCGGTGCTACTGGAAAACACCGGCGGCTGTAACCTTAGAAAACGGGCTAGGTTGTCCACTGGCGGTGGGTTGTTGTTGTTGTTGCCCTGGTTCTGAACTAGCAATTGCATCAAGGCATTCTGCTGCTGGATCAACTGGGTGAGCTCCGGCAGGAAGGCAAAACCGGTGTCACGTCTCGGAGGCATCTGATGGGTTTAGATGGAAGAGATTAGAATAGAAAGGGGTCTAATGAGAAAGCACTACCCATATGCCCATGAGACAAACACAATCATTTCACTCAATCAATCAAGCAAGGGCATACAAACGGTATAGAACTATTGCAAAAGTGCTCACTACTACTATATACATGGGGGAAATACTACTAATAGTTGGTGGTCATCTAGAAATTTTGATCTGTGGAAGACTCCATGATGTCTGCTCCAGCTTCGTCTTCAAAGTCATCATCACTAGGTTCAGAGTCGGTTTCATCGATGATGATGTAGTTGTCCGGGCAAGTGGAATCGTCGTCTTCTACTCCCGGTGCTGGTCCTCCCATGAATACTCCGATCTTCTTGACTAGGTCGTCATTCTTCTCCAGTAGGGTCTTGATTTCCTCCTCATATTCATCGCGGGTAAACTTGAGTTCTTCCTCTAGCTCGATGATCCTAGTCTTCGCCTTCTTCAGGTCCATCATGTCAGCGCACATCTGGTTCTCCTGACGTCGAATGTGCTGGTTTAACTCCTGGATGAAAGCTGCAATGGATTTATCCTTCTTGGTGCTGATCACTTCCCATTGCTCGTCTCGACGCCCACATATTTGGTAGATAGTGTCCTTAAGCTCCCTGTTGTAAACTTCTCCAATACTTCCCATGGTGATGTGAGCTGCCATACTCTTTTCTAAACTCGAGGTTGGTGCGTCGAAGGAAAATTCTATGGGTTTAGAGGTTGGTGAGAACGTCCTTCCTGGAACTTGTACTTGAATCATCCAGCGCTCTTCTTCTGGTAAAGTGGCGTTGTACGTCTTGGTGAAGCTTGGTATTCCAATGTTCAAGTACCTAGTGACTTCCTTCAAGTGGCGTCCAAAAGGTGTGCCTTCATCCGGTTGTGCAAACTTGTTCTTCATCTCCGTCATCCTAAAGAGTAGAAAATGGAGAGGAGTCAGAAATGAGAAGAGAAGTGTGACCTAGGGTTTATCTTAGTGGTCGTGTCCTACACTCAGCGTGTGCTCTGATACCATCTTGTAGCGACCCGACCTCAGATGGTCAAGTCTCTGTGCTTCAGTGTCATCCCTGGATCGATAATGTTGACACACAGTACTCGAAGGATTTATAACAGAGTAGAAATCACACACTTATTACATCGAATGTCTCCAAAGAGAACTTATTACAAGAATATGGCTTAAGGCCATCTAATACGATAACAGCGGAAGGCTTGGAAGATAAGGTGAGTCCATCAACTCCAACGGCATAGCTGAGCTGCACGGCAACGACCTAACGAACCTTACTCCTCGTCTGAAAAGTCTGCAACATAATACGTTGCAGCCCGAAAACGGGTCAGCACATGGAATATGCTGGCAAAGTAACACAGTAGAGCAAGAACAAAATAATACTATCACTATATGCATATATGGCTGGTGGAAAGCTCTATGGTTATAGTTTTGCGAAAAGCCAATTTTCCCTACAACAAAGGAATAGATTTTAATTTAACTATCATGGTGGTTGAAACATCATTGAGAAGGTACCCCCAACTCAATCCCAATTAAAGTGATTAACAACACAACAATATTAATTAAACATGGTGAGATACATGTGATAACCCAAGTACTAGATACTCAAGAATTGTCCATAACCCGGGACACGGCTAACCATGATTAGATTGTACATTCTGCAGAGGTTTGCACACTTTTCCCCACAAGACTCGATCGCCTCCGTTGGATTTCTCACACTACATGGTGTTTGAGAAATGGATGACCGAGACACAGTCTTTCAGAAACGTTAACTCTCTACTCCGGGTAGACCATACCAAACCTACAAAACCCACTACCTGCTGATCTACCTCTTCAAGAGCTTCATGTAACTTACTCAACTATGCTAGAGCCCATAATAGCTTGTGGCTGCACACGGAAGTTTCTAGCATGAATCATCTCAGTTCCCTTTGAGCCTGGGTGGCGGTCCATAGGAAGATCACACGGGTACCCCGGGATTTCCAAAAAAAATACAGACAACACTGGGTTCCCCAGGTGCCTCAATCCGCCCAGTTGTTTGATTAAGTTGCCACCTTAAGTTGAACCATTAATTAACAATCTCACATCTGTCATGAATATCACTCAAACCCAAACCATGTCTACGAGCATAGCATAGCAATATAAGCAATACGTAGAAGTAACTCCCAAGGGTTTGAATATAACAGGGTAATAGGTTCTACCTCAGCAACTACTTCCCGACCCGCAAGTTAATGACATCCTAATCATGCAACGTTTGAGGATTGGAACTAATGCATAAAAACTGGGTAATAATGGGATATGATCAAAGTGTTACTTGCCTTGCTGACGATCCGCGAATCCTAGAGACTCGTAGTAACACGCTTCGCACTCCGGGAATTCTATCGCAAGCAAACAATAACATACATAAGTAACAAACAAAGATGCACAAGCAAAACTCAAATAAGAGAGGTTGACCAGAAAGTTCAACTTAAGAACTCCGGTACGCAAAAAGATTCAAATCAAACGAAGCAACGAAAGTCAAACGGCGAAAGAAAGAAGCTTTGTTTACTAATCTGAAACTAGGTCAAATTTTACAGTAGCAAAAACTTGTTTGAGTTGATTAACCGGAAAGAGGGTTTCGAGACAAAACTCCAGGCGCTTGAATCGCCTGATTCCGATAAACGAGCGAAAAGATAAACAGAATCTAAGATCAGATCAGAAATCGCGATCAGAGAAAATCACGGAATAAATCCGATAAAAGAAAACTCACGAACACACTAACGAACGAGTGTTCGTTAGTTGTAACTAACGGGCGAGGAACCGTTCGTTAAAACGAATGTTCGGACGAACATCTGCTAACTAGAAGAACTGAGAAAAAAAACTGGCGAATCCGAAGAAACGGTTCTAGGGTTTCTAAAAAAACCGAACGGTCTTTATAAAAAACCCGGTGGCGGGGCGCGAGGGCTACCTCCGGCGAGAGGTCCGGCGAGGCGAGGCAGCGGCGCTCGGCGGCGGCGACGGCAAGCGGCGGCGGCGGCGACAGCAAGCGGTGGCGGCGGCTTGGCGTGGCGCGGGCGGCGGCGGCGGTGGTGTGTTGTTGGGGGCGGGGTGGCGGCGTATATAAAGGGGGGGCAGCGACTTGGAGGAGGGGGCAAGGCGCGGCGGAGGCGGAGTCCAACTCGGACTCCGGTCCGAGTGGCAACGGCGGCGGCGCGCGCGTGCAGGAGGCGGCGGCAGCGGCCTGGCGCGGCTGGGCCTTAGGCCTAGTCGGCGCGGGAACCCCTTTTTTTTTAAACTTCGCCGACCGAAATAAAATCCTAGAAAAAAAATAATAAAAACCTAAAAATGCCAAAACAAATTTTCACCGTCTAAATAAAATATTTAGGACGAGTTGAACATTTTCTTGGCCCTAAAATGAAAGTTCGAAAACATGCAATTTTTCTAATGCAAATAAAATCCGAATAAAACCAAATAAAATCCAATAAATGATTTTAATAGTTTTCCTATGATATTTCAATTATTTTGGAGAAGTCATATTATCTCCACTCATTTGATTTAATATGAAATATTTCTCGAAGAGAAAAATTATTAAAATCAAAATCCTCGTTTCATTATTTGATAAAAATCAAATATGAAAACCGGAAAATCCCCAACTCTCTCCATGGGTCCTTGAGTTGCTTAGGATTTCGAGGATTGCGGAACAGAAATGCAATAAATCATGATATGCATGGATGATCTATGTATAACATTCCAAATTGAAAATTTGGGATGTTACAGACCTGAAACTCCACGAAACATCTTAGAAAAAATAATAAAAAATCCTCGCCAAAGATGAAGACCATGGGGGCCACACCCTAGGGCGCGCCCCCTACCTCGTGGTCCCCCGGATGCCCTCCGACGCCAACTCCAACTCTATATATTTGCTTTCGGAGAGAGAAAAATCAAAGAGAAGAAATCATCGTGTTTTACGATATGGAGCCGCCGCCAAGCCCTAAAACCTCTCGGGAGGGCTGATCTAGAGTCCGTTCGGGGCTCCGGAGAGGGGGATTCGTCGCCGTCGTCATCATCAACCATCCTCCATCACCAATTTCATGATGCTCACCGCCGTGCGTGAATAATTCCGTCGTAGGCTTGCTGGACGGTGATGGGTTGGATGAGATTTATCATGTAATCGAGTTAGTTTTGTTAGGGTTTGATCCCTAGTATCCACTATGTTCTGAGATTGATGTTTCTATGACTTTGCTATGCTTAATGCTTGTCACTAGGGCCCGAGTGCCATGATTTCAGATCTGAACCTATTATGTTTTCATGAATATATGTGAGTTCTTGATCCTATCTTGCAAGTCTATAGTCACTTACTCTGTGTTATGATCCGGCAACCCCGAAGTGACAATAATCGGGACCACTCCCGGTGATGACCATAGTTTGAGGAGTTCATGTATTCACTATGTGCTAATGCTTTGTTCCGGTTCTCTATTAAAAGGAGGCCTTAATATCCCTTAGTTTCCGATAGGACCCCGCTGCCATGGGAGGGTAGGACAAAAGATGTCATGCAAGTTCTTTTCCATAAGCATGTATGACTATATACGGAATACATGCCTACATTATATCAATGAACTGGAGCTAGTTCTGTGTCACCCTAGGTTACGACTGTTACATGATGAACCGCATCCGGCATAATTATCCATCACTGATCCGGTGCCTACGAGTTTTCCATATACTGGTTAACGCTTATTTACTTTCCCGCTGCTACTGTTACAATCACTACAAAATACCAAAAACATTACTTTTGCTGTCTTTACTTTTGTTGCTGCTACCACCACTATCATATTACTGTGCTACTAAACACTTTGCTGCAGATACTAAGTTTCCAGGTGTGGTTGAATTGACAACTCAACTGCTAATACTTGAGAATATTGTTTGGCTCCCCTTGTGTCGAATCAATAAATTTGGGTTGGATACTCTACCCTCGAAAGCTGTTGCGATCCCCTATACTTGTGGGTTATCAAGACTAATTTCTAGCCCCATTGCCGGGGACCATAGCTCTATTCTTTGAGTCACTTGGGATTTATATCTGTTGGACACTATGAAGAACTTGAAAGATGCTAAGACAACAATTTATCCCTCAACTACGAGGGGAGGTAAGGAACTGCCATCTAGCTCTACACTTGATTCACCTTCTGTTATGAGTAAGCTAGCGACACCTAAACTTGCTTCTGCTATTCGTTCCGATATGTCGCATGTTATTGATGATGCCACTTCTGCTATGCATGATACTTATGATGAAACTGCTTCTATGCATGATACTACTCTGCCCCTTGGTGAATTTCTTGATGAACAAATTGCTAGGGCTAGAGAAAAAGAAATTATTGAATCTGAATATATGATGATAGTGATGATGAAAATATGCCTGTTATTCCTGAGGGTTATGTTTTTGATAAAGAATCTTCTTTAGCTATTTTAGCTTGCAGGGATAGATATGAGCTTAATAGGTTATTAGTTAAATGGAACAAAGAATCACTTAGAGATAAAATGAAACCCGACCCTGCTTTTGCTACTTCACCTATATGTGTTCCTGATAAGGATTATGAATTCTCTATTGATCCTGATATAATTACTTTGGTTGAATCTGATCCGTTTTATGGCTATGAATCTGAAACTGTTGTGGCACATCTTACTAAGTTAAATGACATAGCCGCCCTGTTTACTAATGATGAGAGATCGCATTACTTTTATATACTCAAAATATTTCCGTTCTCATTAAAGGGTGATGCTAAGATATGGTTTAATTCTCTTGATCCTGGTTGTGTGCGTAGTCCCCAGGATATGATTTATTACTTCTCTGCTAAATATTTCCCTACTCATAAGAAACAAGCTGCTTTGAAGGAAATATACAACTTCGTGCAAATTAAAGAAGAGAGTCTCCCACAAGGTTGGGGGAGGCTTCTCAAGTTACTTAATGCTTTGCCTGATCATCCTCTTAAGAAACCTGAAATACTTGATATCTTTTATAACGGACTAACTGATGCTTCCAGAGATTACCTGGATAGTTGTGCTGGTTGTCTTTTCAGGGAAAGAACATCGGATGAAGCTGAAATTCTATTGAATAATATGTTGACAAATGAAAATAATTGGGCACCTCCTGAGCCAGCTCCTGCTCCAATTACTGAGTCTATTTCTAAACCAACTCCGAAGAAGAGAGGTGTTCTATTCCTCAGCCCCAAAGATATGCAAGAGGCAAAGAAATCTTTGAAAGAAAAAGGTATTAAAGCTGAAGATGTTAAGAATTTACCTCCTATTGAAGAAATACATGGTCTTAATATACCGCCTATTGAAGAAACATATGATCTCAGTTCTTTATTTACTGAAGAACCTCCTGATCCCGATATCCCGACACAGGTAGTAAAGGTAAATTCTCTCTATAGATATGATAAAGCTGAAGTCCCTCCTACTAAAATTGCTAGTCAGTGCTTGGATGAGTTTGATAACTTTATCTTTAAGCAAGACGACTTCAATGCTTATTTTGGTAGACAATTAAAAGAAAATGCTTATATGAGTAGACGCTTGGGTGATTATATGGCTAATATTAAAGGTGAACTTAAACTTGTTAGCAAACATGCTTCTATGGTTACCACTCAAGTAGAACAAGTACTTAAGGCTCAAAAAGAAGTGCTTGATGAAATGAATAGTAAGAAAAATGATTATGATGTTAGAGTGGCCACTAGAACTGGTAGAATGACTCAGGAACCTTTGTATCCTAAAGGCCACCCTAAGAGAATCGAGCAACATTCTCAAAGAAATAATATTGATGTTCCTAGTTCTTCTAAAAAGAAGAAGAAGAAAAATGATAGAACTATGCAAACTTCTAGTGAACCTATTGCTGAACCACCTGATAATCCAAATGATATCTCTATGTCTGATGCTGAAACACAATCTGGTAATGAACATGAACCTAATGAAAATATTAATGATGATGTTCATGATGATGCTCAACCTAGTAATGATAATGATGTAGAAATTGAACCTGCTGTTGATCTTGATAACCCACAATCAGAGAATCAATGTTATGATAAAAGAGACTTTGTTGCTAGGAAACATGGTAAAGAAAGGGAACCTTGGGTTCAAAAACCCATGCCTTTTCCTCCGAAACCATCCAAGAAAAAGGATGATGAGGATTTTGAGCGCTTTGCTGAAATGATTAGGCCTATCTTTTTGCGTATGCGATTAACTGATGTGCTCAAAACAAATCCTTATGCTAAATATATGAAGGATATCATTACTAATAAAAGAAAGATACCGGAAGCTGAAATTTCCACCATGCTTGCTAATTATACTTTTAAGGGTGGAATACCAAAGAAACTTGGAGACCCCGGAGTACCTACTATACCTTGCTCCATTAAAAGAAATCATATTAAAACTGCTTTATGTGATCTTGGAGCCGGTGTTAGTGCTCTGCCTCTCTCTTTATATCGTAGACTTGACTTGAATACGTTGACACCTACTGAAATATCTTTGCAAATGGCTGATAAATCAACTGCTATACCTGTCGGTATCTGTGAGGATGTGCCTGTTGTGGTTGCAAACGTTACTATTTTAACGGACTTTGTTATTCTTGATATTCCCGAGGATGATAGTATATCTATTATTCTTGGAAGACCTTTTCTTAATACTGCAGGGGCTGTTATTGATTGCAACAAAGGCAATGTCACTTTTCATGTTAATGGTAATGAGCATATGGTACACTTCCCGAGGAAACAACCTCAAGTTCATAGTATCAACTCCATTGGAAAAATCCCATTGATTACAATTGGAGGTTTTGAATTTCCTCTTCCTACTGTCAAAAAGAAATATGATATACTTATTATTGGCGATGTGCATATCCCCGTTGAGGTAACTTAGTGTTATTCGAAATTTCTCCGGTTTCATGATTATCGGAATGAGTTTGTTAACAAGACTTGATCAACCTTGTTAGTGGATTCTTTTTGATGAGCATGAGATGGATGAAACTAGATGCACAAACTTCTATACCCTCTCTATACTTTCTGTTAATTAGTAGAAATAAAGTAAAAATAGTATTTTTTCTGTCTGTTTCCTCGCTTATCCATGCAATATAAAAATATCCCGAAAATAAAAGTCCTCAGAATGCCATGCCAATTTAATATGATTTTTTCGGGAATATTTGAGGATTTACTGTGCAAAAATTACCGCGAGAGGAGCTACCACCTGGCCACGAGGGTGGTGGGCGCGCCCCCCCTTAGGGCGCGCCCCCTTGCCTCGTGGGCCCACGGTGGCCCTCCTCCACTTATCCCAGCACCCATCTTCTTCCTCTGTCTCACACAAACCCGAAAAACCAACTCAAGCACGAGTTCCAGCCACTTTTGCTGTGATTTTCGATCTCCTTGCTCAAAGCACCTCTCGCAAAACTGCTTGGGGAGATTGTTCCTTGGTATGTGACTCCTCCATTGGTCCAATTAGTTTTTGTTCTAGTGCTTTTATTCTTTGCAAATTTGTGCTGCATAGGTGACCATGTTCTTGAGCTTGCATGCCAAATTTATATGGTTCCAAGTAGTTCTAATGCTTGATATAGGCTCTAGGCACTTGTAGGAGTATTTGCTATCAGTTTTATTGAAGTTGGTTCACTTTTGTTTGAAGTTACTAAAAATTTTAGAAAAATAATGAGGAGACTTTTGAGGGGTTCATCGAGCCGAAGCTCAAAGGATAAACAAAATGAAGAAGCTCAGAGGCCCAAATATAATTTGCCTCGTACCGCGGAGATCCGGCCGTGTGAATGGCCTTCTGATAATTTCTTGAGAGAGGCCGGGATTTATTAGGATTTCTATTCATTGATTAAGAATGCTGGCCTCACCGACTTCGTCCGCGGCCAACGTCCACAATATCTCTTACTCACAAATACTTTTGTGCAAAACTTCTACTTTTTCCCTAAAGAGTCACCTCCTTCAGTAGAGTTTCATTTATATGATGTTGTGAAGAAAATGCCATTGTATGAATTTTGCGCAGTCTGCAACATACCTCCTGATGGTATCTTAGAGGAACCACCTCGTAAAGAGTTGGAACCATTTATTAACCTTATCTCTGTGAGAGAAACCAGGAATGTTTCTGATGCAAGAATCACTAGCATACATTTTCCTGTGTTACGCTATTTTGCTTTATTTGCTAGTCGATGCTTGATTGGTCGTGGGAACTGTGGGAACCTTAGTGTTCCTGATATTATTATTCTGTTCCATGGTTTATACCACGACAACACTGTCAGTATGGGTGGAATTATTGCTAGGCGGTTGAGTCTGAACCGTACTAAAGGCCCCATCTTTGGAGGCATTTATGCTTCTCGCCTTGCTGCACACTTTAACATAGCTATTAGGCATTATGAGAAAGAAGAAAAGTTTCTACCTAATGCTTATCTAGACTATAAGAGCATGATAGCCCATGATTTTCTTGTTAAGGACAGGAATGGAGAGCTCAAATATAAGTTATACTTTGATAAACATTATCCTGAAACTATTACATTGCCTGCTCCTTCTTTGTTTAATTTTGAAGGACCCTACCTCGTTACGTGGGCTGCCATCCAAGCTTACAAGAATCTTGCACCAGCCCCAGAACAGGAACCACAAGATGAGCCTCCACGACAATCTGTTTATTCTTGGGATCCAGAGATGACTGTCAGCCAGTGGAAGTCAGAGTCTTCTTCTTCATCACAGTATGATCCCAACTATTCTTTGTCGCAGTACGACCCCAGCTACACTTACGGGTATCCGCCAGACTATCCCTGGCAATAGACCAACTTAGGCCAAAAGCCTAAGCTTGGGGGAGTACGTATTTCTCACCGACATTACATTTATGCTCTCACACACACTCATTGCTAGATGTCGGTGCTCATACTCTTTCACTGTAATATCCATGCTAGTTTATTTTCTTTTTCCTGCTTTCTTCTTGTGTGTTTGATAAACCATAAGAAAAACAAAAAAAATTAGTAGTAGTTTATTTTTCTGCTGTAGTAGTAATAATTAAAAAGAAAACCCAAAAATATTTCCCGTTCTTCTTTTGCTTGTTGGGAGCTTTCCAGTGTAAATAGTTTTATTTCTTTTCTTTTGTTTGGGGGTCAGTAGGAGAAGACCATAATTAAATTGTTGAAGTGGCTCTTATATGCATTATTGTTGAATTAACCCAGAGCCCATATTGCCTTGTCTTCTCTTATTTATTGAATGCTCGCAGATTCTAGCTTAGTCCAATGCACGTGCACTCTTATTATTATTCACATCGTTCGGTCATGCAAGTGAAAGGCAATTATGATGATATATGATGGGCAGACTGAGATGAGAAAAGTTGGTATGAAGTCGACCTCTTTTGTTTTTGTAAATATGATGAGCCCCTCGTTCTTGATTCAGCTTATTATGAATAAACATGTTTGCAATGACAATAAGAGATCATAGTTGCTTGTGCCATGCTTGATTAGCTATGAGTTATAATGGTTTACCTTGCGTGCCAACATGCTATTGAGATGGTTATGATGTGGTATGATGGGGTGGTATCCTCCTTTGAAAGATTTAAGTGACTTGACTTGGCACATGTTCACGCATGTAGTTGAAACAAAATCAACATAGCCTTCACGATATTTATGTTCATGGTGGATTATATCCTACTCATGCTTGCATCCAATGTTTATTAATTTTAATGCATGTACATGGCTGTTGTCGCTCTCTAGTTGGTCGCTTCCCAGTCTTTTGCTAGCCTTCACTTGTACTAAGCGGGAATACTGCTTGTGCATCCAATCCCTTAAACCCCAAAGTTATTCCAGATGAGTCCACTATACCTTCCTATATGTGGTATCTACCTGCCGTTCCAAGTAAATTTGTATGTGCCAAACTCTAAACCTTCAAATAAACATTCTGTTTTGTATGCTCGAATAGCTCATGTATCAACCAAGGCTATCCTTATCTTCCGTGTTAGGCGGGTTATTCTCAAGAGGAGTGGACTCCGCTCCTCACTCACGAGAAAATGGCTGGTCACCGGGATGCCCAGTCCCATGCTTTATGCAAACTAAATCAAAATTAATTGCAAACAAAACTCCCCCTGGGACCTGATGTATGTTGGAGACACTCGTTGTTTCGAGCAAGTCATGGATTGATGCTTGTTGGTGGAGGGGGAGTATAAACTTTACCATTCTGTTTGGGAACCGCCTATAATGTGTTTAGCATGGAAGATATCGCCATCTCTTAGTTGTTATGTTGACAATGAAAGTATACCGCTCAAAATACAATTTATCTCTATGTCAAAACCGAGCTCTGGCACCTCTACAAATCCCTGCTTCCCTCTGCGAAGGGCCTATCCATTTACTTTTATGTTGAGTCATCACCCTCTTATTAAAAACCACTAGCTGGAGAGCACAGCTGTCATTTGCATTCATCACTATTAATCTATGTTGGGTGTGACTATGATTGGATCTCTTTTACCATGAATTACAATGTCTAGTCAGTCCTTGATCTTTAAAGGTGCTCTGTATTATGTTTTGCGGTCTCAGAAAGGGCTAGTGAGATACCATCTTTTTATATCATATTATGATTGTTTTGAGAAAGTGTTATCATCCGAGATTTATTATTATCGCTTGCTAGTTGATTATGCTATTGATATGAGTAATTATGAGACCTGAGAATTATTGTAAATGTGGCTAGTTATGATCTCTGCTGAAAACTTGAATACTGGCTTGACATAGTTACAACAACAAGAGCAAATAGAGTTTGTAAAAGTTTTTCTTTCTTTCTTTCAGTTTGTCAACTGAATTGCTTGAGGACAAGCAAGGGTTTAAGCTTTGGGGAGTTGATACGTCTCCATCGTATCTACTTTTCCAAACACTTTTGCCCTTGTTTTGGACTCTAACTTGTATGATTTGAATGGAACTAACCCGGACTGACGCTGTTTTCAGCAGAATTGCCATGATGTTGTTTTATGTGCAGAAAACAAATATTCTCGGAATGACCTGAAACTCCACGGAACATATTAGAAAAAATAATAAAAAATCCTCGCCAAAGATGAAGACTAGGGGGCCCACACCCTGTCCATGAGGGTGGGGGGCGCCCCCCTCTAGGGCGTGCCCCCCTACCTCGTGGGCCCCCTGGATGCCCTCTGACGCCAACTCCAACTCTATATATTTGTTTTCGGAGAGAAAAAAATCAGAGAGAAGAAATCATCGCGTTTTACGATACGGAGCCGCCGCCAAGCCCTAAAACCTCTTGGGAGGGCTGATGTGGAGTCCATTCGGGGCTCCGGAGAGGGGGATTCGTCGCCGTCGTCATCATTAACCATCCTCCATCACCAATTTCATGATGCTCACCGCCGTGCGTGAGTAATTCCATCGTAGGCTTGCTGGACGGTGATGGGTTGGATGAGATTTATCATGTAATCGAGTTACGTTTTGTTAGGGTTTGATCCCTAGTATCCACTATGTTCTGAGATTGATGTTGCTATGACTTTGCTATGCTTAATGCTTGTCACTAGGGCCCGAGTGCCATGATTTCAGATCCGAACCTATTATGTTTTCATGAATATATGTGAGTTCTTGATCCTATCTTGCAAGTATATAGTCACCTACTATGTGTTATGATCCGGCAACCCTAAAGTGACAATAATCGGGACCACTCCCGGTGATGACCATAGTTTGAGGATTTCATGTATTCACTATGTGCTAATGCTTTGTTCCGGTTCTCTATTAAAAGGAGGCCTTAATATCCCTTAGTTTCCGATAGGACCCCGCTGCCACGGGAGGGTAGGACAAAAGATGTCATGCAAGTTCTTTTCCATAAGCACGTATGACTATATACGGAATACATGCCTACATTACATTGATGAATTGGAGCTAGTTCTGTGTCACCCTATGTTATGATTGTTACATGATGAACCGCATCCGGCATAATTATCCATCACTGATCCGGTGCCTACGAGTTTTCCATATACTGGTTTACGCTTATTTACTTTCCCGCTGCTACTTTTACAATCACTACAAAATACCAAAAACATTACTTTTGCTGTCTTTATTTTTGTTGCTGCTACCACCACTATCATATTACTGTGCTACTAAGCACTTTGCTGCAGATACTAAGTTTCCAGGTGTGGTTGAATTGACAACTCAGCTGCTAATACTTGAGAATATTCTTTGGCTCCCCTTGTGTCGAATCAATAAATTTGGGTTGAACACTCTACCCTCGAAAGCTGTTGCGATCCCCTATACTTGTGGGTTATCAGTAGGTAGCACGACATAGCGATAGAGCGAGAACCAGCAAGCAAAGATAGAAATGATTTCGAGGGTATGGTCATCTTGCCTGCAAAGTTCTCAGAGTTGTCGAAAGCTTGATCCTCGCTAGTGTAATCAACAGGCTCCTCGTTCACGTACTCGTCTCCCGGCTCTACCCAAAACAAGAACACAAGCAAAGGACCAACAATCAATCACGGTGCGATGCACAAGCAACATGAAGCAATACATGGCATGATATGCAAGATATGATATGCAATGCATATGCATGCTCTCGAAGGGAAAGAATGATCAAGGCATCTACTTGGCAAACCAAGTGTGCCTCCGTAAAGATGAGATAATTTCGCTTGAAATCGATATAAATATCACCGGAAACGGATGCACGGTTTGCAAATGGCAAGCAAAACAAGGATGACGCAAAACTGCGATTAAGAGCACGATGACACTTAGAATGCAATAAGAAACTAAGCTACTGCACTCCAACATATCAACAAGGCATATGGTAGTGATGTACAAGAGATTCTTGAGAAAACATGAACAATTAGCTACTGCTAAATCATAGTAGATAAGATTCAAACAAGCATGGCAAAAGTGCAAAAGATATCAGGTTCACAGACTTGGTGAAAATACTAACATGTCAAAAACAACATCAGGAAGCAATGTTTAGAGCAAGCAAACAACATGCTACAAGAACATATCGTGGCAAATAAAGACATGGCATGATTTTACTAAAAGCATATATCAAAAGTCCCTTACTGAACATGAGCCAAAAAGGCACAGAAGATATGATGACACCCGTGTAAACATAGCAAGTTTTATTAACAGTTTCAGACTTAGCAGAAAAATAGAGCATGACATACACAGAATTATGATAGCAACATTGTGAGCTCATGCCACTCACCACAAAGCATTGCATGACAATATAAGCATACCAATAGCAAGATGACATGTTCATGAAGCTAACCATGGCAAGAGAAAGTTCATAGGATGCATGGATCAGTAACAACAACCATGGCAATATTGATTAACATGTTAACATTCTGCCAGGAACATTTTATAGCAAAAGTAGAGCAATCAAATGACATGATAGAGCACTCCATAATTGCAAACAGAGGCATGGATGGATAGAGCATAACCATATGTTCAAAACATCATTACTGAAGCATCTCCAAAATAAACATGGATCTCACTGTAGCATCAAGTTTACATGGAATCAAAATAACAGCAGGAAAAGAAATTAGCAAAATCCAAGTCCCTGAAAACAACAACATTGTGGAGCCTACTTTGCATGCTTGTTCTAGTCACCACATAGATCCCAAAAATACAAGACAAGCACCCCTGTAAAGATGGCATGTTTTAGTTCAAAACACATGTAGACCTCATGCTCATATGATGCACCCATCAAATGCAACAAAAATGACAAAACCACATGATCTGATAAGTACCAGCAGCTAACATTTTATAGCACTCTTGCATCAATGAAAATTGCATCATAATGGGCCGTATCATGCATGGAAATTCTTCTACCATGAATAGCTCAACAAGACGAACAATTTGATATATCATATGCATGATTTGGAACACCGAGCACCGTGATATGACATGATGAAGTAGGCCATGAAAATGGCATAAAGATATCACAGATTTGGGGACTTAGCCATTTCAAAGGGAAAACGAGGTGAGCGTCAAGAAACTATATGACGCCTAGGGCGTCAGATAGTGCAACGAGTACGGGCTGGGATCTCACCTCGCGGGCCTGGCTCGAGTCGGTGAGGCAGGCCGTTGGGCTGGGCCGGATCTGGCCCATGGACGCTGAGGGAGTCCTGGATTAGGGGGTGTTCAGATAGCCGGACTATTCCTTCAGCCGGACTCCTGGACTATGAAGATACAAGATTGAAGACTTTGTCCTGTGTCCGGAAGGGGCTTTCCTTGGCGTGGAAGGCAGGCTTGGCGATACGGATATTCAGATCTCCTACCATTGTAACCGACTTTGTGTAACCCTAACCCTCTCCGATGTCTATATAAACCGGAGGGTTTTAGTCCGTAGGACAACATAGACAACAACAATCATACCATAGGCTAGCTTCTAGGGTTTAGCCTCTCTGATCTCGTGGTAGATCTACTCTTGTACTACCCATATCATCAATATTAATCAAGCAGGACGTAGGGTTTTACCTCCATCGAGAGGGCCCGAACCTGGGTAAAACTTCGTGTCCCTTGCCTCCTATTACCATCCGGCCTAGACGCACAGTTCGGGACCCCCTACTCGAGTTCCGCCGGTTTTGACACCGACATTGGTGCTTTCATTGAGAGCTCCTCTGTGTCGTCGCCGTCAGGCTCGATGGCTCCTACGATCATCAATAGCGATGCAGTCCAGGGTGAGACCTTCCTCCCCAGACAGATCTTCGTCTTCGTCGGCTTCGCACTGCGGGCCAATTCACTTGGCCATCTGGAGCAGATCGAAAGCTACGCCCCTAGCCGTCAGGTCAGATTTGGAAGTTTAAACTACACGGCTGACATCCGCGGGGACTTGATCTTCGACGGATTCGAGCCACTGCCGAGCGCGCCGCACTGTCCCGACGAGCATGATCTAGCTCTGCCGCCGAACAGTGCCCTGGAGGCCGCACTCGCATCAGCTTCGACCCTTAATTCGGAGCCAACTGCGCCGATCGAGGATGGGAGGTTGGACGCCACCTCGGGGGCTGCAATCCCAACGGCGAGTGAGCCGAACACCAGCCCCGCACTCTGCGAGACTCGTGACTCCAAGGAGCCGGACTCCTCTCCGGACTCCGAACCCTCCGCGCCCCTGCCGATCGAATCCGATTGGGCACCGATCATGGAGTTTACTGCCGCGGACATCTTTCAGCACTCGCCTTTCGGCGATATTCTGAAGACACTGGAGTCTCTCTCTTTATCAGGAGAGCCCTGGCCATACTACGGTCAGCAAGGTTGGGGTACGGACGATGAAGAAATTCAAATCCCACCCACCACCCACTTTGTAGCCACTGTCGACGATTTAACTGACATGCTCGACTTCGACTCTGAGGACATCGACGGTATGGACGCCGATGAAGGAGATGATGAAGAACCAGCGCCTACTAGGCCTTGGAAAGCCACCTCGTCATATGATATATACATGGTGGACACCCCAAAAGAAGGAGATGGCGATGGAACAGCGGAGGATGACCCCTCCAAGAAACATCCTAAGCGCCGGCGTCAGCGGCGCCGCTCAAAATCCCGCCAAAACAAATACAGCGATTCCAGCACGAGAGATAATAATACTCCGGAAAGTGCCGAAGAAAACCCCCTCCAGCAAGATTTAGCACAGGAGGATGGAGAAACCAACCCTCATGAGAGAGCGGCTGACAGAGAGGTCGAGGATGATAATTATATGCCTCCCTCCGAAGACGAGGCAAGCCTCGACGATGACGAATTCGTCGTGCCAGAGGATCCCGTCGAGCAAGAGCGTTTTCAACGCAGGCTTATGGCCACGGCAAGAGGCCTCAAGAAAAAACAGCAACAGCTTAGAGCTGATCAAGATTTGCTAGTCGGCGATGGACTGAACCTTGTGGCCGAAGAGCATAAACTCGAACGCCCGTCCAAGAGCTACCCAAAGTGCAGGTTGCTACCCCGACTAGAGGAGGAAGCACTTAAACCTGCATCACCTGCACTCGATACAGCCGATCGGCCACCTCATGGCCGCGACAGAGAGGCCTCTCGACCCTCCACTCAAGCCGCACCCCGTACCAAGGCACGGGAAAATGCGCCGGACCTCCGAGATATGTTGGACGACAAGGCAAGGCAAACGAGATCGATCTACGGATCGCGTGGGCGCCCCATGACTCGAGACGGTAACCGTCACGCCGGCCACAAATTCGGCAGGGCCGAACACAGTAGACAAAGCTCATTCGAGCTACGTCGTGATATAGCCCAGTACAGAGGCGCCGCACACCCACTATGCTTCACAAACGAAATAATGGATCATCAAATCCCCGAGGGTTTCAAACCCGTAAACATCGAATCATATGATGGCACAACAGATCCTGCGGTATGGATCGAGGATTATCTCCTTCATATCCACATGGCCCGCGGCGATGATTTCCACGCCATCAAATACCTCCCACTCAAGCTTAAAGGACCAGCTCGGCATTGGCTTAACAGCTTGCCAACAGGATCAATTAGTTGTTGGGAGGACCTAGAAGCCGCATTCCTCGACAATTTCCAGGGCACTTATGTGCGACCCCCAGACGCCGATGACCTAAGTCACGTAATTCAACAGCTAGATGAATTGGCCAGGCAATTCTGGACACGGTTCCTAACAAAGAAAAATCAAATAGTCGACTGTCCAGCGCAGAGGCCCTAGCAGCCTTCAACCACAATATCCGTGACGAGTGGCTTGCCCGGCACCTAGGACAGGAAAAGCCGAAATCTATGGCAGCACTCACGACACTCATGACCCGCTTTTGCGCGGGAGAAGACAGCTGGCTTGCTCGTAGCAACAATATGACCAAGAACCCTGGTAATTTGGATACCAGGGACAGTAGCCGTAGGTCGCGTCGCAACAAGCAGAAGCGCCGCATTAACAGCGACATTGCTGAGGATACGGCAGTTAATGCCGTATTCAGAGGCTCTAAATCTGGTCAGCGGAAAAAGCCATTCAAAAGGAATCCTAGGGGCCTGTCGAGTTTGGACCGAATACTCGACCGCTTGTGCCAAATACATGGCACCCCCGAAAAGCCGGCCAATCACACCAACAGGGATTGTTGGGTGTTCAAGCAGGCAGGCAAGTTAAATGCCAAAAATGAAGACAAGGGGCTGCATAGCAACGATGACGAGGAGCCCCGGCCGCCGAACAACAGTGGACAGAAGGGTTTTCCCCCGCAAGTGCAGACGGTGAACATGATATACGCAACCCACGTCCCCAAAAGGGAGCGGAAGCACGCGTTAAGGGATGTATACGCGGTAGATCCAGTCGCCCCAAAGTTCAACCCATGGTCCTCCTGCCCGATCACCTTTGACCGAAGGGACCATCCCACTAGCATCCGTCATGGCGGATTCACCGCATTGGTTCTAGACCCAATTATTGACTGATTTCATCTCACTAGAGTCCTTATGGACGGCAGCAGCAGCTTGAACCTACTTTACCAGGATACAGTGCGGAAAATGGGCATAGATCCCTCGAGGATTAAGCCCACCAAAACGACCTTTAAAGGCGTAATACCAGGTGTAGAAGCCAACTGTACAGGCTCAGTCACACTTGAAGTGGTCTTCGGATCTCCGGATAATTTCTGAAGCAAGGAGTTAATCTTCGACATAGTCCCATTCCGCAGCGGCTATCATGCACTGCTCGGGCGAACCGCATTCGCCAAGTTCAACGCGGTCCCGCACTACGCATACCTTAAGCTTAAGATGCCAGGCCCTCGAGGAGTAATTACGGTCAATGGAAACACCGAACGCTCCCTCCGAACGGAGGAGCACACGGCGGCCCTTGCAGCGGAAGTACAAAGCAGCCTCTCCAGGCAGTTCTCTAGTCCGGCCATTAAACGTCTGGACACCGTCAAGCGCGCCCGGAGTAACCTACAACAAGACCGCCTGGCACATTCCAAGCAGGCGTAGAAATGCGGCCCCAACCCCAGCCCTTGCAACAATGCGACATCAGTGCTTCGCGTACATAACTACACTCTAGAAATACCATGGGTACAGGGGGCACCATCACGGCACGCCCGAAACACGGCTTAAACCGCACCAGGGGCTGCTGATTTTTTAATTTTCTCTCACTTTCAGGACCACATTCTTCGGGAGGCCCGTTCGGCAGTTAAATTTCCGCACAAACGATGCAAGAACCAGGGAAGCAGACAAGCCATGCCGCATTACGGAACTCACAGGTGGTCTCTATCACGAGCAGTATACCTGTTTCGCATACCATTCCTCAGCCTGCCCCTGGAACGGACATGTTAAATAGTCTAACCTTTTGCTCATCGCATTATTTGTATCGTTCTGCTTTGATTGCAGCCCATTTTTAATAAACAATGCATAGCTTTTGTCTATTTTTGCATTACTTTTTTTTATAAATATCTGATCCTTAACGACATGTTACACCCGTACAATTTGGTACGGCCAAAATACGCCAGGGGCTTTAGTACCCCTCAATATGGTGTGAGAAGTCCGAACACTTTACCAGGATACAGTGCGGAAAATGGGCCTAGATCCCTCGAGCATTAAGCCCACCAAAACGACCTTTAAAGGCGTAATACCAGGTGTAGAAGCCAACTGTACAGGCTCAGTCACACTTGAAGTGGTCTTCGGATCTCCGGATAATTTCCGAAGCGAGGAGTTAATCTTCGACATAGTCCCATTCCGCAGCGACTATCATGCACTGCTCGGGCGAACCGCATTCGCCAAGTTCAACGCGGTCCCGCACTACGCATACCTTAAGCTCAAGATGCCAGGCCCTCGAGGAGTAATTACGGTCAATGGAAACACCGAACGCTCCCTCCGAACGGAGGAGCACACGGCGGCCCTTGCAGCGGAAGTACAAAGCAGCCTCTCCAGGCAGTTCTCTAGTCCGGCCATTAAACGTCTGGACACCGTCAAGCGCGCCTGGAGTAACCTACAACAAGACCGCCAGGCATGTTCCAAGCAGGCGTAGCAATGCGACCCCAACCCTAGCCCTCGCAACAATGCGACATCAGTGCTTCGCGTACATAACTACGCTCTAGAAATACCATGGGTACAGGGGGGCACCATCACGGCACGCCCGAAACACGGCTTAAACCGCACCAGGGGCTGCCAATTTTTTAATTTTCTCTCACTTTCAGGACCGCATTCTTTGGTAGGCCTGTTCGGCAGTTAAATTGCCACACAAACGATGCAAGAACCAGGGAAGCAGACAAGCCATGCCGCATTACGGAACTCATAGGTGGTCTCTATCACGAGCAGTATACCTGTTTCGCATACCATTCCTCAGCCTGCCCCTGGAACAGACATGTTAAATAGTCCAACCTTTTGCTTATCGCATTATTTGTATCGTTCTGCTTTGATTGCAGCCCATTTTTAATAAACAATGCATAGCTTTTGTCTATTTTTGCATTACTTTTTTTATAAATATATGATCCTTAATGACATGTTGCACCCATACAATTTGGTACGGCCAAAATACGCCAGGGGCTTTAGTACCCCTCAATATGGTGTGAGAAGTCCGAACACTTTTACAAGTGCGGCACCCCGAACTTATAGCATTATATGCATCGGCTCCGAATCATGTCTTGGGTCAATAGTTGTGTTTGCCCAGCTCCTATGTTTTGGTGCCTTACGTTCCGCTATATCGGCTAAGGTAGCACTAGGAGAACCACTGCGATTGTGCCCTAGTTGAGCTGGGTCGAGCACCTCAGTGGAGAAAGCTAAAACTGACTGTCATGATGAAGCGAGAGCTGGTCGCTGTTCGAGAGGTTTTTTCGAGTCCCTAAAGACTTATGCCGCTTAGGGCGAGGAGTCGGCTCTGTCCGGCCAAGGCGTGGATAGCGCCCCGAACTCGGTCTTCCGAATACCAGGGGCTTCGCCGAAATTTAAAATTATAGAATTCTATGGCTAAGTGAGAGTGTTCACGTGTTATAGTCCGATTGCCTTGTTCGTTGGGCTGAGCGCCTCCCTCGAAGGACCCAAACATGGGAAAAAGAGCGGTCGGGTTTATCCCCGAACACCCCAGCACTAGCGGCATGGGGGCAGAAGCCGACAACTCGCCATCTCTCAGAATTGATAAACAGCCGCACAGAAGGTAATATTTTAAATTCCAACAGCATTGCTCAGCGCATATAAACAAGTTTTCAGCGCACACGACAAAAACGAGCGATTTTCACTCAAAAATTACATCCCTGGTACATTCATCCGCCATAAGGCAGGCACCCTTCAGAACATCCTTATAATAATTCTCGGGCTTGCGATGCTCCTTCCCCGGCGGTGGCCCGTCCTTCACAAGCTTCTCAGCATCCAGCTTTCCCCAGTGCACCTTGGAACGGGCAAGGGCCCTACGGGCACCTTCAATGCAGACGGAGCGCTTGATGACTTCGAGCCTTGGACAGGCCTCCACCAGCCGCCGCACCAGCTCGAAATAGCTCCCAGGCAGAGCCTCTCCAGGCCACAACCGGACCATGAGGCCCTTCATGGCTTGTTCGGCCGCCTTGTGGAGCTCGACCAGTTGCTTCAGCTGGTCGCTCAGGGGCACGGGGTGTCCGGCCTCAGCATACTGAGACCAGAACACCTTCTCCGTCGAGCTACCCTCCTCAGCTCGGTAGAATGCAGCGACATCGGACACACTCCGGGGAAGATCTCCAAATGCTCCTGGAGAGCTCCGGATTCGGGTAAGTAACAAGTAACTCACGTTTATGTGTTTGCTTTGCATAAAGAATGCCTTACCCGCCGCTATCTTCTTCACCTCATCCAACTCCTGGAGGGTCTTCTGGGATTCGGCCTTGGCAGACTTGGCATTTTCAATTGCCGCTACGAGCTCGGACGCTCACGTCTTTGAGTCAAGCTCCAAACTCTCATGTTTTTTCATGAGAACCTGGAGCTCTTGCCGCACCTTGCCAACCTGGGCCTCATACTTCTCCCGCTCGGTGCGCTCCGTGGCCGCCTTCTTCTCGGCCTCGACCAGCGCTTGCTTAAGGGTCGCCACCTCAGAGGTGGCCCCTACAATAGCCACGATAATCCTGTCATTTTTTGCAATTGCACCTCTTTATATATATTTAAACAAGGTATTTCTTACCTTCATTGTCCTCGAGCTGCTTCTTGGCATGCCCAAGCTCTTGCTCGGACCGCTCGAGGCTCTGCTTTAGCGTGTCCACTTCAACAGTCAGTGCGGCAGACGCCAGCAGAGAAGCCTACATACGCATATTGACTCCTTTTTGTTAGACTCCTGCGAATTTTTGATCCTCTATTCGGCTTTTCTTCCCGAACGCCCAACAGAGCATCAGGGGCTACTGTCTATGCGGTAATATTATTTACACATTCTTTATTTACCTCAAAGCCTGTTAAAAGGCTAGTACAAACTTCAGCCAGTCCGCTCTTGGCGGACTGAACCTTTTGGACCACTGCACTCATAATAGTGCGGTGCTCCTCGTCGATGGAGGCGCCTTGGAGCGCCTCCAACAGATTGTCCGGCGCCTCTGGTTGGACGGGGGTCACCGGCACGGTGGGCTTGCTCCTCTTGGAAGGAGGCCCCCCGTCGGACTCTGGAACCTTTGAAGGTTTTGGAGCGGTGTCCGGCCTAGAGCCGGACTTGGAGCCCTGGGGGGTTTCATCCCCTTTACTCCTGGAGTCCGGGAGGTCGCCTTGCGGCGCCTCCAGGACCACCTCCTCCCGGCTTGGAACTTGTTGGGACAACACTTCGGTGTCGTCCGTAGGGCGGGGGGAGGAAGCTGTCGGAAGCGAGTTCACATCCGACGAGTCCAGTGAGCCGCTCGACGACGCGTCGAGCCGGTCTTTGGGTGGGCTGCATAAACATATTCGACATAAGGGAAAGTTGTGCAATAAAGGAATACTATGAATTACTCTGGTATCCGGATACTTACGATTTCGCCAGGGGCTTGGCCCTGGGCTGCCACTCCTCTCCGCCGTCGTCGGCGTCGGTGGAGTAGTCTGAGGATGGGTTTTCCCCTTCTTGGACCCTCCGGCCTCCCCAGAGAGGGTGGCCTTCCTTTTCTTCTCTCCTCCTGCTGGAGGAGGAGAGCTCTCTTCTTCTTCCTCCTCGTCTTCACGGGAGGAATGCACCTCGGAGCCGCCGGATGATGAACCCGACACCTCCTGGCGCCGGGCACTTTTTTGAGTCCCCGCGGCCTTCTTCGTGGCCTTCTTCTCTGACACCACATAGGGTGCCGGAACCAGCAGCTTCGCCAAGCGGGCATCGGCTGGGCCTTCGAGCAAAGGAGCCGGATAGTCGATCTGTCCGGACTTCGTCTTCCAACTCTGTCAAAGGTTAGGGAGCTTAGATCCCACACAGAGTTAAACTATGTAAAACTAATACCCTGTAAAAGGTACAAACAACTTACCGCGCTAGCATGACACTGCGTGCTGAATCCGTGATCCTCGGTAGCGGATGCGGGAGCCTCGGCGCCCTTGAAAAGCACCCTCCAGACATCTTCGTACGTCGTATCGAAGAGCCTGCTCAGATTTCGGTACTGCGCCGGGTCGAACTCCCACAGATTGAATGCCCGTTGTTGACACGGGAGGATCCGGTGGATGAGCATAACCTGGACTACATTGACAAGCCTGAGCTGCTTGTCCACCAGGGTTTGGATGCATGTTTGCAATCCTGTCACCTCTCCTTTGTTGCCCCACGACAGGCCCGTCTCCTTCCAGGACGTGAGCCGCGTTGGGGGTCCGGATCGGAACTCGGGGGCTGCGACCCACTCAGGGTCGCGCGGCTCGGTGATGTAAAACCACCCCGATTTCCACCCCTTCAGGGTCTCCACAAAGGAGCCCTCGAGCCATAAGACGTTGGGCATCTTGCCCACCATGGCGCCTCTGCACTCCGCCTGGTTGCCGTGCACCACCTTCGGCTTGACATTGAAAGTCTTGAGCCATAGGCCGAAATGGGGGCGGATGCAGAGGAAGGCCTCGCACACGACGATAAACGTCGAGATGTTGAGGATGAAGTTCGGGGCCAGATCATGGAAGTCCAGGCCGTAGTAGAACATGAGCCCCCAGACGAATGGGTGGATATGAAAGCTGAGTCCACGGAGGAAGTGGGGAAGGAACACTACCCTCTCATGCGGCCCTGGGGTGGGGAGGAGCTGCCCCTTTTCGGGAAGCCAGTACGCGATGTCGTTGGACAGGTATCCGGCCTTCCTCAATCTTTTGATGTGTCCCTCCGTGGCGGAGGAGACCATCCACTTGCCTCCCGCTCCGGACATGGATGAAGAAGGTTGAGGTGGGGAGTGCGGACTTGGGCGCTGGAGCTCGAGTGCGCGTGAATGGATAGGCAAAGGAGGAAGAAGGCGTAGGTGAAAAGGTGGATCCTTATCCCCTTATATGGGTGGACGCAACTACGTGTCCCCACCAGCCTGGTACACCTCGATTATCTCCAAGCGCCTTAATCAATGGCGCGGTAGGGTTACCCACGCCCGTATTGATGAGAATCCCGAAATAAGGGGACACGATCTCTACTTTAACAAGACGTGCCAAGGAAACCGCCTCGCATGATGCGTTGGGATGGGATAGTGAAACGACTCGTAAAGGCTTGGCCGTGGCGTGTCGCACTACGGAATACGTCAGCAGATTAGATTTATGTAAATATTATTCTCTCTATAGCAATATGTGGAAACTTATTTTGCAGAGCCGGACACTATGTTTGTGTTCAAAATCTTCTATGAAGTACTTGGAGGAGGAAACCGCCTTGCAATGCCGAAGACAATCTGCGCGCATGACTCATCGTCATTGAAGCCTGGTTCAGGGGCTACTGAGGGAGTCCTGGATTAGGGGGTGTTCGGATAGCTAGACTTTGCCTTCAGCCGGACTCCTGGACTATGAAGATACAAGATTGAAGACTTCGTCCCATGTCCGGAAGGGACTTTCCTTGGCGTGGAAGGCAGGCTTAGCGATACGGATATTCAGATCTCCTACCATTGTAACCGACTTTGTGTAACCCTAACCCTCTCCGATGTCTATATAAACCGGAGGGTTTTAGTCCGTAGGACAACATAGACAACAACAATCATACCATAGGCTAGCTTCTAGGGTTTAGCCTCTCCGATCTCGTGGTAGATCTACTCTTGTACTACCCATATCATCAATATTAATCAAGCAAGATGTAGGGTTTACCTCCATCGAGAGGGCCCGAACCTTGGTAAAACTTCGTGTCCCTTGCCTCTTGTTACCATCCGGCCTAGACGCACAGTTCGGGACCCCCTACCTGAGATCCGCCGGTTTTGACACCGACAGACGCGGTCAACGGTGTGGGGTGGCCGCGGATCTACCCGCTCAATCTGGTCAGCGGTGGTGGTGGTTCACGCCGACGACGGCGAGGCGAGGCAGGAAAGACAGCAGGGATGCAACGCCGGAGGAGTACGGCGACGGGGTCGACGCAGGCGGAGGTGCGAGGCGGCGCCGGTGTGCAGGAAGGCGGGGGGGACGAAGTCCGACGACGAGGCGACGGGTCGACCTCCAGCGAGGTCCGGGTGGCCGGCGGGAGGTGCGGAGCCGGGCGGTGGCGGATCTTGGCGCAGGGCGGCGGAGGAGAGCGTTGGCGGCGTGGGCCCGGCATGGCCCGGTTCGGCCCGGGGCGGGCCGGAACTGGGCCCCGGGCGACCGGCGGCGATGTGGGCGTGGGGTGACGACGTGTCATCTCCTGGTTGGCTCGGGGCGGCGGGCGAACATGTCCGTCGGTGGAGAAGATGTGTCCGGCGGCGAAGAGGGGAAAAAGGTAGGGTTTGGACTGCGCGAAAATTCGGAGGGGATCGCATATTTATAGGTAGAGGGAGTTTGTATCCAAATGAGGTGTAGTTTTCGCCCACACGATCGTGATCCGACGACGGAGGACATGGAGATGTTTTAGATGGGTTATTGGGCTGTTTTGGAGGGGTGTTGTGCTGCAACACACAAGAGGCTTATGTGGTTAGCCGGTTAACCGTTGGAGCATCAAACGGCCTCCAAATGGAACGAAATTTGACAGGCGGTCTACTGGTGGTGTATGATGTCTACTACACAACCTTCTTCTTGTAGACGTTGTTGGGCCTCCAAATGCAGAGGTTTGTAGGACAGTAGCAAATTTCCCTCAAGTGGATGACCTAAGGTTTATCAATCCGTAGGAGGCGTAGGATGAAGATGGTCTCTCTCAAGCAACCCTGCAAGCAAATAACCAAGAGTCTCTTGTGTCCCCAACACACCCAATACAATGGTAAATTGTATAGGTGCACTAGTTCGGCGAAGAGATGGTGATACAAGTGGTATATGGATAGTAGATAAAGGTATTTGTAATCGGAAATTATAAAAATAGCAAGGTAACTAATGATAAAAGTGAGCGTAAACGGTATTGCAATGCGTTGAAACAAGGCCTAGGGTTCATACTTTCACTAGTGCAAGTCCTCTCCACAATAATAACATAATTGGATCATATAACTATCCCTCAACATGCAACAAAGAGTCACTCCAAAGTCACTAATAGCGGAGAACAAACGAAGAGATTATGGTAGGGTACAAAACCACCTCAAAGTTATTCTTTCCAATCAATCCGTTGGGCTATTCCTAAAAGTGTCACAAACAGCCCTAGAGTTCGTACTAGAATAACACCTTAAGACACAAATCAATCAAAACCCTAATGTCACCTAGATACTCCAATGTCACCTCAAGTATCCGTGGGTATGATTATACGATATGCATCACACAATCTCAGATTCATATATTCAACCAACACAGAGGACCTCAAAGAGTGCCCCAAAGTTCTACCAGAGAATCATGATGAAAACATGCGCCAACCCCTATGCATAGGTTCATGGGCGGAACCCGCAAGTTGATCACCAAAACATACATCAAGTGAATCACGTGATATCCCATTGTCACCACAGATACGCACGGCAAGACATACATCAAGTGTTCTCAAATCTTTAAAGACTCAATCCGATAAGATAACTTCAAAGGGGAAACTCCATCCATTACAAGAGAGTAGAGGGGGGGGAGAAAACATCATAGGATCCAAATATAATAGCAAAGCTCGCGATGCATCAAGATCGTATCACCTCAAGAACACGAGAGAGAGAGAGAGAGAGATCAAACACATAGCTACTGGTACATACCCTCAGCCCCGAGGGAGAACTACTCCCTCCTCGTCATGGAGAGCACCGGGATGATGAAGATGGCCACTGGAGAGGGATTGCCCCCTCCTGCAGGGTGCCGGAACGGGTCTAGATTGGCTTTCGGTGGCTACGGAGGCTTCTAGCGGCGGAACTCCCAATCTATTGTGCTCACGGATGTTTTTAGGGTATATGGAGATATATAGGCGGAAGAAGTACGCCAAGGGGGCCACGAGGGGCCCACGAGGGTGAAGGGCGCGCCCCCCTGCCTCGTGACCTCCTCGCAGATCCCCCGACGTGCACTCCAAGTCTTCTGGGCTTCTTTCCTTCCAAAAATGAGTTCCGTGAAGTTTCAGGTCAATTGGACTCCGTTTGATTTTCCTTTTCTTCGAAACCCTAAAACAGAGTAAAAACAGAAACTGGCACTGGGCTCTGGGTTAATAGGTTAGTCCCAAAAAATGATATAAAAGTGTATAATAAAGCCCATAAACATTCAAAACAGTAGATAATATAGCATGGAGCAATCAAAAATTATAGATACGTTGGAGACATATCAGTGTACGAAGTCCACTTGACAAATCTCGGCCTATTCCGAGTACGTTTAACTGCCGCTCACGAAAGGAGAGAAGAGGGGTGCGCTGGTGCATGTGGGAGTGTCGGATTGCGAAATGGACAACGGGGAAAATGCTCGGATGCATGAGGCGAACACGTATGCAAGTGCGATGCACATGATGACATGATATGAAATGCATGACATGAAAAAAATGCAAAATGAAGACAAAACCCAACCACGAAGGGAAATCTCATAACTTAAAGCCGAAAATGGCAAGAGTCGGAGTTACAAATATGGCAAGTTACATCCGGGGTGTTACAGTGATGCAGCAAAGTAGCGTAAGTATTTCCCTCAGTTTTAGAGAACCAAGGTATCAATCTAGTAGGAGACTACACGCAAGTCGCCTAGTACCTGCACAAAAAAATAATAACCTTGCAACCAACGCGATAAAGGGGTTGTCAATCCCTTCACGACCACTTGCAAAAGTGAGATTTGCTAAAGATAATAATATAAATATTTTTGGTATTTTTGTTGTATAGATTGGAAAATAAAGATTGCAAAATAAACGGCGACAGAAATAGCTAGTTGATGGGAAACTAATATTATGTAAAGTAGACTAGGGGGCCATAGGTTTCACTAGTGGCTTCTCTCAAGATAGCATATATTACGGTGGGTGAACAAATTACTGCCGAGCAATCGATACAAAAGCACATAGTTATGATGATATCTAGGCATGATCATGAACATAGGCATCACATCCATGTCAATTAGACCGAAATGATTCTGCATCTACTACTATTACTCCACACATCGACCGCTATCCAGCATGCATCTAGAGTATTAAGTTCATAAGAACAGAGTAACGCATTAGGCAAGATGACATGATGTAGAGGGATACACTCAAGCAATATGATATAAACACCATCTTTTTATCCTCGATGGCAATAATACAATACGTGCCTTGCTGCCCCTGCTGTCACTGGGAAAGGACACCACAAGATTGAACCCAAAGCTAAGCACTTCTCCCATTGCAAGAAAGATCAATCTAGTAGGCCAAACCAAACTGATAATTCGAAGAGACTTGCAAAGATATCAAATCATGCATATAAGAATTCATAGAAGAATCAAATATTGTTCATTGATAATCTTAATCATAAACCCACAATTCATCGGATCTCGGCAAACACACTGCAAAAAGAATTACATCGAATAGATCTCCAAGAACATCGAGGAGAACTTTGTGTTGAGAACCAAAGAGAGAGAATAAGCCATCTAGGTACTAACTATGGACCCGAAGGTCTGTGGTAAACTACTGACACATCATCGGAGAGGCTATGGTGTTGATGTAGAAGCCCTCCGTGATCAAATCCCCCTCCGGAAGATCGCTGGAAAAGGTCCCCAGATGGGATCTCACGGGTACATAAGGTTGCGGTGGTGGAAAAGTGGTTTCGTGGCTCCCCTAGATGTTTTTAGGGTATTAGAGTATATACAGGCGAAAGAAGTAGGTCGGTGGAGCTATGAGGGGCCCACGAGGGTGGAGGGTGCGCCTGGCCCCCCTGGGCGTGCCGCCCTACCTCGTAGCCGCCCCGTTGCTTCCTTTACCTCCACTCCAAGTCTCCTGCATTGCATTTGTTCCAAAAAAGATCCTCGCGAAGGTTTCATTCCGTTTGGATACCATTTGATATTCCTTTTCTGCGAAACACTGAAATAGCCAAAAAACAACAACTGGCACTGGGCCTCCGGTTAATAGGTTAGTCCCAAAAATAATATAAAAGTGCATATTAAAGCCCATTAAACATCCAAAACAGATAATATAATAGCATGGAACAATAAAAAATTATAGATACATTGGAGACATATCAGTATGTATTTTGCAAATCTCTATGTCTCCCTCCTTGACTTGATTGCGGATGGAATTGAAGCGTCTCTTGATGTGTTTGGTTCTCTTGTGAAATCTGGATTCCTTCACCAAGGCAATTACTCCAGTATTGTCACAAAAGATTTTCATTGGACTCGATGCACTAGGTATTACACCTAGATCGGATATGAACTCCTTCATCTAGACTCCTTTATTTGCTGCTTCCGAAGTAGCTATGCACTCCGCTTCACATGTAGATCACGCCACGACGCTCTGCTTGGAACTGCACTAGCTTACAGCTCCACCATTCAATATAAATACGTATCTGGTTTGTGACTTAGAGTCATTTGGATCAGTGTCAAAGCTTACATCGACGTAACCATTTACGACAAGCTCTTTGTCACCTCCATAAACAAGAAACATATCCTTAGTCCTTTTTAGGTATTTCAGGATGTTCTTGATCGCTGTCCAGTGATCCACTCCTGGATTACTTTGGTACCTCCCTGCTAAACTTATAGCAAGGCACACATCAGGTCTGGTACACAACATTGCATACATGATAGAACCTATGGCTGAGGCATAGGGAATGACTTTCATTTTCTCTCTATATATCTTCTAAAGTGGTCGGGCATTGAGTCTAACTCAACTTCACACCTTGTAACACAGGCAAGAACCCTTTCTTTGATTGATCCATTTTGAACTTCTTCAAAACTTTATCAAGGTATGTGCTTTGTGAAAGTCCAATTAAGCGTCTTGATCTATCTCTATAGATCTTGATGCACAATATATAAGAAGCTTCACCGAGGTCTTTCATTGAAAAATTCTTATTCAAGTATCCTTTTATGCTATCCAAAAATTATGTATTATTTCCAATCAACAATATGTCATCCACATATAATATCAGAAATGCTACAGAGCTCCCACTCACTTTCTTGTAAATGCAGGCTTCTCCAAAAGTTTGTATAAAACCATATGCTTTGATCACACTATCCAAGCATGTATTCCAACTCCGAGAGGCTTGCACCAGTCCATAAATGGATCGCTGGAGCTTGCACACTTTGTTAGCACCTTTAGGATCGACAAAACCTTCTGGTTGCATCATATACAACTCTTCTTTAATAAATCCATTAGGAATGCAGTTTTGACATCCATTTGCCAAATTTCATAATCATAAAATGCGGCAATTGCTAACATGATTCGGACAGACTTAAGCATCGCTACGGGTGAGAATGTCTCATAGTAGTCAACTCCTTGAACTTGTCAAAAACCTTTCGCAACAAGTCAAGCTTTGTAGACAGTAACATTACCATCAGAGTCGGTCTTCTTCTTGAAGATCCATTTATTCTCTATGGCTTGCGGATCATCGGGCAAGTCAACCAAAGTCCACATTGTGTTCTCATACATGGATCCCATCTCGGATTTCATGGCCTCAAGCCATTTCATGGAATCTGGGCTCATGATTGCTTCCTCGTAGTTCGTAGGTTCGTCATGGTCAAGTAACATGACCTCCAGAATAGGATTACCGTACCATTCAGGTGCGGACCATACTCTGGTTGACTTACAAGGTTCGGTAGTCACTTGATTTGAAGTTTCATGATCATCATTAGCTTCCTCACTAATTGGTGTAGGCATCACTGGAACTGATTTTTATGATGAACTACTTTCCAATTCGGGAGAAGGTACATGTCGGTGTAGGCATCATGTAGGCATCATGACTGGTGTAGGCATCATGTCGGTGTCAAAACCGGCGGATCTCGGGTAGGGGGTCCCGAACTGTGCGTCTAGGCCGGATGGTAACAGGAGGCAAGGAACATGATGTTTTACCCAGGTTCGGGCCCTCTTGATGGAGGTAAAACCCTACGTCCTGCTTGATTAATATTGATGATATGGGTAGTACAAGAGTAGATCTACCACGAGATCAAGGAGGCTAAACCCTAGAAGCTAGCCTATGGTATGATTGTTGTATGATGAAGTTGTCCTACAGACTAAAACCCTCCGGTTTATATAGGCACCGGAGAGGGTTAGGGTTACACAAAGTCGGTTACAATGGTAGGAGATCTTGAATATCCGCATCACCAAGCTTGCCTTCCACGCCAAGGAAAGTCCCATCCGGACACGTGACAAAGTCTTCAATCTTGTATCTTCATAGTCCTGGAGTCCGGCTGAAGGTATAGTCCGGCTACCCGGACACCCCCTAATCCAGCACTCCCTCAGTAGCCCCCGAACCAGGCTTCAATGACGACAAGTCCGGTGCGCAGATTGTCTTCGGCATTGCAAGGCGGGTTCTTCTCCAAATTCCGCGTACCTGCTGAATAGTGTCCGATTTTCATAATGTAGCGCACCTTGGCTTCCTCGCCCAATAATGGCCGTCTTCCACGTGTTAAACGAATGCGAAAAGTCGGGGTGTTTCTACATTCACACCCCTAGCCGCATAAACGAGCCGCCTATTTAATGGGATGGGGATTCAGATCCAAACCACACCTTCTCCTCTCCGCGAGTAATCATCAGAGCGCCTCCAGCAAAGGTCCATTCCAACATGGCCAGCCGTCGCAGCTCCTCCTCTCGCCCTTCCAGTCCTAAACCTGGAGACTGGGAGAGGTGCTCCATCCCGCACAGCGAGCTAGTGTCGCTTCAGGCCAAAGGATTTCTCCCTCAGGCCTATATGGTCCCGGTCCGAGCCGGACTCGCCACCTATAATGGCGGAGAGCAAGCGGAGAGCACCCCCAATCCCTCCAAGGGAGAGCGGGTGTGCCTCGTCCCTTATCTAGTAAGAGTACTTGGATTTCCAATTCATCCATTTCTCTGTGGGCTTCTGGAGTTCTACGGCCTCCAGCTGCACAATCTCACGCCTGCCTCTATATTGCATATCGCGGGCTTCGTCGCCCTTTGCGAGCTATTCTTGGGTGTTGAGGCTCATTTCGCGCTGTGGAAGAGGTTATTCTGCCTGGTGCCCCGCTCTCAAGAGGGGTCTATATATCAAGTGGGCGGAGCCGAAGTGTGGCATATCGCCGGGACCGGATATCTATCCAGAACCCCAAAGAAGGCGTCCGAGGACTAGCCTTTGGAATGGTTTTATATAGATGATGTCCCGCTGCCGCATCCTATCCGGGCCGGTCTCCCCGAATTCAACAGTGCTCCCTTAAAGAAACGCCTAAGCTGGCGTCCACGGAGCTCTCAGAGAGAAGGCGATAGGGACGTCCTTCACCTGATGGGTCGGATAAGACTATTGGCTCATTCCGGACTAACCATGATTGAGGTCATGGCCGCATGCATTATGCGGGGGGTGCAGCCGCTTCAATATAGAGGCCACCCCATGTGGGATTTTAACGGGGAGGATGACGCCACCTGTTACGGTCGTAAGGGGCCAGCCTCAGCTTCCGCTCTAGTAAAGATCTTATCCTCTTTGTACAAGGGAGAAGAGGAGGAATTCCTCCGCGTCAACCCGCAGGGCGGATTTTCTATGTACAACCCTCCGAGTTGGGTAAGTGGACAATTGTGCTTGCCCGTCTGTTTTGTATTCCCATGATTAAATATGTAGTCTAACGACTTCAACGCAGGAACTGCATCAGGAAGTAAAGGATATAAACAGCCGTCCCCCACAACCCGAGGATCCAGAACGGTCCCTTGGTCCGGACTCCGAAGAGGATCCGGACATATCGGTGGAGCTGGTCGACGGGGTGTTTCATCAGCTAAGCAAGGATAATACCTTGGTGGCCATTACGACTGATTACCCAGGGTTAATTCCGGCCTCCCAGGTAACAGAGAGTGGAGTCTCATCCTCTTCAGAAGGAATACATTCTCACGCATTTCAGTTTTCCTGACAACAACCGTGTTTTGCAGGGGAGGTTTCCGAGGCGGGAGACCGAACCTGTGGCGGTTAGCCAACAAGGGGCCGCACGGCCCCATGGGGTAAAAAGGAATGTAGTCCGGACTGAAACACCGGCGCAAAGGTATAGGGCACCCTCTTTTTCCATGGTGTTATTCCTTCAGGGCATATTAACGTGCGTGCTATCTTCAGGATGAAGAGACCTCGCCGGACTACATCTGGAGAGGTTGCCAATCGCGCCTCCACCAGCCAGGCTCCAACGCCTGGCCCGAAAGCGGAAACGAACACAAGGCGCGCACCGGACACTCCTCCGACAGAGAATGCGGACAGGATGTCTACCACCAATTCTGAGGTGGAGAGTGCCATGAACCACAGGCACCGCCTGACAGTTCTTCGCGACGCTTGTTTCTCCCAAGAGGCATTAGACGCCTTCAATTCGGGAGATGCGTACCTTCGTGCCGCTCAAAATGGTTTAGCCAGAGCCACGGAGCAATATGTAAAATACATATGGGTAAGAATTTTTTTGGTAAATATATATATACCAGTAGCCCCCAAGACTTGAAACAGTTAGAGTAACTGATTTAAGGATCATTTGTTATGCAGGTTCTTATAGAGAAAAATACCATACTGTCCCAGGAGCTGGAAGAGTGCAAAGCCCAACTGGAGGCCGCACTAGCCGCGGCAGGGGAGCCCAAAGAGACCCCCTCTGGTAAGATACACTTCGAAAGATTAGTATCTTGCAAAGTGCGGCGTGGGTGTAAATCTGACAAATCATATTGCAGATGGCGCCGGACTAGATCCGGAGAGGCAACAACTCTTGCGCCGGCTAAAGGCCGGTGAGAGTATGTTGACAAGGGTGAGACGGGAGAAGAATGATCTTCAGGATGCCAACACCAAGCTGGACATTGAACTTAAAGATGTTCGTGGCCAGCTGTCGGACTCTATTAAGGAGAATCAGCGGCTTCGACGCGGCATATTTAGTAAGTGCTTAAGCGAATCTTTGAAAGAAAAGAATTCGGCGAGGAAGTCGACTAATAGAGTAATGTCTATAGGTATGCTAACGGGTCGTCCCGCAGAGGAGATGCCCGGTTCTACAGGTGACCTTCTTCCCGAGCTCTCGCAACTACACGAGCGAGTTCGGCAGGCGATGCGAGGCATTTCCCGAGCCTTATGGCCTTCCCACTCCATGACCGAGGGCTTTGGAGAGCTTTCGGAGAAGCTTGAGGGAGCTCGGCGGCGCTTCCGGTTGTGGAAGATATCGGCCTGCTGACAAGGCGCTAGGGAGGCCTGGGCCATGGTGAAGACGCGGTACACGAAGTCTGACCCAAACCACATGGCCAAGGTCGGACCTGTGGGGCCTGACAGGAAGGAGATCCCGGTAAGCTTAGTGTACGGCCAAGTAGAATTGGCCGCAAAGTATTCCCAGCAGGACTGTAAGTTAGACAGCCTGTTAGATGGTATTGAAGAGGAATACAATCAGTCAGAGTGACTATGTAATTTTTTAATTGACATGTGTAATGCCTTCTAGCCGGATTGTAGATCGTTTGTCGTTGCCGACCTTTTCGCTTCAACCTCAGGACCTGACGGTACGGAGTGTGTCCGAATACCCTACCGGTTATGTAAGAACCGGGGTATGCATGGAGACCAGGCGTAGGGGTCATTAGTGCTTTATCAGACAAGTGCCCAACTAGTTATGTTATATTACATGGTTAGTAAGAAACATCTTCCAGAGAGAATAGTTCCGTTAGGGGTTCCTTTCTCTGGGAGGCATGCCCTAAAGTGCATTTCCGGACTGCAAATGCAGGAAAATCATCTGGGGGAAGATATATAAATAAGTAAAAAAGGTCATCTTTTATCTCACCGACCGAATATTCCCTTAAGAACGCTAGCTTTCGGCTTCACCCAGTCTGAGGTACACATCCGGCTGACCCGGCAGTAACAATCGTAGAGGTGCCCCCTTTACCGCCTAGCCGAACAATCAGGAACGTAGGGGTAAGCACAGGAGCCAGGCAACCCAGCTTGGCCAAAACTTAAGTCATATCGATGCATATAATGGTGAAGAAAAGGTACATGCGGAAGTTTGACACATGTGGTGGGCGTGAAGCCCGTATAAATAAGCTTCTGTTAAAGAAGCCCCCAGGTTTAATGAGCGCGAGTAGCACGTCACTTGAGGAGCCTTTAAGGGCTATAAAAGAAAAAGGGGGAGGAGAGAACTGTAAGACAGAAAATGTAAAAAATGGACAGAGGAAGGAGACAAACACAGAGTCCGGCGCTAGGCGTAGAATCTTCAGAGACGGGCTGCGTTCCATGGGTTCGGCTCGAGTCGGTTATCCGACGCATCTCGCAGGCGGTATGCTCCACCAATCTGGACTTTGTCGATTATGAATGGACCTTCCCACTTGGGATTCAGCTTGTCATTTTTCTTGTCCGGCAGGCGTAGAACTAATTCGCCAACGTTGTAGTTTTTGGCCCGCACTTCTCTGCTTTGATATCTTCGAGCCTGCTGTTGATAGAATGCGGAACGGGCTTTTGCCACGTCGCGCTCCTCCTCTAAGGCGTTCAAACCGTCCTGCCGATCGAGCTCGGCTTCCCTTTCTTCGTACATGCGCACTCGAGGTGAGTCATGAATTATGTCACAGGGCAAGACTGCCTCTGCGTCGTACACCATAAAAAATGGTGTGTATCCGGTGGTGCGATTCGGCGTGGTCCGCAGCCCCCAGAGTACGGAGTCGAGCTCCTCTACCCAGTGCGTGTTAGATTCCTTGAGGGACCGCACTAATCTGGGTTTGATGCCGCTCATGATGAGACCACTTGCATGTTCGACCTGGCCGTTAGTTTGTGGGTGATAGACGGAAGCATAATCGAGCTTGATGCCCATGTTTTTGCACCAGAGTATTACCTCATCGGCCGTAAAGTTCGTGCCGTTATCGGTGATGATGATGTGGGGGACGCCATAACGGTGTACGACCCCGGATATAAAGTCTATCACGGGTCCGGATTCGGCCGTCTTAACAGGCTTGGCTTCTATCCATTTGGTGAACTTATCCACCATGACAAGTAAGTATTTTTTCTTGTGGGTTCCGCCTTTAAGGGGTCCCACCATGTCAAGCCCCCAGACCGCGAAAGGCCAAGTGATGGGGATAGTTTGGAGGGCGGTGGGTGGCATATGGCTTTGGTTTGCAAAAAGCTGGCAACCGGCGCATCGTTGGACCAAGTCCTGAGCGTCCGCCCGGGCCGTCGGCCAATAAAAGCCTGTACGGAAAGCCTTGCTTAGAAGGGACCGAGCTGCGGCGTGATGGCCACCGAGTCCGGCATGAATTTCAGCTAGCAGGTTCCGCCCTTCCTCTTCGGAGATGCACCTTTGAAGGACTCCGGTAGTGCTTTTCTTATAAAGTTCTCCCTCATGGACTTTATAGGCTTTAGATCACCGCACTATACAGTGTGCCTCGTTTTGGTCCTCTGGGAGTTCCTGCCTAGTAAGGTAGGCTAGGAATGGTTCTGTCCACGGGGCTATAACGGCCATTAGTACGTGGGCTGAGGTTGTGATTTCATTGGCAGAGCCTCCGATTATGTCAGATTGTTCGGCGTCGGACAGTGCGGTTGGGTCCAGGCTAATATTGCCATGTTCCCCTTCCCATACTACGGATGGCTTGAATAGCCTTTCCAGGAAGATGTTGGGGGGGACCGCATCGCGTTTTGCGCCGATGCGTGCCAGGACGTCTGCCACCTGATTGTTTTCTCGGGCTATATGGTGAAATTCGAGCCCCTCAAACCGAGCTGACATTTTGAGGACGGCATTGCGGTAAGCTGCCATTTTTGGATCCTTGGCATCAAAGTCTCCATTTATTTGGGATATCGCGAGGTTCGAATCCCCGCGCACCTCTAGGCGTTGAATGCCCATGGATACTGCCATCCGGAGACCATGTAAAAGGGCCTCATATTCGACTGCATTGTTGGAGTCCATGTACATAATCTGGAGTCCATATTGAACTGTGTCTCCTGTGGGGGATGTCAAAACGACGCCGGCCCCTAGTCTAGCCAACATTTTGGAACCGTCGAAGTCCATGATCCAGTTTAGAAAATGCAACTATCCCTAGGTGGTTTTGGTAATTCATAACAACATATAGCTCATTGAGCTAATGCTATTCCAAGATGACTATTTCAGGAAAGCTCAATGATTGGCATGGCATGGATGGTGAAAGTGGAACCCTCAAAATGCTAAGGACAAAGGATTGGCTCAAGCTCAAAAGCTCAAGACTCTTCATTTTATATTTTAGTGATCCAAGATCACATTGAGTCTTTAGGAAAAGCCAATACTATCAAGGAGGGATGAGGTGTTGCTTAATGAGCCTCTTGCTTCATGTGCTTAGTGATATGCTCTAAAACCCTCAACTACTTTCCCATATCCACATATGACCTAAACCCTAAGCCAAACTCGGTCATACCGATTCTTTCTATCCGGCGCCACCGAGTTTCACTTGTCATAAGCCACTGCCAAACCCTAGCAATTCGGTTCTACCGATAGGAATCTCGGTCTCACCGAGATGGGATTGCAAACTCTCTGTTTCCCTTTCGTAACTTTTCGGTCTCAACGAAAGAGCGAATCGGTCCCACCGAGATTGCAATGTAAATTCAGTGTTTCCTTTTTGTAACTTTTCGGTCTCACCAAAAGAGCAAATCGGTCCCACCGAGTTTGTCTGACCAACTCTCTGGTTAGCTAATTACCAAAATCGGTCTCACCGAGTTTGTGTAATCAGTCTCACCGAGATTACGTTATGCCCAAACCCTAACCATATCGGTCCTACCGAGTTGCATGTCAGTCCCACCGAAAATCTCTAACGGTCACTAGGTTTACCTTTTCGGTCCGACCGAGTTTGTTGATTCGGTCCCACCGAGATTCGAAAACTGTGTGTAACGGTTGGATTTTGTGTGGAGGCTATATATACCCCTCCACCTCCTCTTCATTCATGGAGAGAGCCATCAGAACACATACACAATTCCAACTCATATGTTCTGAGAGAGAACCACCTACTCATGTGTTGAGACCAAGATATTCCATTCCTACCATATGAATCTTGATCTCTAGCCTTCCCCAAGTTGCTTTCCACTCAAATCTTCTTTCCACAAAATCCAAATCCTATGAGAGAGAGTTGAGTGTTGGGGAGACTATCATTTGAAGCACAAGAGCAAGGAGTTCATCATCAACACACCATTGGTTACTTCTTGGAGAGTGGTGTCTCCTAGATTGGCTAGGTGTCACTTGGGAGCCTCTGACAAGATTGTGGAGTTGAACCAAGGAGTTTGTAAGGGCAAGGAGATCACCTACTTCGTGAAGATCTACCGCTAGTGAGGCAAGTCCTTCGTGGGCGATGGCCATGGTGGGATAGACAAGGTTGCTTCTTCGTGGACCCTTTGTGGGTGGTTGCTTCTTCGTGGACCCTTCGTGAGTGGAGCCCTCCGTGGACTCGCGCAACCGTTACCCTTTGTGGGTGGAGCCCTCCGTGGACTCGCGCAACCGTTACCCTTCGTGGGTTGAAGTCTCCGTCAACGTGGATGTAGGATAGCACCACCTATCCGAACCATGGGAAAAACATCCGTGTCTCCAATTGTGTTTGAATTCTCCAAACCCTTCCCTTTACATTCTTGCAAGTTGCATGCTTTACTTTCCGCTGCCAATATACTCTTTGCATGCTTGCTTGAATTGTGTGATGATTGCTTGACTTGTCCTACAATAGCTAAAATCTGCCAAGAACTAAAATTGGGAAAAGGTTAAGTTTTTATTTGGTCAAGTAGTCTAATCACCCCCCCTCTAGACATACTTTCGATCCTACAAGTGGTATCAGAGCTTTGGTCTCCATTTGCTTTGATCTCCATAGCTTTTGGTGGTCATAGCCTTGGTTTCACAACCTAGGAGAGTATGGCATCTAGCGAGGGAAATTATCACCGTAGAGGTCCTTACTTTGATGGTACTAATTTTGCTAGTTGGAAGCATAAAATGAAAATGCATATTCTTGGACATAACCCCGCGTTTGGGCTATTGTGTGTGTTGGTTTGCAAGGTGACTTCTTTGATGGGAAAGAACCAAACCGTGAAGCTACCGCGGATGAGTTGAAGATGTTGCAATACAATGCTCAAGCTTGTGATATTCTCTTCAACGGATTGTGCCCCGAAGAATTCAACAAAATCAGCCGTCTTGAGAATGCAAAGGAAATTTGGGACACTTTGATTGATATGCACGAAGGTACCGACTCCGTCAAGGAATCCAAGTTGGATGTGCTTCAAAGTCAACTTGACAAGTTCAAAATGAAGGATGGTGAAGGTGTCGCTGAAATGTACTCTAGGCTTGCTCTCATCACAAATGAGATTGCCGGCTTAGGAAGCGAAGAGATGACCGATAGATTCATCATCAAGAAGATTCTAAGAGCCTTGGATGGAAAATATGATACCGTGTGCACATTGATCCAAATGATGCCCAATTACAAAGATCTCAAGCCAACGGAGGTGATTGGAAGAATTGTTGCTCATGAGATGTCACTTAAGGATAAAGAGGAACTTCACAACAAATCAAGTGGTGCCTACAAAGCCTCATGTGAAGCCCCTACATCATCAAGTGAGAAACAAAACTTCAATGAATAATTGAGCTTAATGGTGAAGAACTTCAACAAGTTCTACAAGAGTAGAAGCAAAGATAGAAGCTTCAAGTCAAGGTCCTACAATGACAAAAGATCTTCTAGTCGAGAGCAAAACTGCTACAGTTGTGGAAGACCCGGACACTATTCCAATGAGTGTACGGCTCCCTACAAGAGAAGAGAAGATTCTCCAAAAAGAAGAAGCAAAGAATCACCACCAAGAGAGAGAAGGAGTAGAGATGATCGTTATGAACGAAGATACTCACGGAGAAGCAAGGATTCGGAAAGGAAGGAAAAATCATCAAGGAGCTACACAAAACGAAGACATCAAGCTCATGTTGGTGAATGGGTATCTGGCTCCGACTCCGACAGCCACTCCGAGAGAAGTTATACTCCGACTCCGAAGATACTCAAGATGAAGGTGTTGCCGGTCTAGCACTTGTGTCAACCAACTCCTACGACATATTTGACTCACCAAATGAAGGAATTGGAAGATGCTTCATGGCCAAAGGTCCTAAGGTAACACACCCCGAGTATGTTGATTTCAATAGTGATGAAGATGACTTGTTAGGTGATGATTTGCTTGTTGACAACTCTAGTGATGAATACTATGATGAAACGTCATTTAATCATGCTAATCAAGATAAAACGAATGACAATGATAAGGAGAAGATTGAGGCTCTAACTAAAGAACTAAACACTCTTAAGTTAGCTCATGAAACTATCTTCGAAGATCATCGAGAACTTTTAAGAGCTCATGAGAAATTACGCTTTGAAAAGCTCAATCTTGAGCAAGAGCATGAGTTCTTAAAAGCAATCAATGATGATCTCTGCAAGAAAAGTTCTTCTTACATTGCCAAGCGTTTACTCTTATCCACTTACATGCCTCAAGTCAAGTCTAGTAACAAGAACAAGAAAGATTCTTCCTCTAGCAGTAACAATGATCATGCTAAATCCAATATTGTTGCTTCTAGTAGTTCTCTTGATTTTACTAATGATTCTCTTAGCCAAGTTACACTTGAGCAAGAAAATAGCTTATTGAAGGGAATTATAGAGAAAGGAGTGTACAAAAGCCATGCCGGGAGTAAGCAATTCGAGGAAATTGTGCGCAAGAAAGGAATGCACCGGAAGAATCAAGGTGTTGGTTTTGAACGAAAGTTCAATGCCAATGGAGTTGAGTGGGAAGAAGATCAATACCCCAAGACAAAGTTTGTTCCTCAACAAGAGAAGTATGATACTTCTTTCACGGGGACACAAGCTCAAGATGATCTTCCACCACAAGACTACAAGCAAAAAGGCAAGGACAAGCTTCAAGAGGAAATTGATGCATTTGAAGAAGCTCCTAAGACCTTAGTCAAGTGGATTCCCAAGATTACTTCAAGTTCCACTTCATCAAGTACGACTACAACTCCAAGGATTCCCATCAAGATGGTGTGGATCCAAAAGAAGAAGAACTAGAGAGTTCTTGAGGGTGACTCCGCCAACATACTTCACTCTTATCATTTTGGCAAGAACAAGTGCAATCAACTTCCACATCTTGCACTAGTTCAAGGAGTCACAAACCCTCTTGTTGGTAATACAAGGGACAAGGTAACCTAAAAGTTTTCATGGACATCATCTTGTGTGTGCATCACTCTATGTCTATGGATATCCTTGTTTGTTCCTTGTGGGACTAACCCATGTAGGTATTGAAAGTGCAATTCACTCAAATGGATAGCTCCAAGTGATCTACATCAACATTGAGCATCCACATCTTCAACATCTACATGAAGTCATCATCGACAAAACCCGAGGTTAGTTCATCCCTCTAAGGGGGGATATCACATCTAGGGGGAGCTTTACTCTAAGACTTGAGCTAAAGCAACTCTAAAGATGTGAACACAACAATGCTTTATGTAAAAGTAGTAACCCCACTTGAGCTTAAACGATGAGTATGACCTATGATCAAGTGTTCTCACTTGACTCCTAAGTCAATATACTCATATATAGATGACCTTGTCATCGCAAATTGCTTGGTAGATGCTAGAATTGGTTGTGCATGCCTTGCCACATATTTCATTTGCCATCTTATTGTGTGAGCATGCTGGTTGCATATTTTACTCATTCGAGGACATCCACTTGTTGTTTTGATTGTTCGGTTTTATTTCCTTTTGCCAAGTGGATGGACAAGAATGCCTAAGAATCTCCTCTAGCTATCTATGCTTTTCTCGTCTCAAACTCTATTCATGCTGCATCACAAAATTTGATCAAGACAGATTCAAACCACTCTGTGTGAGGAGCGCTCGGAGTCCCCGATTCGTCATAGACTTAAACTTCCAAAACCTCTTTATGATTCTCGGTCTGACCAATACCCCACTTTCAGTCCTACCGAGATCATTAAGTTGATCTATGTTTTCGATCTCGGTGCAACCGATTTGAATCATTCGGTCACACCGAGTTGCAATAACTGTATACAGTTTTGCATCTCGGTGCCACCGAGTCGTTCCACTCGGTCACACCGACAGGGTCGGGCTATATATAGTCACGGGAAAAAATTTGGAAATTTCTCCGAACCCCTTCGCCCGCGCGATAGCCTGCTCTGCCAACTTGGTCTCCGGATCGTCTCCTCACCGCCAGCCGCCTCCAGTCGCTGGTCTCCATCACCGTCAACGGAATTCTACCCCGCCGTTGCCGCCGTAGCGAGTCTCCGCCGAACTAGGGTATGGACTCGATCTTTGTGCTATTCTCCAATCCGATTCTTAGCACATTGTGATCATCATGATTCTTGCCACGATTGAAACACTCCTATCCAGTCAATGCGGTCGTAGATTAGGTTTGATTCAAAAAATTTAGGGTTAGGTTTCCGCCGAAACCATCTCGGACCCACCGAGTTGAAAAACTCGGTCCCACCGATTTGGCTCATGCCATTGCACAAGTGAGACTCGGTCTGACCGAGAATTACTTATCGGTGTGACCGATTTTGGAACTTTGTGAAACCCTAGCAGTCTCGGTGCCACCGAACTGTAACTCGGTCTGACCGAGTTCACTAGTTTAGGTTCCAAAACTGCTTCGGTATCACCGAGTTTAAAAATTGGTAGATCCGAGATGATTTCAGTGGGAAACTAAAACTTAGTTTTTGGATCATTCTTTTGCAAAAATCTCTGCATTTTGTGATGCTCATCCACTCTATCTCATCTATAACCTATTCACAGGGTCAGCAGTCAGAGTTTGCAACATGTCTGATCAGAGTGACAGCCAGAACATGTCAGAACAGCAAGTGCAGATGAGTGAGGGCACTAGTCCCTCAAGTTCTTCAGATGATGGCAGCAGAAGTACTCCTAGAAATTTGCCTAAAGCTGCCACCAGACAGAGAAAGAAGAGAACCTCAGAATCAGAGGATGAGGACTGTGTGGCAGAAGAGGAAGCAACTTCCAAGAGAGTTGAGCCAGCACAGGGCACAAAGCCAGGGTTAAAGATCAAAAGGCCAGCAGGTAGGCAGCCTATGCCAAAGGCCAGAGCTTCAACTCAGATTCCTGAAAAGCCTGCACCCAAAGAGCCAGTTGCTGCTGAAGGAAAGAAAAGGAAGGAAAGAGTCAAGAAGACCGTAGCCAGAGTGCTTGGAAAGGCTTCCATCATGGAAGAAGAGGAAGAAGAAGAGGTTGCTGCACCAGCACCTAAGGCACCCAAGCTAATGGGTGATGCTATCAAATCAGGGGCTACTGCATCTAAGCCCAAGGAAGCACCCAAGGCTGCATCAAAGGTCAAGACAGCTCCAAAGAGAAATACGAGGAGCATACCTGCAACTGAAAAGTACAAGGCCTCAGTGCCTGAAGCTGCTGAAGAAGATGATGAAGAGCATGTTCTGAGAAAGCTCAAGCCCAAGATCCCAGACCACAATGATGCTCATCCTGTGGCTGAGGACATGAAGCTCAGAAGAGACTCAGGGCTCAGGAAGTGGAGAGAAGAAGATCCGTATGCTTCAAGGAGAAGGACTGCTGTTGACTACAGATTTCACACCAAGGAACAGCAGGACTTCTATGAGACAGTGCTGCTTGATAAGAAGCCAATAGTCTGTGATATGAGATGGGTTGACTGGCAGTACATCAAGGACAATGAAGAGCACTATCTTGGAGTGCAAGACAGCTTTAGTGCTTGTGGAGTTGCAGACTTTGTTGGGTAGAAGCTCACAAAGTGGAACGAGGAACTCATTATGCAATTCTACTCCACAGCACACTTCTACCCAGATGGAAGGATCACATGGATGTCTGAAGGTACGAGGTACCAATCTACTGTTGCTGAGTGGGCACAGCTCATCAATGCCCAGAAGAGCATGAGGATGACTTGGACATTTATGCCAAGAAGAAGATGGACCACAACTCTATGTCCAACATGTACAAGGAGATTCCAAATGAAGCACTTGACACTTTCAAGTTTGGCTCAGTACACTATCTTCTGTCAGGGCTGCCAACTATTAATTGGATTTTGAGGCACACTCTCTTGCCCAAGTCAGGCGATCACAAGATGATCAGAGGCCATGCAATCAATTTGCTTCATGTATTTGATGTACCTCAGAAATTCAAGGTCATGAGCCTCATAGTAGAGACTATCAAGAGGACAACAGCAGACCAGAAGAGGAGCTGTGGATATGCCCCACAGATTCAGGAGCTCATCAACTCCAAGATGGGCACGGGCATATACTTATTGGACAAGTAACACCTGCCCATCCGTCCAGACTTTGAGGACAATCAAGTTGTCATGAATGAGAATGAACCATCATCTGCACAAGCACAAGCAAAGAAGGAGAAGGCAAGGAAGGAGAAAGCTGCCAAGATGCTAACTCAAGAGGAGGCATCTGAGTATTTCTTGAAAACCAAACAAGAGCAGCTTGGTTACTTGATTGCATCCACCCTGCGGATTGAGCAAGGACTAGCCACCCTAACTCAGAACCAGGCAAGCTTAGAGAGGATCATGGAACAAAAGTTCTATGACTTGGATGTCAAAGTGACAGAGATTCAGACTGCAGTGGAGCAGCTCCAAGATGACATGCAAGAGAGGAGAGGCAAGACTACAACTGATGCCTTTGCCAGAGTGCCAAGAGGTCCGAGGTCGTCTGCAGTGCCAGTTGCTGACACCAGAGCCACCACTTCTGCACCAGCTACAGCTTCAGTTCCACCAGCTCCAGCATCTAGTTCAGCCTCAACTCCGACCACGTCTACAGAAGGCTTCGTCCTTGGAGTGCTCCGGACTCCACCACCACCTGAAGATCAAGCCTGAGCGTCGATCTAGCACCATGCATTTTCTAGGAACTTTTTGGTAACTTGTTGCTAAAGGGGGAGAAAATGTATAGATCATAGGCTTCGAGAGAGAGAGTGTTGCTTTTTTCTCTCTTGCTTTATTTGTTGGTTTTTCGAACTGTGTTTGCTTTTGTGTGAGATACTATGTCATTTCTCGTGAGACATTGATGATCATGTGTTTGATCATAAGCTACACTTAATGCTTGGTGGATGCTATTATCTTATCTATCTTATGTGATCATTCACTATTCTTGGTGATGAGTGCATGTATTTCATTCTTATCATTTTAAGCGCTCCACCAAGATGTATGTGACATGGAAGAGTAACCCATGACTCTAACTCTTTGTGCATTTGCAGTCCAAAGAAAATTTTAAATATGCACAAATTTTGGGGGAGCTCTTACTTATCACATACTTCTCAAAGCGACGATATATTTCATGCTTATTATCATTTGTCGAAGCTTTGGTCTATATGTTGTCATCAATTACCAAAAAGGGGGAGATTGAAAGTGCAACTATCCCTAGGTGGTTTTGGTAATTCATAACAACATATAGCTCATTGAGCTAATGCTATTCCAAGATGACTATTTCAGGAAAGCTCAATGATTGGCATGGCATGGATGGTGAAAGTAGAACCCTCAAAATGCTAAGGACAAAGGATTGGCTCAAGCTCAAAAGCTCAAGACTCTTCATTTTATATTTTAGTGATCCAAGATCACATTGAGTCTTTAGGAAAAGCCAATACTATCAAGGAGGGATGAGGTGTTGCTTAATGAGCCTCTTGCTTCATGTGCTTAGTGATATGCTCTAAAACCCTCAACTACTTTCCCATATCCACATATGACCTAAACCCTAAGCCAAACTCGGTCATACCGATTCTTTCTATCCGGCGCCACCGAGTTTCACTTGTCATAAGCCACTGCCAAACCCTAGCAATTCGGTTCTACCGATAGGAATCTCGGTCTCACCGAGATGGGATTGCAAACTCTCTGTTTCCCTTTCGTAACTTTTCGGTCTCACCGAAAGAGCGAATCGGTCCCACCGAGATTGCAATGTAAATTCAGTGTTTCCTTTTTGTAACTTTTTGGTCTCACCGAAAGAGCAAATCGGTCCCACCGAGTTTGTCTGACCAACTCTCTGGTTAGCTAATTACTAAAATCGGTCTCACCGAGTTTGTGTAATCAGTCTCACCGAGATTATGTTATGCCCAAACCCTAACCATATCGGTCCTACCGAGTTGCATGTCAGTCCCACCGAAAATCTCTAACGGTCACTAGGTTTACCTTTTCGGTCCGACCGAGTTTGTTGATTCGGTCCCACCGAGATTCGAAAACTGTGTGTAACGGTTGGATTTTGTGTGGAGGCTATATATACCCCTCCACCTCCTCTTCATTCGTGGAGAGAGCCATCAGAACACATACACAATTCCAACTCATATGTTCTGAGAGAGAACCACCTACTCATGTGTTGAGACCAAGATATTCCATTCCTACCATATGAATCTTGATCTCTAGCCTTCCCCAAGTTGCTTTCCACTCAAATCTTCTTTCCACAAAATCCAAATCCTATGAGAGAGAGTTGAGTGTTGGGGAGACTATCATTTGAAGCACAAGAGCAAGGAGTTCATCATCAACACACCATTGGTTACTTCTTGGAGAGTGGTGTCTCCTAGATTGGCTAGGTGTCACTTGGGAGCCTCCGACAAGATTATGAAGTTGAACCAAGGAGTTTGTAAGGGCAAGGAGATCACCTACTTCGTGAAGATCTACCGCTAGTGAGGCAAGTCCTTCGTGGGCGATGGCCATGGTGGGATAGACAAGGTTGCTTCTTCATGGACCCTTTGTGGGTGGTTGCTTCTTCGTGGACCCTTCGTGGGTGGAGCCCTCCGTGGAGTCGCGCAACCGTTACCCTTTGTGGGTGGAGCCCTCCGTGGACTCGTGCAACCATTACCCTTCGTGGGTTGAAGTCTCCATCAACGTGGATGTAGGATAGCACCACCTATCCGAACCACGGGAAAAACATCCGTGTATCCAATCGCGTTTGAATTCTCCAAACCCTTCCCTTTACATTCTTGCAAGTTGCATGCTTTACTTTCCGCTGCCAATATACTCTTTGCATGCTTGCTTGAATTGTGTGATGATTGCTTGACTTGTCCTACAATAGCTAAAATCTGCCAAGAACTAAAATTGGGAAAAGGTTAAGTTTTTATTTGGTCAAGTAGTCTAATCACCCCCCCTCTAGATATACTTTCGATCCTACAAGTTTGAATATGTGCCATACTCTTTAGGGAGTTCGGCCTCCGTCCATTCTGCGACGAAGTCGGCCAAAACTAGCGACTTGATAGCTCGCCATGGCCTATAAGTTATGTCGAACGGGAGGAGCTCGATGGACCATTTTGCAATCTGGCCCGTTGCGTCACGGTTGTTTATAATATCGTTGAGTGGTACTTCCGATGCTACTGTGATTGAACACTCTTGAAAGTAGTGTCGTAGCTTCCGGGATGCCATGAATACCGCATATGCAATCTTTTGATAATGTGGGTACCATGATTTGCATGGGGTGAGGACAGTGGACACATAGTAAACCGGCTTTTGAAGGGGAATTTGTGTCCGTCCGTTTCCCGCTCAACGACGAGTACTGCGCTGACAACTTGATGGGTTGCTGCAATGTACAATAGCATTGGTTCGCCGATGTTTGGCGCGGCCAGGACGGGGTTTGTTGCCAATAGGCTTTTATGTCCTCGAGTCCGGCCGTGGCGGCATCCGTCCACTCGAAGTGTTCGGTGCGCCGAAGGAGGCGATAGAGGGGTAGCGCCTTTTCTCCCAACCGGGAGATAAAGCGGCTTAGAGCCGCCACGCATCCGGTTAATTTTTGTATTTGTTTGAGGTCCTTTGGGATATCCAATTGTGACAAAGCTCGGATCTTGGCTGGATTTGCTTCGATTCCTCTACCGGATACAATGAAGCCCAAGAGCTTTCCGGCTGGAACGCCGAAAACGCATTTTTCCGGATTTAGCTTGATGTCATCTGCTCGGAGGTTGTCAAATGTAAGCCTCAAGTCATCTACTAGAGATTCGACATGTCGTGTTTTTACGACCACATCATCCACATATGCCTCTACTGTTTTGCCGATCTGGTTTGCCAGACATGTCTGAATCATGCGCTGATATGTTGCGCCGGTGTTTTTGAGCCCGAAAGGCATTGTGTTGAAGCAGAATGGGCCGTATGGGGTGATGAATGCCGTTGCGGCTTGGTCTGACTCAGCCATCTTGATTTGATGGTAACCGGAGTATGCTTCGAGGAAGCACAACGAATCATGTCCTGCAGTGGCGTCGATAATTTGGTCGATGCGGGGGAGGGGGAAGGGATCCTTTGGGCAAGCCTTGTTAAGGTCTTTGAAGTCAACGCACAGGCGCCAGGATTTGTCCTTCTTTGGTACCATCACCAAGTTTGCTAGCCAGTCCGGATGTTTTATATCTCTGATGAATCCGGCCTCCAATAGTTTGGCTAGCTCCTCTCCCATTGCCTGTCTCTTGGGCTTAGAGAAACTCCGAAGGGCTTGTTTGACAGGTTTGAATCCTTTTAGGATATTTAAGCTGTGTTCGGCCAGCCTGCGTGGGATTCCTGGCATGTCTGAAGGGTGCCAGGAAAAAATGTCCCAGTTCTCCCACAGGAATTCTCGTAGTGCGGTGTCTACATCGGGGTTTAATCGTGCCCCGATGGAAGCTATTTTATTGGGGTCCGTTGGATGGACCTGGAATTTGACTATTTCATCCGCTGGTTTAAAGGAGGTGGACTTGGATCTTTTATCGAGTATCACATCGTCCCTATTTATCATAGAGCGCAGCGTAGTCAGTTCCTCAGCCGCTAGGGCTTCGGACAGTGCCTCAAGGGCCAATGCGGCTGTCTTGTTTTCGGCGCGGAGTGCTATGTCCGGATCACTAGCGAGAGTGATGATTCCGTTCAGCCCGGGCATCTTGAGCTTCATGTACCCGTAATGGGGTATTGCTTGGAAGATTGTAAACGCTTCCCGCCCTAGCAGAGCGTGGTATCCTCTACTGAACGGGGCCACTTGGAATGTGACCTCTTCGGACCTATAATTATCCGGCGTGCCAAACACCACATCTAGTGTGATTTTTCCTGCACAGCGCGCTTCCCGACTGGGGATTATTCCTCTAAAGGTTGCGCTGCTTCGCTCAATGCGGTTCCAGTCTATTTCCATTTTTGAAGGGTTTCCTCATAAATGAGGTTCAATCCGCTACCTCCGTCCATGAGTACCTTGGTGAGGCGAAAGCCGTCCACTATAGGACTGAGTACCAATGCGGCTGGTGCTCGAGCTGTTCGGATTTTAGGTTCATCACTGGCATTAAAAGTAATAGCCATGTCACTCCATGGGTTTATTGTTGCTACTTGATAGACTTTGGCGAGGCTGCGGAGTGTTCTTTTTCGCATATTATTTGATGCGAAAGTCTCGAAGACTGTTAAGACTATACTTGAGTCCCTGAGGTGGCTTTCTACGGCCTCCGGGATTAGGAGATCTTCGCCCCTTTTGGCCACCTGCCGGAGTATCCAACATGCTCTAAGGCTATGAGTTGGTGTGGCGTCCTCTGTACTATGAATTTTACAGGGTCCATTAAGCCATCCCTCCAGTACGGTTCCATGCCCTGTAGAGGGTTTTGGTTTTTTGGTTTTTAACCCGGGTTTCTGATGATGATGCACCCTTTTATTTCGGACGAGGTTTCTATTCAGGGCCGGATTGTCCCAAAATTTAGTTTCGGTTTTCCGGGCGCTTTCCATCATACAGTACTTTTGTACTATGGACGCCAAGTCAGAGAAGGGTGTAATATCACGACGACCTGTGGCGTTGAGGATTCCCTTGTCCGTGCAATTATTGCAAAAGATTGAGATTGCGTCTTCCTCGTGGCAGTCCTTTATCCTGTTCATAACTAGGAGGAACCTTGCCCAGTAATGATGTACTATTTCTTCGGGCTTTTGCCTGATTTGGGATCGATCGCTTATGTTCGGGTGGGTGGGTGGAATTAAATCCGGAACTTCACCCACTCTAAGACTCAGAGGCCAAGGAGTTTCCGAACTCTGAAGTTTGGATTCTTGGATGTTGTCCAGTGAATCCAGCCCGTTGCCTGATTCTAAGTTCAGGTCTTGAGTTACATCCTTCCCTCCGCGGGTATCCGGCTTGGAGGGATCGGGAATCCGGACGTATCTAGTCCTTAAGATAGATGAAGAGTCGCCGCACTGTGCCTCTACCACGGCAACGTGATGGGTGACTTGGGGAGAATTAATTTCTCTTAGATCGGGTTTAAGCCCAACCTGGTCATAATCCGTAGTGACCCCCAAGGCGGCGATGCGATCCAAGAGCTCGTTTACGGAAGAGAGCTCCATTGGATCTAACTGCTCGACGAGTTCCGAGCTGATGTGAAGATTGCTTTTGATGACCCGAGAGGTCACCGTCGGCGTAACGGCCGAACAGGCGGTGATGAGAAAACCGCCTAGCCGGAGAGTCTGGCCGACAGCCAAGGCTCCCTTAGTAACGCCGCTGTCTTTAAAGACGAGAAGAGGCATCCTTCCTGATTGCGACGGCACAGAGGAACTCTCAATGAAAGCACCAATGTCGGTGTCAAAACCGGCGGATCTCGGGTAGGGGGTCCCGAACTATGCGTCTAGGCCGGATGGTAACAGGAGGCAAGGAACACAATGTTTTACCCAGGTTTGGGCCCTCTTGATGGAGGTAAAACCCTACGTCCTGCTTGATTAATATTGATGATATGGGTAGTACAAGAGTAGATCTACCACGAGATCAAGGAGGCTAAACCCTAGAAGCTAGCCTATGGTATGATTGCTGTATGATGAAGTTGTCCTACGGACTAAAACCCTCCGGTTTATATAGACACCGGAGAGGGTTAGGGTTACACAAAGTCGGTTACAATGGTAGGAGATCTTGAATATCCGCATCGCCAACCTTGCCTTCCACGCCAAGGAAAGTCCCATCCAGACCCGGGACGAAGTCTTCAATCTTGTATCTTCATAGTCCTGGAGTCCGGCTGAAGGTATAGTCCGGCTACCCGGACACCCCCTAATCCAGGACTCCCTCAAGGTACAATTACCTCATCAAGTTCTACTTTCCTCCCACTCACTTCGTTCGAGAGAAACTCCTTCTCTAGAAAGGATCCATTCTTAGCAACTAATATCTTGCCTTCGCATCTGTGATAGAAGGTGTACCCAACAATTTCCTTTGGGTATCCTATGAAGACACATTTCTCCGATTTGAGTTCGAGCTTATCAGGTTGAGGCTTTTTCACATAAGCATCGCAGCCCCAAACTTTAAGAAACGATAGCTTAGGTTTCTTGCTAAACCATAGTTCACATGGTGTCGTCTCAACGGATTTAGATGGTGCCCTATTTAACGTGAATGCAGCCGTCTGATAACCCGCAAGTATAGGGGATCGCAACAGTTTTCAAGGGTAAAGTATTCAACCCAAATTTATTGATTCGACACAAGGGGACCCAAACAATACTCTCAAGTATTAGCAGCTGAGTTGTCAATTCAACCACACCTGGAAACTTAATATCTGTAGCAAAGTATTTAGTAGCAAAGTAATATGATAGTAGTGATAACGGTAACAAAAGGTAACGGTAGTAAAAACAATGTTTTTGGTATTTTTGTAGTGATGATAGCAATAGCAACGGGAAAGTAAATAAGTGAAGAACAATACGTGGAAAGCTCGTAGGCAATGGATCGGTGATGGAGAATTATGCCGGATGCGGTTCATCATGTAATAGTCATAACCTAGGGTGACACAGAACTAGCTCCAGTTCATTGATATAATGTAGGCATGCATTTCGAATATAGTCATACGTGCTTATGGAAAAGAACTTGCATGACATCTTTTGTCCCACCCTCCCGTGGCAGCGGGGTCCTTACGGAAACTAAGGGATATTAAGGCCTCCTTTTAATAGAGAACCGGAACAAAGCATTAACACATAGTGAATACATGAACTCCTCAAACTGTGGTCATCACCGGTAAGTATCCCGATTATTGTCACTTCGGGGTTAACGGATCATAACAGATAATAGGTGACTATAGACTTGCAAGATAGGATAAAGAACACTCATATATTGATGAAAACATAATAGGTTCAGATCTGAAATCATGGCACTCGGGCCCTAGTGACAAGAATTAAGCACAACAAAGTCATAGCAACATCAATCTCAGAACATAGTGGATACTAGGGATCAAACCCTAACAAAACTAACTCGATTACATGATAGATCCCATCCAACCCATCACCGTCCAGCAAGCCTACGATGGAATTACTCACGCACAGTGGTGAGCATCATGAAATTGGTGATGGAGGACTGTTGATGATGACGATGGCGACGGATTCCCCTCTCTGGAGCCCCGAACGAACTCCAGATCAGCCCTCTCGAGAGGTTTTAGGGCTTGGCCGCGGCTCCGTATCATAAAACGCGATGATTTCTTTTCTCCGATTTTTTTCTCCCCGAAACTCAATATATGGAGGTGGAGTTGGAGTCGGAGAGGCAACAGGGGGCCCATGAGGTAGGGGGCGCGCCCTAGGGGGGCAGGCGCGCCCCCACCCTCGCGGAGAGATGGTGGGCCCCATGGCCTTCATCTTTGGCAGGTATTTTTCTTATTTTCTGAAAAGTGGCTCCGTGAAGTTTCAGACCATTCCGAGAATGTTTGCTCCTGCACATAAATAACACCATGGTAATTCTGCTGAAAACAGCGTCAGTCCGGGTTAGTTCCATTCAAATCATGCAAGTTAGAGTCCAAAACAAGGGTAAAAGTGTTTGGAAAAGTAGATACGTTGGATACGTATCAACTCCCCCAAGCTTAAACCTCTGCTTGTCCTCAAGCAATTCTGTTGACAAACTGAAAGTGATAAAGAAAAACTTTTACAAACTCTGTTTTCTCTTGTTGTTTTAAATATGTAAAGCCAACATTCAAGTTTTCAGCAAAGATTATCACAAACCACATTTGCAATAATGCATAGGTCTCAAGTTTACTCATATCAATAGCATAATCAACTAGCGAGCCATAATAATAAATCTCAGATGACAACACTTCCTCAAAACAATCATAATATGATATAACAAGATGGTATCTCGCTAGCCCTTTCTAAGACCGCAAAACATAAATGCAGAGCACCTTTAAAGACCAAGGACTGACTAGACATTGTAATTCATGGTAAAAGAGATCCAGCCAAGTCATACTCAATGTAAATTAACAATAATGAATGCAATGATAGCGGTGCTCTCCAACTGGTGCTTTTTAATAAGAGGATGATGACTCAGCATAAAAGTAAATAGATAGGCCCTTCACAGAGGGAAGCAGGGATTTGTAGAGGTGCCAGAGCTCGGTTTTGAAACAGAGGTGAATAATATTTTGAGCGGTATACTTTCATTGTCAACATAACAACCAAGAGATGGCGATATCTTCCATGATACACACATTATAGGCGGTTCCCAAACAGAATGGTAAAGTTTATACTCCCCCTTCCACCAACAAGCATCAATCCATGGCTTTCTCGAAACAACGAGTGCCTCAAACTAACAAGAGTCCCAGGGGGAGTTTTGTTTGCAATTATTTTGATTTAGTTTGCATAAAGCATGGGACTGGGCATCTCGGTGACCAACCATTTATCTCGTGAGTGAGGAGCAGAGTCCACTCCTCTTGAGAATAACCCGCCTAACATGGAAGATACAGACAGCCCTAGTTGATACATGAGCTATTCGAGCATACAAAACATGATATTTATTTGAAGGTTTAGAGTTTGGCATATACAAATTTACTTGGAACGGCAGGTAGATAATAGGTAGGTATAGTGGACTCATGTGGAATAACTTTGGGGTTTAAGGGATTGGATGCACAAACAGTATTCCCGCTTAGTATAGGTGAAGGCTAGCAAAAGATTGGGAAGCGACCAGCTAGAGAGCGACAACAGTCATGAACATGCATTAAAATTAATCAACACCGAATGCAAGCGTGAGTAGGATATAATCCACCATGAACATAAATATCGTGAAGGCTATGTTGGTTTTGTTTCAACTACATGTGTGAACATGTGCCAAGTCAAGCCACTCGAATAGTTCAAAATAGGATACCACCCTATCATACCACATCATAACCATTTTAATAGCATGTTGGCACGCAAGGTAAACCATTATAACTCATAGCTAATCAAGCATGGCACAAGAAACTATGATCTCTAGTTGTCATTGCAAACATGTTTATCCATAATAGGCTGAATCAGGAACGATTAACTAATCATATTTACAAAAACAAAAGAGGTCGAGTTCATACCAGCTTTTCTCATCTCAGTCAGTCCATCATATATCATCATAATTGCCTTTCACTTGCATGACCAAACTATGTGAATAATAATAGTGCACGTGCATTGGACTTAGCTGGAATCTGTAGGCATTCAATAAACAGGAGAAGACAAGGCAATATGGGCTCTTTTGTCAGATCAACAATAATGCATATAAGAGCCACTTCGTCAATTTAATTATGGTCTTCTCCTATCGACCCCCAAATAAAAGAAAAGAAATAATACTATTTACATGGGAGAGCTCCCAACAAGCAAAAATAAGAACATGGAATCTTTTTGGATTTTCTATTTAATTACTACTACAAGCATGGAAATTAAAGTAATTAAAAGCTACAACTAATTTTTTGGGTTTTTCTTAAGGTTTATTAAACACACAAGAAGAAAGCATAAAAAGGAAAGTAAACTAGCATGGATGATGTTGGGGATATTGCTACTGGGCATAAACCGGCCTATCTGGGCCGGGTTAACTTCGTCAGTAGTTAAGTATGTTAAAGCCCAAGAAGACAGAGGAAGGCTCAAGGCCCATGGTCGGTTCAAGGCCTGTAGCCGTAAACCGGCGTTAGTAGTTAACTTGTACTGTAAGTTAGGAATAAATAGAGACCAAACCGGACACATCTATGAGCCGGTATTGGGACTCCGTAAGCCGACGGGAGTCACCCATGTATATAAGGGGACGACCCAGCGGCGGTTCAAGGACAACAGACAACAACTCGAGACATAGGTGAAGCTTGTTTGCTCCCTAGTCATCGAAACCCCATCAATTCCATCACAACTAGACGTAGGCTTTTACCTTCATTGAAGGGGCCGAACTAGTATAAACTCTCTTGCGTCCCTGTGTCCGCTTTAACCCCTTCAAGCTAACCCGTCGCGATGGCTCCACGACTAAGTCCTTTCTCTAGGACATCTGCCGTGACAAAACCACGACAGTTGGCGCCCACCGTGGGGCAATCGCACAATGGTTTCTGTTTCTTGGAGGGCCGCTTTGAAGGACTCGAGGGCTACGCTGTAGGCCGGATGACTAAGAGTCGTCGCGGCAAGCTCTACATCGACGACGCAGGCTGCGGCCCCGAGGCCAGCTCAATTCAGTATGGGTACCGGGTCCCCTTTGGTAGAATTCACGTTTTCATTGGCAAGATTGGTGAACCGGGCCCTGAGCCGGGCATCTGCACCGACCTCGTCGAGACGGCTCAGCGTGCACGATCCGCCCGGGTTAAATCGGCCATGAAGCGTGCCTTCGTGGGAGTCATCCATGGAGGAAGTTATGAGGATGGATCGGAATCTCGCGGCGATGCCGTCATTTGTTCCGATGACGAGTCATCGACCGGAGAAACCTAATCTCTTTATCAGCTACAAGACGGCCGGATTGGGGGCTGTTCCGATGGCGACAGTATTCCGGACCCCTCTGATCTGCCCAACCGGGTTGGAATATTCATGACTGGCACACAAGCAGTGCTTCATTCTTCGACCGCTGCGGCAACGACCTCCGGTTCAGCAGCGGCAACGGCTGCCGGGGCAGGAGGCCCTGTGCGCCCGCCGGCTCAGGTTCTATCAGAACTATTTGATGCGTTGGCTGTGCTTATGGCGGAGGTTAATCCGCCAGATCAGGACGTTCACAACGCGGAGATTGCAAAGGTAAAGGAACAGATCACCCAGGCCAAGGCGGATCTGGCGGCTGAGGACACCAGGATGGCCGCAGAGCGGGCCGCTTTAGACGCACAGGCCTACAGGCTTATGTTGGACCAGAGCGTGTCGCATGAAGTCATGAGGAGGAAGCAGCGATCGCGCTTACCTCCGGTTTTCGAGGCCAGAGACCTTTTCAACACTCCAGGACCAAGAGCCGGCAATCCGCTGGAGGGAAACCGGGCAGAAGCCCCTGGGACCGGTGCACCGGTTCAGCCTCGTCAGATGGACCCGCCTCGTCAAAACACCGTTATACCTCAGGATGCTTTAATACCTCCGGGTCACTACTCCAACCCAATGGACAATCTTGTTGCCGCTGCTGCACGGCTGGAGGCCATTCCAATTGAAGGTGACTCGCCGCAGGCAGTAGAGACGCGACGGGTCAAGGAACTTCTGAGGACAGCTTTGGCCCAACAAGAAGCGTACTCGTACAGCCGCGACCGGATCCACTCGACCCCCCGTCCAAGCCGGAGCTATAGCAGACATATGGATGAACCAGCAGTGTCGAGTAATGAATGACGTGGAGCACCCCATGGCAACAACCCGACGGGTGGTGCTGATGACGCTCAGGAAGTGGTGAACCGGGCCCGAGCACGCAAGGAGGCCGAGTTAGCCGCACAGCATCAGGCTCGGCAGCTCACACTAGTTCGGCCAACCACCTTGACTGAACCTGGTGTTACTTCTAGTTCTTTGGGGGTGCCTTGCCTTATCCCTGCTTTACGCAACGTGCGCCTGCCCAAGGATTTCAAAGGCCCACGCAAGGTACCAAATTACATGGCGGATCAACCTCCAGAGACATGGGTGGAGAGCTATGAGATGGCCATGGAGATGCTTGATGTGGATGACGCGGCGTGTGCGAAATACTTCGCCATGATGCTTGAAGGAACGGCCCGTACTTGGTTAAAAAGCTTGCCGGCTAATTCTATCAGTTCATGGGCCCAATTACGAGCCCGGTTTATCAGCAATTTCAAGGATACCTGTAAACAGCCTATGTCGACAGTGGACTTAGCTGCATGCGTCCAGGAGGAAGGAGAATCAACGACTCATTGGGTGCGCCGGGTTTCACAAGTGTTGCACTCATCAGACCGCATCAACGCTGACACTGTAGTATTAACCCTAGAAGGCAACTGCCGGTTTGGGCCCCTGAAGCTGAAGTTGGGACGGATGAAGCGTCATTGCACTGACATGGGGACCCTCATGGCCGCTTTGGTGAAATATGCTGATTCTGATAGTACCAAGGATCCCGAATCTGATGATGACAAGATAGGGAAGGGAAAGAAGAACAACAGCTCCAAAGGTCAGCGGCATCACTGGGCAGGCAATGGTGGTGGAGGCAAGCGTAAAGCGGATGGTAACATGGACTTTGTGGCTAATACCAACACACAGGACAATGGCCAGCCACACAAGGGTAGACCGAAAAATCGTAATGGAGCACCCAACTCGAACCCAAACCGCCTAAACTATCTGCTAAGCCAGCCCTGTCCAAGACATGGGATGAAGGAGGCGCCAGCGAACCACCTTTGGAAGGATTGCTTTATTATGCAGGAGTTCAAGAATTCTAATAATTTCCGGTATGATCACGAATCTGGCGGTGGCTCAGGATCCGGGCCGGGTTACGGTGGAGGAAGTTCCGGTTCAGGATTCAATGGTAATCCGGGTGGACATAATGGTCAAAATAGTCAGAACAACCAGGGTGGTTACAACCAACAGCAGCAACAGTCAGGCTACCAGAGCAACCCAAAGCAGTTGATAGTGGGCAGTACCATGTCTTCACCACTAGCTTGGTAAAGCGAGACCGGAAGGTTCAGAGGCGGGCGGTCAACTCTGTTGAACCGGCCATACCCCGTTATCTATGTTGGTCTAAAGAGCCAATCATATGGAGCAGAGAGGATCACCCACCCCAGGTCGATAATCCGGGTCAGTTGGCTCTGGTGGTGGCGCCTCAGGTGGGAGGTTATAAGTTCACCAAGGTGCTCATGGATGGAGGTAGTAGCATTAATATCTTGTACTATGAGACCTTCCGTCGTATGGGACTGACAGATAAAAATCTTAAACCGTCTAATACGGTGTTCCACGGTGTAGTACCTGGCAGATCAGCATATCCTATTGGCAAGATAGCTCTGGAAGTGGCCTTTGGGGATGACCATGATTCCAGGTCGGAGACATTGACGTTTGAAGTGGTGAAAATCCAGAGTCCATATCACGCCCTGTTTGGGCGACCGGCTTACGCCAAGTTTATGGCACGGCCCTGTTATGTGTATTTGCAGCTCAAGATGCCGGGTCACAGGGGGACAATAACGGTTCACGGAAGCCGCAAAATCGCTTTGGAATGCGAGCAAGGAGATGCAGCTTATGCAGAGTCGGTTTGTGCCACCGAGGAGTTGAAGTACTATAAAGACAATGTTGATCCGGCGGACATGACTCCGTTGAATAAGCCAACTACGGAACATGACCGGCCCTGAAGTTCAAATCGGCAACAGAAACTAAGCTTGTTGACTTCGTACCTGGCGATTCGTCCAAGCAGTTCAGCATCAGTGCCAACTTGGATCCGAAATAGGAAAGCGCGCTCATCGAGTTCATCCGTGAGAATCGGGACATTTTTGCATGGAAGCCCTCTGACATGCCAGGTGTACCGAGGCAACTCGCTGAGCACACACTTAATGTGGATCCTAAATATAAACCGGTGAAACAGTTCCTCCGCCGGTTTAACGAAGAAAGATGCAAGGCGATTGGAGAAGAGGTAGCCAGGCTCTTAGCAGCTGGCTTTATTGTTGAAGTTTTTCACCCTGAGTGGCTTGCCAATCCGGTGTTGGTCCTCAAGAAAAACGGCACCTGGCGCATGTGTGTGGATTACACAGATCTTAATAAGGCTTGTCCAGCAGATCCTTTTGCCCTCCCTCGTATTGATCAAATTATTGATGCTACGGCGGGTTGTGAGCGTTTAAGTTTTTTGGATGCGTATTCTGGCTATCATCAGATCAAAATGGCAGTTAAGGACCAGGAGAAGACAACATTTATAACCCCCTTTGGAGCCTTCTGCTATGTGTCTATGCCCTTCGGGCTCAAGAGTGCCCAGGCAACTTACCAACGGTGTGTACAAAATTGTCTTCACAAGCAGATTGGCCGTAATGTACATGCTTACGTGGATGATATCGTGGTTAAGTCCAGGGAGAAGGAGACTCTGATTGATGATTTGAAGGAAACCTTTGATAACCTGAGAACATACAAGATGATGCTTAATCCGGACAAGTGTGTCTTTGGTGTACCGGCGGGCAAGCTATTGGGTTTTCTGGTGTCCAACAGGGGAATTGAGGCTAATCCGAAAAAGATCACGGCTATCACCTCCCTGGATAAACCGAAGTGTATCAACGATGTTCAATGCCTGGCAGGCCGGATTGCCGCACTAAGCTGGTTTATCAGTCGCCTTGGTGAGAAGGCAATCCCTTTGTATCAGATGTTGAAAAAGACGGATCAGTTTGTCTGGAGTTCTGCTGCTGATGAAGCATTTGAGGACTTAAAGCGGCAATTGGCCAATCCGCCTGTGCTCGCCGCTCCCATTGACAAGGAGCCGTTACTGCTATATGTTGCTGCTAATGCTTGGGCGGTCAGCGTGGCTATTGTGGTGGAGCGAAAGGAGGCAGGTAAGGAGCATCCGGTTCAACGTCCGGTCTATTATATCAGCGAGGTGCTCATTGAGTCCAAGCAAAGGTATCCGCATTGGCAGAAGCTGGTGTATGGAGTTTTTATGGCAAGCCAGAAGCTTAAACAATATTTCCAAGGGCACCCAATTACGATGGTCAGTTCTGCTCCTTTGGGAGAGGTCATCCAGAACCGGGAAGCAACTGGCCGGATTGCAATGTGGGCCATAGAGCTGGGGCCGTACGGTTTGAAGTATGTGCCTCGAACAGCAGTTAAGTCTCAAGTACTTGTTGATTTCATCAATGATTGGATGGAAATGCAAGCACCTGAAGAAAAGCCGGATCACACGTATTGGACCATCCATTTTGACGGATCCAGGCAGTTGGAAGGCTCGGGGGCTGGAGTCATATTAACTTCCCTGCGAGGTGATAAGTTTTGTTATGTTCTCCGCTTAATGTTCCCTTGTACTAACAATGCAGCTGAGTATGAAGCCTTGCTCCATGGTCTCCGGATGGCTAAGGAGATGAATCTAAGTCGAGTTAAGTGCTTCGGTGACTCGGACCTTGTGGCTCAGCAAGTGTCTGGCACTTGGGACTCCAAGGACCCACTCATGGCAGCGTATCGTCGGGAGGTGGATACTGTTGCAGGTTATTTCGAAGGCTATCAGGTGGACCACGTGGACCGGTGGAAAAATGAAGCGGCGGAAGCTTTAAGCCGGCTGGGCTCTCAGCGCAAACCGGTCCTGCCCAATGTTTTTCTGGATGTGCTGCACAACCCGTCGGTCAAGATCCCTGGTGAAGAGGACTTGGCTATTCCTGATCCGGAGGCTCAATTGGTGGCTGCTCTTCATGTTATTCCGGATTGGACGCTTCCTTACCTGGCGTACAAGAACCGGGGCGAGTTGCCAGAGGATGAGATTCTGGCCCGGCAGATAATCCGGCGATCCAAGTCCATGGCTATCATCAATGGCGAGTTGCATCATTGTAGTGTATCAGGAGATTTTCAACATTGCGTGTCTCCTGAAGAAGGCCGTGAAATTTTGCGTGAGATACACGAAGGAGATTGTGGTCACCACGCCGGTTCAAAGTCTCTGGTGGCTAAAGCGTTTCGCCATGGCTTCTATTGGTTAACCGCTCATGCTGATGCGGAGGATCTGGTCAGACGATGTGATGGTTGCCAAAGGTTTTCAAGACGTGCTCATGTACCGGCTCAAGAATTTAGAATGATTCCAATTACTTGGCCGTTTGCGACTTGGGGGCTGGATATGGTCGGGCCTTTCAAAAGGTCCAAAGATAAGAAGACCCACCTCCTGGTGGCGGTTGACAAGTTTACAAAGTGGGTGGAGGCAGAACCTGTTAGCAAGTGTGATGCGGCCACGGCGGTTCAATTCATTAAAAAAGTGATTTTCTTGTTTGGCTTTCCACACAGTATCATCACAGATAATGGTACCAATTTGTCCAAAGGTGCTATGAAGGAGTTCTGTGAACGGGAGCACATCCGGCTCGACGTTTCATCAGTGGCACATCCGCAGTCCAATGGTCAAGCAGAAAGAGCTAATCAAGAGATCTTGAGAGGCATCAAGCCCCGGCTCATGGTTCCTTTGCAGAGAACGCCGGGTTGTTGGGTAGAAGAATTACCATCTGTGTTATGGAGCATCAATACAACGCCTAACAGATCAACAGGATACACACCGTTCTTCATGGTTTATGGAGCGGAGGCGGTTCTCCCCAGTGATATCCATCATGATTCACCTCGTGTAACGGCTTATATTAAGCGGACAACGAGGCAGCACGGCAAGATGCTTTGGACCGGTTGGATGAAGAGCGTGATATCGCAGCCGCCTGATCGGCGATTTACCAGCAGGATCTTCGTTGTTATCACAGTCGCCGAGTCAGAACCAGAACCTTTCAGGAAGGAGATTTGGTGCTTCGGCTCATCCAAGATCAGACTGATATGCATAAGTTATCCCCACCTTGGGAGGGGCCTTTCGTGGTCAGCAAGAACCTGCACAACGGGTCATACTATCTGATCGATATTCGAGAACATAAGGACTCACGTACATCAGAGGAGGAGACCAACAGGCCGTGGAACATAGCTCATCTTCGGACTTATTATACCTGAGCCATTGGTTCTGCTTATGTACATATTACAACGATGTATATATTAACTATAATAAACCGGAACCTCAGCTAAACCGTGACAAAACCACGACAGATGATACAATGAAAAAGTATGATCACCGACATCTAGCAATGAGTGTGTGAACATGAATGTAATGTCGGTGGGAAATATGTACTCCCCCAAGCTTAGGCTTTTGGCCTAAGTTGGTCTATGGCCACGGCTGGCCTGGCGGATATCCATAATAGTAGTTGGGGTCGTACTTAGAAGAAGAAGAGGAAGACTCTGATTGCCACTGGCTGACAATCATCTCCGGATCCCACTGGTAATTAGACTGTCGTGAAGGATCAACTTGTGGTTCCGGCTCTAGCTCCTCGGCTGGTGCAGGGTTCCGGTAGGCGTGAATAGCCTTCAACGGAACACGGTACATGCCTGAAGATAAATCAAACAAAGAAGGAGCAGACAGGGTAATAGTCTCAGGATGATATTTATTAAAGAACAATTGATATTTAAGCTCTCCTTCCCTATTCTTAACAATAAAACCATGTGCCACCATACTTTTATAATCTAGATAAACACGAGGCAACACCTTTTCTTCCTTCACAAAATGCCTAATAGGTATGTTAAAATGTGCAGCTAGGCGTGAAGCATAGATGCCTCCAAAGATGGGGCCCTTGGTACGGTTCAGACTTAACCGTTTGGCAATAATACCGCCCATACTAAAAGTGTTATCACTGTATAAACCGTGGAGCAGAATAATTATATCAGGGATACTAAGGTTTCCATAGTTTCCGCGTCCAATTAAGCAATGACTAGCAAATAATGCAAAGTAACGTAAAACAGGAAAATGTATGCTAGTGATTCGTGCATCGGAAACCTTCCTAGTTTCCCCTACAGTGATAGTATCAATAAACACCTCCACATCATCATGATGTGGTTCTTCTGTCTTGCCCTCAAAAGGGACTAAACAAATCCGACAAAAATCATAAAGTGACATCTCCTTATGCTCATCATATAAATGAAACTCCACCATAGGTGGCGAGTTCCTAGAATGGAAATGAAAGTTTTGCACAAAGGTATTTGTGAGTAAGAGATACTGATCGCATTTGTCGTGGAGGAAAGCGGTGAGGCCTGCATTTTGAGCCAATTCATGAAAATCTTCATAAATCCCTGTTGCTCTCAAGAAATCCTCGGAAGGCCATTCACATGCCCGAACCTCCGCGGTGCGAGGCAGATTATACTTAGGCTTTGGTGCCTTTTCCTTCGGGCTTTGGCTCGATGAGCCCCTCAAAAGTCTCCTCGTCATTTTCTAAAAAATTCTGAAATTTTTAGTAGCTTCAAAATAAAAGGTAAACCAAACTCAATAATATTGGTAGCAATTACTCCTACAAGTGCCTAGGGCCTATATCATTCATCAAAACTACTTTGGACCATATAAATTTGACATGCAAGCTCAAGAACAGGGTCACCTAAGCAACAAAAATTTGCAATGCATAAAGCACTAGAACAAAAACTAATTGGACCAATGGAGGAGTCACATACCAAAGAACAATCTCCCCAAGCAGTTTTGTGAGAGGTGCTTTGAGCAAGGAGATCGAAAATGGCAGCAAAATGAGCTAGAACTCGTGCTTGAGCTGGATATTCGTGTTTGTGGGAGGAAGATGAAGTGTATGGGTGAAAGGATAAGTGGAGGAGGGCCACCGTGGGCCCACGAGGCAGGGGGCGTGCCCAGGGGGTAGGGCGCGCCCTCCACCCACGTGGGTAGGTGGTTGGCCCCCCTACTGTGTTCTCAGTGCCAAATATTCTCAAATATTCTAGAAAAAAAATCATATTTAAATTTTAGGGCATTTGGAGAACTTTTATTTTTCGAGGTATTTTTATATTACACGGATAATCAGATAACATACAGAAAAATATTTATTTTTATTTTATTTAATATAAATAACAGAAAGTAAAAGTGGGTTACAGAAGGTTGTGCCTTCTAGTTTCATCCATCTCATGATCATCAAAAGGAATCCAATAACAAGGTTGATCAAGTCTTGTTAACGAACTTATTCCGAATAACATGGAACTGGAGAAATTTCGAATAGCACTATGTTACCTCAACGGGGATATGCACATCCCCCATAATAATAATATCATATTTCTTCTTGATAGTAGGAATAGGAAATTCAAAACCTCCAAATATAATCGATGGAATTTTTCCAATAGAGTTGATACTATGAACTTGAGGTTGTTTCCTCGGAAAGTGTACCGTATGTTCATTACCATTAACATGAAAAGTGACATTGCCTTTAGTGCAATCAATAACAGCCCCTGCAGTATTTAAAAGGGTCTTCCAAGAATAATAGACATACTATCGTCCTCGGGAATATCAAGAATAACAAAGTCCGCTAAAATAGTAACGTTTGCAACTACAATAGGCACATCCTCACAAATACCGATAGGTATATCAGTTGATTTATCAGCCATTTGCAAAGATATTTCAGTAGGTGTCAACTTATTCAAATCAAGTCTACGATATAAATAGAGAGGCATAACACTAACACCGGCTCCAAGATCACATAAAGCAGTTTTAACATAGTTTCTTTTATTGGAGCATGGTATAGTTGGTACACCGGGATCTCCAAGTTTCTTTGGTATTCCACCCTTAAAAGTATAATTAGCAAGCATGGTGGAAATTTCAGCTTCCGGTATCTTTCTTTTATTTGTAATAATATCTTTCATGTACTTAGCATAAGGATTGGTTTTGAGCATATTAGTTAATCGCATACGCAAAAAGATAGGTCTAATCATTTCAGCCAAGCACTCAAAATCCTTATCATCCTTTTTCTTGGATGGTTTGGGAGGAAAAGGCATGGGTTTCTGAACCCATGGTTCTCTTTCTTTACCATGTTTCCTAGCAACAAAATCTTTCTTATCATAACGTTGATTCTTTGATTGTGGGTTGTCAAGATCAACAGCAGGTTCAATTTCTATGTCATTATCATTACTAGGTTGAGCATCATTATGAACATTATCATTAACATTATCATTAACATTATCACTAGTTTCAGGTTCATTACCAGATTGTGTTTCAGCATCAGAAATAGAAATATCATTTGGATTCTCAGGTGTTTCAGTAATTGGTTTACTAGAAGCATGCAAAGTCCTATCATTTTTCTTTTTCTTCCTTTTAGAAGAACTAGGTACATCTATATTATTTCTCTGAGAATCTTGCTCAATTCTCTTAGGGTGGCCTTCAGGATACAAAGGTTCCTGAGTCATTCTACCAGTTCTAGTAGCCACTCTAACAGCATTATCATTAACCTTACTATTCAATTCATTGAGCAAATCATTTTGAGCTTTAAGTACTTGTTCTACTTGAGTGGTAACCATAGAAGCATGTTTACTAATAAGTTTAAGTTCACCTTTGACATTAGCCATATAATCACCCAAGTGTTCAAGCATATTTGAATTGTATTTCAATTGTCTACCAAAATAAGCATTAAAGTCTTCTTGCTTGGCCATAAATTTATCAAACTCATCTAAGCATGGGCTAGCAAATTTAGTAAATGGGATTTCAGCTTTATCATATCTGTAGAGAGAATTTACCTTTACTACCTGTGTCGGGTTATCAAGACCACGAGTTTCTTCAATAGGTAATGGATTAAGATTATATGTTTCTTCAACAGGCGGTAAATTAAGACCATGTACTTCTTCAATAGGAGGTAAATTCTTAACATCTTCAGCTTTAATACCTTTTTCCTTCATAGATTTCTTTGCCCCTTGCATATCTTCAGGACTGAGAAATAGAATACCTCTCTTCTTCGGAGTTGGTTTAGGAATAGGCTCAGGAATTGGCTCCGGAGGTGTCTAATTATTTTCATTTCTCAACATATTATTCAATAGAATTTCAGCTTCATCCGGTGTTCTTTCCGTGAAAACAGAGTCAGCACAACTATCCAGGTAATCTCTGGAAGCATCGGTTTAGTCCATTATAAAAGATATCAAGTATTTCATTTTTCTTAAGAGGATGATCCAGCAAAGCATTAAGTAATTGGAGAAGCCTCCCCCGAGCTTGTGGGAGACTCTCTTCTTCAATTTGCACAATATTATATATATATATATCCCTTAAAGCAGCTTGTTTCTTATGAGCAGGGAAATATTTAGCAGAGAAGTAATAAATCATATCCTGGGGACTACGCACACAACCAGGATCAAGAGAATTAAGCCATATCTTAGCATCACCCTTTAATTAGAACGGAAATATTTTAAGGATGTAAAAGTAGCGAGTTCTCTCATCTTTAGTAAACAGGGTACTATATCATTTAATTTAGTAAGATGTGCCACAACAGTTTCAAATTCATAACCATGAAAAGGATCAGATTCAACCAAAGTAATTATATCAGGATCAACAGAGAATTCATAATCCTTATCAATAACAAAGATAGGTGATGTAGCAAAAGCAGGGTCAGGTTTCATTCTAGCATTTAGAGATTGCTTACTCCATTTAGCTAATAACCTTTTGAGTTCATTTCTATTTTGGCAAGCTAAAATAGCTAAAGAAGCTTCTTGATCAAACACATAACCCTTAGGAATAACAAGTGATTCTTCATCATCACTTTCATCAGTATCATCAGATTCAATATTTTCAATTTCTCTAGCCCTAACAAGTTTTTCATCAAGAAAATCACTAAGTGGCATAGTAGTATCAGGCATAGAGGTAGTTTCATCATAAGTATCATGCATAGCAGAAGTGGCATCAACAATAACATGCGACATATCAGAACAAATAGCAGAAGCAGGTGTAGGTGTCGCAAACTTACTCATAACAGAAGGTGAATCAAGTGTAGAGCTAGATGGCAGTTCCTTACCTCGCCTCGTAGTTGAGGGATAGATCTTGATTTTTGGATCTCTCAAGTTCTTCATAATGATAAGCAGGTATAAATCCCAAATGACTCAAAGAATAGAGCTATGCTCCCCGGCAACGGCGCCAGAAAATAGTCTTGATAACCCACAAGTATAGGGGATCGCAACAGTTTTCGAGGGTAAAGTATTCAACCCAAATTTATTGATTCGACACAAGGGGAGCAAAAGAATACTCTCGAGTATTAGCAGCTGAGTTGTCAATTCAACCACACCTGGAAACTTAATATCTGCATCAAAGTATATAGTAGCAAAGTAATATGATAGTAGTGATAACGGTACCAAAAGGTAACGGTAGTAAAAGTAGTGTTTTTGGTATTTTGTAGTGATGATAGCAATAGCAACGGGAAAGTAAATAAGTGAAGAACAATATGTGGAAAGCTCGTAGGCAATGGATCGGTGATGGAGAATTATGCCGGATGCGGTTCATCATGTAACAGTCATAACCTAGGGTGACACAGAACTAGCTCCAGTTCATTGATATAATGTAGGCATGCATTTCGAATATAGTCATACGTGCTTATGGAAAAGAACTTGCATGACATCTTTTGTCCTACCCTCCCGTGGCAGTGGGGTCCTTACGGAAACTAAGAGATATTAAGGCCTCATTTTAATAGAGAATCGGAACAAAGCATTAACACAAAGTGAATACATGAACTCCTCAAACTACGGTCATCACCGGTAAGTATCCCGATTATTGTCACTTCGGGGTTAATGGATCATAACACATAATAGGTGACTGTATACTTGCAAGATAGGATCAAGAACACTCATATATTGATGAAAAACATAATAGGTTCAGATCTGAAATCATGGCACTCGGGCCCTAGTGACAAGTATTAAGCATAGCAAAGTCATAGCAACATCAATCTCAGAACATAGTGGATACTAGGAATCAAACCCTAACAAAACTAACTCGATTACATGATAGATCCCATCCAGCCCATCACCGTACAGCAAGCCTACGATGGAATTACTCACGCACGGCGGTGAGCATCATGAAATTGGTGATGGAGGATGGTTGATGATGACGATGGCGACGGATTCCCCTCTCCGGAGCCCCGAACGGACTCCAGATCAGCCCTCCCGAGAGGTTTTAGGGCTTGGCGGCGGCTCCGTATCGTAAAACGCGATGATTTCTTCTCTCTGTTTTTTTCTCCCTGAAAATCAATATATGGAGGTGGAGTTGGAGTCGGAGAGGCAACAGGGGGCCCATGAGGTAGGGGGCGCGCCCTAGGGGGGCAGGCACGCCCCACCCTCGTGGAGCGATGGTGGGCCCCCTGGCCTTCATCTTTGGCAGGTATTTTTCTTATTTTCTGAAAAGTGGCTCTGTGAAGTTTCAGTTCATTCCGAGAACGTTTGCTCCTGCACATAAATAACACCATGGTAATTCTGCTGAAAACGGCGTCAGTCCGGGTTAGTTCCATTCAAATCATGCAAGTTAGAGTCCAAAACAAGGGCAAAAGTGTTTGGAAAAGTAGATACGTTGGAGACGTATCACCGTCTCTAAAGCATAACCCCAAAACGATAGCGGTAAATTGGTAAGAGACATCATAGATTGCACCATATCTAATAAAGTACGGTTATGATGTTCGGACACACCATTACCCTGTGGTGTTCCAGGTGGCGTGAGTTGCGAAACTATTCCAGATTTTTTCAGATGAAGATCAAACTCAGAAGTCAAATATTCGCCTCCACGATCAGACCATAGAAACTTTATTTTCTTGTTGCGATGATTTTCCACTTCACTCTGAAATTCTTTGAACTTTTCAAATGTTTCAGACTTATGCTTCATTAAGTAGATATACCCATATCTGCTCAAATCATCTATGAATGTCAGAAAATAATGATACCCGCCGCGAGCCTCAACACTCATCGGACCGCATACATCAGTATGTATTATGTCCAATAATTCAGAGGCTCGCTCCATTGTTCCAGAGAATGGAGTCTTAGTCATCTTGCCCATGAGGCATGGTTCACAAGCATTAGGTGATTCCAAAAGTCCATCAGCATGGAGTTTCTTCATGCGCTTTACACCAATATGACCTAAACGGCAGTGCCACAAAAACGTTGCACTATCATTATTAACTTTGCATCTTTTGGCTTCAATATTATGAATATGTGTATCACTACAATCGAGATTCAACAAAAATAGACCACTCATGAAGGGTGCATGACCATAAAAGATATTACTCATATAAATAGAACAACCATTATTCTCTGATTTAAATGAATAATCGTCTCGCATCAAACAAGATCCAGGATAATGTTCATGCTCAACACTGGCACCAAATAACAATTATTCAGGTCTAAAACTAATCCCGACGGTAGACGTAGAGGTAGCGTGGTGAAGGCGATCACATCAACCTTGGAACCATTTCCGACACGCATTGTCACCTCATCCTTAGCCAATCTTCGTTTAATCTATAGCCCCTAGTTCGAGTTGCAAATATGAGCAACAGAACCAGTATCAAATACCCAGGCGCTACTACGGGGATTAGTAAGGTACACATCAATAACATGTATATCAAATATACCTTTCACTTTGCCATCCTTCTTATCCGCCAAATACTTGGGGCAGTTTTGCTTCGAGTGACCAGTCCCTTTGCAGTAGAAGAACTCAGTTTCAGGCTTAGGTCCTGACTTGGGCTTCTTCCCTTGAGCAGCAACTTGTTTGCTATTCTTCTTGAAGTTCCCCTTCTTCCCTTTGCCCTTTTTCTTGAAACTAGTGGTCTTGTTAACCATCAACACTCGATGATCCTTCTTGACTACTACCTCCACAGCCTTTAGCATCGTGAAGAGCTCGGAAATTGTCTTTTCCATCCCTTGCATATTATAGTTCATCATGAAGCCTTTATAGCTTGGTGGCAGTGATTAAAGAACTTTGTCAATGACACTATCATCAGAAGGATTAAATCCCAGCTGAGTCAAGTGGTTATGGTACCCAGACATTCTGAGTATGTGTTCACTGATAGAACTATTCTCCTCCATGTTGTAGCTATAGAACTTGTTGGAGACTTCATATCTCCCAACTCGGGCATTTGCTTGAAATATTAACTTCAACTCCTGGACCATCTCATATGCTCCATGACATTTCAAAACATCTTTGAAGTCCCGATTCTAAGCCGTAAAGCATGTCACACTGAACTATCGAGTAGTCATCAGGTTTTCTCTGCCAGACGTTCATAACGTTCGGAGTTGCTGCTACGGCGGGTCTTGCACCTAGCGGTGCTTCTTGGACGCAATTCTTCTATGCAGCAATGAGGATAATACTCAAGTTATAGACCCAGACCGTGTAGTTGCTACCATCATCTTTCAACCTAGCTTTCTCTAGGAACGCATTAAAATTCAAAGGAACGGTAGCACAGGCCATTGATCTACAACAACATAGATATGCAAAAACTATCAGGACTAAGTTCATAATAAATTCAAGTTCAATTAATCATATTACTAAAGAACTCCCACTTAGATAGACATCCCTCTAGTCATCTAAATGATCATGTGATACATATAAACTAAACCATGTCCAATCATCACGTGAGATGGAGTAGTTTTCAATGGAGAACATCTCTATGTTGATCATATCTACTATATGATTCATGTTCGACCTTTCAGTCTCAGTGTTCCGAGGCCACGTCTGGATATGCTAGGCTCGTCAAGTTTAACCCGAGTATTCTCCACGTGCAAAACTGGCTTGCACCCATTGTATGTGAACATAGAGCTTATCACATCCGATCATCACGTGGTGTCTCGGCACGACGAACTGTAGCAATGGTGCATACTTAGGGAGAACACTTATACCTTGAAATTTAGTGAGAGATCATCTTATAATGCTACTGTCGTACTAAGAAAAATATGATGCATAAAAGATAAACATCACATGCAATCAAAATATGTGACGTGATATGGCCATCATCATCTTGTGCCTTTGATCTCCATCTCCAAAGCACCATTATGATCTCCATCGTCACCGGCTTGACACCTTGATATTCATCGTAGCGTCGTTGTCGTCTCGCCTACTATTGCTTCTACAACTATCGCTACGCTTGGTGATAAAGTAAAGCAATTACATGGCGGTAGCATTTCATACAATAAAGTGACAACCATTAGGCTCCTGCCAGTTGCCGATAACTTTTACAAAACATGATCATCTCATACAACAATTTATATCTCATCACGTCTTGACCATATCACATCACAACATGCCCTGCAAAAAAAAGTTAGACATCCTCTACTTTGTTGTTGTAAGTTTTACGTGGCTGCTACGGGCTTCTAGAAAGAACCATTCTTACCTACGCATCAAAAACCACAACGATTTTTCGTCAAGTGTGTTGTTTTAACCTTCAACAAGGACCGGCCGTAGTCAAATTCGATTCAACTAAAGTTGGAGAAATAGACACCCGCCAGCCACCTGTGTGCAAAGCATGTCGGTAGAACCGGTGTCATGAACGTGGTCATGTAATGTTGGTCCGGGCCGCTTCATCCAACAATACAGCCGAATCAAAATAAGACGTTCGTGGGAAGCAGTATGACTATTATTTCCCACAACTCTTTGTGTTCTACTCGTGCATATCATCTACACATAGACTTGGCTCGGATGACACTGTTGGGGAACGTAGCATGCAATTTCAAAAAAATCCTATGATCACGCAAGATCTATCTAGGAGATGCATAGCAATGAGAGGGGGAGAGTGTGTCCATGTACCCTCATAGACCGAAAGCGGAAGCGTTAGGTTAACGCAGTTGATGTAGTCAAATGTCTTCACGATCCAACCGGTCCAAGTACCGAACGTACGACACCTCCGTGTTCAGCACATGTTCAGCTCGATGACGTCCCTCGAACTCTTGATCCAGTAGAGGGTCGAGGGAGAGTTCTGTCAGCACGATGTTGTGGTGACGGTGATGGTGATATGATCCGCGTAGGGCTTCGCCTAAGCACTACGACGCTATGACCGGAGGAGTAAACTATGGAGGGGCACCGCACATGGCTAAGAGAACAATTGATGTGCCTTTGGGGTGCCCCCCGCCCCCGTATATAAAGGAGAGGGGGAGAAGGTGTCCGGCCAGGAGGAGGCACGCCAAGGGGGGAGTCGTACTAGGACTCCACTCTTAGTAGGATTCGGCCCCCCTTCCTTCCAATGGAGAGGGGGAAAGAGGGGAGAGGGAGAAGGAAAGGGGGGCGTGCCCCCACCCCTTGTCCCATTTGGAGTGGGCAGGGGGGAGGCGCGCACCACCTCTTGTGGCCTGCCTCCCTCTCTCCACTATGGCCCATGAGGCCAATTAACTTTCCCGGGGGGTGGGGTCCGGTAACCTCCCATACTCGGAAAAATCCCCAAACCTCTTCGGAACCATTCCGGTGTCCGTATATAACCTTCCAATATATCAATCTTTACCTGTGGACTGTCAGTGTCAAAACCGGCGGATCTCGGGTGGGGGGTCCCGAACTGTGCGTCTAAGGCGGATGGTAACAGGAGGCGGGGGATACAATGTTTACCCAGGTTCGGGCCCTCTCGATGGAGGTAATACCCTACTTCCAGCTTGATTGATCTTGATGATATGAGTATTACAAGAGTTGATCTACCACGAGATCGTAGAGGCTAAACCCTAGAAGCTAGCCTATGATTACGATTGTTCTTGTCCTACGGACTAAACCCTCTGGTTTATATAGTGTAGTGACCAGACCTCAAACGGTCCAATCTCGGTGCTCAGGTGTCATCCTTGAATCAGTAATGCTGACACCACACAGTACTTGAAGGATTTATAACAGAGTAGCAATCACACACTTATTACATCGAGTGTCTCAAAAGAGAACTTATTACAATAAATATGGCTTAAGGCCATCTAATAACGATAACAGCGGAAGGCTTGCCAGATAAGTGAGTCCATCAACTGCAACGGCATCACTAAGTATAGAACCACGACCTAAAAGCACCTTACTCGCCATCCGAAAAGTCTGCAACATGAACATTGCAGCCCGAAACGGGTCAGCACATGGAATATGCTGGCAAAGTAACACATAGAGAATGATTGAAGAATAAAACTATACTACATGCATATTTGGCTGGTGGAAAACTCTATGGTTACAGTTTTGCGTAAAGCCAATTTTTCCCTACTGCAAAGGAATAAATTTTATTTAACTATCAGGGTAGTTGTTAAACATTGAGAATGGTTGACAGCATTCTCAATCCCAATTAAGCATCATCATTAAAACCCAACAAAATTAATTAGAGTAACATGATGAGATTCACATGATAATCCATGTACTAGATACTCAAGATGTCTATAACCGGGGACACGGCTAATCATGATTAGTTTATACACTCTGCAGAGGTTTGCGCACTTTTCCCCACAAGACTCGATCTCCTCCGTTGGATTTCTCGCACTCCATGGTGTTTGAGAAACGGATGACCGAGACATAGTCTTTCAGAAGCGCTAGCACCTTATGATGGGTAGACCGTACCAACCTACATCCCCTACATCTGCTAGTCTACCACTGTAAGAGTTCGCACGACTTAGTCAACTAAGCTAGAGCCCATAGTAGCTTGTGGATGCACACGGAAGACTCCAGTATGAATAATCTCATGATCCCTTTGAGCCTGGGTGGCAGTCCAAAAGAAAAATAGGCAATCGCTGGAATACCCAGGTGCCTCAATCCACCCAGATGTGTATTTAAGTTGCCACCTTAGATAAACCATTAATTTAACACTCTCACATCTGTCATGGATTTCACTCACCCAATCCACGTCTACTAGCATAGCATGGCATAATAAGCAAACGTAGAAGTAACTACCAAAGGTTTGATAATAAACAGGTGATAGGTACTACCTCATCTACTTCCCAAACCCACAATTTAATTAGATCCTAATCATGCAATGTGTGAGGATTGATCTAATGCAATAAAAAGTGGGTAATAGGAAGTATGATCAAAGTTACTTGCCTTGCTGATGATCCATGAAACCTAGCGATTCGAAGTAGCAAGCGGCGCACTCCGGGTACTCTATCGCAAACAAACAAGCATACAATAAGTACTCAACTAATACACAGGTAAAACTTGAATAAGAGATCTAACCAGAAAGTTCAACTTAAGAACTCCGGTTGGCAAAAATAAGCAAATCAAACGAAGCAACGAAAGACAAACGGCAAAAGAAACAGGCTTCGTTTACTAATCTGAATCTTGGGCAATTTTTACTGAGGCAAAAACTTTTTTGAGTTGGTTAAACGGAAAGAGGGTTTCGAGAAGAAACTCCAGGCGCTTGAATCGCCTGATTCCGACAAACGAGCGAAAAGTTAAACTAAAACGAACATCGGATCAGAAATCGCGATCAGAAAATCGCAGATTTAATCCGAGAAAAAGAAAAACAATGAATAGGTTAACGAACGAACATTCGTTAACTGGAACTAAACGACGAACACGTTCGTCAAAATGGACGAACGAGCGAACGCTCGCTAAATAAATAAACCGGAGAAAACCGATCTATTTATAAAAAAAGAAAACTAGGGTTTTAAAAAAAACCAAAATGTTTTTTCTCAGAAAAGTGGCGGCGGCGGCTACTTCGGCTCGGGGCTCCAACGAGGCTCTGACGGCTGCGGACGGTGCGGGGCGGCGGGGCGGCAAGCGGCGCGGGGCGGCGGTTGCGGCGTGCGGCGGCGGCGACAGGCGGCGTGGGGCGGCGGCTGCGGCGGCGCAGGTGGCGTGGGGAGGCGGCGGTGGTGTGGGGCGGCTCCAGGGGGGTCCGGCGGGGTTATAAAGGGGGGAGGCGGCAACTTGGGGAAGCGGGCGGCCTCAGGAGGCGGGTCCTCCCCGGACGCGGCGGCGGCGGTCGGGACTCCTGTCCCGACCCGGGCGAGAGGCGGCGGCGGCTCGGCCGGCCTGCTCGCTGGGCCCTTGGCCCAGTCGGGCGCGGGGTCTCTTTTTTTTAAACAATATCACTGCGACTAAAAAATTCTAGAAAAATAAATAAAATTCTAAAAATGCCAAAACAAATTTTCTTCGTCTAAATAAAATATTTAGAACACGAAGAACATCTTCTTGGCCCTAAATGCAATTTTTGAAAACGTGCAATTTTTCCTAAATTCAAATAAAATAGCAAATAAAACCAAAATAAAATCTTATTGATTTTTTTAAATCCTCAATATTTCTTTATTTTTGGGAAAGTCGTTTTATTCCCTCTCTCAAAATTTTATAATAGAAATAATTGAAGATAAAATAAATAAAATCAATGATCCTATTTTTTCAAAATTTGAGAAAACTCAAATGTGAAAATAACGAAATCCCCAACTCTCTCCGAGGGTCCTTGAGTTGCGTGAAATTTCTACGATCAGCCAAAATGCAAATAAATATGATATGCAATGATGATCTATTGTATAACATTCCAAATTGAAAATTTGGGATGTTACAAACCTACCCCCCTTAAGATGAATCTCGCCCTTGAGATTCGGGTTGGCTAGAGAATAGGTGAGGGTGGTCCTTCAACAGATCTTCCTCTCGCTCCCAGGTGGCTTCATCCTCCGTGTGGTGGCTCCACTGAACTTTGCAAAACTTGATAACCTTGCTGCAGGTGACTCGGCTGGCATACTCAAGAATCTTGACTGGTTTCTCCTCATAGGTCAAATCACTATCCAACTGAATCGCTTCCAGCGGCACTATGTCTCTCAGTGGTATATCAGCCATCTCTGCGTGGCACTTCTTCAACTGGGAAACGTGGAACACGTCGTGAACTCCTGACAATCCTTCGGGCAATTCCAACTTGTAGGCTACTTCTCCCGTACGCTCCAAAACCTTGTATGGGCCTACAAAACGTGGCGCTAACTTTCCCTTAACTCCAAAGCGCTTAACTCCTCAAAGTGGAGATACTCGAAGATAAACTCGGTCTCCGACTTCGTAAACTGTCTCCTTGCGTTTAGAATCTGCGTAGCTCTTCTGCCTGGACTGGGCTACCTTGAGCCTATCGCGAATCAATTTTACTTCTTGTTCAGACTCCTTAATCAGATCCGGTCCAAACAACTGGCGATCTCCAACTTCATCCCACGACAATGGGGTCCTGCACCTCCTTCCGTACAAGGCTTCGAAAGGGGCCATCTTCAAACTGGATTGATAACTGTTGTTGTAAGAGAACTCTACATACGGCAAATTATCGTCCCAACTAGATCCATAATCTAGCGCACAAGCTCTCAGCATATCCTGCAAAATCTGATTGACTCTCTCGGTCTGTCCATCTGTCTGCGGATGGAAAGCTGTACTGAACTCTAGCCTGGTACCCAAGGTTTCATGCAACTGATTCCAGAACTTTGAGGTAAACTGGGTTCTTCTATCTGATACAATGCTCCTTGGAACACCATGCAGACATACGATCCTGGTCATGTATATCTTTGCTAACTTAGCACTGGTATAGGCAGTCTTCACTGGGATGAAATGATCTACCTTTGTCAAACGATCTACTACAACCCAAATCGAGTCATAGCCTGAACGCGTTCTGGGCAATCCTATGATAAAATCCATGCCTAACTTATCCCACTTCCATTCGGGTATCAGCAATGGCTGTAGCAATCCTGCTAGCTTCTGATGCTCTGCCTTTACTCTCTGACATACATCACAAATTGCTACATACTCCGCAATGTCCTTCTTCATTCCGGTCCACCAGAAAGTATCCTTCAAATCCAAATACATCTTGGTATTTCCTAGGTGAATTGAATATGGTGAATCATGGGCCTCTTGCAGAATCAACTTCCTGATCTCTGGGTCGTTGGGCACATAAACACGGTCTTCAAACCGTAAGGTATCGTGCTCATCCTCACGAAATCCTTTAGCTTTTCCTTTGCTCATTTTCTCCTTAATAGAAGCAATATACTTGTCAGTCTTCTGGGCTTCTCTGATCTTATCCATCAAAGTAGACTGAATCTCCAATGCTGCTACATAGCCTCTCGGAACTATCTCCAAACATAGTTCACGAAGATTCTCGGCTAACTCCCTTGGTAAATTTCCCGTCATTAGTGTGTTGACATGGCTCTTACGGCTCAGCGCTTCAGCTACTACGTTAGCCTTTCCGGGGTGATAATGCAATCTCATGTCATAATCCTTGATGAGTTCCAACCATCTCCTTTGTCTGAGATTCAACTCCTTCTGCGTGAAAATATACTTCAAGCTCTTGTGATCCGTGTACACCTCACAATGATTTCCAATGAGAAAATGTCTCCAAGTCTTCAATGCATGCACTACGGCTGCTAATTCCAAATCATGTATGGCATAATTTAACTCATGAGGCTTAAGTTGTCGTGAGGCATATGAAACAACTCTTCCTTCCTGCATAAGCACTGCTCCAAGTCCTCGGCGTGAAGCGTCGCAATACACCTCATAATCCATGGTCTGATCTGGCAAAATCAACACTGGTGATGTAACCAAATGTTTCTTCAACTCCTGGAAACTGGCCTCACATTCCTCGGTCCATATGAACTTGGTATCCTTCTTCAACAACTCCGTCATAGGTTTCTCAATCTTCGAGAAATTTTCAATGAATCTCCGGTAGTATCCTGCAAGTCCAAGAAAACTCCGGATCTCTCCAACTGTTGTTGGCGCTTCCCAATTTGTCACAGTGTCAACCTTGGTGGGATCTACTGCTATACCCTCTCCAGATATAACGTGTCCGAGGAATCCAACTTCCTTCAACCAAAACTCACATTTGCTAAACTTGGCATATAACTGATGTTCTCTGAGCTTACCAAGTACCAAACGCGAATGCTCCTTATGCTCCTCTTCATCCTTCGAGTAAACTAGGATATCATCAATGAACACTACGATGAACTTATCCAAAAACTCCATAAACACTTTGTTCATCATGTTCATAAAATATGCAGGTGCGTTAGTCAGACCAAATGACATAACGGTATACTCATACAGCCCATACCTGGTGGTAAAAGCCGTCTTAGGTATATCCTGTTCTCGAATCTTCAAATGATGGTATCCTAATCGCAGATCGATCTTGGAAAATACCTTAGCTCCTTGCAATCGATCAAACAGATCATTGATCATTGGTAGTGGATACTTATTCTTGATGGTTACTTCATTCAATCCTCGATAATCAACAACCATCCTTAACGATCCATCCTTCTTCTCCACTAGAAGTACTGGCAATCCCCAAGGTGAAGAACTTGGGTGAATATAACCTTTATCCAGTAACTCCTTAATTTGCTTCTTAGTCTCCACCAAATCCTTTGCGGGCATCCTATATGGTCTCTTAGATATAGGCCCTGTTCCTGGCAAAAGCTCAATCAAAAAATCGATGTCTCTATCGGGTGGCATGCCTGGCAACTCCTCTGGAAATACATCAGGGAAATCCTTCACTACTGGTACTTCCTCCTGCACAACTCCTGTTAAGCAATTTACTTGAGTCCTCTTCGGCACATGCCGGGATACATACTTGATCCTTCTTCCTTCTGGCGTTGTAAGCAAAATTGACTTACTGGCACATTCAATGTTCCCTTCATACTTTGATAACCAATCCATGCCTAATATCACATCCAATCCTTGAGATTCCAATACTATTAGGTCTGAGGGAATACGTAGTTACCAATCCTTAATGGTAACCGATCACACCATAGGCTAGCCATATACTCTGCTCCAGGCGAGGTTACTAACATGGGTGACCTAAGGGCTTGGGTTGGCAATTTATACTTATCCATAAATCCCCTTGATATGTATGAATACGATACACCAGTATCAAAAAGAACGAGTGTAGTAAATGACTTAACCAAAAGCTTACCTATTACTGCATCGGGCTGGGCTTCAACCTCCTCCACATTTACGTGGTTCACTTGAACCCTATTGAAAGGGTTTGGCTTCTTCCCAGAGCTTCCATTGCCATTTCCATTCTGGGCTTTAGGACATTCATTTGCATAATGTCTGGTCTTCTGGCACTTAAAGCAAGTGACTTGGCTCAGGTCTCTCTTGGCTGGGGTTGATGGGTTGGTGCGGTTCTGGCCGTTGCTTCCTCCATTCCCATTACCATTCTTGGTGCCATTGTGATTGTGCGAGCTACCTCCTCCATGGGTATGCTGAAAATGTCCTCCTGGTCTAGGGGTAAAACGTGGCTTCTGCTGAGCTCCAGAATTGTACTTCCCTTGTCCATACTTCCTCTTGCGGTTCTCAATCTGCTGCTGCTTCCCTTCAATCATGAGAGCACGATCTACCAACTCCTGGTAGTTGTTGAAGGTTGCTACCATCAACTGCATGCTCAACTCATCATTCAGTCCTTCCAAAAACTTCTCTTGCTTAGCTGCATCTCTAGCAACGTCATCTGGGGCATAACGTGCTAGCTTACTAAAGTACTCCACATACTGGCCAACTGTCCGTCCTCCTTGGCGCAAGTTGCGAAACTCACGCTTCTTCATGGCCATAGCTCCTGGTGAAACATGGGCAGTACGGAAAGCCTGCTGAAACTGGTCCCATGTGACAGTGTCGACAGGGAAAGTGGCTATGAAATTCTCCCACCATGATGTTGCGGGTCCTTCAACCTGATGTGCGGCAAACTTCACCTTTTCCGCATCTGTGCATCCTGCCGTGGTCAATTCCCTTGCTGTTTTGCGGAGCCAACACTACTAGGAAAAGGGCTACTAGTGGCGCACCAGTTTTGCCTACTAATGGCGCACTACTGGTGCGCCACTAGTACCACGCCACTAGTATATTTTAGTAATGGCGCACCACAGATGCGCCATTAGTATCTGGTATATTAATGGCGCACCACAGGTGGGCCATTAGTATCCCACAGGTGCGCCATTAGTATCTGGTATACTAATGGCGCACCACATGGAAGTGCGCCATTAGTAACAATTTTTTTAAATTTTTTTCATTTTTTTCTTAATCTCAGGTCACTATTTCACATATGGGATATCCAACACATATATATACAACAAACATCCATATAACAATCATATCCAACACACAAGTTTCATCATATATACATACATAGCCAACCCATAGTTCCATCATTAAATATTACAAAAGTTTCACATTATTCATCATCCAACACCGTTATCCATCAATTCGCAAAAGTTTCACATTGATACAAAATAAAAACACAAATGGAAAAGAAGCACTCCATCCATGCAAGCTTCCGTGAATTAAATCAAATCTCCAAAATGATAAACAAGAAGTTAGAAGAAGAAGAAGAAGAACAAGACTAGAAGAATACTAGAAGAAGAAGAACACTAGAAGAATAGTAGAAGAAGAATAAGAAGAAGAATAAGAAGAAGATTATAAGCTTATTAGAGCCAACTTAGGTAAAATGAAGCTAACCTATGTCATTTTGGAAAAGAAGAAGAATAAGAAGAAGACTATAAGCTTATTATGTAAACTTGATCATTTTGTGCTAACATAAGTAATTTTGGAGCTAACCTATAGGAAACTAAGCATATAAGCTCTAAGTTAGCATATTAGAGCCAACTTAGGTAAAATGAAGCTAATCTATGTCATTTTGGAAAATAAGAAGAATAAGAAGAAGACTATAAGCTTATTATGTAAACTTGATCATTTTGTGCTAACATAAGTTATTTTGGAGCTAACCTATAGGAAACTAAGCATATAAGCTCTAAGTTAGCATATTAGAGCCAACTTAGGTAAAATGAAGCTAACCTATGTCATTTTGGAAAAGAAGAAGAATAAGAAGAAGACTATAAGCTTATTATGTAAACTTGTTCATTTTGTGCTAACATAAGTTATTTTGGAGCTAACCTATAGGAAACTAAACATATTAGAGATAACATAGGTAACTAAGTATATATATATATATCATTTTGGAGATCTGACATACCTGACATAGTTTAGTTCTCATTGTTCTTCTCCTTCTCCTTCCTCAGCCTGATGCGCCAAGAGCGGCGAGGCGGTGGAGGCAGCTGTGGGATGTAGTCTTCTACCACAATTGGCGTGGTCATGTCGCCCAGCTGTGGGATCGCCGGCGCCACCACCGGTGCGTGGTCATTGTCAGGCACCACCACCATCGCGAGGCCACCTTCATGCAGGACGGGCACGACCATCGCTAGGTCATCCTCAGCCACCACCATCTCTTGCCCATGGTCAGCCACCACCATCTCTTGCCTATGGTCAGCCACCACCATCTCTTGCCATTGGTCAGCCACCACCAGCGCTAGGTCATCCTCAGCTTGATGCCCATCGTCATCCTGTAGCTCCTCATCCTCACTCTGCTCCTCTTCTCCCGCACTCCAGTCCGGATCATCCTTCTTGTTGTCTTTGCTACTGCCAGAATCGCTGCTGCTTTCGCTAAAGCCAGAATCGTTGTTGCTTTTGCTACAGCCATAATCGCTGCTGCTTTGGCTGTAGCCAGTGTCGCTGCTGCTGCTCCCATTGCCTGTCCAAATGCAACAATGACCGTTAACAATCGATGTGAGACAAAGCCAAATGTAGAGGAATAAGAAGAGGCAGAACGCACTAGCATCTTCGCCGTCAGCGTAGCGCATGCGACACATAGTCGCGTTGAAAACCTTCACGATGATCATTGTGGCGTCATCGTCGTACCTGAAGAGAAGAAAGTGCCCGGTCCGTAGGTCATAGGAACTGTAGAACTTCTCCCAGCCACGGCACAGGCACATGTGGTCCTCCTTGATCACCAACTCCACGACCCACAGCCTGCGAACCCCGCTGCCGGCCTGTCAGAGCTTCACATTATCTGGCGCATATTCACCCAACATCTTCATAAAAGTGTCAGGCAGCCTCTGCAATTTGGGACAAGGAGTGATGTAGCAAACAACAGAGTTATCATAATGAGATGGGTGAAGGGGAGATCTCTTGTTTTATATACCTGCCTCGTGGCTGATACTGAAGAAGAAAGTATGATACTGAAGAACTCGAAAGCATCCAACTCGTACTCCGGTGAGGCAGAGCGGCGGTGGCTGCTTCCCCCATGCTTATCCAATCTTGCATGCATTTAAAGTTATTCAATCAGATGCCATATTATTTATTAACATGCTGCCAAGAAGCTTGAACATGCCATTAGTAATGTCTAGCAGCATGGTAGAAAGAAAAGAAGTTAACATCTGAATGTTTCCCATGCTTATTTAATCAAACATTAGTAATGTCTAGCAGCATGGTAGAACGAATTCAGCCCTTATAGGCAGAAAAACAGCAGCAGCAACAAAAACAGAACAGATAGTAGTGCAAGACCAGATCATTTGCACTGTCCAAATGACCAAGACCAATTGGATTTTACCTAGTTAAAGCCACCACAAATTCACAGGTGTACCTATGCATTTGAGAAACTAAAACTAGTTAGAAAATCCAATAGCTAAGCCAATTAGAGTGCCACAAATACAGAGAGCAGCCAAGTTAAATTAACAGCCCAGAACCCTAGCATAAGTTAAATTACACACACACTTAGATAGCCAACATCACCCAAGTTAAATTACACACACACACTTAGATAGCCAACAGCACCCACATGAGCATGTATGCAGCAAGTTCAGTGAGCAAGATAACCACCACAGAGAGCCATCACAAATGACCTAGAGCACAGCAACTGGCAACCCTAGATCAAGATATAGCTATCACAGAGAGCACCAAAATTAATTAATGATCATCTGGAACATACATACAGAACTAGCAGGACTACCAAAGCATCTAAAACATGAACTAGGGCTAGATCATAGAGAGAATAGAGAGAGGAAAGGAGGAGCTCACCAAGAGGGGTTGTAGCCGTAGCAGAAACTCAGCCACACCAGTGCCACAGTGTGACTACCAACACAGCCGGAGCTCTGCTGCAGAGGAGGCTCGTACTGGACAACATTATCCACCATTAGCATATATTGCAGACATATACTGGACAACATTAATTTGAGTAAATATTGGATCAACAAGCAGTCATGAATCAAAAAGCAACCACGATCCGAACTCTCTCTCTCTCTCGGCTGGACAAATCCATGAGTAAAAAAAGTTCCAGAGCATAAGACCTTGCCAAGAGATTTATTATTAAAGTAGCTAGCTAGGTAGCACCTTATCTGTCTCTAGATTGTTATTAGAAAGAAAAATGACGCTCCAGGCAGGCCACATCATTAAATTAAACTAGCTACCACCATAATTAAGTAGCAAGCAGAGGCTGAACTGAATAATGAGCTAGAATTGACGCAAACATGTTTCGCTGCTGCTAACATGTACATTTGCTCATCTGAAAAAAGTCAAACTACGGTTCATGAAGATTTTACCCCTACAAGCATTATCACAAACACCTATCAGGCAACGCAAGTGAACTCGAACACGCTCTGGGAAAATCACGCGGCAACTACTCGTCAAGGAACAGCCATCGTTGCATACATCCTTCTCGCAATACCAGCCAATCTACTACAACAAGCACTCATCAGACACGTATTCTTCTAGAATAAAAAAACACTCATCCGACAGAAGAATTGGGAAAATAGAAATTGGATGGGCAGAGGATGCAGGAGGAAGGGGGGAGGGGAGGGGGGAGGGGCGGTGGCTAGGTACCTGCCTATGGACCGGTCGACGGGGTCGCTGCGGGCGGCGGGACCGGCCGCGCCAGGGCAGGCGGGAGGGAGCGAGGCGCTGCTGGGCGGCGGGGCGGCGGGGGCCTCTGCCGGCTGGGCGCGCCGCGGAGGAACGAGGCGACGGGGCAAGGGGCGATGGGGCGAGGGGGCGGTGGCGGGTGGCGGCGGCAGCGGCGGGTGGTTGGGACGGTGGGGCGTCGACGGGGCGAGGGGAGGTGGGGCAAGGGGGCGGCGAGGGGAGGGGGCGACGGGGCGAGGGGAGGTGGGGCTCGGCATTACTAACAATTTTTTTTCAAAACAACTAATGGCGCACTCTGTGGCTGGTGCGCCATTACTAGTTAGAAATACTAATGGCGCACTTTGCCTGGATGCGCCATTAGTATGTTTGGAAAAATGAAAAAAAATTGTTCCTAGTGGCGCACCTTGTGTCTGGTGCGCCATTAGTGTCTTCCACACTAATGGCGCATCACCACATGGTGCGTCATTAGTATATAGTAGTGGCGCACCACTTCTCTGGTGCGCCATTAGTGTCAATTTCATCTATAGCCCTTTTCCTAGTAGTGCAATCATCTGCTACTATCGGCTCGGTGCTATTGGAAAACACCAGTGGATTCAGCCTAAGAAAATGGGCTAAGTGGTCAACAGGTGGTGGTGGTGATGGGTTATTGTTGTTGTTCCCCTGATTCTGGTTCTGGACTAGCAACTGCAACAATGTGTTCTGCTGCTGGATCAACTGAGTGATCTTCGGTGGGAAGGTAAATCCGGGGTCATGTCTCGGAGGCATCTGATGGGTTTAGAAAAGATGAGATTTAAGAATAGAGAGGGTTCTAAAGAGAAAACACTACCCATATGCACATGAGGCAAAAGCAAACAATTCACTTCATTCAATCAAACAAGGGCATACAATCAATCTAACTATCGAAAAAGTGCTTGGACTACTATATTTACATGGTGGACTACTACTACTGAGGGGTGGTCTACTAGAAATATTCTTCGGTTGCAGACTCCATGATATCTGCTCCAGCTTCATCAACATAGTCATCATCGCTATCATGTGGATCCGAGTCGGTGTCGTCAATGATGATGTAGTCTTCCGGGCGAATCTCCTTGGGTTCTTCGTCTTCCTCTACTGGTGTAGGGTCTCCCATGAATATTCCAATCTTCTTGATCAGATCGCATTCTTCTCCACTAATACTTCGATTTCCTCTTCATAATCTTCACGTGTAGCCTTGAGTTCTTCCTCCAGTTCCTTGATTCTTGTATTCGCCTTCTTCAGGTCTATCATGTCGGCGCACATCTGGTTCTCCTAACATCGAATCTGCTGGTTTAACTCTTGGATAAAAGCTGCAATTGATCTATCCTTCTTGGTGCTGATCATCTCCCAGTGCTCATCTCGGCGTCCACAAATCTGGTAGATAGTATCCTTGAGATCATTGCGATAAACTTCTCCAATGCGTCCCATGGCGATGTGAGCTGCCATGCTCTTTCCTAGACTCCATGTTGGTGCATCAAAGGAAAACTCTATGGGCTCAGTGACTGGCATGAACGTCCTTCCTGGAACTTGAACTTGAATCATCCAGCGCTCCTCTTCCGGTAGAGTGGCGTTGTAGGTTCCGGTGAAACTTGGCACTCCTATGTTCAGATATCTAGTGACTTCCTTCAAGTGACGTCCAAAGGGAGTATCTTCATCCGATTGCGTGAACTTGTTCCTTGCATCCGCCATCCTAAAAGAGTAGAAAATATGAGAGGTTAGAAAGAGAAGCGAGTAGTGATCTAGGGTTTTAGCTTAGTGGTCGTGTCCTACAGTCAGCGTGTGCTCTGATACCATCTTGTAGCGACCAGACCTCAAACGGTCCAATCTCTGTGCTCAGGTGTCATCCCTGGATCAGTAATGCTGACACCACACAGTACTTGAAGGATTTATAACAGAGTAGCAATCACACACTTATTACATCGAGTGTCTCAAAAGAGAACTTATTACAATAAATATGGCTTAAGGCCATCTAATAACGATAACAGTGGAAGGCTTGGAAGATAAGTGGGTCCATCAACTCCAACGGCATCACTGAGTATAGAACCACGACCTAAAAGCACCTTACTCGTTGTCTGAAAAGTCTGCAACATGAACGTTGCAGCCCGAAACGGGTCAGCACATGGAATATGCTGGCAAAGTAACACATAGAGAATGATGGAAGAATAAAACTATACTACATGCATATTTGGCTGGTGGAAAGCTCTATGGTTACAGTTTTGCGTAAAGACAATTTTTCCCTACTGCAAAGGAATAAATTTTATTTAACTATCAGGGTAGTTGTTAAACATTGAGAATGGTTGACAGCATTCTCAATCCCAATTAAGCATCATCATTAAAACCCAACAAAATTAATTAGAGTAACATGATGAGATTCACATGATAATCCAGGTACTAGATACTCAAGATGTCCATAACCGGGGACACGGCTAATCATGATTAGTTTATACACTCTACAGAGGTTTGCGCACTTTTCCCCACAAGACTCGATCTCCTCCGTTGGATTTCTCGCACTCCATGGTGTTTGAGAAACGGATGACCGAGACATAGTCTTTCAAAAGCGCTAGCACCTTATGATGGGTAGACCGTACCAACCTACATCCCCTACATCTGCTAGTCTACCACTGTAAGAGTTCGCACGACATAGTCAACTATGCTAGAGCCCATAGTATCTTGTGGATGCACACGGAAGATTCCAGTATGAATAATCTCATGATCCCTTTGAGCCTGGGTGGCAGTCCAAAAGAAAAACAGGGAATCGCTGGAATACCCAGGTGCCTCAATCCACCCAGATGTGTATTTAAGTTGCCACCTTAGATAAACCATTAATTTAACATTCTCACATCTGTCATGGATTTCACTCACCCAATCCACGTCTACTAGCATAGCATGGCTTAAGAAGCAAACGTAGAAGTAACTCCCAAAGGTTTGATAATAAATAGGTAATAGGTACTACCTCATCTACTTCCCAAACCCACAATTTAATTAGATCCTAATCATGCAATGTGTGAGGATTGATCTAATGCAATAAAAAGTGGGTAATAGGAAGTATGATCAAAGTTACTTGCCTTGCTGATGATCCATGAAACCTAGCGATTCGAAGTAGCAAGCGGCGCACTCCGGGTACTCTATCGCAAACAAACAAGCATACAATAAGTACTCAACTAATGCACAGGTAAAACTCGAATAAGAGATCTAACTAGAAAGTTCAACTTAAGAACTCCGATTGGCAAAAAGAAGCAAATCTAACGAAGCAACGAAAGACAAACGGCAAAAGAAACAGGCTTCGTTTACTAATCTAAATCTAGGGCAATTTTTACTGAGGAAAAAACTTGTTTGAGTTGTTTAAACGGAAAGAGGGTTTCGAGACGAAACTCCAGGCGCTTGAATCGCCTGATTCCGACAAACGAGCGAAAAGTTAAACTAAAACGAACATCGGATCAGAAATCGCGATCAGAAAATCGCAGATTTAATCCGAGAAAAAGAAAAACAACTAACAGGTTAACGAACGAACGTTCGTTAACTGGAACTAAACGATGAACGCGTTCGTCAAAACGGACGAACGAGCGAACGCTCGCTAAATAAATAAACCGGAGAAAACCGATCTATTTATTTAAAAAAACGAAAACTAGGGTTTTCAAAAAAAACGAAACAATTTTTCTCAGAAAACCGGCGGCGACGGCTACCTCGGCTCAGGGCTCCGGCGAGGCTCCGGCGGCTGCGGGTGGTGCGGGGCGGCAAGCGGCGTGGGGCGGCGGTTGCGGCATGCGGCGGCGGCGACAGGCGGCGTGCGGCGGTGCGGGTGGCGTGGGGAGGCGGCGGCGGTGTGGGGCGGCTCAGGGGGGTCCGGCGGGGTTATAAAGGGGGGAGGCGGCGACTTGGGGAAGGGGGAGGCCTCGGGAGGCGGGTCCTCCCCGGACTCGGCGGCGACGGCGGTCGGGACTCCTGTCCCGACCCGGGCGAGAGGCGGCGGCGGCTGGGCCCTTGGCCCAGTCGGGCGCGGGGTCTTTTTTTAAACAATATCGATGCGACTAAAAAAATTGTAGAAAAATAAATAAAATTCTAAAAATGCCAAAACAAATTTTCTTCGTCTAAATAAAATATTTAGAACAGGAAGAACATTTTATTGGCCCTAAATGCAATTTTTGGAAACGTGCAATTTTTCCTAAATTCAAATAAAATAGCAAATAAAACCAAAATAAAATCTTATTGATTTTTTATTAAATCCTCAATATTTCTTTATTTTTGGGAAAGTCATTTTATTCCCTCTCTCAAAATTTTATAATAGAAATAATTGAATATAAAATAAATAAAATCAATGATCCTATTTTTTCAAAATTTGAGAAAACTCAAATTTGAAAATAACGAAATCCCCAACTCTCTCCGAGGGTCCTTGAGTTGCGTGAAATTTCTAGGATCAGCCAAAATGCAAATAAATATGATATGCAATGATGATCTATTGTATAACATTCCAAATTGAAAATTTGGGATGTTACATATAGACACCGGAGGAGGCTAGGGTTACACAGAGTCGGTTACAAGGGAGGAGATCTACATATCCGAATTGTCAAGCTTTCCTTCCACGCAAAGGAGAGTCCCACCCGGACACGGGACGAAGTCTTCAATTTTGTATCTTCATAGCCCAACAGTCCGGCCAAAGGATATAGTCCGGCTGTCCGGGGACCCCCCTAATCAGGACTCCCTCAGTAGCCCCTGAACCAGGCTTCAATGACGACGAGTCCGGCGCACAGATTGTCTTCGGCATTGCAAGGCGGGTTCTTCCTCCGAATACTCCATAGAAGATTTCGAATACAAGGATCGTGTCCGGCTCTGCAAAACAAATTCCACATACCACCGTAGAGAGTACAATATCCCACAAATTTGATCTGCTGACAAATTTCATAGCGTGACATCACGCCATGGCCCGGTCATTATTCAAACCGTTTTTCTCAACCAGCTACTGCACATATTGCGAGGCGGTTTTCTTGGCACGTCTTATCGAAGCAGAGATCGTGTCCCCATGTCACGGGATTCTCATTAATACGGGTGTGGGTAACCCAACCGCGCCATCAATCACGGCGCTTGGGGAATAAGCGAGTTTACCAGGCAAGTGGGGAGGCGCAGAATCCCTACTACCTTTATAAGGGGATAAGGACTCCCTTTCGCACCCACACTTTCTTCTTCCCGATCCATTCCCCTTCGCCCAAGCTCCAGCGCCTGAGCGTTCGTCTTCTCCGCCCACAAAGGCCTTCCGAAAATGTCCGGATCTGGAGCAGGAGGCAAGTGGATGGCCTCTACCGTCCAGGAGAAGGATATCAAATAGCTTCAGGAGGCTGGGTATCTGGCCAAAAAAATCGGCCACCGTCTCCTGATGGCGGGACAGATCGTTCCTACTCCGGAACCCCAAGAGAGGGTTGTATTCCTCCCTCATTTTGTCCGTGGGCTAGGGTTTCCCCTCCACCCGTTCGTTCACGACATTATGTATTATTACGGGATCGATTTTCATGATCTATCCCCCAATTCCTTCCTCAACATCTCGACATTCATCATCGTGTGCGAGGCTTTTCTCCGCATCTCGCCACACTTCGGCTTATGGCTGAAGATCTTTAATGTGAAGCCCAAGGTGGTGAGTGGCGAGCACGCTGAGTGCGGGGGCGCTATGGTGCGCAAGATGCCCAACGTCACATGGCCAACATGTACTTATAATGATTCCGTCAAAGAGTGGCAACAGCAGTGGTTTTACATCACTGAGCCGCGTGGCACGAAATGGGCCGCTGCTCCAAAGTTCCAATTTGGAGCCCCTCTGCGGCTTACGTCCTGGCCCAAGAAGGGCCTGAACCGGTCTTCGTCCGACGAACTGTCGGTGCTCTAGATGCGTGCTACCTCTTGAGCACTGCGTTGGTTTTCCCCAAAGAGGAAGGGATGATGCAGCAAAGTAGCATAAGTATTTCCCTCAGTTTTTGAGAACCAAGGTATCAATCCAGTAGGAGGCTACGCGCCAGTCCCTCGTACCTGCACAAAACAAATAAATCCTCGCAACCAACGCGATAAGGGCTTGTCAATCCCTACACGGCCACTTACGAGAGTGAGATCTGATAGATATGATAAGATAATATTTTTTTGGTATTTTTATGATAAAGATGCAAAGTAAAAGCAAAGGAAATAACTAATTATTGGGAGATAATATGATGAAGATAGACCCGGGGGCCATAGGTTTCACTAGTGGCTTCTCTCGAGAGTATAAGTATTCTACGGTGGGTAAACAAATTACTGTTGAGCAATTGACAGAATTGAGCATAGTTATGAGAATATCTAGGTATGACCATGTATATTGGCATCACGTCCGAGACAAGTAGACCGACTCCTGCCTGCATCTACTACTATTACTCCACTCATCGACCGCTATCCAGCATGCATCTAGAGTATTAAGTTAATGAAAACAGAGTAACGCCTTAAGCAAGATGACATGATGTAGAGGGATAAACTCATGCAATATGATGAAAACCCCATCTTGTTATCCTCGATGTCAACAATACAATACATGCCCTGCTGCCTCTACTGTCACTGGGAAAGGACACCGCAAGATTGAACCCAAAGCTATGCACTTCTCCCATTGCAAGAAAGATCAATCTAGTAGGCCAAACCAAACTGATAATTCGAAGAGACTTGCAAAGATAACCAATCATACATAAAAGAATTTAGAGAAGATTCAAATATTGTTCATAGATAAACTTGATCATAAACCCACAATTAATCGGTCTCAACAAACACACCACAAAAAGAATATTACATCGAATAGTTCTCCACAAGAGAGGGGGAGAACATTGTATTGAGATCCAAAAAGAGAGAAGAAACCATCTAGCTACTAACTATGGACCTGTAGGTCAGAGGTAAACTACTCACACTACATCGGAGGGGCTATGGTGTTGATGTAGAAGCCCTCCGTGATCGATGCCCCCTCCGGCGGAGCTCCGAAACAGGCCCCAAGATGGGATCTCGTGGATACAGAAAGTTGCGGCGGTGGAATTAGGGTTTTGGCTCCGTATCTAATCCTTTGGCAGTACGTAGGTATATATAGGTGGAAGGAGTACATCGGTGGAGCGACAGGGGGGCCACGAGGGTGGAGGGCGTGCCTGGGGGGGGGGGGGGGGGGGGGCGGGGGGGGGGGGGGGGGGGGGGGGGGGGGGGGGGTAGGCGCGCCCCTACTTCATGGCCTCCTCTTTTGTGTCTTGACGTAGGGTCCAAGTCTCCTGGGTCTTGTTCGTTGAGAAAATTATGTTCCCAAAGGCTTCATTCCATTTGGACTCCGTTTGATATTCCTTTTCTTCGAAACCCTAAAACAACAATTCTAGGCTGGGCCTCCGGTTAATAGGTTAGTCTCAAAAATAATATAAAAGTGGATAATAAAGCCCAATAATGTCCAAAACAGTAGATAATATAGCATGGAGCAATCAAAAATTATAGATATGTTGGAGACGTATCAAGCATCCTCAAGCTTAATTCCTGCTCGTCCTCGAGTAGGTAAATGATAAAAACAGAATTTTTGTTGCGTACTGCTACTTGGCATAATTTTAATGTAATTCTTCTTAATTGTGGTATGATATTCAGATCCGAAAGATTCAGGATAAAAGTTTAATATTGACATAAAAATAATAATACTTCAAGCATACTAACTAAGCAATTGTGTCTTCTCAAAATAACATGGCCAAAGAAAGTTATCCCTACAAAATCATGTAGTCTGGCTATGCTCTATCTTCATCACACAAAGTATTTAAATCATGCACAACCTCGATGACAAGCCAAGAATTTTTTTCATACTTTTGGTGTTCTTCAACTTTTTCAATCTTCACGCAATACATGAGCGTGAGCCATGGATATAACACTATAAGTGGAGTAGACTGGTGGTTGTGGAGAAGACAAAAAAGGAGAACATCAACTAGGCGTATCAACGGGCTATGGAGATGCCCATCAATAGATATCAATGTGAGTGAGTAGGGATTGCCATGCAACAGGTGCACTAGAGCTATAGGTATATGAAAGCTCAACAAAAGAAACTAAGTGGGTGTGCATCCAACTTGCTTGCTCATGAAGAGCTAGGGCAATTTGAGGAAGCCCATCATTGGAATATACAAGCCAAGTTCTATAATGAAAAATTCCCACTAGTATATGAAAGTGATAACATAGGAGACTCTCTATCATGAATATCATGGTGCTACTTTGAAGCACAAGTGTGGTAAAAGGATAGCAACATTGTCCCTTCTCTCTTTTTCTCTCATTTTTTTATTTGGGCCTTTTCTTTTTTTATATGGCCTCTTTTCTTTCTCTTTATTTATTTATTTATTTATTTTTCGTGCGGAATCTCATCCCGGCTTGTGGGGGAATCATAGTGTCCATCATCCTTTCCTCACTGGGACAATGCTCTAATAATGATGATCATCACACTTTTATTTTTCTTACAACTCAACAATTACAACTCGATACTTAGAACAAAATATGACTCTATATGAATGCCTTCGGCGGTATACCGGGATATACAATGAATCAAGAGTGACACGTATGAAAGAATTATGAATGGTGGCTTTGCCACAAATACGATGTCAACTACATCATCATGCTAAGCAATATGACAATGATGGAGTGTGTCATAATAAATAGAATGGTGGAAAGTTGCATGGCAATATATCTCGGAATGGCTATGGAAATGCCATAATAGGAAGGTATGGTGGCTGTTTTGAGGAAGGTATGTGGTGGGTGTATGATACCGGCGAAAGGTGCGCGGTATTAGAGAGGCTAGCAAAGGTGGAAGGGTGAGAAAAGTGTGTATAATCCATGGACTCAACATTAGTCATAAAGAACTCATATACTTATTGCAAAAATCTACAAGTTATCAAAGAAAAGTATTACGCGCATGCTCCTAGGGGGATAGATTCGTAGGAAAAGACCATCGCTCGTCCCCGACCGCCACTCATAAGGAAGACAATCAAAAAATAAATCATGCTCCGACTTCATCACATAACGGTTCACCATACGTGCATGCTACGGGAATCACAAACTTTAACACAAGTATTTCTCAAATTCACAACTACTCAACTAGCATAACTCTAATATCATTATCTTCATATCTCAAAACAATTATCAAGCATCAAACTTCTCATAGCATTCAACACACTCATAAGGAAGTTCTTTTACTATTCTTGAATTCCAAGCATATTAGGATTATTTAAGAAAATTACCATGCTATTTAAGACTCTCAAAATAATCTAAGTGAAGCATTAGAGACCAATAGTTTCTACAAAACAAATCCACCACCGTGCTCTAAAAGATATAAGTGAAGTACTAGAGCAAAACTATATAACTCAAATGATATAAGTGAAGCACATAGAGTATTCTAACAAATTCCAAATCATGTATGGCTCTCTCAAAAGGTGTGTACAGCAAGGATGATTGTGGTAAACTAAAAAGTAAAGACTCAAATCATACAAGATGCTCCAAGCAAAACACATATCATGTGGCGAATAAAAATATAGCTCCAAGTAAAGTTACCGATAGAAGTAGACGAAAGAGGGGATGACTTCCGGGGCATCCCCAAGCTTTGGCTTTTAGGTGTCCTTATATTATCTTGGGGGTGCCATGGGCATCCCCAAGATTAGGCTATTGCCACTCCTTGTTCCATAATCCATCAAATCTTTACCCAAAACTTGAAAACTTCACAACACAAAACTCAAAGTAGAAAATCTCGCGAGCTCCGTTAGCGAAAGAAAACAAAAGACCACTTCAAGGTACTGTAATGAACTCATTCTTTATTTATATTTATGTTAAACCTACTGTATTCCAACTTTCTATGGTTTATAAACTATTTTACTAGCCATAGATTCATCAAAATAAGCAAACAACACACGAAAAAACAGAATCTGTCAAAAACAGAACAGTCTGTAGTAATCTGTAGCTAGCGCAAGATCTGGAAGCCCAAAAATTCTAAAATAAATTTCTGGACGTGAGGAATTTATCTATTAATCATCTGCAAAAATAATTAACTAAATATCACTTTCCAAATAAAAATGGAAGCAGTTCTCGTGAGTGCTAAAGTTTCTGTTTTTTGCAGCAAGTGTAACAAGACTTTCCCCAAGTCTTCCCAATGGTTCTACTTGGCACAAACACTAATTAAACACAAAACACACAACCGAAACAGAGTCTAGATAATTTATTTATTACTAAACAGGATCCAAAAGCAAGGAATAAATATAAAAATGGGTTGCCTCCCAACAAGCGCTATCATTTAACGCCCCTAGCTAGGCATAACAAGCAAGGATAGATCTAGGTATTGCCATCTTTGGTAGGAAATCCATAAGTGGCTCTCATAATAGATTCATAAGGTAATTTAATTTTCTTTCTAGGGAAGTGTTCCATGCCTTTCCTTAAGGGAAATTGGAATCTAATATTTCCTTCCTTCATATCAATAAGTGCACCAATCATTCTAAGGAAAGGTCTACCAAGAATAATAGGACATGAAGGATTGCAATCTATATCAAGAACAATAAAATCTACAGGCACATAATTCCTATTTGCAACAATAAGAACATCATTAATTCTTCCCATAGTTTTCTTAATAGTGGAATCCGCAAGGTGCAAGTTTAGAGAACAATCATCAAAATCACGGAAACCTAACAAATCACACAAAGTCTTTCAAATCGTGGAAACACTAGCACCCAAATCACATAAAGCATAGCATTCATGATCTTTAATTTTAATTTTAATAGTTGGTTCCCACTCATCATAGAGTTTTCTAGGGATAGAAACTTCCAATTCAAGTTTTTCCTCATAAGATTGCATCAAGGCATCAATGATATGTTTAGTAAACGCTTCATTTTGACTATAAGCGTGAGGAGAATTTAGCACAAATTGCAACAAGGGAATACAATCAATCAAAGAGCAATTTTCATATTTAAATTCCTTGAAATCCATAATAGTGGGTTTAGCAACATCTAGGCTTTTTAATTTCTTCAATCCCGCTTTTATCAAATTTAGCATCAAGATCAAAAAATTCCGAATTCTTGGAACACCTTCTAGGTAAAGGTGGATCATATTCAGTCCCATCATTATCAAGATTCATATTGCAAAACAAAGATTTAATAGGGGACACATCAATAAGTTTTAGATCTTCATCTTTATTTTCATAGGAACTAGAAGAACACGCTCTTATAAAGGCATCTTTTTTAGCACGCATCCTGGCGGTTCTTTCTTTGCACTCATCAATGGAAATTCTCATGGCTGTGAGAGACTCATTGATATAATGCTTAGGTGGAATAGATCTAAGTTTCAAATAATCAACATCTAGAGAAATTATATCAACGTTCCTAGCCAACTCATCAATCTTAACTAATTTTTCTTCAATCAAAGCATTGAAATTCTTTTGCGAAGTAATAAATTATTTAATATTAGATTCAAAATTAGAGGGCATCTTATTATAATTTCCATAATAATTGTTGTAGGAATTACCATAATTATTAGAGGGATTACTAGGATAAGGCCTAGGATTAAAATTTCCTCTATACGCATTGTTACCAAAATTGTTCCTACCAACGAAATTCACATCCATAGATTCATTATTATTCTCAATCAAAGTAGACAAGGGCATATCATTAGGATCAGAAGAAACACTCTTGTTAGCAAATAATTTCATAAGTTCATCCATCTTTCCACTCAAAACATTAATTTCTTTTATCGCATGCACCTTTTTATTAGTAGATCTTTCAGTATGCCATTGAGAATAATTAACCATAATATTATCTAGGAGTTTACTAGCTTCTCATAAAGTGATTTCCATAAAAGTGCCTCCCGCGGCCGAATCTAAAAGATTTCTAGAAGCAAAATTCAATCCGGCATAAAAATTTTGTATAATCATCCACAAATTTAAACCATGAGTAGGGCGATTTCATATCATTAATTTCATTCTCCCCCCAGCTTGTGCAACATGTTCATGATCAAGTTGCTTAAAATTCATAATATCGTTTCTAAGAGAGATGATCTTAGCGGGAGGAAAATACTTAGAGATAAAAGCATCTTTGCACTTGTTCCATGAATCAATACTATTTTTAGGCAAAGACGAAAACCAAGCTTTAGCACGTTCTCTAAGCGAAAAAGGGAATAGCTTCAATTTAACAATATCATTATCCACATATTTCTTATTTTGCATATCACACAAATCAACGAAGCTATTTAGATGGGTAGCGGCATCTTCACTAGGAAGGCCGGAAAACGGATCTTTCATGACAAGATTCAGCAAAGCAGTATTAATTCCACAAGATTCAGCATCGGTAAGAGGAGCAATCGGAGTGCTAATAAAATCATTGTTGTTGGTATTGGTAAAGTCACACAATTTAGTATTATCTTGAGCCATCATGACAAGCAAGCAAACTAACACACAAGCAAACAAAAAGCAAGCGGGCAAAAAGAGGCAAATAGAGAAAGAGAGGGAGGATAGAGAGAGGGCGAATAAAACGGCAAGGGTGAAGTGGGGGAGAGGAAAACAAGAGGCAAATGGAAAATAATGTAATGCGGGAGATAAGGGTATGTGATGGGTACTTGGTATATTGACTTTTGCGTAGACTTCCTCGGCAACGGCGCCAGAAATCCTTCTTGCTACCTCTTGAGCACTGCATTGGTTTTCCCCGAAGAGGAAGGGATGATACAGCAAAGTAGCGTAAGTATTTCCCTCAGTTTTTGACAACCAAGGTATCAATCCAGTAGGAGGCTATGCGCCAGTCTCTCGTACCTGCACAAAACAAATAAATCCTCACAACCAACGCAATAAGGGGTTGTCAATCCCTACACGGCCACTTACGAGAGTGAGACCTGATAGATATAATAAGATAACATTTCTTGGTATTTTTATGATAAAGATGCAAAGTAAAATAAAAGCAAAGTAAAAGCAAAGGAAATAACTAATTATTGGGAGATTAATATGATGAAGATAGACCCGGGGGCCATAGGTTTCACTAGTGGCTTCTCTCAAGAGCATAAGTATTCTACGGTGGGTGAACAAATTACTGTTGAGCAATTGACAGAATTGAGCATAGTTATGAGAATATCTAGGTATGATCATGTATATAGGCATCGCGTCCGAGACAAGTAGGCCGACTCCTGCCTGCATCTACTACAATTACTCCGCTCATCGACCGCTATCCAGCATGCATCTAGAGTATTAAGTTAATGAAAACAGAGTAACGCCTTAAGCAGGATGACATGATGTAGAGAAATAAACTCATGCAATATGATGAATACCCTATCTTGTTATCCTCGATGGCAACAATACAATACGTGCCTTGCTGCCCCTACTGTCACTGGGAAGGGACACCGCAAGATTGAACCCAAAGCTAAGCACTTTTCCCATTGCAAGAAAGATCAATCTAGTAGGCCAAACCAAACTGATAATTCAAAGAGACTTGCAAAGATAACCAATCATACATAAAAGAATTCAGAGAAGATTCAAATATTGTTCATAGATAGACTTGATCATAAACCCACAATTCATCGGTCTCAACAAACACACCGCAAAAAGAAGATTACATGGAATAGTTCTCCACAAGAGAGGGGGAGAACATTGTATTGAGACCCAAAAAGAGAGAAGAAGCCATCTAGCTACTAACTATGGACCCGTAGGTTTGAGGTAAACTACTCACACTTCATCAGAGGGGCTATGGTGTTGATGTAGAAGCCCTCCGTGATCGATGCCCCCTCCGGCGGAGCTCCGGAACAGGCCCCAAGATGGGATCTCGTGGATACAGAAAGTTGCGGCAGTGGAATTAGGGTTTTGGCTCCGTATCTGATCGTTTGGGGGTACGTAGGTATATATAGGAGGAAGGAGTACGTCGGTGGAGCAACAGGGGGGCCATGAGGGTGGAGGGCGCGCTTGGGGGGGGGGGGTAGGCGCGCCCCCTACCTTGTGCCTTCCTCGTTGATTGCTTGACGTAGGGTCCAAGTCCTCTGGATCATGTTCGTTCCGAAAATCACGTTCCTGAAGGTTTCATTCCATTTGGACTCCGTTTGATATTCTTTTTCTACGAAACCCTAAAATCGGCAAAAAACAGCAATTCTAGGCTGGGCCTCCGGTTAATAGGTTAGTCCCAAAAATAATATAAAAGTGGATAATAAAGCCCAATAATGTCCAAAACAGTAGATAATATAGCATGGAGCAATCAAAAATTATAGATACGTTGGAGACGTATCAACACGCGTTAAAGATATGGAAGACAAGAACATCGAACTTGTCAATGTAGTCCAGGTGATGTTAGTTCGCCGGATCCTGCCTTGTCATCACCGGACTTGCAATCTATGGGAATTCGATCCGGCCAAGCACCAGACCCTGCGAGAACATTTTGGCTCCTCGCACAGGGACATCTGGAAGGTGCTTTTCAAGTCCGGCAAATCATGGCCGGACTCGGCCGGGGACCGCGGGTACCAACTGTCCCACTCTGCAAGCTCGGTAAGTTTTTATGCATTTTATCCGCATAACCCAAGGGAATGCTTAATGTGTTTTCCTCAACTCCCCTAGGGCTGGACGAAGAAGGTGGGGCGGATCCACTGTCCGGCCCTGTTGCCTAAAGAATCGGCCGGCCCACTTCTGACGAAGATGCTAGTGCCGGTGCCGTACAAGGCGCCGAAGAAGAAGGCCGAGAAGGAGGCCAAAAAGACCCAGGGCAGCCTTCGTCACCGCGGCACTTCGGACACAATATCCGAAGGCTCCAATGTCTGTTCTGCCTCCGAAGAGGACGAGGAGGAGGAGAAAGACAAATCCCCAGCGGAGGGAAGAAAGAAGAGGGCGGCCTCCATACACTTGGAGGCCGAGTCGCCTAAAAGGGGAAAAGCTCCTCTTCCAGAAGAGTCCACTACCGCCGCTAACAGCAGCCCGGCTTGGGATCCCAGGGTCCAGCCCCTGGTGAACTCGTGAGTATAAAATCCGAACACGTTTATGCGTCCAGACTCATCATGGCATAATATTTTAACCTGAGCTATATTTTTTGTAGTTCGGCGAGGTCCCGCACCGAACGATCGTCATCAGAGGATTTGCTGAGCTCGGATGCTATGGAGAGCGGGATGCCCCCAAGGCCCCTTCCTCCAAATATGTGAATAACACCGAGGTTTCATCCCAGAAGGACCCCGACCAAGGAGGGGGGGAAGAGATCGTGAAAGCGGCGCCTGGAGGTCAAAATTCGGGGGCCAGAGACATGGGGGAGAAGATTCCCATGGGAGTCGACGACGGGAGCCATCTTGAATTTGGCTCCCAGACGGACGCAATTCCGGAGACCAATACGGCTCCAGATTCAAGCAGGCGGCCTCCCTCGGCTGGAGGGGGCGTGCCTGTTCCACCGGCAATCTCTGTCCAACTAGAGGTGCCGGATGTTTTGTTGGCGGCGCTGAAGAGCGCCTCCATCATCGATGAACACCGTGCCCTTATGGGTGCGGTGATTAAGGAGATTCAGTCTGTTGAGAGTGGACTAAATGAAGCCTATATCAGCCTTATAAGAGGCTTTGAGGTATGTTTTATGAGGTTTCGAAGAGTGTCATAGTATGGATAGTAACCCCTGATACACTGTTCGGTGCAAGAAAGGATCGGATAGAGGATCAATTTTATGTTCGCAGGAAGACTCACTTGATGACATCTCTCTTCTTTTATAAGCAGGCGTCAGCAGTAGCTGTTGCCTCTCATACTGCGGAGGTCTCCGGATTGAATCAAAGTCTGGAGCGGGCCAAAGAAGAACTTGGCCAGTTGAAAAGGCGGTTGGAAGATAAACAAGGTATGCGCAAGCCTTGTTCGCATTCAGTGCGAACAAATTTCCAGTATGATAAAATATGTTTCATTATTTGCGCCAGGGGCGATGACCGAAGTCGAGGCTCTGAGGAAGGCTATTGCTGAGGCCGAGGAAAAGGCAGCCGCAGAGCAGGCTCTTCGTGAGAAGCATGAGGCCCGGGTTATTGAAGCTGAGCAGGAGCTTCAAGAGTCTGTGAACAAATGCAAGACCTTGGAGCAGAGTTTAACGGAGAAAGAATCCGAACTCGCCAGGGCTCATCAGGCCGCGCGCGATGCCCAGGGGGAAACCCAAGGTGCCCTGCAGGAGATCCAAGAGGCGAGGACAATCGCGGCGGGTAAGGCTTTTTTCCATGTAAAGCAAGTATTTGAGGAGAAAATCATGTTTCTAATTTTGAGTTAGGATTCCTCCAGGGGTATTTGCGCAACTACCCCGCAACATATCGGATGCCACCCAATTCTACCGAGCCAAAGAAGGGAACACCGCGGATAAGCTCTTCTGGTCGCAGTATCTGGCACCGAATTTTCTGGTGCCTTTTGCCGACCAACTGAAACAGCTGATCGAACTACATAGGGCGGCCGAACTAGCCATGAAGGATTTGATTATCCGGCTATGGCCCATCGAGCCAATTTCAAGCAGCTACTTCGATCTCGTGAAGCGGCTTGTGAGTGCCTGCCCTCGACTTGACGTCATCAAGCGGTCGGTCTGTATAGAGGGTGCGCGGATGGCCTTCGCCCGCGCAAAGGTGCACTGGGGGAAGATGGATGCTGAAAAGCTGATGACCGAGGGACCGCCAGAGGGGAAGGAGCACCGCAAGCCCGAATGATATTATGAAAGTGTCCTGAGAGGATGCTGCCTTGCGGTGGAGCAATGCACCAAGGACATTATATTTCCATGAATACAATCATGTTGTCCTTTGTAATGTTGAACAAGGTCATTTCTATTATTTATTGCCTGTTATATAAAAGTTTATCCTCCTGCGCGGCCGTTTTATATATTAATCCTGAGAGTTGGCCAGTCATCGGCTTCTGCCCCCACGTAGGAAGTACGGGGGTGTTCGGGATAAACCTGATCACTCTTTATCCCAGTTTTGGGTCCTTCGAAGGAGGTGTTCAGCACAACGGACCAGGCAATCGGACTATAGGGCTTTATCACTCTCACTTAGCCATAGGAGCTTTAGAATAGGAAGGTAGGCGCAACCCCTGGTGTTCGGAAGACCGCATGAGGGGCTATATAAGCACCTGATCAGAAGAAAAGCCGATCCATCGTACGCTGCATTGGTTATGGCATTATGCGGGAGGAATCCTTAAATATTTTACAACCTCTCGAACAGCTGACCAACTCTCGCCATATCATGACAGTGAGTTTTCGGCTTTCTCTACTGAGGTGCTCATCCGGAAGAACCGGGACACAACTGCAGTAGTTCTCCCTGTGCCGCCTTAGCCGATATAGCGGAATGTAAGGCAGCAAAACATGGGAGCCAGGCAAACCCAACATTTGACCCAGGACATGATTCGGAGCTGATGCATATAATGCTATAAGTTCGGGGTGCCGAACTTCCATGAAGGTGTTCGGACTTGATTGCCGTATTATGGGTAAAACGAAGCCCCTAGCATATTTAAGGCATATTGCGGTGTACGGATGCCACTTGACAAAAGAATTTCAACAAGAAATAACAGTAGATAAGCATTATATAAATCCACATGTTGTATTTGAATAGTACGTCGATGCGTGTGAGTACAAGTAATGTGATAAAAAAGAAGTATGACTGTGGAACCTGCTGAGACCAGGGGGAAGAAGCTGTGTGCGGATCCGGAGTATAGTCAGATGGTCATCGCCGGGAATATCTAAGGATTCCCTTGTGCGTTCGAGCTGCTTCCATATCGCCAGTCCTGGTCTGCGCAAAGTTGAACCTGCAAACAAAATGTAAAAAATGCTTGTGTGCCACAGAGCGGTTGAGCCGCAGTATGTGGCCTGTCCTGGCCTTCGCCGGAGTGTTTAATTGAGATCTGGACGAGCCGGGCTATCCTGCCGTGAAGTAGTTCGAAGTCCTTTGGCGGTGTCCGGGAGTCGGGCCGTCGACTCGAGGTTCGGTTGGAAGGTGCCACTTGTAGCTTCTGATGTTAAAGCAACGGTATACTCCTTGGTTCCGAGGGAAAGTTCGGCCTTGCCATTAACCGTGATGACGCCGCGCGGACCAGGCATCTTGAGCTTATGGTAGGCATAATGTGGTACCGCGTTGAATCGAGCGAACACGGTTCGTCCGAGCAGTGCCTGATAATCACTGCGAAAGGGGACGATGTCGAAGATTAACTCTTCGGCACGGTAATTGTCTGGTGATCCGAAGACTACCTCAAGGGAGATGGAGCCTGTACAGCTGGCCTCCACACCTGGTATAATACCTCTGAAGGTGGTTTTAGTGGGCTTGATCACCGAATGATCGATGCCCATCTTGCGCACTATGTCCTGGTAAAGCAGGTTTAGACTGCAACCTCCGTCCATAAGGACTCGTGTGAGGTGGAACCCGTCAATTATTGGGTCGAGGACTAATGCGGTTGGATTGCCTTGATTGGTGTTAACCGGACAATCCGTGCGGTTGAAGGTGATCGGCCCTAGTTTATATTGTGGGACGACTAGTTCCGTTAAGTCGACATCCCTAAGGGTGTGCGTCTGATCCGGGTTGGGAGTGTAGGTGCCGTTTACCACGTTCACCGTTTGGATTTGCGGGGGAAATTTCTTTTGCCCTCCTGTACTCGGTGATTTGGGCTCCTCATCGCCATCGTTGCTTTGAGACCCATTATCTTTGTTTTTGGCACCTGACCTGCTGGCTTGTTTGAAGACCCAGCATTCTCTGTTGGTATGATTGGCTGGTGTTCCTGGGGTGCCATGAATTTGGCATGGGCGGTCGAGTATGCGGTCCAGACTGGACGGACCTGAATTGTCATTTTTGAGTGGCCCATTCTGCTGACTGGACTTAGAGCCCCTAAATCCGGCATTGACTGCCGTATCTTCGGCTTTTTCACCATTTTTGCGGTGCTTGTGTTTGTTGCATCGGGGTTTGCCGTTGCTATATCTGGCTTTTGATGTGCCAGGGTTGCTTGTTGTGTTGTTGCTACGGGCCAACCAGCTATCTTCGCCCGCGCAAAAGCGGGTCATGAGTGTCGTGAGGGCTGCCATGGATTTTGGCTTCTCTTGGGAGAGATGTTGGGTGAGCCACTCGTCACGGATGTTATGTTTAAAGGCCGCTAGGTCTTCGGCATCCGGATAGTCGACAATTTGGTTCTTTTTAGTTAGGAACCGAGTCCAGAATTTCCTGGCTGACTCTCCGGGCTGTTGTGTTATGTGACTTAAATCGTCAGCATCCGGTGGTCGCACATAAGTGCCCTGGAAGTTGTCCAGGAATGTGTAGGCCAGGTTCTCCCAACTTCCGGTGGAGTTTGCCGGCAAGCTATTCAGACAATGCCGAGACGGCCCCTTGAGTTTTAGCGGCAGATACTTGATGGCGTGTAGATCATCCCCGCGGGCCATGTGAATGTGGAGGAAAAAATCCTCTATCCATACCGCGGGGTCTATAGTGTCGTCATATGATTCAATGTTCACGGGTTTAAACCCTTCTGGGAATTACTTCATCAGTGAAGCATAGGGGGTGTGTGGCGCCTCTGTGCCGGGCTATATCATGACGCAGTTCATACGAGTCTTGTCTGCTGTGTTCGGCCCAGCAAAATTTGCTTTTAGTATATCCGGCGTGACGGTTGTCGTCACGCGTTAGGGCGCGCCCCCGTGATCCGTAGACCGATCTTTTATGTCCTGATTTGTTTTCCAATACTTCTTGCAGGTCCTGCGTGTTACCCCGGGCCTTGGTATTTTTGTTTAACTGGCGACGGGGTGCGGGCTGGACTTCGGCCTGATATGCCGCTTTGTCTCGGCCACGAGGTGGTCGGTCAGCCGCATCATACGCTGGGAGCGTAGGCTTTAATGCTTCCTCCTCGAGTTGGGGTAGCAACCTGCGTTTTGGGTAACTTTTGGTTGGGCGCTCGAGTTCGTATTCCTTGACTGCCAGGACCTCGGTCCATCTATCCGTTAGCAAATCTTGATCAGCCTGAAGCTGCTGCTGCTTTTTATTCAGGCTTTTTGTTGTGGCTATAAGCCGGCACTTGAAGCGCTCCTGCTCGACGGGATCCTTAGGCACGATAAATTCTTCGTCGCCAAGGCTCGCCTCGTCTTCAGAGAGGGACATGTAAGTGTCATCTTCTGATTGTCCGTCTGTCGCCTGTTTCTTAGGGCTAGCTTGCCCATCCTCCTGCTCGAAGCCTGGCTGGAGGGGATTGTCTTTGTCTTCGGCACTATCCGCGGTGTTATTGTCTCTTGTGTTGGTATCGCTGCTTTTGCTATGGCGAGGCTTAGAGTGGCGCTGATGACGCCGGTGCTTAGATTGCTTCTCGAGGGGATTATCCCCCGTTGCCTTATTGCCATCGCTTTCTTTGGGGTTGTCCACCATGTATATATCATATGATGAGGTGGCCGTCCAGCGCCCTGTGGGCGGTGGTTCCTGTTCTTCTCCTACATCGTCGTCCATACCGTCAATGTCTTCAGAGCCGAAGTCGAGCATGTCGGATAAGTCGTCGACAATGGCTATTAAGTGGGTGGTGGGTGGGGGATGACTTTCTTCGTCGTCCGCTTCCCACTCAAGACGGACACAGTTCGGCCAAGGGCCTCTTGACAAGGAGAGAGACCTTAATGAATTTAGCACATCGCCCGATATCCGCGGAGGAAAACTCCATGATCAACGCCCAATCAGATTCGATAGGCACGGACGCAGGCGGTTCGGAGCCCGTGGCCGGGGACGAATCCAAGGGTCCGGCTACACAAGTCTCGTAGGAGGTGAAGTCAGTATTCGGCTCTATCGTCGCTGAGTGTGTGGCCTCCGTGGCGGGGTCCATTGACCCGTCCTCGGACGGCGCAATCTGCTCCGGATCGAGGGCCGGAGTTGCCACATGGATGATCTCCCGAACACTGTCCGGCGGCAGAGCTAAGTCATGCTCGTCGTGACTGTGCGGCGCACCTAACACGGGCTCGAATCCGTCGAAGACCAAGTCTCCGCGGATGTCAACAGTATAGCTTAAGTTTCCAAACATGACCTGATGGCCAGGGGCGTAGCTCTCGATCTGCTCCAGACGGCCAAGCGAGTTGGCCCGCAGTGCGAAGCCGCCGAATACGAAGATCTGTCCGGGGGCAAAAACCTCACCCTGGATCGCATCGTTGCCGATGATCGAAGGAGCCATCAAGCCTTATGGTGACGGCACAGTGGAACTCTCGATGAAACCACCAATGTCGGTGTCAAAACCGGCGGATCTTGGGTAGAGGATCCCGAACTGTGCGTCTAAGGCAGATGGTAACAGGAGGCGGGGGACACAATGTTTACCCAGGTTCGGGCCCTCTCGATGGAGGCAATACCCTACTTCCTGCATGATTGATCTTGATGATATGAGTATTACAAGAGTTGATCTACCACGAGATCGTAGAGGCTAAACTCTAGAAGCTAGCCTATTATTACGATTGTTCTTGTCCTACGGACTAAACCGTCTGTTTTATACAGACACTGGAGGGGCTAGGGTTACACAGAGTCAGTTACAAGGGAGGATATCTACAAATCTGAATTGCCAAGCTTGCCTTCCACGCAAAGGAGAGTCACACACAGACACGGGACGAAGTCTTCAATCTTGTATCTTCATAGCCCAACAGTCCGGCCAAAGGATATAGTCTAGCTGTCCGGGGACCCCCTAATCCAGGACTCCATCGTCGACCATTTTGAGACTCCTCGTCATGTCCATGATCGCATCCGGGACTCCGAACAAACTTCGGTCACGAAAACATACAACTCATAATACAAATCATCATCGAACGTTAAGCGTGTGAACCCTACGGGTTCGAGAACTATGTAGACATGACCGAGACACATCTCCGGTAAATAACCAATAGCGGAACCTGGATGCTCATGTTGGTTCCTACATATTCTATGATGATCTTTATCGGTCAAACCGCATAACAACGTACGTCATTCCCTTTGTCATCGGTATGTTACTTGCCCGAGATTTGATCGTCGGTATCATCATACCTAGTTCAATCTCGTTACCGGCAAGTCTCTTTACTTGTTCAGTAATACATCATCCCGCAACTAACTCATTAGTCACATTGCTTGCAAGGCTTATAGTCATGTGCATTACCGAGAGGGCCCAGAGATACCTCTCCGATACTGTCGGGGAAAATATATAGGGGTATGCATTTTCCCCTGACTCGTGCACGGACAAGCCAAGATTGGGGCACCATCTTAATTCAGAGATTAAAGGACCAAAAGATTTATCAAACCAACATGCAATTTAGAGAGTCCAAAATCAGGCCAGAGGAGCAAGAATTTGGCAAGAGAAGGGCCTCCCTTGCCTGGCAGGCAAGCCCGGCAAGGGGCGAGGCCACAGAAGCAGGCAACCCAGGCACCCCGTCAAGGTCTACCGCGGCTTGCGGGGGCATAACCACCCCACCACCCACTCAAGCACGACCCACATCGTCAATCAGTGCGGTGTCAAGCCGCAGGATGATTAAGTGGCAGCCATTCGCCACATGGCAGCCATTTCCCACAGAAGAAACCCACGGATGACATCCGTCCTTCGACGTGTCAAGAGAACAGCCACGGAGCTGGCAAGATAGCCCGACAAGCCTTGCCGGGCAGCCAGTGATGTGACACTAAGTGGTGCATTTAATGCACCCTGTCAGCCCGCAGAGTTAGGTATGATAGCACTGTTTGCTATCATATCAGTGGATAATGACTACTTTGCCATTGTGGTGACCCCTTAATCTATAAAAGGAGGCCCATGGCACCCGTAGGAGGGGTTAGAAGATTAGAAAGTTGACGAACCCATACCACCATATGCGCGTAGTCCCTACAGCCCTATGGCAACCCCTGCCGGGAAAGTGTACTATGTTCCACCATCCTCATTCCACCATCAATCCACCAAAGCAGGAGTAGGGTCTTACGCCTCGCGGCGGCCCGAACCTGGGTAAATCGCTTGTGTGCTCCCTACCGTGTTGTCGTGCGCTGGTCTGCTCTTCGTGTAATGTGACGTCCCTGCCGAACCATCAAGGGGCCTCCTGGTCCCATAGGTGGCCGTGGATATCCCGCGACATCTATGGTGCACCAGGTAGGGGGCTCGCTTGCGCGAACCTAAAAGACGGTGCCATCAACTGTGGCTCCCACAAAGACGCAGAAGCAAAGCAGGGGGCCTCCCCACGCTATCCTATCGCTCTCCGAGCTTCGCCGTGTCAACGGTTACGTCCAAGACCACCGCTGGCGACGGTAGATTTATCCCGACGGCTCATATGGCGTTCTCGCCATTTGGGCACCGTCCGGAGGAAGGGGCACAAGACGTGCGGGCACGAGCTCCCTCCTTCATGTCCCTCCTCCTGATCAGCAGTCGAGTTGATATAGCCTCGGCGTCGTCGACATCGACGATTACCACGCGACGCTCGATCCAGTATTTCCCCCGCCATGGGTAATCCTGAGCAAAGCGCTGGTATGAGTTTGTCGATTGATGCCCTGGCAAGCATGCTTTGGCAAGGCTCCTACATTGGCACGACCCATGCGATGGCAGCCGCCGCACTGACTCAAGGGAAAGGGAGCAAAATGGGAAGAAGGCCAGAGAAGCCCAGCATCGTGCCCCGATGCCCGCCAGCTACAAGAAGTGCATGTTAATCCTTGCCGGGAATAAAGAAACCACCCGGTTGCCTTCTACTCCTCTAGGCGTCGCGGAAGCGTCGAACGCGTGTGGCCCGTCAGAGGAAAAAGAAGTTTGGAAACGAAAGCTAAGTTCACGTTATCACTTCTTGTTGATGCGTTTCACATTTTTGCAGTCGTTTATCCCTTAACTCTAGTGAGTGTTTGTATTGAGAAATCCTTCATGCGACGGAACCTTGGCTAGTTTCTTTGATCACACCGTCATCCTGTCCAAAGCCACGCTCACAGGTCGAGAGGCTGCATCGAGAGCTACCTAGGAAAAACCTGCCGAGACGCATCCATGCCAAGATGACTATTAAGGGCTGGACCTCTACGACAATCGCAGCAATATGATATCGGCAGGCATCCAGAACATGGATAGGAATTGAACATACAAACATGCATATAGAGTTTAAAGGGATAAACACACATTTAAGGATCCAGCTAGGAGTATCAGTTTCATGCAAACACTAGAGATAAAACGACTAAACAAAAAATATATATCATGTTTCATTACAGGACCCCGTGGAGACGACTGTGGCCCGATACTTGGCCCTATGGCCAGGTGGAATAGCTTAAGCGTGAAGAACCCTGTCGGCGCGGGGAGCGGCCTTCCCCACAGCGGCAGCGGCGTCAACACCTGCTGGCGGCTTCTTGAAGCCGTCATCAAGATCGAGCTCTAGGTGGCGACAGGTGATGTTTCTCAAGACCATGAAGAGGGCGTTGCGAGCGAGCTTCCGTGACTCGGTCACGAAATGCTCGGCCCTCCCCTCTTCATGCACCTTCAGCTTGTCGACCAACTCGTTGAAGAAGAGCCCCAGCTTGACACTCGGGACCTTCTGCTCGCTGGCTGAGTAGACTAGGCCGTCCATGCCCATCGCCGCAGCTTGGGCGCCAAGACATTTTGCAATGTCAACTAGGCTCTTGATCCAGAGGTTGTTCATGTCGACCTGATTCTTCAGCCTGTCCTCTGCATCTTTCCGGAGACACTTGGCGGTTTCCAAATCCTTGGATAGCAATTGTTGCCGGGACTCAAGGGACTCCATCGACTGCCCCAGTGAGCCGATCCTTGCCTTCATGTCAGATATGTTTTCGTTGGCAGTCTCAAGGTTTTGGGTCTTGGAGGAGAGCTGTGACTGCACATCAGCCAGGTGCAGCTCTGCCTGCCGTGCTTCTTCTTCGAGTGCCTCCACCTACTTGGCGCTCTCGGCAAGGTCTTTGTCAGTTTGGCCACCTGCCGGTCGAGTTCAGCCTTGGCGGAAGACACGGCTTCTGATACGTCTCCATCGTATCTATAATTTTTGATTATTCCATGCCAATATTCTAAAACTTTCATATACTTTTGGCAACTTTTTATACTATTTTTTGGACTAACATATTGATCCAGTGCCCGGTGTCAGTTCGTGTTTGTTGCATGTTTTTTGTTTCGTAGTAAATCCATATCAAACGGAGTCCAAACGGGATAAAAACTGACGGAGATTTTTTTGGAATATATGTGATTTTTGGGAAGAAAAATCAACGCGAGACGATGCCCGAGGGTGCCACGAGGCAGGGGCGCGCCCGAGGGGGTCAGGCGTGCCCTAGGCTCTCGTGGCCACCCTGTAAGGCGGTTGATGCCCTTCTATCGCCGCAAGAAAGCTAATATCTGGATAGAAATCGTGTCCAAATTTCAGCCCAATCGGATTTATGGATCTTCGGAATATAAGAAACGGTGAAAGGGCAAAATCTGGAACGCAGAAACAGAGAAAGAGACAGAGAGACAGATCCAATCCCGGAGGGGCTCTCGCCCCTCTGTTGCCATGGAGGCCATGGACCAGAGGGGAAACCCTTCTCCCATCTAGGGAGAAGATCAAGGATTAAGAAGAAGAAGAAGGGGGGCTCTCTACCCCTCTCTTCCGGTGGCGCCGGAACGCCGCCGGGGCCATCATCATCACCGCAATCTACACCAACAACTTCACCGCCGTCATCACCAACTCTTCCCCCCTCTATGCAGCGGTGTAACCCCTCTTTTACCCTTTGTAATCTTTACTTAAACATGGTGCTCAACGCTATATATTATTTCCCAATGGTGTATGGCTATCCTATGATGTTTGAGTAGATCCGTTTTATCCTATGGGTTAATTGATGATCGTGATTGGTTTGAGTTGCATGTTTTATTATGTGTGCTGTCCTATGGTGCTCTCCGTGGTGCACAAGCGTGAGGGATCCCCTCTGTAGGGTTTGCAATATGTTCATGATTTGCTTATGGTGGGTGGCGTGAGTGATAGAAACACAGACCCGAGTAAGTAGGTTTTTTGTGTATGGGAATAAAGAGGACTTGATGCCTTATAATGCTATGGTTGGGTTTTACCTTAGTGATCTTTAGTAGTTGCGGATGCTTGCTAGAGTTCCAATCATAAGTGCATATGATCCAAGAAGAGAAAGTATGTTAGCTTACGCCTCTCACTCAAATAAAATTTCAATAGTGATTACCGGTCTAGTTATCGATTGCCTAGGGACAAATAACTTTCTTGTGTGACAAGAAGCTCTCTACTAAAACTAACTTAGTTGTGTCTTTATCTACACATCACCTACTTTTTATTTGCGCGCTCTTTATTATCTTGCAAACCTATCCAAAAACACCTACAAAATACTTCTAGTTTCACACTTGTTCTAGGTAAAGCGAACGTTAAGCATGCGTAGAGTTGTATCGGTGGTCGATAGAACTTGAGGGAATATTTGTTCTACCTTTAGCTCCTCGTTGGGTTCGACACTCTTACTTATTGAAAGATGCTATAATTGAACCCCTATACTTGTGGGTTATCAGCGTCCAAATCTTCAACAAGCTTCTTCAGCTGGGCAACATGGTCAGTGGCAAGGGTGTCTAGAGCAACCTTATGCTTCTCCTCCAACTCCTTGGTGCGTTGCTGCACCAGGGCCTCCAAATCTTTGTCTTTGGTGCGCAGGGTAGCTTCAAGGTTCTCCTCCCGAAGGGAGATCTCTCGCTGCCTGGCGTCCAAAGATGCCTTGCGATCTTCCAAGCGTGTCTCCCGAGCCGTGACATCCTACCTCATCATATGGAGGGTCTCTTGTTGCCTCATGAGCACCTTGAACTGCTTGTCGTGCCATTGATACGTCTCCAACGTATCTATAATTTTTGATTGTTCCATGCTATTATATTATCCATCTAGGATGTTTTATATGCATTGATATGCTATTTTATATGATTTTTGGGACTAGCCTATTAACCTAGAGCCTACTACCAGTTTCTGTTTTTTCCTTGTTTTTGAGCATCACAGAAAAGGAATATCAAATGGAGTCCAATTGACCTGAAAATTTGCGGAGATTGTTTTTGGACCAGAAGAAGCCCACGGAGTACCGGAGATGGACCAGAAGAGTCCCGAGGCCACCACGAGGGTGGGGGGTGCCCTACACCCTTGGGCGCGCCCCCTACCTCGTGGCCGCCTCGTGGACCCCTCTGACTTGTTCCTGACGCCAACGCCTCTTATATATCCCCAAAGTTCCAGAAAGAAACCTAGATCGGGAGTTCCACCGCCGCAAGCCTCCGTAGCCACCGAAAACCAATCTAGACCCGTTCCGGTACCCTGCCGGAGGGGGGAATCCCTCTCCGATGGCCATCTTCATCATCTCGGTGCTCTCCATGATGAGGAGGGAGTAGTTCACCCTTGGGCTGAGGGTATGTACCAGTAGCTATGTGTTTGATCTCTCTCTCTCTTTCTCGTGTTCTTGATTCGGCACGATCTTGATGTATCGCGAGCTTTGCTATTATAATTGGATCTTATGATGTTTCTCCCCCTCTACTCTCTTGTAATGGATTGAGTTTTCCCTTTGAAGTAATCTTATCAGATTGAGTCTTTAAGGATTTGAGAACAATTGATGTATGTCTTGCATGTGCTTATATGTGGTGACAATGGGATATTCACGTGATCTACTTGATGTATGTATTAGTGATCAACTTGCAGGTTCTGTGACCTTGTGAACTTATGCATAGGGGTTGGCACACATTTTCGTCTTGACTCCCCGGTAGAAACTTTGGGGCACTCTTTGAAGTTCTTTGTGTTGGTTGAATAGATGAATCTGAGATTGTGTGATGCATATCGTATAATCATACCCATGGATACTTGAGGTGACATTAGGGTTTAGGTTGATTTGTGTCTTAAGGTGTTATTCTAGTACGAACTCTAGGATAGATTGAATAGAAAGAATAGCTCCGTGTTATTTTACTACAGACTCTTGAATAGACCAATCAGAAAGGATAAATTTGAGGTGGTTTCGTACCCTACAATAATCTCTTCGTTTGTTCTCCGCTATTAGTGACTTTGGAGTGACTCTTTGTTGCATTTTGAGGGATAGTTATATGATCCAATTATGTTATTATTATTGGGAGAACTTGCACTAGTGAAAGTATGAACCCTAGGCCTTGTTTCAACACATTGCAATACCGTTTTCGCTCACTTTTATCACTAGTTACATTGCTGTTTTTTATTTTCAGATTACAAAAACCTATATGTACCATCCACATTGCACTTGTATCACCATCTCTTCGCTGAACTAGTGCACCTATACAATTTACCATTGTATTGGGTATGTTGGGGACACAAGAGACTCTTTGTTATTTGGTTGCAGGGTTGTTTGATATAGACCATCTTCATCCTACTCCTCCCACGGATTGATAAACCTTAGGTCATCCACTTGAGGGAAATTTGCTACTGTCCTACAAACCTCTGCACTTGGAGGCCCAACAACGTCTACAAGAAGATTGTGTAGTAGACATCAAGCTCTTTTCTGACGCCGTTTCCGAGGAGGTTAGCGCTTGAAGGTATATCTTTAGATCTTGCAATCAAATCTTTTAGTTTCTTGTTTTATCACTAGTTTAGTCTATAAAAGAAAACTACAAAAAATGGAATTAAGGTTGCCTCATATGCTTCATATTTTTAATGTCTTTTGTGAAAATAAGGATTCTGATAATTGTGCCAAAGTGTTAGAAGAAGAATGTATTAAAATGTTTTGCACTAAATCTTTGGATGATGAGCATGATTGCAATGTTGTTAGTATGAGTTCTTTGAATATCCATGATGCTAATGATATGCAAAGCCACAAGCTTGGGATGCTATGTTTGATGAAGATGATATATTTTGTCCCCCAAGTTTTGATGAGCAAATTTATTATGATGAAATTATCCCTCCTATCTATGATGATTATTGTGATAACATATATGCTATAAATAATAATGATATCCATGAAACTTTTCATCATGATTTTAACTTTCAATTGGATCATGCCTCACATGATAGTTATTTTGTTGAGTTTTCTCCCACTACTATTCATGAGAAGAAATTTGCTTATGTGGAGAGTAATAAAAATTCTATGCTGGTAGAATGTAGATCATGAAAAGAATGCTTTATGTGACGGTTATATTGTTGAATTCATTCATGATGCTACTGAAAATTATTATGAGGGAGGAATATATGCTTGTAGGAATTACAATGATATCAAGTTTCCTCTCTATGTGTTGAAAATCTTGAAGTTAACATTGTTTTACTTTCCTATGCAAGATGATTCTTGTTCCCACAAGTTGTTTGCTCACAAAATCCCTATGCATAGGAAGTGGGTCAGACTTAAATGTGCTTGTCATATGCTTCATGATGCTCCCGTTATGTTTCAATTCTTATCTTCTATGTGAGCATCATTGAAATTATCATGCCTAGCTAAAAAGGCAATAAAGAAAAGCGCTTGTTGGGAGAGAAACCAACATTCACCCTACTGTTTTTGTGTGTCCTCATGATTAAGCTAATGTATTAATCATGTTTTATAGCTTTTGTTTCAATAAAGTGCCAAGAAAATCCTTTAGGATCTTCTTTGGTGATTGTTGTCTGATCTTGCTAATAAAAATAGAAAGTATGCGCTCACGAAAATAATTATCATTTTTTACCAAAGAGCGATAAAATACCAATTCCAACTGCAGTAGATCAATATACTTTTTATCCTAGTCGTCCTAATTTTTCAGAAATTTTGGAGTTACAAAAGTATTCAAAATCTCCAGATTACTACAGACTGTTTTGTTTTTGATAGATTCTATTTTCATTCTGTTGTTTGTTTATTTTGATGAATCTATAAGTAGTATCGGTGGTTATGAACCATAGAGAAGTTGGAATACAATAGATATTACACCAATATGAATTTAGAATGAGTTCACAACAGTACCTAAGTGGTGATTTATTTTCTTATACTAACAGAGCTTACGAGTTTTCTGTTAAGTTTTGTGTTGTGAAGTTTTCAAGTTTTGGGTAAAGATTCGATGGACTATGGAATAACGAGTGGCAAGATCCTAAGCTTGGGGATGCCCAAGGCACCCCAAGGTAATATTCAAGGACAACCAAGAGCCTAAGCTTGGGGGTGCCCAGGATGGCATCCCCTCTTTCGTCTTCGTTCATAGGTAACTTTACTTGGAGCTATATTTTTATTCACCACATGATATGTGTTTTGCTTGGGGCGTCATTTTATTTATTTTATTTCGCTTGCTGGTTGAATAATATCCCAAGATCTGAAATTATTAAATGTTAGAGAGTCTTCACATAGTTACATAATTGTTCAACTACTCATTGATCTTCACTTATATCTTTTGAAGTAGTTTGTTGTTTGCTCTAGTGCTTCACTTATATCTTTTAGAGCACGACGGTAGTTTTATTTTATAGAAATTATTGATCTCTCATGCTTCACTTATATTATTTTGAGAGTCTTTTAGAACAGCATGGTAATTTGTTGTGGTTATGATATTAGTCCTAAGATGATAGGCATCCAAGATGGGTATAAAAAAACTTTCATCTAGAGTGCATTGAATACTATGAGAAGTTTCATACTTGATGATTGTTTTGAGATATGAAGATGGTGATATTAGAGTCATGCTAGTTGAGTATTTGTGAATTTGAGAAATACTTATGTTGAGGTTTGCAAGTCCCGTAGCATGCACGTATGGTAACCGTTGTGTAACCAATTTGAAGCAGGAGGTGTTTCTTTGATTGTCCTCCTTATGAGTGGCGGTCGGGGACGAGCGATGGTCGTTTCCTACCAATCTATCCCCCTAGGAGCATGCGCGTAGTGCTTGGTTTTTGATGACTTGTAGATTGTTGCAATAAGTATGTGAGTTCTTTATGACTAATGTTGAGTCCATGGATTATACGCACTCTCACCCTTCCATCATTGCTAGCCTCTTCGGTACTGTGCATTGCCCTTTCTCACCTCGAGAGTTGGTGCAAACTTCGCCGGTGCATCCAAACCCCATGATATGACATGCTCTATCACACTTAAGCCTCCTTATATCTTCCTCAAAACAGCCATCATACCTACCTATTATGGCATTTCCATAGCCATTCCGAGATATATTTCCATGCAACTTTCCACCGTTCCGTTTATGATGACACGTTTCATTATTGTCATATTGCCTTGCATGATCATGTAGTTGACATTGTATTTGTGGCAAAGTCACCACTCATAATTTTTTATACATGTCACTCTTGAACCATTGCACATCCCGGTACACTGCCGGAAGCTTTCATATAGAGTCATACTTTGTTCTAGTATCGAGTTGTAATTTTTGAGTTGTAAATAAATAGAAGTGTGATGATCATCATTATTAGAGCATTGTCCCGTGTGAGGAAATAAAAAAAGGAGAAAGGCCAAAAAAAGAGAAGGCCCAAAAAAACAAAAAACAAAAAAATGAGAGAAAAAGAGAGAAGGGACAATGCTACTATCCTTTTACCACACTTGTGCTTCAAAGTAGCACCATGATCTTCATGATAGAGAGTCTCCTATGTTGTCACTTTCATATACTAGTGGGGATTTTCATTATAGAACTTGGCTTGTATATTCCAACTATGGGCTTCCTCAAAATTCCCTAGGTCTTCATGAGCAAGCAAGTTGGATGCACACCCACTTAGTTTCTTTTTTTGAGCTTTCATACATTTATAGCTCTAGTGCATCCGTTGCATGGAAATCCCTACTCCTCGCATTGACATCAATTGATGGGCATCTCCATAGCCCATTGATTAGCCACATCAATGTGAGACTTTCTCCTTTTTGTCTTCTCCACACAACCTCCATCATCATATTCTATTCCACCCATAGTGCTATGTCCATGGCCCGCGCGCATGTATTGCATGAAAGTTGAAAAAGTTTGAGAATACTAAAGTATGAAACGATTGCTTGGCTTGTCATCGGGGTTGTGCATGATGGGAGCATTTCGTGTGACGAAAATGAGGCATGGCCAAACTATATGATTTTGTAGGGATGAGCTTTCTTTGGCTATGTTATTTTCAGAAGACATAATTGCTTGGTCAGTTTGCTTGAAGTATTATTGTTTTTATGTCAATATTAAACTTTTGTCTTGAATCTTTCATATCTGAATATCCTTGCCACAATAAAGAAGATTACATTGATGAATATGTTAGGTAGCACTCTACATCAAAAATTATTTTTTTGTCATTTACCTACTCAAGGACGAGCAGGAATTAAGCTTGGGGATGCTTGATACGTCTCCAACGTATCTATAATTTTTTATTGTTCCATGCTATTATATTATCCATCTAGGATGTTTTATATGCATTTATATGCTATTTTATATGATTTTTGGGACTAACCTATTAACCTAGAGCCCAGTGCCAGTTTCTATTTTTTTCCTTGTTTTTGAGTATCGCAGAAAAGGAATATCAAACGGAGTCTAATTGACCCAAAAATTTATGGAGTTTTTTTGGACCAGAAGAAGCCCACGGACTACCAAAGATGGACCAGAAGAGTCCCGAGGCCACCATGAGGGTGGGGGCGCGCCCTACCCCCCTGGGCGCGCCCCCTACCTCGTGGCCGCCTCGTGGACCCCCCTGACTTGTTCCTGACGCCAACACCTCTTACATATCCCCAAAGTTCCAGAAAGAAACCTAGATTGGGAGTTCCGCTGCTGCAAGCCTCCGTAGCCACTGAAAACCAATCTAGACCCGTTCCGGCGCCCTGCTGGAGGGGGGAATCCCTCTCGCCATCTTCATCATCCCAGCACTCTCCATGACGAGGAGGGAGTAGTTCACCCTCGGGGCTGAGGGTATGTACCAATAGCTATGTGCTTGATCTCTCTCTCTCTCTCTCTCGTGTTCTTGATTCGGCACGATCTTGATGTATCGCGAGCTTTGCTATTATAGTTGGATCTTATGATGTTTCTCCCCCTCTACTCTCTTGTAATGGATTGAGTTTTCCCTTTGAAGTTATCTTATCGGATTGAGTCTTTAAGGATTTGAGAACACTTGATGTATGTCTTGCATGTGCTTATGTGTGGTGACAATGGGATATTCACGTGATCTACTTGATCTATGTTTTGGTGATCAACTTGCGGGTTCCCTGACCTTGTGAACTTAGGCATAGGGGTTGGCACACGTTTTCATCTTGACTCTCCGGTAAAAACTTTGGGGCACTCTTTGAAGTTCTTTGTGTTGGTTGAATAGATGAATCTAAGACTGTGTGCTGCATATCATATAATCATACCCGCGGATACTTGAGGTGACATTGGAGTATCTAGGTGGCATTAGGGTTTTGGTTGATTTGTGTCTTAAGGTGTTATTCTAGTATGAACTCTAGGATAGATTGAACGGAAAGAATAACTTCATGTTATTTTACTACAGACTCTTGAATAGATCGATCAGAAAGGATAACTTTCAGGTGGTTTCATACCCTACAATAATCTCTTTGTTTGTTCTCCGCTATTAGTGACTTTGGAGTGACTCTTTGTTGCATGCTGAGGGATAGTTATATGATCCAATTATGTTATTATTGTTGAGAGAACTTGCACTAGTGAAAGTATGAACCCTAGGCCTTGTTTCAACACATTGCAATACCGTTTTCCCTCACTTTTATCATTAGTTACCTTGTTGTTTTTATATTTTCAGATTACAAAAAACCTGTATCTATCATCCATACATCCATATTGCACTTGTATCACCATCTCTTCGCCGAAATAGTGCACCTATACAATTTACCATTGTATTGGGTGTGTTGGCGACACAAGAGACTCTTTGTTATTTGGTTGCAGGGTTGTTTGAGAGAGACCATCTTCATCCTACGCCTCCCACAGATTCATAAACCTTAGGTCATCCACTTGAGGGAAATTTGCTACTGTCCTACAAACCTCTGCAATTGGAGGCCCAACAACGTCTACAAGAAGAAGGTTGTGTAGTAGACATCAGCCATACGCGCAGCTCCAGGCACTTGTCTTTCAGCTTCTGATCTACCTTGCCGGCGGATTTGCGCTTTTCCTTAAGCTCTTGCCACTTCAGACAGTGTCGGTGTGGGAGTCCTGGATTAGGGGGTCTCCGGACAGCCAGACTATATCCTTTGGCCGGACTGTTAGACTATGAAGATACAAGATTGAAGACTTCGTCTCGTGTCCGGATGGGACTCTACTTGGCGTGGAAGGCAAGCTAGGCAATACGGATATGTATATCTCCTCCTTTGTAACTGACCTTGTGTAACCCTAAGTGCCGAAGATGGCAATAATCCCCTCCAGCGCGATTTAGGACAGGAGGATGGAGAGACCAGCCCTCCTGAGAGAGCAGAAGATGAGGAGGATGATGATTACATGCCTCCCTCCGAAGACGAGGCAAGCCTCGACGATGATGAATTTGTCGTGCCAGAGGATCCCGTCGAACAAGAGCGCTTCAAGCGCCGGCTTATAGCCACGGCAAATAGCCTTAAGAAAAAGCAGCAACAGCTCCAAGCTGATCAAGATCTGATAGCTGACAGATGGACTGAAGTCCTCGCGGCCAAGGAATATAAAATCGAACGCCCCTCCAAGAGTTACCCAAAACACAGGTTGCTACCCCGACTGGAGGAAGAAGCGTATGACGTGGCTGATCGGCCACCTCGTGGCCGCGATAGAGAGGCATTCCAGCCAAAAGCTCAGCCTGCACCCCGACGCCATTCAAATAAAAAGGCATGGGGAAATATGCCAGACCTACGAGATGTATTGGACGACAAAGAAAAACATGAAAGATAGATCTACGGATCACAAGGGCGCGCCACTATGCGAGACGATAAACGTCACACCGGATACAGTAAAAGTAAATCCGGTCGGGCCGAACATAGCGGGGAAGACTCATTGGAGCTGCGTCGCGATATAGCCCAATACAGAGGCGCCGCACACCCCTTATGCTTCACAGACGAAGTAATGGATCATCAAATCCCAGAGGGTTTCAAACCCGTAAATATAGAATCATACGACGGCACAACAGATCCTGTGGTATGGATCGAGGATTTCCTCCTGCATATCCACATGGCACGCGGTGATGATCTACACGCCATTAAATACCTCCCACTCAAACTCAAAGGACCAGCTCAGCATTGGCTCAATAGCTTGCCAGCAGAGTCCATTGGCTGTTGGGAGGATCTGGAAGCTGCATTCCTCGACAACTTTCAGGGCACTTATGTGCGACCACCAGATGCCGATGACTTGAGCCACATAATTCAGCAGCTAGAGGAATCAGCCAGGCAATTCTGGACATGGTTCCTAACAAAGAAAAATCAAATCATCGACTGTCCGGATGCAGAGGCTCTAGCAGCTTTCAAGCACAACATCCGCGACAAGTGGCTAGCCCGGCACCTTGGCCAGGAAAAGCCGAAATCTATGGCAGCCCTCACGACACTCATGACCCGCTTTTGCGCGGGAGAAGACAGCTGGCTGGCTCGCAGTAACAACATATCGAAGAATCATGGTACTTCGGATACCAAGGACGGCAGTAGCAGGTCACGTCGCAACAAACATAAGCGCCGCATTAACAGCGACAATACCGAGGATACGGCAGTCAATGCCGGATTCAAAGGCTCTAAACCCGGTCAGCGGAAAAATCCATTCAAAAGAAGCACTCCGGGCCCGTCCAGTTTGGTCCGTATACTCGATCGCTCGTGTCAAATACACGGCACCCCCGACAAGCCAGCCAACCACACCAATAGGGATTGTTGGGTGTTCAAGCAGGCCGGCAAGTTAATTGCCGAAAACAAAGATAAGGGGCCACATAGAGATGACGAGGAGGAGCCCCGGCAGCCGAATACCGAAAAACAGAAGAGGTTCCCCCCACAAGTGCGGACGATGAACATGATATATGCAACCCACATCCCCAAGAGGGAGCGGAAGCGTGCGCTCAGGGACGTATATGCATTGGAGCCAGTCGCCCCAAAGTTCAACCCATGGTCCTCCTGTCCGATCACCTTCAATCGCAGGGACCACCCACTAGTATCCGTCATGGCGGATTCGCCACACTGGTCTTAGACCCAATCATTGACGGATTTCACCTCACTCGAGTCCTTATGGATGGCGGCAGCAGCCTGAACTTGCTTTACCAGGACACGGTGCACAAAATGGGTATAGACCCCTCAAGGATCAAACCCACAAAAACGACCTTTAAAGGCATCATACCAGGTGTAGAGGCCCATTGCACAGGCTCAGTCACACTGGAAGTGGTTTTCGGATCCCCGGATAACTTCCGAAGCGAAGAGTTAATCTTCGATATAGTCCCGTTCCGCAGTGGTTATCACACACTGCTCGGGCGAACCGCATTTGCAAAATTCATTGCAGTACTGCATTATGCATACCTCAAGCTCAAGATGCCAGGACCTCAGGGGGTTATTACAGTTAATGTAAACACAGAGCGCTCTCTCCGAACGGAGGAGCACACTGCGGCCCTCGCAGCGGAAGCGCAAAGCAGCCTCTTAAGGCAATCCACTAGTTCGGCATTTAAAGACCAGAACACCTTCAAGCGCTCCCGGAGTAATCGGCAACAGGACCGCCTGGCATGTTCCGAGCTTGCATAGCAATGCGGCCCCCACCCTGGCCCAAGCCAAACGGCGAAACTCGTGCCACGCGTACATAACTATGCATTAAAAATACCATGGGCATAGGTAGGGAGGGGGCACGACTACGACACGCCCCAAGACGCGGCTTAAACCGCACTAGGGGCTTCCCGCTTTGTTATTTTTCTCTCTTTCAGGACATTAATCTCTGGAAACCTTGTCCGGCAGCATGATTGCCGAACACATGATGCAGCAACCAAGGAGGCAGAAAGCTACATCACACCACGGAACTCCCAGGTGGATTACGATAACGAGTTAAATACTTGCCTTAATATTATTCCTCAGCTTGCCCTTGGAGGGGACATAGTCCTACTTTGTGCTTATTTGCACTTCATGTATCATTCTGCTTTAACGCACCTTTTTGAATAAACAATGCATAGCATTAAGACTATTATTGCATTCGTCTTTATATATATATATGTTCATTCATGACATCCAGCACCCGTACACTCTGGTACGGCCAATACGCTAGGGGCTTAAGCATACCCCACAATACAGCGTGAGAAGTCCGGACACTTTCAATAGTACGGCACCCCGAACTTATAGCATTATATGCATCAGCTCCGAATCATGTCTTGGGTCAATAGTTGGGTTTGCCCGGCTCCCATGTTTTGGTACCTTACGTTTCGCTATATCGGCTAAGGTAGCACTGGGAGAACTATTGCGATTGTGCCCCGGTTCTCTGGGCTAAGCACCTCAGTAGAGAAAGCTAAAACTGACTGTCATGATAAGGTGAGAGACTGGTCGCTGTTCGAGAGGTTTTCGAGTCCTTAAAGACTTATGCTTCTTAGAGCGATGAGTCGGCCCTGTCCGGCTTAAGGCGTGTATCACGCCCCAGATTCGGCCTTCCGAACTAGGGGCTTCGCCGAAATTTAAAATTATAGAATTCTATGGCTAAGTGAGAGTGATAACGCATTATAGTCTGATTGCCTTGTTCTTGTGCTGAGCACCTCCCTCGAAGGACCCAAAATGGGAACAAGAGTGCTCAGGTTTATCCCGAACACCCCAACACTCGTGGCATGGGGGCAGAAGCCGACGACTAGCCATCTCTCAGATTTGATAAACAGCCGAACGGAAGGTAATATTTTAAATTCAAACAAGCATTACATAGCGCATATGAACAAGTTTTCATAAATACAGGATTACACGAGCGAATTTACTCGAATACTATATCTTTTGTACACTCGTCCGCTATGAGACGAGCACCCTTCAGGACACCCTCATAGTACATCTCGGGGTGGCGATGCTCCTTGCCCTCCGGCGGCCCTTCCTTAATCAGCTTCACGGCGTCCAGCTTGGCCCATTGCACCTTCACACGGGAAAAAGCCCGGCGTGCGCCTTCGATGCAGACAAACCGCTTGATGACTTCCAGCCGTGGGCAGGCAACCACAAGCCGCCTCACCAGGCCGAAGTAGCTGTTGGGAAGGGTGTCGCCAGGCCACATCCGGACTATAAAGCCCTTCATGGCCTATTCGGCCGCCTTGTGCAGCTCCACCAGTTGCTTCAGCTGGTCGCTCAGAGGCATCGGGTGTTTGGTCCCAGTATACTGAGACCAGAGCAGCTTCTCCGTTGAGCTTCCCTCCTCGGCCTGGTAAAACTGTGCGGCATCCGACACGCTGCGGGGCAAATCTACGAATGCTCCTGGAGAGCTCCGGATTCGGGTAAGTAATAGGTAATTTACTTTCACATGCTTGCTTTGCATATAGAATGCCTTACCCGCCGCTATCTTCTTCATCACATCAATCTCCTAGAGGGCCTTTTGGGCTTCGGCCTTGGCATTCTTTGCGCTCTCGAGGGCCGCAGCAAGCTCGGACTCTCGCGTCTTCAAGTCAAGCTCCAACATGCTTTGTCAAGAGAGCGTGGAGCTCTTGCTCCACCTCGCCCACCCGAGCCTCATGCCTTTCCCGCTAGGTGCGCTCCTTGGCCGCTTTGCTTTCGGCCTCGGATAGCGCTTGCTTCAGGGTCGCCACCTCGGTCGTGGCCCCTGGCAAATTTACGATGATCCTGTCATTTTGCAATCGCATTCTTTTTATACATATCCATAGACTAGGTACTACTTACCTTTGTTCTCCTCGAGCTGCCTCTTGGCAAGGCCGAGCTCGTCCTTGGACCCTTTAAGGTCCTACTTCAGTGCGGCGACCTCCGCAGTCAGTGCGGCAGATGCCAGCAGCGAAGCCTGCATACGCATATTGACATACTTATATTAGACTCCTGCGATATTGTTTGATCCTCTGTTCGGCTTTTCTTTGTGAACACCGAACAGAGCATCAGGGGCTACTGTCTATGCGGTAATATTTTCCCCATATTTCAAAAACTTACCTCAAAGCCTGTTAGAAGGCTGGCACAGGCTTCAGTCAGTCCGCTCTTGGCGGCCTGAACCTTCTGGACCACCGCACTCATAATAGTGTGGTGCTCTTCATCGATGGAAGCGCTGTGAAGCGCTCCCAGCAGATTGTCCGGTGCCTCTAGATGGATAGAGGTCACCGGCACAGGCGTCTTGCCCCTCTTGGAAGGAGGCCACCTGCCCGAGTCTGGAACCACTGGAGGTTCCGGCGCGGTGTTCGGCTGAGGGCCGAACTCGGAGCCCTCGGGGGCCTTGTTCCCTCAGCTCCCGGAGTCCGGAAGGTCGCCTTGAGGCGCCTCCAGGACTGTCTCCCCTTGACCTGGTGCCTCTTGAGACAATACCTCGGCGTTGTCCGTAGGGCAAGGGGAGGTGGCGGTCGGAAGTGGATCGCTATCCATATCTGACAAGCCCAGGGAGCCGTCCGACGATACGTCGATACGGGCTCGTGGCGGTCTGCACGGTCATAATTCGGCGTTAGGAGAGGCAGTGCGACAAAGGTATGCTATGAGTTACTCTGGCATCCGAATACTTATGACTTCGCCAGGGGCTTGGCCCTGAGCAGCCACTCGTCTTCGCCTTTGGCAGCGGTGGTGGGGAAGTCCGGAAGGAGAGTCCTTCCCTTCTTGGACCCTTCGGCCTCCCTGGTTGGGGCGGCCTTCCTTTTCTTGTCTCCCCCGACTGGAGGGGGAGCATCTTCATCTTCCTCCTCGTCTTCGGGGGAGGAGTGTGTCGTGGAGTTATCGGACGATAAGTCTGATAATGCCTGGCGTCGGGAACTCTTTCGGGTTCCCTTGGCCTTCTTGGTCTTCTCCGGCACCTTGTAAGGAGCCGGAGTCAGCATCTCCGTCAGGAGAGCGTCCGCACTGTCTTCGGGCAGAGGGGCCGGACAGTTAATCTGCCCCGACGTCTCCACCCAGTCCTATCAAAGGCATGGAGATCAGATCCCGCACATGGTTAAGCTAGGGGAAATAGATATCCTACCAGATGTATGGAACTCAGCGAATGCGCTCGGCGCTTCGCGCTTAACCCGCGATCCTCGGTGAGAGAGGAAGGGACCTCTGCGCCCTTGAACAGCACCTTCCAGACGTCCTTGTGCGTCATGTCGAAGAGCTCTCTCAGAGTCTGGTGCCGGGCCGGGTCGAATTCCCACAAGTTGAAGTCCCGTTGTTGGCACGGGAGGATCCGGCGAACGAGCATGACCTGGACTATGTTGACAAGCTTGAGCTTCTTTCTTGCCATGTTCAGGATACATTTCTGGAGTCCGTCCAGCTCCACCGATGAACCCCACGACAAGCCCTTCTCTTTCCAGGAAGTGAGCCATGTGGGGAATCCGGATCGAAACTTGGGGGCAGCCACCCATTTGGTGTCGCGTGGCTCGGTGATGTAGAACCACGCCGATTGCCACCCCTTTATGGTCTCCATGAAGGAGCCTTCAAGCCATATAACATTGGGCATCTTACCCACCATGGCGCCGCCGCATTCTGCTTGTTGGCCGCCCACCACCTTCGGCTTGATATTGAAGGTCTTTAACCATAGGCCCAAGTGGGGCTGGATGCGGAGGAAAGCCTCACACACGATGATGAACGCCGAAATGTTGAGGACGAAGTTCGGGGCCAGATCATGAAATTCCGGCCCGTAGTAGAACATGAGACCACAGACGAATGGATGGAGGGGAAACCCCAGTCCGCGGAGGAAGTGGTGGAGGAATACAACCCTCTCGTGAGGTTCAGGGCTAGGAACGATCTGCCCCGCAGCGGGCAGCCGATGCGCGATATTCGCGGCCAAGTATCCGGCTCCGCGCAGCTTCTTGATGTGTCCCTCCGTAAAGGAGGAAGCCATCCATTTGCCTCCCGCTCCGGACATGATTGGAGAAGGTTGGGGGGGAGGATGTGGTCTTGGGCGTTGGAGCTCGAGTGCGCAAGAGTGGATGAGCAAGGAGGAAGAAGGCGTGGGTAGAAAAAGGTTAAACCTTGTCCCTTTATAAGGGCGGCCGAAACTATGCGCCCCCACTAGCCTGGTAAAACTCGCTTATCCCCCAAGAGCCGTAATCGATGGCGCGGTTGGGTTACCCATGCTCGTATTGATGAGAATCCCGTGATAAGGGGAACACGATCTCTGCTTTGACAAGACGTGTCAAGAAACTGCCTCGCATTGTGTGCGGGGCTAGTTAAAGGAAACGGTTCGAAATAATTACCGGGCCATGTCATAATGTCATGTTGCCAAAACGTGTCAGCAGATTAGATTTGTGGAAATATTATTCTCTCTACGGTGGTATGTGGAACTTATTTTGCAGGGTCGGACACTATCCTTGTATTCAAATTCTTCCGTGATGTATTTGGAGGAGGAACCCGCCTTGCAATGCCGAAGACAACATTGCGCGCCGGACTCATCGTCATTGAAGCCTGGTTCAGGGGCTACTGTGGGAGTCCTGGATTAGGGGGTCTCCGGATAGCCGGACTATATCCTTTGGTCGGACTGTTAGACTATGAAGATACAAGATTGAAGACTTCATCTCGTGTCCGGATGGGACTCTACTTGGCGTGGAAGGCAAGCTAGGCAATACGGATATGTATATCTCCTCCTTTGTAACCGACCTTGTGTAACCCTAACCCTCTCTGGTGTCTATATAAACCGGAGGGTTTAAGTCCATAGGACAACAGATAATCATACCATAGGCTAGCTTCTAGGGTTTAGCCTCTCAGATCTCGTTGTAGATCAACTCTTGTAATACCCATATCATCAAGAATAAATCAAGCAGGACGTAGGGTTTTACCTCCATCAAGAGGGCCCAAACCTGGGTAAAACATCGTGTCACCTGCCTCCTGTTACCATCCGCCTAGATGCACAGTTCGGGACCCCCTACCCGAGATCCGCCGGTTTGGACACCGACAGTCGGGCCTGTATTTCCTTCACGCCCGCCACCATGGACTCTTTGAAGGATAAATCCATGGTGATGGCAGCTGAGTTGTTGGCCTCCCCGCCTCCCAGATGCAGCGGTGCCAGAAGGCGTTGAAGCTCTTCATCAAGCTCTGCGTCTGTCAGAAATAGGCCCGGGGCTCCGATATCAGGCGGTGGCAGCACCATAGCCAATGCATTTAAGGAAGATGGCAGGGCCTCAGCGACGTCCCCGGAAGAAGGGAGTGGACCCATGTTTGAAGAGGAATATTTGCCTAGATAACCACTTCCTCTACCGGGGCGCTCTCCAGAGAGTGCTCCACCACTGCCAAGGAACTTTGTGTTTCCCCGGCAGCGGGATCCCGCCCCTCAGCAGCTGCGAGCTTCACGGCCTCATCCATGACAGACCTCCTCATGTCAGCCACCACCTCCAGCAACTCTCGTTCTTCAGTTTGGGGGGCTGCATGCGGGAGGGCTAGGAAGCAGTGAAGAAACAGAAATATCAAGCGAATGAAGAAACCGGTGGAGAAAACCAGAGTATAAAAGAAAAGAAGGGTTCAGTCAGGTACCTGGGGAAGTCTGCCGAGCAGGGGGCTCCATTTTCCCGACAACAGTTGTTGCCGGGTCCCAAGCCTCATCCTCTGCCGGGGTGGGCTCGGAAGCCTTCTGCACCGTCTCTACCGTGGGGGATTCCATAGCGACCTCTTCGGCTTGAGCGATGCTACCTCTTGAGCACTGTGTTGGTTTTCCCCGAAGAGGAAGGGATGATGCAGCAAAGTAGCGTAAGTATTTCCCTCAGTTTTTGAGAACCAAGGTACCAATCCAGTAGGAGGCTACGTGCGAGTCCCTCGCACCTGCACAAAACAAATAAATCCTCGCAACCAACGCAAATAGGGGTTGTCAATCCCTATAGGGCCACTTACGAGAGTGAGATCTGATAGATATGATAAGATAATATTTTTGGTATTTTTATGATAAAGATGCAAAGTAAAATAAAGGCAAAGGAAATAACTAAGTAGTAGGAGATTAATATGATGAAGATAGACCCGGGGGGCATAGGTTTCACTAGTGGCTTCTCTCAAGAGCATAAGTATTCTACAGTGGGTGAACAAATTACTGTTGAGAAATTGACAGAATTGAGCATAGTTATGAGAATATCTAGGTATGATCATGTATATAGGCATCACGTCTGAGACAAGTCGACCGACTCCTGCCTGCATCTACTATTATTACTCCACTCATCGACCGCTATCCAGCATGCATCTAGAGTATTAAGTTAAAAACAGAGTAACACCTTAAGCAAGATGACATTATGTAGAGAGATAGACTCATGCAATATGAAGAAAACCCCATCTTGTTATCCTCGATGGCAACAATACAATACGTGCCTTGCTGCCCTTACTGTCACCGGGAAAGGACACCGCAAGATTGAACCCAAAGCTAAGCACTTCTCCCATTGCAAGAAAGATCAATCTAGTACTCCAAACCAAACTGATAATTCGAAGAGACTTGCAAAGATAACCAATCATACATAAAAGAATTCAGAAAAGATTCAAATATTATTCATAGATAGACTTGATCATAAACCCACAATTCATCAGTCTCAACAAACACACCGCAAAAACAAGATTACATCGAATAGATCTCCACAAGAGAGGGGGAGAACATTGTATTGAGATCCAAAAAGAGAGAAAAGGCCATCTAGCTACTAACTATGGACCCATAGGTCTGAGGTGAACTACTCACACTTCATCGGAGGGACTATGGTGTTGATGTAGAAGCCCTCCGTGATCGATGCCCCCTCCGGCGGAGCTCTGGAACAGGCCCCAAGATGGGATCTCGTGGATACAGAAAGTTACGGCGGTGGAATTATGATTTTGGCTCCTGTCTGATCGTTTGGGGGTACGTGGATATATATAGGAGGAAGGAGTACGTCGGTGGAGCAACAGGGGTCCCACGAGGGTGGAGGGCGCGCCTAGTGGGGGTGGGCGCGCCCTCCTACCTCGTGGCCTCCTCTTTTCTTTCTTGACGCAGGGTCCAAGTCTCCCGGGTCTTGTTCGTTGAGAAAATCATGTTCCCGAAGGTTTCATTCCGTTTGGACTCTATTTGATAATCCTTTTCTTCGAAACCCTAAAACAGGCAAAAAAGCAATTCTGGGCTGGGCCTCCGGTTAATAGGTTAGTCCCAACAATAATATAAAAGTGGATAATAAAGCCCAATAATGTCCAAAACAATAGATAATATAGCATGGAGCAATCAAAAATTATAGATACGTTGGAGACGTATCAAGCATCCCCAAGCTTAATTCCTGCTCGTCCTCGAGTAGGTAAATGATAAATATGGAATTTTTGATGCGGAGTGCTACTTGGCATAATTTTAATGTAATTCTTCTTAATTGTGGTATGAATATTCAGATCCGAAAGATTCAAGACAAAAGTTCATATTGAAATAAAAATAATAATACTTCAAGCATACTAACAAAGCAATTAGGTCTCAAAATAACATGGGCAAAGAAAGTTCATCCCTACAAAATCATATGGTTTTGTCATGTTTCATTTTCGTCACACAAGAATGCTCTCATCATGCACAACCCCGATGACAAGCCAAGCAATTGTTTCATACTTTAGTAATCTCAAACCTATAAACTTTCACGCAATATATGAGCGTGAGCCATGGACATAGCACTATAGGTCGAATAGAAAATAATGAGGGGGGTTATGTGGAGAAGAAAAAAGAGGAGAAAGTCTCACATCAACGAGGCTAATCAATTGGCTATGGAGATGCCCACCGATTGATGTTAATGCAAGGAGTAGGGATTGCCATGCAACGGATGCACTAGAGCTATAAATGTATGAAAGCTCAACAAAAGAAACTAGTTGGTGTGCATCCAACTTGCTTGCTCATGATGACCTAGGGCACTTGAGGAGGCCCATTGTTGGAATATACAAGCCAAGTTCTATAATAAAAATTCCCACTAGTATATGAAAGTGACAAAACAAGAGACTCTCTAACATGAAGATTATGGTGCTACTTTGAAGCACAAGTGTGGCAAAGGATAGTAACATTGTCCCTTCTCTCTTTTTCTCTCATTTTTTTGGGCCTTCTCTTTTTTATGGCCTTTCTCTTTTTTTATATTCCTCACTTGGGACAATGCTCTAGAAAATGATGATCATCACACTTCTATTTATTTACAACTCAATGATTACAACTCGATACTAGAACAAAGTATGACTCTATATGAATGCCTCCGGTGGTGTACCGGGATATGCAATAGACCAAGAGTGACATGTATGAAAGAATTATGAATGGTGGCTTTGCCACAAATACTATGTCGACTACATGATCATGCTAAGCAATATGACAATGATGAATGTGTCATGATGAACAGAATGGTGGGAAGTTGCATGGCAACATATCTCGGAATGGCTATGGAAATGCCATAATAGGTAGGTATGGTGGCTGTTTTGAGGAAGATATAAGGGGGTTTATGTGTGAAAGAGTGTATCATATCACAGGGTTTGGATGCACCGGCGAAGTTTGCGCCAACTCTCAATGTGAGAAAGGGAAATGCACGGTACCGAAGAGGCTAGCAAGGATGGAAGGGTGAGAGTGCGTATAATCCATGGACTCAACATTAGTCATAAAGAACTCACATACTTATTGCAAAAATCTACAAGTCATAAAAAACCTCGGTACTACGCGCATGCTCCTAGGGGGATAGATTGGTAGGAAAAGACCATCGCTCGTCCCCGACCGCCACTCATAAGGAAGACAATCAAATAACACCTCATGTTTCAAATTTGTTGCATATAGTTTACCATACGTGCATGCTATGGGACTTGCAAACTTCAACACAAGCATTTCTAAATTTCACAACTACTCAACTAGCATGACTTTGATATTATTACCTCCATATCTCAAAACAATCATCAAGCATCAAACTTCTATTAGTATTCAAAACACTCTTAAGAAAATTTTACTAATCTTGAATACCTAGCATATTAGGATTTTAATCAAATTACCATTCTGTTAAGACTCTCAAAATAATCTAAGTGAAGCATGAGAGATCAATAGTTTCTATAAAACAAATCCACCACCGTGCTCTAAAAGATATAAGTGAAGTACTAGAGCAAAACTATATAACTCAAAAGATATAAGTGAAGCACATAGAGTATTCTAACAAATTCCAAATCATGTATGGCTATCTCAAAAGGTGTGTACATCAAGGATGATTGTGTTAAACTAACAAGCAAAGAATCAAATAATACAAGACGCTCCAAGCAAAACACATATCATGTGGTAAATAAAAATATAGCTCCAAGTAAAGTAACCGATAGAAGTAGACGAAAGAGGGGATGCCTTCCGGGGCATCCCCGAGCTTTGGCTTTTAGGTGTCCTTAGATTATCTTGGGGGTGCCATGGGCATCCCCAAGCTTAGGCTCTTACCACTCCTTGTTCCATAATCCATCAAATCTTTACCCAAAACTTGATAACTTCACAACACAAAACTTAAAGTAGAAAATCTCGTGAGCTCCGTTAGCGAAAGAAAATAAAAGACCACTTCAAGGTACTGTAACGAAAGATTCAAATATTATTCATAGATAGACTTGATCATAAACCCACAATTCATCGGTCTCAACAAACACACCGCAAAAACATGATTACATCGAATAGATCTCCACAAGAGAGGGGGAGAACATTCTATTGAGATCCAAAAAGAGAGAAAAAGCCATCTAGATACTAACTATGGACCCGTAGGTCTGAGGTGAACTACTCACACTTCATCGGAGGGGCTATGGTGTTGATGTAGAAGCCCTCCGTGATCGATGCCCCCTCCGGCGGAGCTCTGGAACAGGCCCCAAGATGGGATCTCGTGGATACAGAAAGTTACGGCGGTGGAATTAAGGTTTTGGCTCCTGTCTGATCGTTTGGGGGTACGTGGATATATATAGGAGGAAGGAGTACGTCGGTGGAGCAACAGGGGGCCCACGAGGGTGGAGGGCGCGCCCCCTACCTCGTGGCCTCCTCTTTTCTTTCTTGACGTGGGGTCCAAGTCTCCCAGGTCTTGTTCCTTGAGAAAATCACGTTCCCGAAGGTTTCATTCCATTTGGACTCTGTTTGATATTCCTTTTCTTCGAAACCCTAAAACAGGCAAAACAGCAATTCTGGGCTGGGCCTCCGGTTAATAGGTTAGTGCCAAAAATAATATAAAAGTGGATAATAAAGCCCAATAATGTCCAAAACAGTAGATAATATAGCATGGAGCAATCAAAAATTATAGATACGTTGGAGACATATCAAGCGATAGAGAAGGCATGCCCCTCCGGGAGGGGCTCGCCCTACGTCGACTCACCACCTCCTCCATGCGGGGGGGAGGGCTGCCTCCATCACCTCCGGCAGGCGGGGCCAAGTCTCCACTCCCAGGCCATGGACTGGGCTAGGGGCTCGGCACGAGGTCTTCTGCATCCTTCCCTACCAAAGCAGGGCCCTCTGCGCCCTCCAGCGACCCGAGGCGCCAGAGCCTCTTTCGGGAACGATGAATGAGGGTCTCCATGTCCTCCTCCACTTCCCTATCGGCAGCATCAAAAATGAGAGATTAGTTAACCAAAGCTTTCAAATCTGCATAAGGAGATGCCTGCCACAAAGAGAAACCCTCTTTACTCTTCCGCGGTGAGCATGGAGTTCAAGTTGAACTCCGTGGGAGGAGGAGACTCCCGTCCTCTCTTCAGAGGCGGAAGGGTGGAACTCTCCAGCAACTTCGGCGCCTGCCATGACACCAGGAGCTCCGAGGAAGACGAGCCCTGCGAAGAGCTCGATCTGGAGCAGGGACTGGACTCCGCCTCCATAGCCACCGACCGTTTGGGGGAAGGAGCCTTGGCCTGAGCAAGGCGAGGGGATTGACGACACGCCACCTCGGCCTTGGTAGACTTGGTGGAGGTCTTCTTCACCCTCTTGGTGGCTGGCGCTAGGTTGGAGGTTGTCGCCCCTTGGGCCGCGGCGCGACGATGGGAGCGCTGGTCTGGGTCCGGTGCAGGAGCTTGCGGTCCAGCCACAAGCCACTCATCTCTAGGGGCCGCTGTCGCGTCCTCCTTCCTCTCATCCTCCTCTCTCTCCTAGAGCTCCATTGCTCTCGTGGATAGGGCATCCAGCCCGGCAAAGTTATCCCCGGCAAGCTCTCCCCTGGCAGGATCTTCCGTGGCTTGTGCCTCGCTACCGCCGTGCGAAGAGCTCCCGTCCCCAGCCTTCCCTTTGCCTTTCCCGTCCTTTGCGGCCTTCTCCATCTCTGCACGGCGGGCCACCTTGTCCTCCTCAACCATCTTCAGAATATACGCCACCTCCACGGTGGAGGTGTGCTTATACATCTCACCTTCAGTCCTAGTGGCCCTCTCCACCAGGGCGCTCGACAACTGAAGCTCTTCATCGAGGGAAGGGAGCTTCCAAGTGCTCGATACCCCCTCAAGTTGCAGTCCGACATCCACTTCAGTATCTGATCCCTGGCAGAGTTGATGTTCAGGGGAATAATGGTTGCCGGGAGTTTGAACAACTCAAAGTGGCCAAACTGTTGGTCGCACAACCAACCGTGGCCATAAACTGATAAGTTATTGGCCAGCCCCGGTAGCAACCTCATTCTGTCTGCCGCGTCCCCATAGAGCCACGCAGGCCTATCCCTTTCCTGCAGCGGCGACATGCAGTGGAGAAGGAAATCTGCCCCCATGTGCTCAATGGTTAACCCGGCAGCCACCAGGTGAGTGATCCTATTGATTGTCGGGCGCAGCCTGTCCTTAGTGAGCCCTCTCAAGCTCCAATCCTTGCCGCGCTCGATGCACTCCTGACGTGCTTCGTAGAACTCGGGGGCTTCCTTGTCCTGGACCCAGCACCAATCCCCTCTCCATTCATCCCACCTCTCGTGTTGGTACCCCAGGAGATAATCCCAGTTAATCCTCTTCGACCATGGCATCCAACTAATGATTCCGGAGCGGTTGAGACTATGCTCTCAACTCTCGGAACAAAGTAATGCCGGAATAGATCCACATTGGGCATCACTCCGACGAAGTTCTCGCACAAATGTGCAAAGATGGCCATGGTCGCCATTGCATCTGGCATGAAATCTAGGATATAGAACCCATAGAAGTTCATGATCGCCTAGAAGAACCCAGAGAAGGGGAGGACAGAGGTCGCAGATGAAGTAAGTGGCAAACAAGTGATAAGAATCAGGGGGATCCACCTCACCCACCTCATATACTACGGGCGCCCCATGCCCTTTCTCAACTGGCCGCCCCCATAGATATTCGTACTTCGCTTGAAGAACGGGGCCGCTCAAGGTCGACAGAACGAAGACGACGTCCTCGCTCCGCTTCTTGTTCAGCTCCGCCGATCTCTTGTTCCCCTCGGTGGTGGCCTTCTTCGTTGCGGCTGATACGTCTCCAACGTATCTATTATTTTTTATTGTTCCATGCTATATTATATTCTGTTTTGGACATTATTGGCTTTATTATACACTTTTATATTATTTTCGGGACTAACCTATTAACCGGAGGCCCAACCCAGAATTGCTGTTTTTTTGCCTATTTAGAGTTTCGCTGAAAAAGAATATCAAACGGAGTCCAAACGGAATGAAACCTTCGGGAACGTGATTTTCAGAACGAACATGATCCAGAGGACTTGGACCCTACGTCAAGCAATCAACGAGGAAGGCACGAGGTAGGGGGCGCGCCTAACCCCTTCCCCCCCAGGCACGCCCTCCACCCTCGTGGGCCCCCTGTTGCTCCACCGACGTACTCCTTCCTCCTATATATACCTACGTACCCCCAAACTACCAGATACGGAGCCAAAACCCTAATTTCACGACCATAACTTTATGTATCCACGAGATCCCATCTTGGGGCCTTTTCCGGAGCTCCACCGGAGGGGGCATCGATCACGGAGGGCTTCTACATCAACACCATAGTCCCTCCGATGAAGTGTGAGTAGTTTACTTCAGACCTACGGGTCCATAGTTATTAGCTAGATGGCTTCTCTCTCTTTTTGGATCGCAATACAAAATTCTCCCCCTCTCTTGTGGAGATCTATTCGATGTAATCTTCTTTTGCGGTGTGTTTGTTGAGACCGATGAATTGTGGGTTTATGATCAAGTTTATCTATGAACAATATTTGAATCTTCTCTGAATTTTTTTATGTATGATTGGTTATCTTTGCAAGTCTCTTCGAATTATCAGTTTGGTTTGGCCTACTAGATTGATCTTTCTTGCAATGGGAGAAGTGCTTAGCTTTCGGTTCAATCTTGCGGTGTCCTTTCCCAGTGACAGTAGGGGAAGCAAGGCACGTATTGTATTGTTGCCATCGAGGATAACAAGATGGGGTTTATATCATATTGCATGAGTTTATCCCTCTACATCATGTCATCTTGCTTAAAGCATTACTCTGTTCTCTTGAACTTAATACTCTAGATGCATGTTGGATAGCGATCGATGTGTGGAGTAATAGTAGTAGATGCAGGCAGGAGTCGGTCTACTTGTCTCGGACATGATGCCTATATACATGAGCATATCTAGATATTCTCATAACTATGCTCAATTCTGTCGATTGCTCAACAGTAATTTGTTTACCCACCATGAATACTTATGCTCTTGAGAGAAGCCACTAATGAAACCTATGGCCCCCGGGTCTATTTTCCATCATATTAATCTTCCAATACTTAGTTATTTTTATTGCCTTTTATTTTACTTTGCATCTTTATCATAAAAAGTACCAAAAATATTATCTTATCATATCTATCAGATCTCACTCTCGTAAGTGACCGTGTAGGGATTGACAACCCCTTATCGCGTTGGTTGCGAGGATTTATTTGTTTGTGTAGGTGCGAGGGACTCGTGCGCGGCCTCCTACTGGATTGATACCTTGGTTCTCAAAAACTGAGAGAAATACTTACGCTACTTTGCTGCATCATCCCTTCCTCTTCGGGGAAAACCAACGCAAGTGCTCAAGAGGTAGCAAGAAGAATTTCTGGCGCCGTTGCCGGGGAGGTCTACGCAAAAGTCAACACACCAAGTACCCATCACAAACCCTTATCTCCCGCATTACATTATTTGCCATTTGCCTCTCGTTTTCCTCTCCCCCACTTCACCCTTGCTGTTTTATTTGCCCTCTCTTTTCCTTTCGCCCTTTTTCTGTTATTTTAATGCCTTACTTGGCTCGTTTGCTCATTTGGTTGGAATAGTTATTTATTTATTGCTAAACAGAGAACCTAAGATCTATGGATCCTCATCCGCTTGCTAATCTTTTTAAGAGATCCAATTATGATGAACCAATTGCTAGTGAGTTTTGTGCACTAGATTATCTTTATGAGGTTTTGCTTGAAATTCGTGAATCTGAAAAGTGTGATGAATTACTTTATGAAGCGATTCACGATAGATTTTGAATAGAAAGCATGATTGCAATGATTTTATTATAAATTCTATTTATGTAAATTGTGCTAATAATATGCAAAACCCTAAGCTTGGGGATGCTAGTTTTGCTATGTCCTCTACTTGTTGCAATGATCATGATTGGGGTGATTCTTCTTATGATATTGAAAATTTATTTAAGCCCCATGATGAATATGAGATTGATAATAGTGTTTTCAATATTATTGAAAGTGGGTTTGGAAGAGTGTCAACTTTGGATCCCACATATTTGGAGAATGTTCAATCTTATGAATTTTTTGATAAAAGTGGGTTTGGAAAGGTCATGACTTTAGTTAATGTTAATCCCACTATTTTGGAAGAGTGTCAACTTTGCATGCATGTGGATCATGTTGAAAATATTTTATGTGATAACTATTTTGTTGAATTTGCTTATGATCCTACATGTACTTATTACGAGAGAGGAAAATATGGTGGTAGAAATTTTCATGTTACTAAATTACCTCTCGTTATGTTGAGATTGCTATTGTTTCTTTCCGCTTCCTTGCATATGCTAGTTTTTGCTTGCCTTGATAATTTGTTCGCCTATAATATGCCTATGCATAGGAAGTATGCTAGACTTAGATGTGTTTTTCACGTGTTTTATGATGCTCTCTATGTGCTTCAATTCTTGTCTTTCATGTGAGCATCATTGAAATATTACGCCTAGCTATAAGGCTTTAAAGAAAAGCGCTTGTTGGGAGACAACCCAATATATTTTTTCCTTGCTGTTATTCAATAAATAATTTATCTAGCCTCTGTTTTGGTTGTGTTTTTTGTGTTTCATTAGTGTTTGTGCCAAGTAGAACCGTTGGGAAGACTTGGGGGAAGTCTTTTTAATCTTGCTGTAAAAAACAGAAACTTTAGCGCTCACGAGAACTGCTGCCATTTTTATTTGGAAAGTGCTATTTAGTTAATTATTTTTTCAGATGATTAATAGATAAATTATTCACGTCCATCAATTTATTTTAGAATTTTTGGGGTTCCAGATCTTGCGTTAGATATAGATTACTACAGACTATTCTGTTTTTGGCAGATTCTGTTTTTCGTGTTATGTTTGCTTATTTTGATGAATCTATGGCTAGTAAAATAGGTTATAAACCATAGGGAGTTGGAATACAGTAGGTTTAACACCAACATAAATAAATAATGAGTTCATTACAGTACCTTGAAGTGGTGTTTTGCTTTCTTTCGCTAACGGAGCTCACGAGATTTTCTACTTTAAGTTTTGTGTTGTGAAGTTTTCAAGTTTTGGGTAAAAGATTTGATGGATTATGGAACAAGGAGTGGTAAGAGCCTAAGCTTGGGGATGCCCATGGCACCCCAAGATAATCTAAGGACACCTAAAAGCCAAATCTTGCGGATGCCCCGGAAGGCATCCCCTCTTTCGTCTACTTCCATCGGTAACTTTACTTGGAGCTATATTTTTATTTACCACATGATATGTGTTTTGCTTGGAGCGTCTTGTATTATTTGAGTCTTTATTTGTTAGTTTTCTACTGTCATCCTTGCTGTACACACCTTTTGAGAGAGACACAGATGATTCAGAAATTGTTAGAATACTCTATGTGCTTCACTTATATCTTTTGAGTTATATAGTTTTTGCTCTAGTGCTTCACTTATATCTTTTGAGTTATATAGTTTTTGCTCTAGTGCTTCACTTATATCTTTTAGAGCACGTCAGTGGATTTGTTTTATAGAAACTATTGTTCTCTCATGCTTCAATTAGATTATTTTGAGCGTCCTACAAAACAGCATGGTAATTTGCTTTAATTATGTTAGGCATTCAAGATTAATAAAAAAATTCTTATGAGTGTGTTGAATACTATTAGAAGTTTGATACTTGATAATTGTTTTGAGATATGGAGATGGTAATATTAGAGTCATTCTAGTCGAGTAGTTGTGAATTTGAGAAATACTTGTGTTAAAGTTGTGATTCCCGTAGCATGCACGTATGGTGAACCCTTATGTGATGAAGTCGGAGCATGATTTATTTATTGATTGTCTTCCTTATGAGTGGCGGTCGGGGACGAGCGATGGTATTTTCCTACCAATCTATCTCCCTAGGAGCATGCGCGTAATACTTTGCTTTGATAACTTGTAGATTTTTGCCATAAGTATATGAGTTCTTTATGACTAAGGTTGAGTCCATGGATCATACGCACTTTTCTTCCTTCCACCATTGCTAGCCTCTCTAGTCCCGTGCACCTTTCGCCGGTATCATACACCCACCATATACCTTCCTCAAAACAGCCACCATACCTACCTATCATGGCATTTCCATAGCCATTCCAAGATATATTACCATGCAACTTTCCACCACAAGTCATATTGCTTTGCATGATCATGTAGTTGACATTGTATTTGTGGCAAAGCCACCGCTCATAATTCTTTCATACATGTCACTCTTGATTCATTGCATATCCTGGTACACCGCCGGAGGCATTCACATAGAGTCATATTTTGTTCTAAGTATTGAGTTGTAATAAAATAAAAGTGTGATGATCATCATTTTTAGAGCATTGTCCCAAGTGAGGAAAGGATGATGGAGACTATGATTCCACCACAAGTCGGGATGAGACTCTAGACGAAAAGAAGAGGCCATAAAAAAAGAGAAGGCCCAAATAAAAAATATATATGAGAGAAAAAGAGAGAAGGGACAATGCTACTATCCTTTTACCACACTTGTGCTTCAAAGTAGCACCATGATCTTCATAATAGAGAGTCTCCTATGTTATCACTTTCATATACTAGTGGGAATTTTTCATTATAGAACTTGGCTTGTATATTCCAATGATGGGATTCCTCAAAATTCCCTAGGTCTTCGTGAGCAAGCGAGTTGGATGCACACCCACTTAGTTCCTTTTGTTGAGCTTTCATATACTTATAGCTCTAGTGCATCCGTTGCATGGAAATCCCTACTCACTCACACTGATATATATTGATGGGCATCTCCATAGCCCGTTGATACGCCTGGTTGATGTGAGACTATCTTCCCCTTTTTTGTCTCCTCCAAAACCACCATTCTATTCCACCTGCTCACGCTCATGTATTGCGTGAAGATTGAAAAAGTTTGAGAACACCAAAAGTATGAAACAATTGCTTGGCTTGTCATCGGGGTTGTGCATGATTTAATACTTTGTGTGGTGAAGATAGAGCATAGCCAGACTATATGATTTTGTAGGGATAGCTTTCTTTGGCCATGTTATTTTGAAGAGACATAATTGCTTAGTAAGTATGCTTGAAGTATTATTATTTTTATGTCAATATTGAACTTTTATCTTGAATCTTTCGGATCTGAATATTCATACCACAATTAAGAAGAATTACATTGAAATTATGCCCAGTAGCATTTCACATCAAAAATTCTGTTTTTATCATTTACCTACTCGAGGACGAGCAGGAATTAAGCTTGGGGATGCTTGATACGTCCCCAACATATCTATAATTTTTGATTGTTCCATGCTATATTATATTCTGTTTTGGACATTATTGGGATTTATTATACACTTTTATATTATTTTTGGGACTAACCTATTAACCGGAGGCCCAACCCAGAATTGCTGTTTTTTTGCCTATTTTAGGGTTTCGTAGAAAAAGAATATCAAACAGAGTCCAAATGGAATGAAACCTTCAGGAATGTGATTTTTGGAATGAACATGATCCAGAGGACTTGGACCCTACGTCAAGCAATCAACGAGGAAGGCACGAGGTAGGGGCGCGCCTACCCCCCCCCCCCAGGCGCGCCCTCCACCCTCGTGGGCCCCATGTTGCTCCACCGACATACTCCTTCCTCCTATATATACCTACGTACCCCCAAACTACCAGATACGGAGCCAAGACCCTAATTCCACTGCCGTAACTTTATGTATCCACGAGATCCCATCTTGGGGCCTTTTCCGGAGCTCCGCCAGAGGGGGCATTGATCACGGAGGGCTTCAACATCAACACCATAGCCCCTTCGATGAAGTGTGAGTAGTTTACTTCAGACCTACGGGTCCATAGTTATTAGCTAGATGGCTTCTTCTCTCCTTTTGGATCTCAATACAAAGTTCTACTCCTCTCTTGTGGAGATCTATTCGATGTAATCTTCATTTGCGGTGTGTTTGTTGAGACCGATGAATTGTGGGTTTATGATCAAGTTTATCTATGAACAATATTTGAATCTTATCTGAATTCTTTTATGTATGATTGGTTATCTTTGCAAGTCTCTTCGAATTATCGGTTTGGTTTGGCCTACTAGATTGATCTTTCTTGAAATGGGAGAAGTGCTTAGCTTTGGGTTCAATCTTGCGGTGTCCTTTCCCAGTGACAGTAGGGGCAGCAAGGCACGTATTGTATTGTTGCCATCGAGGATAACAAGATGGGGTTTATATCATATTGCATGAGTTTATCCCTCTACATCATGTCATCTTGCTTAAAGCGTTACTTTGTTCTCTTGAACTTAATACTCTAGATGCATGCTGGATAGTGGTCGATGTGTGGACTAATAGTAGTAGATGCAGGCAGGAGTCGGTCTACTTGTCTCAGACGTGATGCCTATATACATGATCATACCTAGATATTCTCATAACTATGCTCAATTCTGTCAATTGCTCAACAGTAATTTGTTTACCCACCGTGAGTACTTATGCTCTTGGGAGAAGCCACTAGTGAAACCTATGGCCCCCGGGTCTATTTTCCATCATATTAATCTTCCAATACTTAGTTATTTTTATTGCCTTTTATTTTACTTTGCATCTTTATCATAAAAAATACCAAAATATTATCTTATCAGATCTCACTCTCGTAAGTGACCGTGTAGGGATTGACAACCCTTATCGCATTGGTTGCGAGGATTTATTTGTTTGTGTAGGTGCGAGGGACTCGTGCAAGGCCTCCTACTGGATTGATACCTTAGTTCTCAAATACTGAGGGAAATACTTACGCTACTTTGCTGCATCACCCTTTCCTCTTCAAGGGAAAACCAACGCAAGTGCTCGAGAGGTAGCAGCGGCCGTCAGCTTTCTCTTCTCCGTGGGTTTCTTCCTCATTCCTGTGGCAACACGGGGAGGGGAGGGATTCGTTGGGGAAGATGGCGGCGGAGGGAGGAGCGATATGATGAACTGTCGCTTGGCTTGTGAAGGAAGAAGATGGAGGAGTGGGGCGAGAGACAGGTGAATCGTGCCGCTCTGTTTTTCCCTACTCTTAAGGGGGGAAGCGGGGCAGAGGCGCAACGCTTCAGAAAGTTACCGTTTTACCATAACTGCAACTGTGCCACGACCCCACGACACGCAGTAATTGCACAAAGTAGACGTTGGATTGACTGGTTGCCATGGCAAAATGACGCGCACAACCCTCTCCTGCCACGTGTCCGCGCACTGTTTGGGGCCAAACCCAACGTGCCACGCAACACGTGTGGCTCAGGCCCGGGGGCTTGTGTCGGGGAAAATATATAGGGGTATGCATTTTCCCTTGAATCGTGCACAGACAAGCCAAGATTGGGGCACTAGCTTAAGTCAGAGACTGAAGGGCCAAAAGATTTGTAGAACCAACATGCAGTTCGGAGAGTCCAAGATCAGGCTAGAGGAGCAAGATATCGGCAAGAGAAGGGCCTCCCTTGTCGGGCAGGTGAGCCTGGCAAGGGGCAAGGCCACCGCCAGAAGCAGGCAACCTAGGCACCCCAGCAAGGTCTATCAGGGCTCGCGGGGGCGGAACCACCCCACCAACCACTCAAGCACGACCCACATTGTCAATCAGTGCGGTGTCAAGCCGGAGGGTGATTAAGTGGCAGCCATTCACCACATGGCAGCCATTTCCTACAGAAGAAACCCACAGATGACACCCATCCTGCGACGTGTCAAGAGAACAGGCGTGGAGCTGGAAAGATAGCCCAGCAAGCCTTGCTGGGCAACCAGTGATGTGACACTAAGCACTGCATTTAATGCACCCTGTCAGCCCGCAGAGTTAGGTATGATAGCACTATTTGCTATCATATCAATGGATAATGACTATGTTGCCATTGTGGTGACCCCTTAATCTATAAAAGGAGGCCCATGGCACCCGTAGGAGGGGTTAGAATGTTAGAAAGGTGACGAGCCCATACCACCATATGCGCGTAGTCACTACAGCCCTACGGCAACCCCTGCCGGGCAAGTGTATTGTGTTCCACCATCCTCATTCCACCATCAATCCACCAAAGCAGGAGTAGGGTCTTACGCCTCGCGGCGGCCGAACCTGGATAAATCTCTTGTGTGCTCCCTGCCGTGCTGCCGTGCGCTGGTCTGCTCTTCGCACAACGCGACGTCCCCGTGCCGAACCAGCAAGGGGCCTCCTGGTCCCATAGGTGGCCGTGGATATCTCGCGACGGATACTTGGAGTGACAAATCCTAATCTTGATCTATGCCAACCCAACAAACACCTTCGGAGACACCTGTAGAGCATCTTTATAATCACCCAATTACGTTGTGACGTTTGATAGCACACAAGGTGTTCCTCCGGTATTCGGGAGTTGCATAATCTCATAGTCAGAGGAATATGTATAAGTCATGAAGAAAGCAATAGCAATAAAACTAAACGATCATTATGCTATGCTAACGGATGGGTCTTGTCCATCACATCATTCTCTAATGATGTGATCCCATTCATCAAATGACAACACATGTCTATGGTCAGGAAACTTAACCATCTTTGGTTAACGAGCTAGTCAATTAGAGGCATACTAGGGACACTCTGTTTTGTCTATGTGTTCACACATGTACTACGTTTCCGGTTAATACAATTCTAGCATGAATAATAAACATTTATCATGATATACAGAAATATAAATAACAACTTTATTATTGCCTCTAGGTCATATTTCCTTCAAGTGTTTCGCCCTTTTATTCATTGGAAACTAATTTGCAATATGTGAATCCAACCTTGCCGATGGATGGGAGAATTGGCCATACTGCTACTAGCTATTCGGACAGTTACTCTCAACCATCATATGCTACACCTCATGACAGTAATTTTTCAGCACCATACACAACTATAGTTGTTCATAATTTGGCTTCACACCTTTCTGGTCATAGCCGAATAAATGTAAATTTTATAGGAGCGTTTGTGCCAAATATTGTAGAAGATGAGGTAGTGGTGGCTGCATTGAAGAGTTTAGCCCATAATAAGAGTATTAGTGCTCTTTGCCTTGAACAACATGAAAAAGGGCTATTTCCTGATTATGTGGCAATAAAAGCTACAGTTATGCAAGAAGATGAATCTTTGCCAATTGATAAAATTGGCGAGCAAAAATATGGTTTTACAACAATGCATATGCCTTCACCTAGTACTACATCATATTATACACCCCCTACACAATTGAAAATTTTCGGCAACACTCATGTGTCATTGTTGAAAGAATCTAAAAGCATTGGGGGGCAATCATATCCGGAGTGGGCTGAAATTGAGAAAAAAGTAAAAGCCAGTTTTGCAGCTCGCCGTCAGAAACAAACAGAGAAAGAATTGGTTCAAATAAAAGAAGCATAGCCAATTGGTAGAATCAATGAAAAGAAGGATGATTCGGAACATGAAAGTGCTTTGGTTGAAAAAGCCGAAACAAGTAGTTTATATTCTGAGTCCATCAAATCCAAAGAGGCAAGCAATATTGAGAAAGGGCATGGCAAGCATAGCAAAATGACCATGCTTGATTTTTCTGAAGTTAAGGGAACCTACTTCCTACCCTATGAGTTTCGTGCCACAGAAATTGACAAGCCTCAATGACAAGAACAAGTAGCCGAACAAAGTTCAGTTGACAAGTATCTTCAAAGTAACAATGCACATAATCAAGAAAAAGGTGATGAAAAGGCATTGGGGAGCCATCCAAAGATGAGAAAAGTATTATTGAAGTGATACAACCATCATGCTCTCCCAATATATTTGAAGAGGTATGTTTAACAAATAATTTACCTATTTTCAGATTTGGTCAGAACTTTATTGTTGATGCATCTATTAGGAAAATCCTCATAAGTAATTTTGAAATACCAATGAAGAAGGGTAATTTACTTGTTAGCAATAAAATTTTTATAGAACATATCGGTCAACCAATTGCGCCATTTATAAAGACCGATAATGACTTATTATTGCAGCCAAAGCTTTCCCTGTTGCTTTATCTAAAGTTCATATCTATTTGGGTAGCTTTGCTTATTTCGTACTTGGCTTGCACTTGCTCTCTATTGAGACATGTATGTTCTAACTATTTTCGTTTTAGAAATTTAAAGCCAACAAGGTTAAATTCTGTTGAGAAAACTGATGCTAGTATAATATCTTACCCAACGACATCTGAGATAGAGTGCAAAACACAATGCATAGCCGAATGGTGTGATGCAAAATCTGAACCATTCGTTTGTTTAACTCCAAAGTCGTTCTCACAGCAAGATCGGCTAGAAAATAAAAAGATTACCTTCAAAGCATGTGTGATCAAATATTTGATTTGTTGATGAAAAAATACATAAGAATTCTTGATTGCCATGTCAAGCCATCAATTCAAGGACGGATGTATTGTAGGTTGCATCATTCATTCAAACATAATTTTGAGCATTGCAATATGTTTCGTCAAATAGTTAAATAGACCATTATTAAAGGACGATTGAGATTTGTTGAAACACCAAAGGATGACCAGTCTATTCTGATTGGTCCTGATGGCAAAAAAAATTTGCATTGGCTTCTTCAAGCTGATTCATTAAATGATGAGAAGATAAAAATAGTGGACGATGGGATCAAGTTTCAAGTAAAGAAGTTGTTCAAGAGCACAATGAAGATATTCTTGAAGGCGGGAATTCCCTTAAGGTTGCAAAAAAGACGCCAAGTATTGGGGGCAACAAGAAAATTCAGAGGTCAATGAAAGCAAACCAAAAGAAAGCAAAGGCTGAAATAAGCGCAAGTGTAAGACATCAAAAATCACCTTCGCTGAACTATTGGATAAATATCAAAAGAAGAGTGAAGAGAAGAATTCTTATCGGCCAAATCATGCAAAGAAACCAAGATCACCCCCAAGGCGCAAATATGAGGATCCGTATTGGCAAAGTGAGAATTTTAATGCAACATATTCATATCCTTATTTTGGGCCGCCAATGCCAATATCGTGGATGCCTCCCCATGCTCATTTAAATCCATCTTCATCATGGGACAGGTATGATACAAGGGCACATTCTCCATCTTATTTTAGACCATCTCACCAATACTATGCAGCTCCAAGAAGATCAATATTTGAACAATCACGCGTCAAAGACTGTTTCAATCATAAGGAATTGGTCCAGAGCTCAAGGAAGAAGAAAGACGTGGTCAAGCAAGTTTACCGCATGAAAAGAGATGGTCGTAAGTGTGCTACTTCAGATTTGATCTCAAATAACAAAGAGCCAATTAAAGTGTTGACATTGGCTAAAAAGGCAAAGAAGTGAAGCAATCAATTGATAAAAATCACAGTGCCAAATCTGAAGAAAAGAAGTTGAGGGTGCACAACGCCAAGGTGTTTATATATTGATGGTTAAATTTGTAGCAATGGCCAAGGTGTTGGTGTTGCTTATATATATCCTTATGGTGCTATTCTATGAAGCCTCATGTCGCTTAAAATATATATTCACAAATGATCAAAGCTGAATATGCATTGTTATTCGGATTGGAGCTTTTTCCTTGCTATAGGTGATTTAGATAGTGAGGCTTTCAATGATTCATTACTAGTATAGTGCAACAAATATCCAAGGGTTATCAATGTTTTGACGAATCACTTTTAAATTATCTTGAGATATGTCTAGATGTAAATTTTACCTTGGGTTGCTTTAATACTGCTCATATATCTAGACATGACTATCGAAGAGCAAATGAGTTGGCACAGCAAGCATCTGGCTACTATATTGATCATGGTGTATTGCATATATCTATCAATAGTCGATGCTTATTCTTGCCAATGTAGGTAAGGCCGAACCAAAACCCACTACTTCGGCTACTAATGAAATTTTTATGCTAGCGAAAGCAAGGATTCAAGAAAGTTCATTGTTGATTATCTACAAGATCCTAGCAGAGGGGTGGACAATATGGTTGATGGATGGTTTTGACATGCATATCTATGGAACTTTATAGTCGGATTAATGAAGTTGAGAAAGTTTCACCCAAGCTTGCATCAAAATATTCACACAAGCAATGGCCGATATAGACTTATCGTTAAGAACATGCAAAATGGCTGATGGAGTGTTGACATCATCCTTAGAGCAAGCTATGTGCAGGTTATTTTTCGGCGCACAAGCTTTGCCGAAAAACAAGGGGGCATGTGTTGACACCAGATTTTGGCATGGTCAAGAACTTATTTAAGATGGCCTCAAATGGAGAAGTGATCTACATGAAACAGTTCTGTATTTTTGATATGAACATCTTTGAAGTTTGGGCCATCGCCAACCGATTTCATCTCGAAGGCCGAAACTATGCTCAAAGTAATAAGATCTTATATTCAGAGTACAGTTTGGCCGATTAAGCCCCCAAGAACACCTCAAATGGAAAAACTTTCTACATGAATTATCTTCGTCTCGTCGAAACGATCGATTTTGATAGAAAAATCATCCCAATCCGAGTTTGTATGCAAAATTTAGAGAAACACTTTGCAGACCGGTCCTGAGTGAAAAAGTGAGCGAGGGGCCAGACACCCACCTAGGTGATGTGTGATGGGTCGCGTGAGTTATTCGCCCTTTGCCGGCTGAATGAAGCTTGTCGACCGAGTAAAAAGCTTGCCGGCGCAATCAAAGCTTACCGGGGTGAAACCTTGCCTGGAAGCTTGCCGGTGTGAATGCTTGTTGGGTGGAAACCTTGCCGGTGAAAGCTTGCTGGAGTGGAAACCTTGCTGGTGTGGAAATCTTGCCAGAGTGGAAACCTTGTCGGCGTGGAAAGCTTGCCGGAAAAGTGGAGGACGTCAAAGTCAATCCGACCAGGAGTTGGAGATGGGCTTGAAAGGTTGTACAGATGACCTCGGATGGAAAAGTTTTCTACATGGAGGTTGTGCGTATCGTCGAAACGGTCAACATCGTCAGAGATAGTATACGACCTGAAAAGTTGTTACAAGACTCGGGCAGTTCAGAAAACTGCATAATTGAATCCGACCCACAGTTAAAGATGGGCCCTAAAAGTCATAAAGATGGCCTTAAAAGGAGAAGTGACCCGCGTCATATTATGCATATCATCGAGGCGGACAACTTTGATGTTGAACTCAACTCCATCCGAGTTAGTATGCGATTTCTATGGCCCGCCAAGAAGCAGGACAGAAGTATGGGACATATTCGGGCTGAATCCGAGTTGGACTGAAACCAGAACTATAGGACATGAATTAATGTAGTTTTCTTGTAAGGAATGCTTAGTTGAATCCTTTACTTGTACGGGTAGTCCAGCCGCCTCTTATATGTGTTAGGGGTGACGGCCGATTGAAACACCACACAATCGAACATATCAATATACTACATTTTCATCTATGTTTTATCTCTTCATCGTTTTTCTCTCTCATTCTTCGTTGTTAGTCGAGTTTGAGAGCTGCAAATCCCGAGGATCTAGGCACAAGTGAATCGACCTAGGGCAGCCCATTGCCGCCGCACTCCCTGACGGGGTCCCTTTCGGGTGTGCGTGGTTTCAGGTCTAAAAAGCACCCGCCGACTGTCATGCATATCACCCTGTCGGTCGGGTCTGCTTCGACGTGAGCTGCGGTGCATCAACCCCGGTGTCGAGTGTACACGTGTGAAAGCACAAGTGCTCCTAGTGTGGTTTTGGTAATTAATGTCAACATATCTCTTGTTGGACTAATGCTTTTATCTAGTATATTTCAGATAAGTTCAATAGATAGAGTGGCGTGGAGAAGAAGATGTGGAACCCCTTCAAAATGCTAAGGACAAAAGATTGTCTCAAGATTCTATATTTTGTTTTTAGTGATCCAAGATCACATTGAGTCCATAGGAAAGTCAATACTATTAAAAGGGGATGAGGTGTTGCTTAATGGCTTGCTTGCTCAAAGTGCTCAGTGATGTGCTCCAAAGCCCTTAACCACTTTCTCATATCCACATATGTCCCAAACCAAAAGTCAAACTCGGCCCCACCGAAATTTGCAATCCGGCACCACCGAGTTCTCTAGACATAGTCATTGCAACAAACCCTAATCAATTCGGTCGCACCGATGGGATCTCGGTCTCACCGAGATGGGCTTGCAAACTCTCTGTTGCCTATTGCAATAATCTCGGTCTCACCGGGATATTCAATCGGTCCCACCGAGTTTTCTTGACCAACTCTCTATTTCACTTATTACCCAAATCGGTCCCACCAAGTTTGTGTAATCGGTCAAACCGAGATGAGGTTTTACCCTAACCCTAGCACATCGGTCCCACCGAGTTGATCATGTCGGTCCCACTGAAAAGCCTAACGGTAACATTATGAACTGAATCGGTCTGACCAAGTTTTCTGATTCAGTCCCACCGAGTTTGATAAATTGTGTGTAATGGTTAGATTTTGTGTAGAGGCTATATATACCCCTCCACCCACTCTTCATTCATGGAGAGAGCCATCAGAACATGCCTACACTTCCCACTTACATTTTCTGAGAAAGAACCACCTACACTTGTGTTGAGATGAAGATCTTCCACTCCAACCACATACATCTTGATCTCTAGCCATCTCCAAGTTCCTTTCCACTCAAACCATCTTTCCACCAAATCCAAATCAGTGAGAGAGAGTTGAGTGTTGGGGAGACTATCATTTGAAGCACAAGAGCAAGGAGTTCATCATCAACACACCATCTATTACCTTTTGGAGAGTGGTGTCTCATAGATTGGTTAGGTATCACTTGGGAGCCTCCGTCAAGATTGTGGAGTTGAACCAAGGAGTTTGTACGGGCAAGGAGATCACCTACTTCATGAAGATCTACCCTAGTGAGGCAAGTCCTTTGTGGGCGATGGCCATGGTGGGATAGACAAGGTTGCTTCTTCGTGGACCCTTCGTGGGTGGAGCCCTCCGTGGACTCGCACAACCGTTACCGTTCGTGGGTTGAAGTCTCCATCAACGTGGATGTACGATAGCACCACCTATCGGAACCACGCCAAAAATCTCTGTGTCTCCAATTGCGTTTGCACACTCCAATCCCATCCCTTTACGTTCTTGCAAATTGCATGCTTTACTTTCCGCTACTCATATACTCTTGTCATGCTTGCTTGATATGTATTGTGAATGTGTAAACTTGTGCCAAAACTCTACCTTAACTTGAAGAAAATAAAAACTACAACTTTCTCTTATTAAGAGTCTATTCATCCCCGCCCTTAGACACCTATTCTCGATCCTTTCAATTGGTATCAGAGCTTTGGTCTCCATTACTTTGGTTTAAACACCTTTGGAGGAAGATGGACGAGTCTACATTGGGGATTCTTAGACGTAGAGTGCCTATTCTTGATGGAGAGTACTTTCATGAGTGGAAAATTGAGATGCTTGAGATCATTTGAACAAGTACATTACTAGCCCTTGTGCACCTGATGTTGATCCTTTGCATCCTACCCTTGATGAGTCTATTTACATGATCCGTAAGCTTAAAACTGTCAATTTAATCACTAGAGGTTTGCCTAGAAACTTGCTTGCTAGCTTGCCTGCTCTTGATTGTGCCTACACCATATGGAGATTCCTTGAGGAACGGTTTCCAAACTATTCCTTGAAAAACTTAGATGAGATCCTTCATAAGTCTATTGCCTTGAGTAAGATGAGTTCCTATGATCCCAAATTCGGTGATTGTCTATTTGAGCTTACTAATCTTACGAGTGCCAAAGGAGATGTTGGAATCATTAGCAATATCATCTCCGAAGCCATTAGAAATCATAAAGATGACTATTGTGATGACCATTTTTCTAATGAATTGCCCTCTCTAGGAATTGATCCATCACAAGACGACGTTGAACATGGATACTATGATGAGGATGATGATAGTGACCTTGATCACGATGAGTCTATGAGACACTTTGTTCTTATGTCTAATCTTCGCGGCTACATGGCTGGAGGAAAGGAATGGGTCCTTGATAATGGATGTACCGATCATATGACCGGAGACAAAGATATGTTTCGTGAGCTTGCTGAAAACGACGGCCCTCGAAAGTATGTCACTTTTGGTGACAACTCAAAGGGTAAGGTGGTTGGCCTTTGAAAGTGCAACTATCCCTGGGTGGTTTTGGTAATTCCTAACAACATATAGCTCATTGAGCTAATGCTATTTCAAGATAAATATTTCAGGAAAGCTCAATGATTGGCATGGCATGGATTAGAAAAGTGGACCCCTTAAAATGCCAAGGACAAAAGGATTGGATCAAGCTCAAAGCACAAGACTCTACTTTTTTCATTTTAGTGATCCAAGATCACATTGAGTCCATAGGAAAATCCAATACTATCAAGAGGGGGTGAGGTGTTGCTTAACGAGTTTCTTGCTCAAAATGCTTAGTGATATGCTCCAAAGCCCTCAACTACATTATCATATCCACATATGTCCCAAACCAAAAGTCAAACTTGGCCCTACCGAAACTTTCTATCCGGCGCCAACGAGTTCTCTTGACATAGCCACTGCCAGAAACCCTAGTCTTTTCGGTCTCATCGATAGGTATCTCAGTCTCACCGAGATGGGATTGCAACCTCTCTGTTTCCCTTCGTAACGTTTCGGTCCAACCGAGATGAGCGATCGGTCCCACCGAGATTGCAATGCAAACTCTCTGTTTCCCTTTCATAATGTTTCGGTCCAACCGAGATGAGCGAATCGGTCCCACCGAGTTTGCCTGACCATCTCTGTTTGTCAATTACCAAAATTGGTCCCACCGAGTTTGTGTAACCGGTCTCACCGAGATTACGTTATGCCCTAACCCTAAAGAAATCGGTCCCACTGAGTTGACGTGTCGGTCTCACCGAAAATCCTAACGGTCACATTATGAACTAAATCGGTATGACCGAGTTCTCTGAATCGGTCCCGTCGAGTTTGGTGATTTGTGTGTAACGGTTAGTTTTTGTGTGGAGGCTATATATACCCCTCCACCCACTCTTCATTCGGAGAGAGAGCTATCAGAACATGCCTACACTTCCAACATACATTTTCTGAGAGAGAACCACCTACACTTGTTTTGAGGTCAAGATATTCCATTCCTACCACATAAATCTTGATCTCTAGCCTTCCCCAAGTTGCTTTCCACTCAAATCTTCTTTCTACCAAATCCAATCCTATGAGAGAGAGTTGAGTGTTGGGGAGACTATCATTTGAAGCACAAGAGCAAGGATTTCATCATCAACACACCATTTGTTACCTCTTGGAGAGTGGTGTCTCCTAGATTGGCTAGGTGTTACTTGGGAGCCTCCGTCAAGATTGTGGAGTTGAACCAAGGAGTTTGTAAGGGCAAGGAGATCGCCTACTTCGTGAAGATCTACCCGAGTGAGGCAAGTCCTTCGTGGGAGACGGCCATGGTGGGATAGACAAGGTTGCTTCTTCATGGACCCTTCATGGGTGGAGCCCTCCGTGGACTCGCGCAACCGTTACCCTTCGTGGATTGAAGTCTCCATCAACGTGGATGTACGATAGAACCACCTATCGGAACCACGCCAAAAATCTCCGTGTCTACAATGCGTTTGCTCCCTCCAAACTCCTCCCTTTACCTTCATATGCAATTGTTTTACTTTCCGCTGCTATACTCTTAGAATTGCATGTGTAGGTTGATTGCTTGACTTGTGCAAAGTTGCTAAAATCTGACAAGGACTAAAATTGGGAAAAGGCTAGATTTTTATTTGGTCAAGTAGTCTAATCACCCCCCCTCTAGACATACTTTCGATCCTACAAGTGGTATGAGAGCTTTGGTCTCCATTTGCTTTGATTTCCATAGCTTTTGGTGGTCATAGCCTGGGTTTCACAACCTAGGAGAGTATGGCATTTAGCGAGGGAAATTACCACCGTAGAGGTCCGTACTTTGAAGGTACAAATTTTGCTAGTTGGAAGCATAAGATGAAAATGCATATTCTTGGACATAACCCCACCGTTTGGGCTATTGTGTGTATTGGCTTGCAAGGCGAATTCTTTGATGGGAGAGAACCGAACCATGAAGCTACCATGGAAGAGTTGAAGATGCTGCAATAAAATGCTCGAGCTTGTGATACTCTCTTCAACGGAATGTGCCCCGAAGAATTCAACAAAATCAGCCGTCTTGAGAATGCAAAGGAAATTTGGGATACTTTGATTGATATGCACGAAGGTACCGACTCTGTCAAGGAATCCAAATTGGATGTGCTTCAAAGTCAACTTGACAAGTTCAAAATGAAGGATGGTGAATGTGTCGCTGAAATGTACTCTAGGCTTGCTCTCATCACAAATGAGATTACCGGCTTAGGAAGTGAAGAGATGACCGATAGATTCATCATCAAGAAGATCCTAAGAGCCTTGGATGGAAAATATGATACCGTGTGCACATTGATCCAAATGATGCCCAACTACAAAGATCTCAAGCCAACCGAAGTCATTGGAAGAACTATTGCTCATGAGATGTCACTTAAGGATAAGGAAGAGCTTCACAACAAGTCAAGTGGTGCTTACAAAGCCTCATGTGATGCCCCCACATCATCAAATGAGAAGCAAACCTTCAATTAAGAATTGAGCCTAATGGTGAAGAACTTCAACAAGTTATACAAGAGTAGAAGCAAGGAAAGAAGTTCCAAGTCAAGGTCCTACAATGACAAAAGATCTTCTAGTCGTGAGCGTAACTGCTACAATTGTGGAAGACCCGGACACTATTCCAATGAGTGTACGGCTCCCTACAAAAGAAGAGAAGATTCTCCCAAGAGAAGAAGTAGAAGAAAAGAATCACCATCAAGAGAGAGAGGAGTAGAGATGATTGTTATGAATGAAGACCCTCTCAGAGAAGCAAGGATTCGGAGAGGAAGGACAAGTCATAAAGGAGCTACACAAAATGAAGACATCAAACTCATGTTGGTGAATGGGTATCCGGCTTTGACTCCGACCATCACTCTGAAAGAAGTTATCACTCTGACTCCGAATATACTCAAGATGAAGGTGTTGCCGGACTAGCACTTGCGACAACCAACTCCTACGACATATTTGACTCGCCAAATAAAGGAATTGGAAGATGCTTCATGGCTAAAGGTCCAAAGGTAACACAACCCGAGTATGTTGATTTCAATAGTGATGAAGATGATTTGCTAGGAGATGATGATTTACTTGTTGACAACTCTAGTTATGAAAACTACAATGAACTTGTTATTAATCATGCTAATCAAGATAAATGAATGATGATGATAAGAAGGAGATTGAGCGTCTAACTAAAGAACTAAACACTCTTAAGTTAGCTCATAAAACTACCTTGAAAGATCATCGAGAGCTTTTAAAGACTCATGAGAAGCTACACTTTCAAAAGCTCAATCTTGAGCAAGAGCATGAGTTCTTAAAAGCAATCAATGATGATCTTCGCAAGAAAAGTTCTTCTTACATTGCCAAGCATTTACTCTTGTCTATACATGCCACAAGTTAAATCTAGCAACAAGAACAAGAAAGATTCTTCATCTAGTAGTAACAACAATCATGCTAAATCCAATGTTGTTGCTTCTAGTAGTTCTCTTGATTCCACTAATGACTCTCTTAGCCAAGTTACACTTGAGCAAGAAAATAGCTTATTGAAGGGAATTATAGAGAAAGGTGTTTACATGAGCCTTGCCGGAAGTAAGCAATTTGAGGAAATTGTACGCAAGCAAGGAAGGCACCGGAAGAATCAGGTGTTGGTTTTGAATGAAAGTTCAATGCCAATGGAGTTGAGTGGGAAGAAGATCAATACCCCAAGCCGAAGTTTGTTCCTCAACAAGAGAAGTATGATCCTACTTCTTTCAAAGGAAGAAAAGCTCAAGATGATCTTCCACCACAAGACCACAAGCAAAAAGGCAAGGACAAGCTTCAAGAGGAGATTGATGCATTTGAAGAAGCTCCTAAGGCCTTGGTCAAGTGGGTTCCCAAGACTACATCAAGTTCTACCTCATCAAGTACGACTACAACTCCAAGGATTCCCATCAAGATGGTGTGGATCCCAAAGAAGAAGAACTAGAGAGTTCTTGAGGGTGACTCCGCCAACATACATCACTCTTATCATTTGGCAATAACAAGTGCAAACAACTTCCATATCTTGCACTAGTTCAAGGAGTCACAAACCCTCTTGTTGGTAAGACAAGGGACAAGGTAACCTAATGCTTTCATGGACATCATCTTGTGTATACATCACTCTATGTCTATGGATATCCTTGCTTGTTCCTTGTGGGACTAACCCGTGTAGGTATTGAAAGTGCAACTCACTCCAATGGAATGCTCCGAATGATCTACATCAACATTGAGCATCCACATCTTCATTACCTACATGAAGTCATCATCGACAAAACCCAAGGTTAGTTCATCCCTCTTAGGGGGGATATCACATCTAGGGGGAGCTTTACTCTAAAAATTGAGCTAAAGTAACTCAATTGGTGTGAGCATAATAATGCTTTATGTAGAAGTGGTAATCCCACTTGTGCTTAAACGATGAGTATGACCTATGATCAAATGTTCCCATTTGACTCCTAAGTCAATATACTCATATATAGATGACCTAGTCATCGCCAATTACTTGATAGATGCTAGAGTGTTTGTGCATGCTTTATCACATATTTCTTTTGCCATATTATTGTGTGAGCATGTTGAATGCATATTTTTCTCATTCGAGGACATCCATTTGTTGCTTTGATTGTTTGGCCTTTTCTCTTTTGACAAATGGATGGACAAGAATGCCTAAGAACTTCCTCTAGCTATCTATGTTTTCCTCGTCTCAAATCTATTCATGCTACATCACAAAGTTTGATCAAGTCAGATTCGAACCACTCTGTGTGAGGAGCACTCGGAGTCCCCGAATCATCATAAACTTAAACTTCCAAAACCTCTTTGTGCATTTGGGTGTGACCGATTCATCCTTTTCGGTCCTACCAAGATCACTTAGTTGATCTAGGTTTTCAATCTCGGTGCAACCGATTAGAACCTTTCGGTCACACTGAGTTGCAGTAACTGCCTGCAGTTTTGCATCTCGGTGCCACCGAGTTGTTCCACTCGGTCACACCGACAGGGTCAGGTTATATATACTGACGGGTCAAATTTTGGAAAAAATTCCGAAACCCTTCACCCGCGCGTAACCTACTCTGCCTCTTCGGGTCTCCGGATCATCCTCTCGCCGCCAGTGACCTCCCGCCGCTGGTCTCCGCCATAGTCAATGGCAATCTGCTCCACCATTGCCATCGTAGCGAACACTCACCGCTCTAGGATAAGTGTTGGGGATATTACTACTGAAGGTAAACCGGCCTTATGTAGCCGGGTTGACTCCTGGAAGATTAGAAGCCCATAAAGATGCAAGGATGATGGCACTTCATGGAGGCCCAAGGCCCAAAGGCGGGTTAAAGCCTGTAAATGTAAACCGGCTTAGTCATGTAACTTGTATTATAAGATAGGAAGGATAGAGACCGAACTGGATACGTTTATGATCCGGCTCCGGGACTCTGTAAACCGGCGGGCGTCAACCTATGTATATAAAGGGACGACCCGACAGCGGTTTAGGGACAGACAACAACTCGAGAGCCAGACAAAGCGGATTCGCTCCCTGGCCTTCGAAACCCTAGCAATACCAATCACAACTAGACGTAGGCTTTTACCTTCCTCGAAGGGGCCGAACTAGTATAAAATTCCCCGTGTCCCCTTGTCCGGTTTAACCCCTTAAGCTAACCCGTAGCGATGGCTCCACGACTAAGTCCTTTTACGAGGACATCTGCCGTGACACACCCACGACAGTTGGCGCCCACCGTGGGGCTATCGCACGATGGTTTTGAGTTCTTGAAGGGCAGCTTCGATGGACTTAAGGGATACGTTGTGGGCCAGATGACGAAGAGTCGTCGCGGCAAGCTCTACATCGACAACGCAGGATGGGGTCCCGAGGCCGATTCAATCGAATACGGGTACCGGGTCCCCTTTGGTGGGATTCACGTCTTCATCGGCAAGATCGGCGAACCGGCCCCTGAGCCGGACATCTACACCGACATCATCGAAATGGCTCGGCGTGCAAGTTCTTCACCGGTTTAGCCCGAGGCAAGGCATGTTTTTGTGGGTGTCATCCATGGATCAAGGTACGAGGACGGACCGGTGTCCGATGGAGAGACCGTGTTCTATTCTGATGACGAGTCTTCTGGAGAGACCAAATCACTTTACCAGTTACAGGACGGCCGGATTGAGGGAGGATCCGAGGGCAACAGTATTCCGGATTCCCCTGATCTACCAAACTGGGCCGCCATCTTCATGGCCAGCACACAATCGGCGCCTCATTCATCTACCACCACAGCAATGCTCTCCGGTTCAACAACGGCCACACCAGCAAGGGCAGGAAGCTCGGCGCCGCCTCCGGCCCAAGTCCTGTCTAATTTGTTCGACGTTTTGGCAACGTTGATGGCCGCGGAGGTGGATGCAGAAGCCAGGGATCAGCACAATGCAGAGATTGCAAAGGTAAAAGATCAGATAGCCTAGGCTAAAGCGGACCTGGCAACAGAGAATGCTAGGATGGCTACAAAGCGGGCTGAATTGGAAGCACAGGCCTACCGGATTAGACTGGATCAGAATGCTTCAGAGGAAGTCATGATAAGAAGGTATCGATCACGTCTCCCGTCGGTTTATGAGCCGCAGAATCTCTTCAGCACAACAGGAGCAGGAGCTGGGAGCCAACCCAGACTAAACCGGGCGGGGGCGCTGGGAACAGGAGCGCCGGTTCAACCGCGCACGACGGACCCGCCTCGCCAGAACAACGTTGTGCCACAGTATGTACCAACACCGCCCGGGCATTATTCCAACCCGTTGGACAACATTGTGGCCGCCGCTTCACTCCTAGCGGCCCTCCCAACCGACGGTGAGTCACCAGTTGCGGTGGAAGCACGTCGGGCCAGGGATCTCCTTCAAACAGCACTAAATCAACAGCAGGCGTATTCACACAGTCGTGAGAGGATTCATTCCACTCCCCGTCCAAGCCGGAGTTATAGCAGACACGTGGAGGACGAACCGGTCATGTCCAGTAGTGCACATCGCCGAAATTCACCATGAGGGAACAACCCGGCCGGGGGAAGCGCTAATGCGCAAGATGTTGTGGACCATGGCCGCGCATGTCGGGAGGCCGAGTTGGCGGCTCGACACGAAGCACGACAGCATACTCCGGTTCACCCCACGACCTCTGTGGAGCCAGCAGGGATGTTCAGTTCCTTAGGGGTGCCGTGTCTAACCCCCGCTTTGCGTAATGTGAGACTGCCCAAGGATTTCAAGGGACCTCATAAGGTACCAAATTACACCGCCGATTTGCAACCAGAGGCATGGGTGGAGAGCTATGAGATGGCAATGGAGATGTTAGATGTGGATGAGGCAGTGTGTGCTAAATATTTCACCATGATGTTGGAAGGAATAGCTCGCACTTGGTTGAAGAGCTTGCCGACCAATTCCATTGGATCATGGGCCGAAGTGAAGCACCGGTTTATCCAGAACTTCAAGGATACGTGCAAGCAGCTGATGTCAATCGTTGATCTGGCCGCTTGTGTCCAAGAGGAAGGGGATTCCACAACCCATTGGGTCAAACGGGTCTCAGCAATTTTACATTCATCAGATCATATCAATGCAGACACTGCAGTGTTAACACTAGAGGGCAATTGTCGTTTCGAACTGTTAAAACAGAAGTTGGGAAGGCTCAAACGTCACTGCAATGATATGTCAACACTCATGGCCGCTTTGGTTAAATATGACGATTCAGATAATACCAAGGATCCGGATTCAGAGGAGGACAAACCGGAGAAAGGTAAGAAGAACGGCAATGCCAAGGGTCAACAGCATAATCCGGCAGGCCATGGAAACGGTAGTAAGCGCAAGGCCGACAGTAGCTTGGACTTTCTTGCAAATACCAACGCACGGGAGAATGGCCAGCGCTGTAAGGGCAAGCAGCCCCAGAGGGGTGGAGGTTCAGGCCCCAATTTGGAGCACTTGTTAAATCAGACCTGTCCCAAGCATGGATCGGAGGAGAAGCCGGCATCACATCTTTGGAAGGACTGTTATATCATGCGGGATTTCAAGAATTCCAATATGTTCCAATATGACAACGGCCCGCCCGGCGGTTCAGGAGGAGGTTTCCACGGGCCGGGTTACGGAGGTGGTGGTTCCGGTTTAGGGTTTCAAGGCAACCAAACCGGACACATCAATCAAGGGCACCAAGGCAACCAGGGAGGTTACAACCATCAGTGGAATCAGCAGCAGCAGCAGTCGGGTTATCAGAGCAATCCCAAACAGCTGAACAGCGGGCAATATCATGTCTTCACTACTAGTTTGTGCAAACGTGATCAGAAGCTTCACAAAAGGGCAGTAAACTCAGTTGAGCCAATAGTACCTCAGTATTTACGCTGGTCTGAGCAGCCTATTTTGTGGAGTAGAGATGATCCCCCACCCCGGGTTGATAATCCAGGTCACTTGGCCCTGGTGGTGGCCCCTCAAGTTGGGGGATACAAGTTCACTAAAGTACTCATGGATGGGGGAAGTAGTATCAATATTTTATATTATGATACATTCCGCCGTATGGGGTTGACAGATAAGGATCTTAAACTGTCAAATACGGTCTTTCATGGTGTGGTGCCTGGTAAGTCTGCATATCCTGTTGGCAAGATATCTTTGGAGGTAGCTTTTGGAGATGACTATGATTCAAGGTCAGAAACATTGACATTTGAGGTGGTAAAGATCAAAAGTCCGTACCACGCCTTGTTTGGGCGGCCGTCTTATGCTAAGTTTATGGCAAGGCCATGTTATGTTTATCTACAGCTTAAAATGCCAGGTCATAAAGGGACTATCACAGTACATGGAAGTAGAAAGATTGCTTTGGAGTGTGAAGAAGGTGATGCGGCTTATGCTGAGTCGGTTTGTGCCACGGAGGAGCTGAAATTCTATAAGGAGCAAGTTGATCCGGTAGACATGACCTCTTTGAAAAAGCCAACTACAGAACATGACCCAGCATTGAAGTTCAAATCGGCTACAGACACTAAGATGATTGACTTTGTTCCTGGTGATTCATCCAAACAGTTCAGCATCAGCGCTAACCTAGATCCCAAATAGGAAAGCGCGCTCATCGAGTTCATCTGTGAGAATCGGGACATCTTTGCATGGAAACCTTCTGACATGCCAGGTGTACCGAGGGAACTCGCTGAGCACACACTCAACATTGATCCTAAGTTTAAACTGGTCCGGCAGTTCCTCCACCGTTTCGATGAAGAGAGACGTAAGGCATAGGTGAAGAGGTAGCCCGTCTGTTGGCCGCAGGGTTTATCGTCGAAGTTTTTCATCCAGAGTGGTTAGCTAATCCGGTGTTGGTTCTTAAGAAAAATGGCACTTGGCGCATGTGTGTGGACTACACAGATTTAAACAAGGCTTGCCTGCAGACCCCTTTGCTCTCCCTCGCATTGATCAGATAATTGATGCTACGGCGGGTTGTGACCGTTTGTGTTTTCTGGATGCTTACTCTGGTTATCATCAGATCAAAATGGCGGTTAAGGACCAGGAGAAGACAGCTTTCATAACTCCCTTTGGAGCCTTTTGCTATGTTTCCATGCCTTTTGGACTCAAGAGTGCCCAGGCAACTTACCAGCGATGTGTTCATAATTGCCTTCATAAACAAATTGGGCGCAATGTTCATGCATATGTGGATGATATTGTGGTCAAGTCCAGAAAGGAGGAGACATTGATAGATGATCTACGAGAAACCTTTGACAATCTCCGAGTTTACAAGATGATGCTCAATCCGGAGAAGTGTGTCTTCGGTGTCCCGGCAGGTAAGCTCTTAGGCTTTCTGGTATCAAACAGAGGCATTGAGGCTAATCCGGAAAAGATTGCAGCAATTACGTCCTTGGCTAAACCAGCGTGTATTAACAATGTTCAATGTCTGGCAGGCCGGATTACAGCCTTGAACCGGTTTACCAGTCGCCTTGGAGAGAAGGCCATCCCTTTATATCAGATGCTCAAGAAAACAGATAACTTTGTTTGGAGCGAGATAGCCGATAAAGCGTTCGAGGATCTGAAGAGGCAGCTAGCTGAACCGCCCGTGCTTGCAGCGCCGATCGATAAAGAGCCATTATTATTATATGTGACTGCTAATGCCTGGGCTATTAGCGTAGCCATTGTGGTAGAGCGAAGGAGCTTGGCAAGGAATATCCGGTTCAACGGCCGGTTTATTATATCAGCGAGGTGCTCATTGAGTCAAAGCAGAGGTATCCGCATTGGCAGAAGCTGGTGTATGGGGTATTTATGGCAAGCCGGAAGCTTAAACATTATTTTCAGGGCCATCCCATCACAGTGGTCAGTTCAGCTCCTCTGGGCGACATCATTCAAAACAGAGAAGCAACTGGCCGGATTGCCAATTGGGCTATTGAACTTGGACCTCACGGGCTCAAGTATATACCCCGCACAGCGATAAAATCCCAGGCACTCGTGGACTTCATTAATGATTGGACGGAGTTGCAGGCACCGGAGGAGAAGCTAGATAATACATATTGGACTATTCATTTTGATGGGTCCAGACAGTTGGAGGGCTCGGGGGCTGGAGTCATACTAACTTCCCCACGAGGTGACAAGTTTTGTTATGTCCTTCGTTTAATGTTCCCTTGTACTAACAATGCAGCTGAATATGAGGCTTTGCTCCACGTCTTCGGATGGCTAAGGAGATGAATTTGAGCCAGGTTAAGTGCTTCGGCGATTCAGATCTAGTGGCTCAGTAGGTGTCCGGCACTTGGGATTCTAAGGACCCACTCATGGCTGCATATCGGCGAGAGGTGGACGCAGTGGCTGGTCACTTTAAAGGTTATCAGGTGGAACATATAGACCGGCGGAAGAATGAAGCGGCGGACGCTTTAAGTCATCTTGGTTCCCAGCGTAAACCGGTCCCGCCCAATGTCTTTCTTGATGTGTTGCATAATCCGTCAGTCAAAGTACCAACCGAGGAAGATTTGGCTATTCCTGATCCGGAGGCTCAGTTGGTGGCAGCTCTGCATGCCATACCGGATTGGACGATCCCATATCTGGCTTACATGAACCGGGGCGAGTTACCAGACGATGAAACGTTGGCTCGACAGATAATCCGGCGTTCCAAGTCCATGACCATACTGAACGGGGAGTTACATCATTACAGTGTTTCAGGAGAAATTCAGCGTTGTGTTTCTCCTCAAGAAGGTTGTGAGATTTTGCAAGAAATCCATGAAGGGGATTGCGGTCACCACGCCGGTTCAAAGTCGTTGGTTGCCAAAGCTTTTCGCCATGGTTTTTTCTAGTTGATGGCGCATGCTGATGTGGAGGATTTAGTCAAGAGATGTGATGGATGTCAAAAATTTGCCCGCCGTGCGCACGTTCTGGCTCAAGAGTTGCGGATGATTCCAATTACATGGCCATTTGCAACTTGGGGGCTTGATATGGTTGGACCCTTCAAGCGTTCTAAGGACAAAAAGACCCACCTGTTAGTAGCAGTTGATAAATTCACTAAATGTGTGGAGGCAGAGCCAGTTAGCAAGTGTGATGCATCCACGGCGGTTCAATTCATCAAGAAGGTGATATTCCGGTTTGGTTTTCCACACAGCATTATAACAGATAATGGTACTAATCTATTGAAAGGGGAGATGGAAGAATTCTGTCAACGTGAGCACATCCGGCTTGATCTAGCGTCGGTGGCTCATCCCCAATCTAATGGTCAAGCAGAAAGGGCAAATCAAGAAATTCTACGGGGTATCAAACCAAGGCTTATGGTTCCCTTAAAGCGGACGTCGGGTTGTTGGGCTGAGGAGCTACCTTCTGTGTTATGGAGCATCAACACCACACCCAATAGGTCTATGGGTTACACACCTTTTTTCATGGTCTATGGAGCGGAGGCGGTTCTTCCTAGTGACATCCGTCATGATTCGCCTCATGTGGCAGCTTATGTTGAAGCTGATAATGAGAAAGCACGTCAGGATTCACTAGACCTGTTGGATGAAGAGCGTGATCTTGCAGCAGCACGATCGGCGATTTATCAACAAGATCTCTGACGTTATTACAGCCGCCGGGTGATTTGGTGCTCCGGCTCATCCAGGATCAGACTGATATGCACAAGTTATCCCCACCTTGGGAAGGACCCTTTGTGGTCAGCAAAAATCTGCACAACGGATCTTACTACCTCATTGATGTTCGAGAGCATGAAGACTCACGTCAATCGGAGGAGGAGACCAAGCGGCCATGGAACATAGCTCTCCTTCGGCCTTACTATACTTGAAGCCATAGGCTCTCCATCTATACATATTTATGACAGTGTATATATCATATAATAAACCGGAGCCTCCATTATAAGCGGGGTATCTGTTCTTTTTATATCATGTGTGTGCTTTTACAAGTTAACTGACAAAGCGGACTCTTTTAATCCGGCTTTAGCAGCTGCATAGATATAAAAAGATCACTAGGGGCTTGGTCATATTTGAACTAAAGCTACACCTCTTGATCGGTTTTTAAACCACGAAGGGATATCACTAGGGGGCTTGGTTGTCCTCACACCATAGCTACACCTCTTGATAGGCATTTAAGCCACAAAGGGAAAAAATTTGTGGAGCCAAAGAGAGTGTTGTACACAGTACAGACTCAAACATGGGCACACACTGAGCATCGCTCAGAAAGTTACTTGGGGGATCTTTTTGCAAAGCAACAAAGAGTTTGAAAGGGCCCTCATAATTGGCTATCAAGCCACGACTTGGAAGCCTGGTGTATTCACCTAAAAACCCGGGTTAACCTGCCTTCATCAAGTAAGCCACTCCTGTCCAGGTAATCCTGGTATGACCCATCGAACGTTTGACAAGTCAATCTTTTATAGACCCTGAACTTGTCATAGTTAAAATGATGATTGGTTAATTGGAGGACCATCTTAAAAGGCTTTGTTAAATGGTTTAACTCAGAGGCCTGGCAGCCCATGAAAAGCCTCGATTTGGAGCCTAGCAGCTCGTAAAAAGCCTTGCATATTTTCCTGTTTGAATTTTGTTTGTTGAAAATCATAAGTATTTTTTGATAAACCGGCGTCCTTGACCCGACTTGCTTTTCAACTACAAGTTGTGGGCACATGATCAATTATAAACCGGTGTTCATTGACCCGGTCTGGTTTGACTAAATCGCCTGTGTTATAAAGAAAATCTGGTGGTTATCCCGGTCCGGTTTAATATATAGACCGGCATTATGAAGATAGAGTTATCAACGTTCCGGATTGGTATTAACACCTTTGTCGTACACACGTTTGGTCAACCAATGTGGTATGTTCTGTACATTACTTTTTGTACAAACACTTGATTATTCATCTAGGTACTATATACTTCTTGGACATCATGACACGTCTAGCGGTAAACCGCTAGATACTTTTAAGTTGTTGTACCTAGGAACGCAATTCATCATGGGTTATGCATAAATATATCCCAAAGGGCGGCACAGATTGTCACAAAGTATTACGAAACATGCTCGATGGCATGGCAGATAACGGAGTTTCAGCTATCCTATTACATGAAGCTTCAAAGCGGCTCAAACAGTATCATTGTTTTTCACAGTAGCCATATAAACCGGCGACCGGATCAGGACTCTTCATCGCGACGGTTTGATGGTTGAGGGCCAGTTGGTGTAGGCACTTCTTCATCCCTCCCCAGACGCTGGAAATCAGCCGTTGACCAATCGATTCCAGTTAATGCTTGGAACACTGCTTCCTCATGGATAAGATTGGAAGGGTTAATATCAGGGGCGTAAGTGTGCTTATGAATCGGCGGCACAAGTTCTTCGACTTCATGGATGTCGGCCGGCTGTCTTTTCCCTTCTGCATCATAAAACGGTTGAAAATGGGACAAATCAGTATCATCAGCCAACTTGCTGGCTACTGGCCGCATCTGTTTGGTCAGCCGCCGAAGATCATCATTTTTGAAGTTTGAACCGTCTTCTTTAACGCCTGGGTATCCTTTAATGATATCCTCCGCTTCAAGGTCTGGAATCTAGGCTTTGGCTCGAATAAGGGCGGTTAAAGCTCCTGCTCTGGCAGCTGCTCTCTTCAACTCGGCAATACGGGCTGGTAACATGCCCAGCTTCTCAAGGGTTTCCTTAATCAAAGTTGGAGCCGGTTTGTTATAAGCTGACGTGCTAATAACCCATTGAGACCCAGAGTATAGCTGTTCAACCAATGTATATGCCGCTTTGAGCTTCATCCGCATATCTGTACCAAGATGAGCGATCCGAGTGCCTGCCAAAGATTTTATCAACATTTTGGTCAGTTATAAGATTCATCGACTGGCGCAACACACATAAGCAGACACTTACCAAAGATAGCAGAGGTCATAGCATTGATTTGGCATTTCAAACCGGCTAGTTCTTCAACCACTGGCTTCAGGGCTGCCTCGGCGTCTACAGCTCTTTTGGTTAAACCGGATTTCTCGGTTTCCCATTCAGCACGCTCTTGGTTGAAGGATTCTTTCATCTTTTCCATTACGGCCAGGGCCTGGGTCAGCTCCTCTTTGGCTTTTGCAGCCTTGGCTTGTTGTGACTTCACATTCTCTTGCAAGTCAGAATTTCGGGCATCTTTGCTTCTCAGTTCAGTCTGCCACGTTGAAGGTATGTTAAACAAACAGCATATATATGTGCTAAAGTACAAAGCGTATAACAAAGTTATGCACTTCATACTTGGGGGCTAATGCCTATTTGCTCTCAAGCACTACACTTGATACAAGTCTCCAGAACAATGCAAGCATTATCCTTGACACTTGGGGGCTAATGTGCATCTGTTCTAAAACGGATGTGTGGATTAAAAACCGGATTAACTTGCCAAGTTAAACCGGCCTTTGGGGGCTATGCTACAGAAAGTTATCTAATTTCTTCTTCAAGATGAGTCTTATCTATTATTAGCAACCTGCCATTGCAAGGGCCGATGATGAGATGCTTAAAGTGTTACAAAGACCCGGTTTGTGATTAACAATCATAAAACGGCCCTTGGGGGCTACTTGGGATAGTGTTTCAGCTATAAATCAATATACAAAGGGAGAGGAATTTACCTCATATCGCTCTTTCATCAAGTTCACCAAACCGGCTTCATAATCCCGGTTTGAGTGCAGATGGTTCAAGAAGCCAGAATGAAGCTCATCAGCGTTAAGATGAGCATAGCTTGATAAGTCGCTGCTCCATTTACCTTTATCCCGGGCAGCTTGCTCTTCTTTGGCATTGTGCTGAGCCAAAATGACGGGATGGCTAGGAGAGTTGTGGACCATTCCAGTAATAATAACATCATCACCTTTGCCTTCAGGATTTTTGGTTGATGATACTGGAATTTCAATGTCTTTCATCGTACTAGCTCGGTTTGGTTCTGCCGGTTCAGTATCGGGTGCGGCAGGCTCAGCATCTGTTGGTTCATCGATATGTTGGCCTTCAAGGGGTGGATCATCAAAAGAAGCTTCAGGATGAGGGCCTTCCGGTTCACCAGTCTGTTCCGGTTCACCTCTTGGTTCTTCTTCTTCGGCGACAGGGTCTTCTGGCGGATTGGTGACCCGAGCTTTCTTGCTGGGTCTGGCTTTGGCCCTGCAAACAGAATAAAAGAGGATTAACATCCTATTCAAAGGATTTATGGCGCATTGAAAGGAAAGGTTTTTACAACTCACCCGGCCACAGTTTTCAAAGGAGGGAGTTGAGTTGCTGTCGATTCACCAGAAGATGAAGGAGGTGTCACCTGATAATTTGAATCGGACGGATTAAGAGGCTGTATGAAATAACCTGCCTTGGGGTAAGAATGGTCAGAAGTAGGAGAGACCTCAGACCGGCGCTTCCGAATCGGAGTATCAGGTAAACCGGCTGAAGTGACCTGTTGGCCACTATGCCGGGTTGTCCGGCGAGCTTCATGCTGCTGAGTCTTCAAAATAAATGTTGGAACCAAGTGAGCAAGAGGATGAGAAAAGCTTACTTTCCGGACTGCTTGGCGAGTTTTTTTTTGTTGGCATAGAGTCTGAACCAGAGGAAAGGGTAATTACCTCTACGTCATCAGCTTGACTAGCTTCTGCGTCCTCCTGAGGAAGATCATTGTTAATGAGATTCATGAAAAGAGAGCCAAGTGAGTCAAGTTCTACCTCAACTTCTGGATCATCAGTATCATCATCAAGCTCCATATTAATCCGGTCAGCCGTTTTCCGTTTTGACGTCCGTTTTACGGCTTTGGTCTTTGGGCGGGATGGCTTGACCGCTTTGTCTCCAATCGGCTTTGCCGCTTTCTCTACGGTTTTTCGTCTCCAGAAGGGGTCATCACCCTACATATAAAGAAGAAGGGTTACAGGTTGCATAAGTTAAAGATATTAGAGATGAAGAGGAAGTATAATGCTTACAGCAGGCGATTTGTTCTTGGCATAGAAGGGACTCAGACCGGTTTGACTACAGATCAATTCCGGCTCGTTCAGAATTTTCTTTACACCTTCAGTGACTTCTTCCTCAGATAATTAGATGTTGCAATGGCGTTGAGGGTCGTCAACCTCACCGGTATATTCACACATTAAGCCGGGGCGCCGGCTTAACGGCAAGATACTCCAGGATATCCAACAGCGCACAAAGTCCACGCTTGTTAAACCGTTTGCCATAAAGGCCCAGAGTTTGGCGAGTTGAGGAGCGTATTTCACCCTTTCTGAAGAGCTCAGGCGTTGTGGCATGGGGTGAGTATTGGATAGTCTGTGATCACGAAAGCCAGGGAGGGGATTTTCATCTTCAGGCGAAGTGTCTCTGCAATAAAACCAAGTTTGATTCCATTCCTTTGGGTGGCTATGATGTTTGACATAAGGAAATTCAACTTCTTTCCATTTTTGAATCGAGACACCACCAAGTTCTGTGTTCGGGCCATTTACAAACTCTGTGCGCCGGTTTAAGTGAAAGAAATCCCGGAACAGTTCTGCAGTTGGTTCTTCTTGTAAATATACTTCACAGAAGACCTGGAAGTTGCATAAATTGGAAACCGAGTTGGGACCAATATCTTGCGGATGAAGTTGGAAGCTGGCAAGCACATCTCAATAAAACTTTGACCCTGGCGGTTTGAAGCCACAGCCTATATGGTCAACAAAGACCACCACCTCACCCTGCCTTGGGGTGGGAGGATTTTCTGTTCCTGGAACTCACCATTTGATTTCAGTTTTCTTAGGCAGGGAGCCGATGCTAACCATCTCATTCAACTGAGTCTCAGTAACCCGAGAACGAGCCCAGTTGCAAGCAGTGAATTGTTTGGCCATTGTGAAGCAAACAAGCTGAAAATGAAAGGCCGGTTTATAAATTACGCATGATTATATGCAAGAGACAAGGGAGTAAGAAACATACTGATATGTGAAATGGTATAAACCGGAGACTCATGCAATAAGGGAAAAAGGTAATACTAGCACAGGATTACTTAGACACTGTTAAACCGGAGCATAATTATGAAGGTAAAATGCTCCTCCGGTTTATCAGAGGGCTAATGGCATAGACTGCTTATACAAGGTTAAACCGCCTATGTTGGTGGAAGGAGAAACAGATCTCGCAGGGACATAGAAACAAATCTCACAGTGACATATGAAATTTTCGGATCTAAGATAAGACAGAAAAGTAAAAAATAATTGGATCTAGAAGGGGTGCAGAACCGAAGCAACTTATGAAGGACTAGATCAGTTCTTTGCGCATAAGGGTATGTGGTGACAAGGGAAGGTTAGCTACGGCAAGGAGTACGTCAGATATGAAGTATTCACCTAAAGGCCATGAAAGAGCAACACTGAAAGCTCTGATGAACTTCAAGAACAGCGAAGAAAAAGGAAACCCTAATGGATCTAAGAAAGAAAGGGGAAAAGACTTACTGCGACGACGGAAGTAGCGGAAGGGCAATGTGGAACTCTGATGCGAACAGGTTGATGCAGCGGACAACGACGAAGAAGAGGCGGAGTTCGAAGATGACGGCAGTGCTCGAGTGCGAGGTCGTCGAGAGGAACAAGAAGATATGAATGGGTAGCGGAAAGAAAAGAAAAGGGGTCTGTTGTCCCTATTTATAGGCCGAAGAGATGAAACGGCAAGTGCGGGAATCGAGGAGCCCCAAAATGGATAAGTTAATAGGGGTGTCGCCTCGATGGCTGAAGACATATTAAATGAAGGTAATCTTTGACAACAACTGGTAGATGACGTCAGGGCGGTTTATCATAATCTTGAAGTATGATGTCACAGCGGTTTACAAGATCGAGGTGAAGATATGAGGGAAGAATTTTTCTAATTATAGAAGATTGACATGAACGAGTTCAAACCAATCTGGGGCCTAATGTTGGGGATATTACTACTGGAAGATTAGAAGGTAAACCGGCCTTATGTAGCCGGGTTGACTCCTGGAAGATTAGAAGCCCATAAAGATGCAAGGATGATGGCACTTCATGGAGGCCCAAGGCCCAAAGGCGGGTTAAAGCCTGTAAATGTAAACCGGCTTAGTCATGTAACTTGTATTATAAGATAGGAAGGATAGAGACCGAACTAGATACGTTTATGATCCGGCTCCGGGACTCTGTAAACCGGCGGGCATCAACCTATGTATATAAAGGGACAACCCGACAGCGGTTTAGGGACAAACAATAACTCGAGAGCCAAACAAAGCGGATTTGCTCCCTAGCCTTCGAAACCCTAGCAATACCAATCACAACTAGACGTAGGCTTTTACCTTCCTCAAAGGGGCTGAACTAGTATAAAATTCCCCGTGTCCCCTTGTCCAATTTAACTCCTTAAGCTAACCCATAGCGATGGCTCCACGACTAAGTCCTTTTACGAGGACATCTGCCGTGACAAACCCACGACAGTAAGTGTTCGACCCCTTGTGCTGTCTTTTTCACTCCGATTCCTAGCACAAGGACAATGCCATGTTTCTTGCCACGATTGAGATTGATCCATCCAGCTAAAACTTCCTTAGGTCTAGATTGATTTGAAAATTTTAGGGTTAGCTCTCCGTAGGACTCATCTCGGACCGACTGAAATGTAGAAATCGGTCTCACCGATTCGGCTTAGGCCAATGCACATGCGCTTTTCGGTCTGACCAAAACATGTAAATCAGTGTGACAGAGTTCAAGATTCTGTGAAACCCTAGCAATATCGGTGCCACCGAACTGTGACTCGGCCCAACCGAGTTCACTAGTTTAGGTTTCAAGTGTTGCTTCGGTATCACCGAGTTTGTCAATTCGGTAGCTCCGAGATCACTTTTGTAGAGAACTAAAACTAAGCTTTTTGACTCAATTGTTTTGCAAAACCTCTGTACTTTGTGATGCTCATCTACTCTACCTCATCTACAACCTATTCACAAGGTCTGCTGACAGTTTGCCTGAAGATGTTTGATCAAAGTGACAGTCAGAACAAGTCTGAAGAGCAGGTTCAGTTGAGTGAGGGCACTAGTCCCTCCAGCAGCTATGATGAGGGCAACAGGAGCACACCTAGTAACTTGCCAAAAGCAGCTACCAGGACAAGGAAGAAGAAAACCTCAGATTCTGAAGATGAGGATTATGTGGCTATTGAGGATTAAGCCACTTCAAGGAAAAAGGTGCTGAAAAAGGAGTATGGCACAGCTGCTGCAAGTAAGCTAGGACTGAAAACAAAGGCTCCGGCAAGAAGAGTTCCAATGTCAAAAGCTAGAGCCTCCACTCAAGAAACAATGGAGTTCACTCTTGAACCCAAAGAAGGAGCTGAAGGCAAGAAGAGGAAAGAAAGGGTCAAGAAGACCATTGCCAGAGTTATTGGAAAACCATCAATGATGAGAGATGATGAAGAAGAGGAAGAGGATGCTGCTCCGGCACCCAAAGCTCAGAAGCTTATGGGAGATGCTATAAAGCCAGGGGCTGCTCCATCTAAGCCCAAGTCTGCTCCCAAAGCTCCAGCTCAAAAGTCTGCACCCAAGAGAAGCACCAGGAACATTCCAGCTGCAGAAAAGAACAAGGCCCCAGTGCCTGAGATTGTTGATGAAGAAGATGATGAAGCCCAAGTGCTAAGGAAGCTCAAGCCCAAGATCCCTGACCACAATGATGCACATCCTATTGCAGAAAATATGAAGATCGTGAAGGATTCATGACTAAGATTGTGGAGACAGTCTGATCCATATGCTGTCAGGAGGAGAACTGTTGTGGACTACAGGTTCCACACAAAGGAACAACAAGACTTTTATGAGACTGTCTTGCTTGACAAGAAGCCCATAGTGTGTGACATGAGATGGGTTGACTGGGAGTACATCAAGGAGAATGAAGATCATAATCCAGGAGTATATGATAGCTTAAAAGCATGTGAAGTTGATACATTTGTTGCCCAGAAGCTCACCAAGTGGAATGATGACCTCATCATGTAGTTTTACTCCACAACCCAGTTCTATCCAGATGGAAGGATAGTTTGGATGTCTGAAGGTACTAGGTACCAATCCACTGTTGAAGAATGGGCTTAGTTGATCAATGCCCCAGAAGAACATGAGGATGACTTGGATGTTTATGCCGAGAAGAAGAAAGACCATAACACTATGGCACACATGTACAGAGAGATCCCAGATGATGCTTTAGAGACTCATAAGTTTGGATCTATCCACTTCTTATTGTCTGGTTTGCCTACCATCAACTGGATCCTAAGGCACACATTGCTACCCAAGTCAGGTGATCACAAGATGATCAGAGGACATGCTATCAATTTGCTACATTTGTTTGATGTGCCTCAAAAGTTCAAAGTCATGAGTCTGATTGTAGAGACAATCAAAAGGACACCAGCTCATCAGAAGAGAAGCTGTGGTTATGCCCCACAAATTCAGGAGCTCATCAACTCCAAGATGGGCACAGGCAAATATCTATTGGTTAAGGAGCACCTGGCGATATACCCTGAATTTGAAGACAACACAGTTGTGATGGATGAGAATGAACCATCATCAGTTCAAGCACAGGAGAAGAAATCCAAAGCTAAAGCTGAGAAAGCTACAAGAATGCCAACTATTGAAGAGGCATCAAGTGTTCTTGAAATCCAAGCAAGATCAGCTTGGATATCTGATCCAATCCACCTTGAGGATTGAGAACGGCTTGGCCACCCTGACTCAAAACTAGGAGAGCTTGGAGAGGATCATTGAGCAGAAATTCTATGATCTTGATGTCAAAGTAACTGAGATTCAGTCAGTAGTTGAGCAACTTCAGGAGGAAGTGGAGGAGAAGAAGGGAAAGTCAACTACAGATGCTTTTGCTAGAGTGCCCCGAAGCCAGAGGTCTGCTGCAGTGCCAGTCACAGATACTAGAGCTACAGCATTAGCTCCAGCAACTACAGCTCAAGTGCCACCTCCAGCAGCCACTCCACCAGCTCCAGCTACATCAACAGAAGCTTTCGTCCTTGGAGTCATCTCTACACCACCTCCCGAAGATCAAGCCTGAGAGACGTTTAGCACTATGCATTTTTTGAACTTCTTGGTAACTTGTTGCCAAAGGGGGAGAAAAATGTATAGATCATAGGCTTCGAGAGAGAGTGTTGCTTTTTATATCTCTTGTTTTTGGTTGAACTTCTTTATTGTGTGCTTGTGTGAGATACTTTATGTTCTTGTGAGATACTTGTTTGATCATGTGTTTGATCATATGCTACCCTTAATGCTTGCTGGATGATATTATCTCTTATATCCTTATATGATCATTCACTTGCTTGGTGATGAGTGCATGCTTTTAGTTTCTATCATTTTGAGCGCTCCACCAAGATGTATGTGACTGATGTCTACTACTCAACCTTCTTCTTGTAGACGTTGTTGGGCCTCCAAGTGCAGAGGTTTGTAGGACAGTAGCAAATTTCCCTCAAGTGGATGACCTAAGGTTTATCAATCCGTGGGAGGCGTAGGATGAAGATGGTCTCTCTCAAGCAACCCTGCAACCAAATAACAAAGAGTCTCTTGTGTGCCCAACACACCCAATACAATGGTAAATTGTATAGGTGCACTAGTTCGGCGAAGAGATGGTGATACAAGTGGTATATGGATGGTAGATAAAGGTATTTGTAATCTGAAATTATAAAAACAGCAAGGTAACTAATGATAAAAGTGAGCGTAAACGGTATTGCAATGTGTGGAAATAAGGCCTAGGGTTCATACTTTCACTAGTGTAAGTCCTCTCAACAATAATAACATAATTGGATCACATAACTATCCCTCAACATGCAACAAAGAGTCACTCCAAAGTCACTAATAGCGGAGAACGATCGAAGAGATTATGGTAGGGTACGAAACCACCTCAAAGTTATTCTTTCCAATCAATCCGTTAGGCTATTCCTATAAGTGTCACAAATAGCCCTAGAGTTCGTACTAGAATAACACCTTAAGACACAAATCAACCAAAACCCTAATGTCACCTAGATACTCCAATGTCACCTCAAGTATCCGTGGGTATGATTATACGATATGCATCACACAATATCATATTCATCTATTCAACCAACACAAAGGACCTCAAAGAGTGCCCCAAAGTTTCTACCGGAGAATCCCGACGAAAACGTGTGCCAACCCCTATGCATAGGTTCATGGGCGGAACCCGCAAGTTGTTCACCAAAACATACATCAAGTGAATCACGTGGTATCCCATTGTCACCACAGATACGCACGGCAAGACATACATCAAGTGTTCTCAAATCTTTAAAGACTCAATCCGATAACATAACTTCAAAGGGGAAACTCAATTCATTACAAGAGAGTAGAGGGGGGAGAAAACATCATAGGATCCAACTATAATAGCAAAGCTCGCGATACATCAAGATCGTATCACCTCAAGAACACGAGAGAGATAGATCAAACACATAGCTACTGGTACATACCCTCAGTCCCAAGGGAGAACTACTCCCTCCTCGTCATGGAGAGCAGCAGGATGATGAAGATGGCCACCGGAGAAGGATTCCCCCTCCGGCAGGGTGCCGGAATGGGTCTAGATTGGTTTTCGGTGGCTACGGAGGCTTCTGGCGGCGGAACTTCCGATCTATTGTGCTCACAGATGTTTTTAGGGTATATGGAGATATATAGGCGGAAGAAATACGTCAGGGGGGACGAGGGGCTCACGAGGGTGGAGGGCGCGCCCAGGGGGTGGGCGCGCCCCCTGCCTCGTGACCTCCTCACAGATCCCCCGACATGCACTCCAAGTCTTCTAGGCTTCTTTCCTTCCAAGAATGAGTTCCGTGAAGTTTCAGGTCAATTGGACTCTGTTTGATTTTCCTTTTCTTCGAAACTCTAAAACAGGGTAAAAACAGAAACTAACACTGGGCTCTGGGTTAATAGGTTAGTCCCAAAAATGATATAAAAGTGTATAATAAATCCCATAAACATTCAAAACAGTAGATAATATAGCATGGAGCAATCAAAAATTATAGATACGTTGGAGACGTATCAGTAACATGGAAGAGTAACCCATGATCCTAATCGATTGTGCATTTGCATTCAAAAGCAAATTTTAAATAATGCACAAATTTAGGGGGAGCTCTTGCTTATCACATACTTCTCAAAGCGATGATGTTTTTCAATCTTATTATCATTTGTCGAAGCTTTGATCTATATGTTGTCATCAATTACCAAAAAAGGGGAGATTGAAAGTGCAACTATCCCTGGGTGGTGTTGGTAATTCCTAACAACATATAGCTCATTGAGCTAATGCTATTTCAAGATAAATATTTCACGGAAGCTCAACGATTGGCATGGCATGGATTAGAAAAGTGGATCCCTTAAAATGCTAAGGACAAAAGGATTGGCTCAAGCTCAAAGCACAAGACTACTTTTTTCATTTTAGTGATCCAAGATCACATTGAGTCCATAGGAAAAGCCAATACTATCAAGAGGGGGTGAGGTGTTGCTTAATGAGTTTCTTGCTCAAAATGCTTAGTGATATGCTCCAAAGCCCTCAACTACTTTCTCATATCCACATATGTCCCAAACCAAAAGTCAAACTCGGCCCTACTGAAACTTTCTATCCGGCGCCAGCGAGTTCTCTTGACATAGCCACTGCCAGAAAACCTAGTCTTTTCGGTCTCACCGAGATGGGATTGTAATCTCTCTGTTTCCCTTTGTAACGTTTCAGTCCAACCGAGATGAGCGATCGGTCCCACCGAGATTGCAATGCAAACTATCTGTTTCCCTTTCGTAATGTTTCGGTCCAACCGAGATGAGCGAATCAGTCCCACCGAGTTTGCCTGACCAACTCTGTTTGTCAATTACCAAAATCGTTCCCACTGAGTTTGTGTAATCGGTCTCACCGATATTACGTTATGCCCTAACCCTAAAGAAATCAGTCCCACCGAGTTGACGAGTCAGTCTCACCGAAAATCATAACATTCACATTATGAACTAAATCGGTCTGACCGAGTTCTCTGAATCGGTCCCACCGAGTTTGGTGATTTGTGTGTAAAGGTTAGTTTTTGTGTGGAGGCTATATATACCCCTCCACCCACTCTTCATTCGGAGAGAGAGCTACCAGAACATGCCTACACTTCCAACATACATTTTCTGAGAGAGAACCACCTACACTTGTGTTGAGGTCAAGATATTCCATTCCTACCACATAAATCTTGATCTCTAGCTTTCCCCAAGTTGCTTTCCACTCAAATCTTCTTTCTACCAAATACAATCCTATGAGAGAGAGTTGAGTGTTGGGGAGACTATCATTTGAATTACAAGAGCAAGGAGTTCATTATCAACACACCATTTGTTACCTCTTGGAGAGTGGTGTCTCCTAGATTGGCTAGGTGTCACTTGAGAGCCTCCGTCAAGATTGTGGAGTTGAACCAAGGAGTTTGTAAGGGTGAGGATATCGCCTACTTCGTGAAGATCTACCCGAGTGAGGCAAGTCCTTCGTGGGTGACGGCCATGGTGGGATAGACAAGGTTGCTTCTTCATGGACCCTTCGTGGGTGGAGCCCTCCGTGGACTCGCGCAACCGTTACCCTTCATGGGTTGAAGTCTCCATCAACGTGGATGTACGATAGCACCACCTGTAGGAACCACGCCAAAAATCTCCGTGTCTACATTGCGTTTGCTCCCTCCAAACTCCTCCCTTTACCTTCATATGCAATTGTTTTACTTGCCGCTGCTACACTCTTAGAATTGCATGTGTAGGTTGATTGCTTGACTTGTGCAAAGTTGCTAAAATCTGCCAAGAACTAAAATTGGGAAATGGCTTGATTTTTATTTGGTCAAGTAGTCTAATCACCCCCCCCCCCTCTAGACATACTTTCGATCCTACATCCTTGGTAAGGTGGCCATCTCACATGATAGCTCCCTACAAAATGTTATGCTCATTGAATCTCTTGGCTACAATTTACTTTCCGTATCTAGACTTGCTGACTTTGGTTTCAATGTCCTATTTACTGAAGTAGATTGCCAAGTGTTTCGTAGAGAAAATCATAAAATGGTCTTTACTGGTACACGTAGAGGTGATCTTTATATTGTTGATTTCACTAGAAAGGCTCAACCTAGAACTTGCCTAATTGCTAAATCCTCGAATGGATGGTTGTGGCATAGAAGGTTAGGTCATGTGGGCATGCGAAATCTTGATAAGCTTATTAAAGGTGGTCATATCCTTGGAGTAAAAGATGTTATATTTGACAAGGATAGACTTTGTAGTGCTTGTCCAGCAGGAAAACAAGTTGGAGGAAGCCACCTCATGAAGAACATCAAGACCACGAGAAGACCGCTCGAGCTACTTCACGTGGATCTCTTTAGTCCCAATGCCTATAAGAGTCTCGGTGGTAACTCATTTGGTCTAGTCATAGTCGATGATTTTTCAAGATTTATGTGGGTGTTCTTTCTTGATGATAAATCGCAGGTCCAAAAGATCTTCAGAAACTTCGCTAGGAAGGCCCAAAATCAATTTGAAGTGAAAATCAAGAAGGTTCGCAGCGACAACGGAACGGAGTTCAAGAACACAAATGTGGATACCTTTCTTGACGAAGAAGGGATTTCACATGAGTTCTCGGTACGTACTGATACGTCTCCGTCGTATCTATAATTTTTTATTGTTCCATGCCAATATTCTACAACTTTCATATACTTTTGGCAACTTTTTATACTATTTTTGGGACTAACATATTGATCCAGTGCCTAGTGCCAGTTCCTGTTGTTTTTGTTTCGTAGAAAATCCATATCAAACGGAGTCCAAACAGAATAAAAACGGACGGAGAATATTTTTGGAATATATGTGAAATATGGGAAGAAAATCAATGCGAGACGATGCTCGAGGGGGCACGAGGCAGGGGGCGCCCCTGGGCGCGCCCCTGACCCTTGTGCCCCCCCGTAAGGTGGTTGCTGCTCTTCTTTGGCCGCAAGAAAGCTAATTTTTGGAGAAAAATCTGGGCGAAGGTTTCAATCCAATCGGAGTTACGGATCTCCGGATATATAAGAAATGGTGAAAGGGCAGAATCCCAGAGCGCAGAAACAGAGAGAGACAGAGAGACAGATCCAATCTCGGAGGGGCTCCAACCCCTCCCTTGCCATGGAGGCCATGGACCAGAGGGGAAACCCTTCGCCCATCTAGGGAGAAGGTCAAGGAAGAAGAAGAAGTAGGGGGGCTCTCTCCCCCTCGCTTCCGGTGGCACCGGAGTGCCACCGGGGGCCATCATCATCACCGCGATCTACACCAACACCTCCACCATCTTCACCAACATCTCCATCACCTTCCCCCTCTATCTACAGCGGTCCACTCTCCCACAACCCGCTATACCCTCTACTTGAACATGGTGCTTTATGCTTCATATTATTATCCAATGATGTGTTGCCATCCTATGATGTCTGAGTAGATTTTCGTTGTCCTATCGGTGGTCGATGAATTGCTATGATTGATTTAATTTGCTTGTGGTTATGTTGATGTCCTTTGGGGCCCATCATATGAGCGCGCGCGTGGATCACACCATAGGGTTAGTTGTATGTTGATAGGACTATGTATTGGAGGGCAAGAGTGACAGAAACTTCAGCCTAGCATAGAAATTGATGCATACGGGATTGAAGGGGGGCCAATATATCTTAATGCTATGGTTGGGTTTTACCTTAATGAACGTTGCTAGTTGCAGATGCTTGCTAATATTTCCAATCATAAGTGCATAGAATTCCAAGTCAGGGATGACATGCTAGCAGTGGCCTCTCCCACATAAAACTTGCTATTGGTCTAGTAAAGTAGTCAATTGCTTAGGGATAATTTCACAACTCCTACCACCACTTTTCCACACTCGCTATACTAACTTTATTGTGTCTTTATCTAAGCATCCCCTAAATTTTATTTACGTGCTCTTTATTATCTTGCAAACCTATCCATCAACACCTACAAAATACTTCTTGTTTCATACTTGTTCTAGGTAAAGCGAACATTAAGCGTGCGTAGAGTTGTATCGGTGGTCGATAGAACTTGAGGGAATATTTGTTCTACCTTTAGCTCCTCATTGGGTTCGACACTCTTACTTGTCGAAAGAGGCAACAATTGACCCCCTATACTTGTGGGTTATCAAGACCTTTTCCTGGCGCCGTTGCCGGGGAGTCATAGCGTAGAGTGAATATTCTCGTCTGTGCTTGTTTGCTTTATCACTAAGTAATTTTTTATTTTGTTGTTCTTAGTTGTTTTCTATCTTCAGTAATGGATATGGAACACAAAATACCAAAAAAATAGGTGTACCTGCTACTCATGGAGATGGAGAACCTCCTAAAACCCTCGATGTTGGTTATGTGAAAGAGATTATGTACTACTTTGATAATCCTGAGAAAACCCCATTCAATAATTTTATGGGAGACACGTTGGATCAACGTGAATACTTTAGGGATTATCTCTTGACTCAAAAAGGGAAACTATTATGGGATCAAATTCATATGTTGCATTGGTATGCTCGGGAACTATGCTTGAGATATGACTATACTTGTTGCTCTAGGATGAAGGCTCCACACCTTCCCTTTTCATGAAAATTTAATGATGATAAAACCTTGGCTTCTTATGCTAATGGTATATATGATTACTATGATGTGGAACAAATAGAAGAATTTGTTGCTTTTATGGGTGCTTATGAAATTGAATCTTTGTTTAAAGAGTGAAATTTTTGATGATTCAGTTTATAGACCTGAAAATTTAGCTATCCTTAAATATTGCAATTAGAATTATGAATTCAATTCTGATATTGATGATTTTATTGAGAGAGTCTCCGCTGTCCAAGAAGAGACTAATATTTTGCAGGAGTCTATGGAAGAAGAAATTGATGAAACTGTGAGATCATTGGATGAAAAAGATGATGAGGAGAGTTAAGAACAAAAGGAGGAAGAGCGGATTGATCACCCGTGCCCACCTTCTAATGAGAGTAACTCTTTATCCCATACAATGTTTAATTTCCCTTCATGCTTACCGAAGGATGATTGCTATGATGACTGTTATGATCCTGTTGATTCTCTTGAAATGTCCGTTTTTGATGATGCTTGATATGCTTGTGGCCAAGATGCCAATATGAATTATGCTTATGGAGATGAACTTTCTATAGTTCCTTATGTTAAACATGAAATTGTTGCTATTGCACCCACGCATGATAGTCCTATTATCTTTTTGAATTCTCCAGACTACACTATATCGGAGAAGTTTACCCTTATTAAGGATTATATTGATGGGTTGCGTTTTACTATTACACATGATGATTTTGATAGATATAATATGCATGTGCTTGCTGCTCCTAATTGCAATTATTATGAGAGAGGAACTACATCTCCGCCTCTTTATGTTTCTAACACAAAAAAATTGCAAGAAACTATTTATACTATGCATTGGTCTTTACTTTGTGTGCATGAATTGCTATTTTATGACATGCCGATGCATAGGAAGAGAGTTATACTTCGTCCTTACATGATATGTGTTACTTTGTGCTCACTACTAAATTACAAATCATTGTTAATTAAAATTAGCTTTGATATACCTTGGGATACGGGTGGATCCATTACTTGAGCACTATATGCCTAGCTTAATGGCTTTAAAGAAAGTGCTGCTAGGGAGACAACCCGGAAGTTTTAGAGAGTCATTTATTTCTGTTGTGTGCTTTCATAAGTTTTAAAAATAAAAATAATGTGCCAAGGTTTGCCTTTAGGATGTTTTAGATGCTTGTTGGTTTGTACGGTGCAGGACAGAAACTTTGGCTGTAGTGCTCGATTTTACATTTTTTACTGGAATGTCAAACGGTTCAGAAACATTTTGCACTGTCTTTATTTACAAATTGATTATTTTTCCTAATTTTGGTATAATTTTTGGAGTACCAGAGGTATGGTGAATGTTCAGATTACTACAGACTGTCCTGTTTAAGATAGATTCTGTTTTTGATGCATAGTTTGCTTGTTTTGATGAAACTATCGATTCCTATCAGTGGATTAATCGATGAAAAAGTTATATTACAGTAGCTATAATGCAAAAAAAATTGAATTGGTTTGCAGCAGTACTTAGAGTAGTGATTTGCTTTATTATACTAACGGATCTTACCGAGTTTTCTGTTGAGTTTTGTGTGGATGAAGTGTTCGAAGATCGAGGAGGTCTCGATGTGAGAATAAGGAAGTGAGGCAAGAGATCAAGCTTGGGGATGACCGAGGCACCCCAAGTAAATATTCAAGAAGACTCAAGCGTCTAAGCTTGGGGATGCCCCGGAAGGCATCCCATCTTTCTTCAACAAGTATCGTTATGTTTTCGGATTCGTTTCGTTCATGTGATGTGTGCAAATCTTGGAGTGTCTTTTGCATTTAGTTTTCATTTTTCTTTTATGCACCATGCTGGTATGAGATAGTCCTTGGTTGATTTATAGAATGCTCACTGCACTTCACTTATATGTTTTGAGTATGGCTTTATAGAATGCTTCATGTGCTTCACTTATATCTTTTGAAGTTTGGATTGCCTGTTTCTCTTTACATAGAAAACCGCCATTTGTAGAATGCTCTTTTGATTCACTTATATTTGTTAGAGCGTGGGCATATCTTTTGTATAAAGAATTAAACTCTCTTGCTTCACTTATATCTGTTTAGAGAGATGACGGGAATTGGTCATTCACATGGTTAGTCATAAAATCCTACATAAAACTTGTAGATCACTGAATATGATATGTTTGATTCCTTGCTATAGTTTTGCGATATAAAGGTGGTGATATTATAGTCGTGCTAGTTGAGTAATTGTGAAATTGAGAAATACTTGTGTTGACGTTTGCATGTCCCGTAGCATGCACGTATGGTGAACCGTTATGTAATGAAGTTGGAGCATGAGTTATTTATTGATTGTCTTCCTTATGAGTGGCGGTCGGGAATGAGCGATGGTCTTTTCCTACCAATCTATCCCCCTAGGGGCATGCATAGTAGTACTTTTCTTTGAGGGCTAATAAACTTTTGCAATAAGTATATGAGTTCTTTATGACTAATGTGAGTCCATGGATTATACGCACTCTCACCCTTCCATCATTCCTAGCCTCTTCGGTACCGTGCATTGCCCTTTCTCACCTCGAGAGTTGGTGCAAACTTCGCCGGTGCATCCAAACCCCATGATATGATACGCTCTGTCACCCACTTACTTTGTATATTCCAATGATGGGCTTCCTCAAATGCCCTAGGTCTTCATGAGCAAGCAAGTCGGATGCACACCCACTTAGTTTTAGTTTGAGCTTTTATACACTTATAGCTCTTAGTGCATCTGTTGCATGGCAATCCCTACTCCTCACATTGACATCAATTTGTGGGCATCTCCACAGCCCGTTGATTAGCCGCATCGATGTGAGACTTTCTCCTTTTTTGTCTTCTTCACACAAACCTCCATCATCATATTCTATTCCACCCATAGTGCTATGTCCATGGCTTGCGCTCATGTATTGTGTGAGGGTTGAAAAGGCTGAAGCGCATTAAAAAGTATGAACCAATTGCTCGGCTTGTCATCGGGGTTGTGCATGATTTGAATGCTTTGTGTGGTGAAGATGGAGCATAGCCAGACTATATGATTTTATAGGGATAAGCTTTCTTTGGCTATGTTATTTTGATCAGACATAATTGCTTGGTTAGTATGCTTGAAATATTATTGTCTTAATGTCAAATGATAGACTATTGCTTTGAATCACTTGTGTCTTAATATTCATGCCATGATTAGATACATGATCAAGATTATGCTAGGTAGCATTCCACATCAAAAATTATCTTTTTTATCATTTACCTACTCGAGGACAAGCAGGAATTAAGCTTAGGGATGCTGATACGTCTCCATCATATCTATAATTTTTCATTGTTCCATGCCAATATTCTACAACTTTCATATACTTTTGGCAACTTTTTATACTATTTTTGGGACTAACATATTGATCCAGTGCCCAGTGCCAGTTCCTGTTTGTTGCATGTTTTTGTTTCGCAGAAAATCCATATCAAACGGAGTCCAAACAGAATAAAAACGGACGGAGAATATTTTTGGAATATATGTGAAATATGGGAAGAAAATCAACGCGAGACGATGCCCGAGGGGGCGACGAGGCTGGGGGCGCCCCCTGGGCGTGCCCCTGACCCTCGTGCCCCCCCTAAGGCGGTTCATGCTCTTATTTGGCCGCAAGAAAGCTATTTTTTGGGGGAAAAATTGGGGTGAAGGTTTCAATCCAATCGGAGTTACGAATCTCCGGATATATAAGAAACGGTGAAAGGGCAGCATCCCAGAGTGCAGAAACAGAGAGAGACAGATCCAATCTCGGAGGGGCTCTCGCCCCTCCCATGCCATGGAGGCCAAGGACCAGAGGGGAAACCCTTCTCCCACCTAGGGAGAAGGTCAAGGAAGAAGAAGAAGAAGAAGGGGGGCTCTCTCCCCCTTGCTTCCGGTGGCGCCAGAACGCCGCCGGGGGCCATCATCATCACCGCAATCTACACCAACACCTCCGCAATCTTCACCAACATCTCCATCACCTTCCCCCCTCTATCTATAGCGGTCCACTCTCCCGCAACCCTCTGTACCCTCTACTTGAACATGGTGCTTTATGCTTCATATTATTATCCAATGATGTGTCGCCATCCTATGATGCCTGAGTAGATTTTCATTGTCCTATCAGTGGTTGATGAATTGCTATGATTGATTTAATTTGCTTGTGGTTATGTTTTTGTCCTTTGGTGCCCATCATATGAGCACGCATGGATCACACCATAGGGTTAGTTGTATGTTGATAGGACTATGTATTGGAGGGCAAGAGTGACAGAAACTTCAGCCTAGCATAGAAATTGATGCATACGGGATTGAAGGGGGACCAATATATCTTAATGCTATGGTTGGGTTTTACCTTAGTGAACCTTGGTAGTTGGGGATGATTGATAATAGTTCCAATCATAAGTGCATAGAATTCCTAGTCAGGGATGACATGCTAGCAGTGGCCTCTCCCACATAAAACTTGCTATCGGTCTAGTAAAGTAGTCAATTGCTTAGGGACAATTTCACAACTCCTACCACCACTTTTCCACACTCGCTATACTAACTTTATTGTGTCTTTATCTAAACAGTCCCTACTTTTTATTTACGCGCTCTTTATTATCTTGCAAACCTATCCAAAAACACCTACAAAATACTTCTAGTTTCATACTTGTTCTAGGTAAAGTGAACATTAAGCGTGTGTAGAGTTGTATCGGTGGTCGATAGAACTTGAGGGAATATTTCTTCTACCTTTAGCTCCTCGTTGGGTTCGACACTCTTACTTATCAAAAGAGGCTACAATTGATCCCCTATACTTGTGGGTTATCACATACACGCCTCAACAAAATGGAGTTGTTGAGAGGAAGAACCGAACTCTTATTGAGATGGCAAGAACGATGCTTGATGAGTACAAGACTCCAAAACACTTTTGGGCAGAAGAGATTGAGACGGCTTGTCATGCAACAAATCGATTGTATCTTCACAAGCTACTTGGCAAGACGGCATACGTGCTCCTCACCGGTAACAAACCCCAAGTTGGATACTTTTGAGTATTCGGCTCAAAGTGCTACATTCTTGATAAGCATCGTCGTTCTAAATTTTCCCCTAAATCTCATGAAAGTTTCCTACTTGGTTATGTCTCAAACTCTCACACTTACCGTGTCTACAACAATTTCACCCGAAAGGTTGAAGAGACGGTAGATCTAAAGTTTGATGAATCTAACGGCTCGCAAGTAGAGCAATTGCCAATTGATGTAGGAGATAAAGATCCTTCGGAAGCAATCCAAGACTTGTCTATTGGCAAGATCCGTCCAACAGAGGTGAAGGAGAGTACCTCATCCATCCAAGTGGAAGCCTCTACCTCACGACAAGGTGAACCAAGAGTTGATACGGAAGCATCCACAAGTAGGACACACCAAGACGAAGAAAACGAGGAAGTACACCGAGATGAATCTCGTCAACCCCCTTCTCCACCACGACAAGGAAATGACAACGTCAACAAAGAAGAAGGACAAGAAGAAGGACAAGATGATGAAGAAGATGTTCCACCTCGAACAAAACAAAAGCTCTCACGAGTTCGAGCAAGTGTCTCCAGCGACGTCGAGCAAATCTACAATGATATCCAAACCGGGAGAATCACTCGCTCTAAATATCATTTGGCTAATTTTTGTGAACATTATTCATTCATCTCTAGCATTGAACCTATGAAGGTTGAAGAAGCATTGGAAGATCCAGATTGGATAAATTCCATTCATGAACACAACTTTGAGAGAAATCAAGTGTGGGCATTGTTCGAGAAGCCCGACAACAACCACAACATCATTAGTACCAAATGGGTGTTTCGCAACAAGCAACACGAAGATGGTCAAGTCGTCCATAACAAAGCACGTCTCGTCGCCCAAGGCTACACTCAAGTCGAAGGTATGGACTATGGTGAGACATATGCCCCCATTGCTAGACTTGAGTCCATCCGCATCTTACTTGCCTATGCTAATCACCATGATATCACCTTGTACCAAATGGATATTAAAAGTGCTTTCTTAAATGGTGAAATTGAGGAGGAAGTTTATGTTAAGCAACCTCTTAGCTTTGTCAATCCTAAGAAAGTTGACCATGCTTACAAACTTCACAAAGCTCTTTATGGTCTTAAACAAGCTCCTATAGCGTGGTATAAATGCTTGACCAAGTTCCTTATCGAAAAAGTCTTTGAAATTGGAAAAATAGATTCTACTCTTTTTACTAAAAGGGTTAATGGTGAATATATTCACCAAACCGCTTAAGCATGTTCGAACCGATAAGCAAATGGCGGATATATTCACCAAACCGCTTGATGAGAAATCCTTTTGTCGTTTGAGAGGTGAATTGAACATCATTGATGCTTCAAACTTGGATTAGAAACTCCATTCGGATACATGCAAGGCATAAGCCTTTGACTAATCCTTGACTTCTTCTCTTATGATGATGATCATATGTCTTGGATATATTTGCACCCTTGCATGCTATCTAACCCTTGCAGGCACTTGGATGAATCTAAATCCCTGAGATTGCAACTCACTCACATCTTGAGCAATCTTTACATCACCAAGTCTCTACTCCATGGTGGTTGAAGAAAAGGGAGCATGAAATCCTTCAACATATCCTTTGACAAATTCTATATCAAATTTCATGATTGTCATTTTAGATACACAAGTGCTCTTCCTTGCAAGACTAACCCATGTAGGTAGATGGACTCCAAATTAAAAGTGGTACTCCCAGCTCGATGAGCTACATCAATTTTGAGCAACCCACACAAGTTCAACTACATGATCAAGTTCAATACCACCACCCAAGGTATGTTATTCCGTCTTAGAGAAGCTTTACCCCGAGTCATGGGTTAAAGCAACTCAACAAGATGCGAATATATCAAAAGCTTAAACGATAAATGGTAACCCCATTTTGAGCTTAAATGATGAGTATGACCTACGATCAAGTGTTCTCACTTGACTCCTCAGTCAATATACTCTAACATAGGTGACTATGTCGCCGACCAATTCTAGATGAAGTTCTCTAGTGTTTCTATGTTTTTCTTGCATTTGTCTCTTGCATATTTATTTCCCTTCATCTAGATTTCTTTTCTTTTTTCTTTGTTTTTGTTCTGCATTCCCAGCATCCAATTCATTGCAAATCCTTTAGTTAATTCCTTGCAAATCTTTGTGAGATCTTATTTGCCTTGTGAGCTGAGGTGACAAATGTTCTCTCTGTCTGGAACTCGGTCATACCGACTCGTCTCTTTCGGTCACGCCGAACCATTTCGGTGCAACTGAAAAATATAACTCGGTGTCACCGATTTCACTGTAGAGAAAACAATTTGCCACTTGTTCCTGTATTTTTGTTCCAGCTCCACTTAATGATTCTTGTCCTCTACCAGCATCACAATCTATATGCTGCTTTGGTCTGTGACTCAAGGACCAAACCTATTTTGACTCACACTCAAGAAGATACCTTCTTGGAAATTGATGTCAAAGGGGGAGAGAGATCACATCAGAGCTTATTCTCTTCAAAGGGAGAGAGAGAGAAAGGGAGAGAGAGGTAATCTCATCAAAGGCCCCAGATGCTTGGTGTTCAAGAGGAGAGAAGTCACATGTATTTAAGAGGGGAAAGACATGTCTATGTTGTGTATATCTTTATGATCTGTTTTGCTCTGATTTTGTTTCCCTATGTTCTCCCATTATCCAATACAAGATTTAGGGGGAGAAAGACCGCTAGGGAAGGAAATCCTTGACTTCATTGCATACCTTTATCCTTTGGGGACATGTCTACCTATAGAGTACCTAGTACTCACTCTCTACATGTCATCCCAGTCTTGGTACTCTTGTGGTTCTTTCGTTTGCTCTGTCTAGTAGATGTATCTGTGTTACCTAACCTTGTTTACTCAGGTTCATCTCTTCCTAAGCCAGCTCTAGACCACAAGGTAAGTATACGCATCACACTCATGTGCATGAAGATTTCTTGCTAATGTATATATTGTTTGCAAGAAGCAATCATGAGCATGAAGTTACAACTTCATACACTCACATCATTTGCTCTGATGCATATAGCCAAGATACATGTAACACATTGCTTGCTCTGTCATGTTTATGCATTCACATGCTCTTACTTTCCATATTGACATGATTACATACATGTAGGGGGAGTCCATGCATGTTACATGTCGTTCCAAAGCTTTACTTGATATTCTCTACATCTTTATCTAAAGCTTTGATGTATGTTGTCATCAATTACCAAAAAGGGGGAGATTGAAAGCACAAGTGCTCCCTAGGTGGTTTTGGTAATTAATGTCAACATATCTCTTGTTGGACTAATGCTTTTATCTAGTATATTTCAGATAAGTTCAACAGATGGAGTGGCGTGGACAAGAAGATGTGGAACCCCTTCAAAATGCTAAGGACAAAAGATTGGCTCAAGACTCTACATTTTGTTTTTAGTGATCCAAGATAACATTGAGTCCATAGGAAAGCCAATAATATTAAAAGGGGATGAGGTGTTGCTTAATGGCTTGCTTGCTCAAAGTGTTCGGTGATGTGCTCCAAAGCCCTCAACCACTTTCTCATATCCACATATGTCCCAAACCAAAAGTCAAACTCGGCCCCACCGAAATTTTCCATCCGGCACCACTGATTTCTCTAGACATAGTCATTGCCACAAACCCTAATAAATTCGGTCACACCGATGGGATCTCGATCTCACCGAGATGAGCTTGCAAACTCTCTGTTGCCTATTGCAATAATCTCGGTCTCACCGAGATATTCAATCGGTCCCACCGAGTTTGCTTGACCAACTCTCAGTTTTGCTTATTACCCAAATCGGTCCCACCGTGTTTGTGTAATCGGTCAAACCGAGATGAGGTTTTACCCTAACCCTAGCACATCGGTCCAACCGACTTGATCATGTCGGTCCCACCGAAAAGCCTAACGATCACATTATGAACTGAATCAGTCTGACTGAGTTTTCTGATTCGATCCCACCGAGTTTGGTCAATTGTGTGTAACGGTTAGATTTTGTGTGGAGGCTATATATACCCCTCCACCCACTCCTCATTCATGGAGAGAGCCATCAGAACATGTCTACACTTCCAACTTACATTTTCTGAGAGGGAACTAGCTACACTTGTGTTGAGATCAAGATCTTCCACTCCAACCACATAAATCTTGATCTCTAGCCATCTCCAAGTTGCTTTCCACTCAAATCATCTTTCCACCAAATCCAAATCAGTGAGAGAGAGTTGAGTGTTGGGGAGACTATCATTTGAAGCACAAGAGTAAGGAGTTCATCATCAACACACCATCTATTACCTTTTGGAGAGTGGTGTCTCCTAGATTGGTTAGGTGTTACTTGGGAGCCTCCGTCAAGATTGTGGAGTTGAACCAAGGAGTTTGTACAGGCAAGGAGATCGCCTACTTCGTGAAGATCTACCCTAGTGAGGCAAGTCCTTCGTGGGCGATGGCCATGGTGGGATAGACAAGGTTGCTTCTTTGTGGACCCTTCGTGGGTGGAGCCCTCCGTGGACTCGCACAACCGTTACCCTTCGTGGGTTGAAGTCTCCATCAACGTGGATGTATGATAGCACCACCTATCGGAAACACGCCAAAAATCTCCGTGTCTCCAATTGCGTTTGCACACACCAATCCCATCCCTTTACATTCTTGCAAATTGCATGCTTTACTTTCCGCTGCTCATATACTCTTGTCATGCTTGCTTGATATGTATTGTGAATGTGTAAACTTGTGCCAAAACTCTACCTTAACTTGAAGAAAATAAAAACTGCAACTTTCTCTTGTTAAGAGTCTATTCACCCCCCTCTAGACACCTCTTCTCGATCCTTTCAACGTGACGTGTTCGTGTGTCAACAATCTTCATACCTAGTTCAATCTCGTTACTGGCAAGTCTCTCTACTCGTTCCATAATACATCATCTCGTATCTAACTCCTTAGTCATTTGCTTGCAAGCTTATGATGTGTATTACCGAGAGGGCCCAGAGATACCTCTCTGATACTTGGAGTGACAAATCCTAATCTCAATCTATGCCAACTCAACAAACACCTTCGGAGATACCTGTAGAGCATCTTTATGATCACCCAGTTACGTTGTGAGGTCTGATATCACACAAGGTATTCCTCCGGTATCCGGGAGTTGCATAGTCTCATAGTCGAAGGAATATGTACTTGACATGAAGAAAGTAGTAGCAATAAACTGGATGATCAATATGCTAAGCTAACAGATGGGTCTTATCCATCACATCATTCTCCTAATGATGTGATCCCGTTATCAAATGACAACACATGTCTATGGTTAGGAAACCTTAACCATCTTTGATCAACGAGCTAGTCTAGTAGAGGCTTACTAGGGACACGGTATTTGTTTATGTATTCACACATTTATTTAATTTTCCAATAAATAAAATTCTAGCATGAATAATAAACCTTTATCATGAATAAGGAAATATAAAATAACAACTTCATTATTGCCTCTAGTGCATATTTCCTTCACCAAATTTGTTTTTGTGAAGTTTATAGTGAGGTCGGTTGCCCTAACGAAGTTGTGAAGGATATTTTTTAACTACAACGCTCCGTCATTGGATGCCCTAGCAATGATGAGGGTGTCGTCAACGTATTGTAGAACAGTCAGCGATAGATCTGAGGAACAAAGGATGGCTGAGGTGAAGGAGGTCGCAGTCTTGCTGGATAATTTGTTGTAGGAGGTCGGCAACGATGATGAAGAGGTAGGGGGATATGGGGTCTCCTTGTCTGAGGCCATTCTTACAAGTGATCCATTTTCCGGGGATCCTGTTCAGCATTACACCCATTTTTCCAGTTGAGAGAAGATCGTGGATCCAGGCAGAAAGTTTTTGCGGGAAGCCGCGACAGTGTAGGATGGAGGTGGGGGATTCCCAAGAGAGGGAGTCTAAGGCTTTGCTAAATCGAGTTTAATGACCATGGTTGGGGCTTTCCGAGAGTGGCAGGAGCGAACAAGGTCTGAAGTGTATGTAGTTATCCATAAGGATATAACAGTGATAGGGAATTTGCAAAGGCGTTGGGCACAGGTGTCTCGGGAAAACATCGAATAGCATCTTCGGAACCTTTTGGTGAAGTATTCGATCATCTGGAATGAAGGGGCTCTCCGGCAGGAATTGGCTACGAGAACCTAGAGTTAGAATTAGTAAAATCATTTAACCCGAATAGAAGAGAGATCAGAGCCCCAGAGTATAGGTCGAGGAATAAAAGATCCTTATACCACCCAATGACGACATGGGCCCGTAAGCCGCACAACCCTGTTAGTAAAGTTTTGCAATGTCTAGACTCAACTTCGGCCAAGGAGTTTGGAAGGGGGATTCCTCCAGGCAGTCGGCTTTGATACCAACTTGTGAAGCCCCCATTTCAATCGTACACTAATCATACACCCAAACGTGTACGATCAAGATCAGGGACTCACGAGAAGATATCACAACACAACTCTAAACACAAATAAGTCATACAAGCATCATATTACAAGCCAGGGCCTCGAGGGATTGAATACAAGTGCTTGAACATAAATGAGTCAGCGGAAGCAACAATATCTGAGTACAAACCTAAGTTAAACAAGGTGCCATAAGATGGCTAGCACAAACATGGATACAGATCGAAGAGGCGCATGCCTCCTGCCTGGGATCCTCCTAACTACTCCCGGACGTCAGCGGCCTACACGTAGTAGTGGGCACCGTCGGGGTAGTAGCAGTTGGCGGCGGTGGCGTCTGGCTCCTGGACTCCAACATCTGATCGCAGCATCCGGGTATAGAGGGGGAAAGAGGTAGCAAAGCAACTGTGAGTACTCATCCAAAGTACTCGCAAGACTTACATTAGATCTATACTACATATGCATCGGTAGGGCTGGAATTCGAGCCGAGTCAAGCCAGCTAGGCTCGACTCGCTAGAGCTCGTTTCGTTAACGAGCTAGCTCGACTCGACTCGTTACTATAACAAGCTTAAACCCAAGATTGACTCGACTCGTATAACTCGCGAGCTGGCTCGTTTAGCTTGTTAAGCTCGTTAAAGATATGAACATAAAACCCTCAAAATGATAAAAAAAATGATTATGTATATATTAAACATATATATCACTAAACAATTGTAATTTCCTTGTAATGCATGAGTCTCCTAGGCGGGTGGGTCTTCAATGGCTGGGCCTTGTGTTGTGCGTCTGGAACGTAGGGTGCTGAGTGGCTTATCTTTTTTTGTATTGAGAGTGGCTGATCTTTTGTACAGAGCCTAACGAGTTACACGAGTACTTGTGAGATTGGCTCGTTTAACTTGGTCTATAAACGATCTTAAACTAAAGCTTGGCTCGACTTGTTATTCTTCGAGTTTGAGTCGATTCGAGCCGAGTCACGAGCTACTCGTTTAGCTCGCGAGCTTCGAGCTTTTTTTCTAGCCCTATGCATCGGTATCAACAAAGGGGTAGTATATGTGGACTAAACTGCAAAATGCCAGAATATAGGGGAGAGCTAGTCCTATCTACACTTCTGGCAGCCTCCGTGTTGAAGCATGTAGAAGAGTATAGCAAGTATAGTAACAAGTGACATCGCATAGCATAATCATACCCGGTGATCCTCTCCTCGTCTCCCTGTGGAAGACAGATCACTGGGTTGTATCTGGAACTTGTAAGGGGTGTGTTTTATTAAGTATCTGGTTCTAGTTGTCAAAGGTCGAAGTACAACTCCAAGTCATCCTGTTACCGTGGACACGGCTATTCAAATAGATCAATCTTCCCTGCAGGGGTGCACCACATTACCTGACACACTCGATCGCTCTAGCTGGGCACACTTTCCTGGGTCATGTCCGGCCTCGGAAGATCAACATGTCACAGCCCTACCTAGGCTCAACAGAGAGGCCATCACGCCGGTCTAAATCCTAAGCATGCAGGGGTCTTGGGCCCATCGCCCATTGCACTCCTGTAGGTTGCAAGGGTGGCCAGGATCAGTCCTGGCAACCACTATTACAAAGGCGGTTGCTTTATGCGGACCACCTGGATGTGCACCGCTCGGTCGCTAACGTCTGGAAAGCTTCTGCTGATACTACGATGATGGTTGCCCATATATTGTCCCGCGTGGAGGTTAGTGCGTATAGGTCAATACCAACTCAGATCAAATACCATGATCTCGTTAAGCATGTTAATTGATGCAACCGTGGACGACAACCAGGGACCATGCCCACCTCTTTCCTGGGTGGTCTCAACCCTCCATGTCACCCCGCCACAAGTATCACTCAGGGGGCGTCGGGAACCCAGGTCCACCACTACCTGGATGGAACCACCTATCCCTTCAGCCCCCCCCCCACAGACATTCATGAATAACTCGCGGGTACTCTACGAGCTGACCCGACTTTAGTCACAACATGTATCAAGTATAATATGTATGTATATACCTGTGATCACCTCCCGAGTGATCACAGCCCGATAGTATAGCAAGGCAGACAGACAAGAATGTAGGGCCACTGATGATAAACTAGCATCCTATACTAAGCATTTAAGATAGCAAGTAAGGTATCAACAACAGTAGTAATAAGGACGGGCTATGCAGTAGTATAGGATCAAACCGAAAAGTAACTGCTACACTACTCTAATGCAAGCAGTAGAGAGAATAGGTAGGCGATATCGGGATAATCAAGGGGGTTTTGCTTGCCTGGAAGCTCTGCTGAGAAGGAGGGGGTCATCAACATCGTAGTCGAACAGGACAACAGCGGCATCGGTCTCGAAGTCTATCGGAGAGAAGAGGGGGAAGAAACAATGAATACAATGCAAACATATGCATGACAATGCATGACAAGGCAAATAACGGTGCTAGGTGTGACCTATCGCAGTATTAGGTGATACCGACGAAGGGAGGAAACATCTGGGAAACTATACCCGGAGTTTGGCATTTTTGGACAGATGAAATGAAGGAGGATGGTTGCATGTCCGCTATGCTAGGGACATGTGGCAGACGAACGGAGAGCGTATTCAGATTCGTCACGTTTTTTTGAGCAACTTTCATGTACAAAGTATTTTCATTTGAGTTGCGGATTATTTTATATTAATTTTCAAAGTTTCAATTCATTTTCTAGAATTAACAGTTTAATTTAATATGAAAAACATTTATTATGTCATCATGATGTCAGTGGTCAACATTAATCGTTGACCAGTCAAAATGGCGTGTGGGTCCCGTCTGTCATTGACTGTTCACTAATTAACAGATAACTAGATTAATTAGCAGGTTAATTAAGTTTAATTAGTTAACTAAACAGAATTAATTAATTATTTATTTTATTATTTATTTATTTATTCCATTTTTTAAATCCTTCTATTTTTTGTTCTTTTCTCTAGGGCGTGGGGCCCCAATGTCATAGGCCCAGAGGGGCCTAACAGGCACGAGCGCTAGCGGGCAGCGGGCGCCCGGGTAGGGGCACCCAAAGGGCAAACCCGGGGCGCGGCGAAGGACACCAGGGCGTGGTGGGATGGCTCGCCGGAGCACGACCAGGCAAAGGAGGTGGAGCGGGGGAGGCCAGTGCGGGCGGCGCTATGAGGCAACGGGGGGCAGCGAACGGCGAACGGCAGCGACTGAACGGGGGTGGCGACGACCGCAAGTGGGTGGAGCAAGGGAGGTGGAAACGGTGTGGCTGCGGGGCGGCGAGAAGCGAGCAAAGTCGCGTCGGGGCAGCGGCGAGCAGGGACGGGGCGAGTGCGGCAGCGCGGTGGAGGAGCAGCAGTTGCAGCGGCGAGCGGGCGGTAGGGGTGAGGCGGGGCGCAGGCAGAAGGGCGGGGGACGGGGTAGTGCACGGGGGGCGGGCGCGCGCTGGAGCGCGGGGGAAGCAAGGACGGCACGCACGGGGTGGCCGGTGCGCAGCCCGGTGACCAGGGGCCGCGGGCGAGGCCAGAACGGAGTGCGCGGGTGGGGTGCGCGGGCGGCAAAGGGAAAAGGGCAAGACGGAGGAGTTACTTACCCTCATTGATAGGATGGGGCGTGGCTCGATGGAGCCTTTGGGGAGCAGGATTGGGCCGATAGGCTGGCGACGGGGCGACGGGGCAGCGACGACGTCGGGGCAGATCCCTGCTACCTCTTGAGCATGCGTTGGTTTTCCCTTGAAGAGGAAAGGATGATGCAGCAAAGTAGTGTAAGTATTTCCCTCAGTTTTTGAGAACCAAGGTATCAATCCAGTAGGAGACTACACGCAAGTCCCTCGTACCTGCACGAACAAATAAGAACCTTGCAACCAACGCGATAAAGGGGTTGTCAATCCCTTCACGGCCACTTGCAAAAGTGAGATCTGATAAAGATAATAAGATAAATATTTTTGGTACTTTTGTTGTATAGATTGGAAAATAAAGATTGCAAAATAAAAAGCGGCAGAAATAGCAAGTAGATAGGAAAATAATATGATGGAAGATAGACCCGGGGGCCATAGGTTTCACAAGTGGCTTCTCTCAAGATAGCAAATTCTACGGTGGGTGAACAAATTACTATCGAGCAATTGATAGAAAAGCATATAGTTATGAGAATATCTAGGCATGATCATGTATATAGGCATCACGTTCACGACAAGTAGACCGAAACGATTCTGCATCTACTACTATTACTCCACACATCGACCGCTATCCAGCATGCATCTAGAGTATTAAGTTCATAAGAACAGAGTAACGCATTAGGCAAGATGACATGATGTAGAGGGATAAACTCAAGCAATATGATATAAACCCCATATTTTTATCCTCGGTGGCAACAATACAATACATGCCTTGTTGCCCCTGCTGTCACTGGGAAAGGACACCGCAAGATTGAACCCAAAGCTGAGCACTTCTCCCAATGCAAGAAAGATCAATCTAGTAGGCCAAACCAAACTGATAATTCAAAGAGACTTGCAAAGATATTAAATCATGCATAAAAGAATTCAAAGAAGAATCAAATATCGTTCATAGATAATCTTGATCATAAACCCACAATTCATCGGATCTCGACAAACACACCGCAAAAAGAATTACATCGAATAGATCTCCAAGAGAATCTAGGAGAACTTTGTATTGAGATCTAAAGAGAGAGAAGAAGCCATCTAGCTAATAACTATGGATCCGAAGGTCTGTGGTAAACTACTCACACATCATTGGGGAGGCTATGGTGTTGATGTAGAAGCCCTCCGTGATCGATCCCCCCTCCGGAGGAGCGCCGAAAAAGGCCCCAAGATGGGATCTCACGGGTACAGAAGGTTGCGGCGGTGGAAATAGGGTTTTGTGGTGCCCTCGGATGCTTTCGGGGTATATGAGTATATATATGCGAAAGAAGTAGGTCGGTGGAGCCATGAGGGGCCCATGAGGGTGGGGGCGCGCCTACCCCCTGGTCGCACCCTCCTACCTCGTGGCCGCCTCGTTGCTTCCTTGACGTCCACTCCAAGTCTCCTGGATTGCGTTTGTTCCAAAAATAACTCTCCCGAAGGATTCATTCCATTTGGTATTCCTTTTCTGCGAAACACTGAAATAGGCAAAAAACAGCAAATTGCACTGGGCCTTTGGTTAGTAGGTTAGTCCCAAAAATAATATAAAACTGCATAACAACGCCCATTAAACATCCAAAACAGATAATATGATAGCATGAAACAATCAAAAATTATAGATACGTTGGAGACGTATCAAGCATCCCCAAGCTTAATCCCTGCTCGTCCTCGAGTAGGTAAATGATAAAAACATAATTTTTGATGTGGAATGCTACCTAGCATAATTCTCAATGTAATTTTCTTTATTGTGGCATGAATCTTCAGATCTGAAAGATTCAAGACAAAAGTTTAATATTGACATAAAAATAATAATACTTCAAGCATACTAACAAAGCAATCACGTCTTCTCAAAATAACATGGCCAAAGAAAGCTATCCCTACAAGATCATATAGTCTGGCTATGCTCTATCTTCATCACACAAAGTATTTAATCTTGCACAACCCCGATGTCAAGCCAAGCAATTGTTTCATACTTTTGATGTTCTCAAACTTTTTCGATCTTCACGCAATATATGAGCGTGAGCCATGGACATAGAACTATATGTGGAATAGAATGGTGGTTGTGGAGAAGAAAAAAAGGAGAAGACAGTCTCACATCAACTAGGCGTATCAATGGGCTATGGAGATGCCCATCAATAGATATCAATGTGAGTGAGTAGGGATTGCCATTCAAAGGATGCACTAGAGCTATAAGTGTATGGAAGCTTAACAAAAGAAACTAAGTGGGTGTGCATCCAACTCGCTTGCTCACGAAGACCTAGGGCATTTTGAGGAAGCCCATCATTCAAATATACAAGCCAAGTTTTATAATGTAAAATTCCCACTAGCATATGAAAGTGACAACATAGGAGACTCTCTATATGAAGATCATAGTGCTAGTTTGAAGCACAAGTGTGGTAAAAGGATAGTAACATTGTCCCTTCTCTCTTTTTCTCTCATTTCTCTTTTTTTCCTTTTTTATTTGGGCCTTTTGTCGGCGTTCTGGGAACGGGGGCCCCCAGACTTGCCTGCCTGTGGCCCATGGCATGCCTGTGCAAGCGGGCCTATACGGCCCATCTTCACCAACAAACATTCAAGACCCTCGCGAGGGGTGAAGCCTCGTGAGGCGGACGACACAAGACCTCCTCAGGAGCGGCCTCACCAGGCCGGCTCGTGAGGGGCGGAGAAATCAAGGCAAGGCAAACCTCGCGAGGTTCCAATGACGTGAGCCATGATGATCGAGACCAGGCTGGCACCAGCGCGCATAGTGTCCTTGTTTCCTCTTTGGTGCTAAGGAGGCAAGCGCAGGCGAAGAGTACCGAGGCGTCAAGCAAAGGTTTCCATATCGGTGCAACGAGACCAAGACTAGTAGGACGGCAAGACGGAGGTCACCATGGAGCCCAAGGCGGCGTCACCACCAGAGCCTTTGGCAGGCGAAGACTGCTTTTGTCAGGATAACTTGTACTAGCTGTCCCCTTTCAAATTGGTCGTTGTTGGCTCCCTTCCCGCTCAATATTTGGGGAGAGGACCAGGGCCTCTATAAATAGGATTAGCCACCACACTAGGAGGCAACTAAAACGGAGGGGGCAAACAAACAGAGCCTCAGCCATCTCATCTTGGACTAGATCCAACCCATCCACACATCCACCAAGCACAAGAACACCTCGCCTCAGGAGGCTGTTCTTCCCCTTGTACTGTTCATCCTCAGCCCAAGAGGCAATCCACCACACAACACTGGAGTAGGGTATTACACCACAACGATGGCCCGAACCAGTATAAATCTTCTGTCCCTTGTGTTGCGAGTTCGTCGAGCTTGACTTAGAGATCATGGCGAGGTTGAGGGCGTGAGTTGGTAGGGGGAGAAATTCGCGCTCACCCCAGTGTTCAAACCTTAAGGGTTTTCCCAGAACCTGAGATCCGACATTTGGGCGCCAGGTAGGGGTGCGCCGAAGCTTTCCTTCCGTCGCTCCGCGTCCCGTCGCTTCGTCACCTCCATGTCGGATGCTCGCCGAGCTCGTGCTGAGCGTCGGGCCGCCCTCGCCGCCCGCGTCGTTCAGACGGCTCCCGTCGGCGGGCCACCCCGTCGTTCTCCGTCGCCTGTCGCCAACGCCGTCACCGGCCCGGCGGGGAACGAGCAGCAAGCCTCCTCACTGCACCCCTCGGTGCGGCGAGACGGCCGCACCGCCACTCCATTGCTGACCACGGCCGGCCTGTCGTCTCACACCTGTCGCGCTCCCCAAACGCGCATGCCGCGCTGTGCATGGTGCGCGAACTCCTGCGCTACCGCCCCATCGACAACCTCTACAAGGACTGGCTCGACCGCATCGCCGAGCTTGTCAGCGCCATAGGGGGCTCCCCTATGTCGTCCCTCTCGCTGCCTCGCCCTCCGCCAGCTGGGAGCGACGTGGATCATGGAGCGCCTCCACCACCTCTGCCCCAAGACGGCGCCCTGGCACAAAGGCATGTGGCCCCCCGATGTGACCCACCGTGCCGGGCGCCTGTACGCGAAGAAGGAAGCTGCCAAGAAGTTCCTCGTCCGCAAGAAAACGCTCCTGCGCTCCCAGCGCCGCTGCGGTAAGACCATGCACCGCCTGTGATGGCGGTGCGAGGGCGTCAAGGCCAGGCTCCGCATCAGCAAAGGGTCCCGGTGGCCACCGCGGGCTGCCGCACTTTCACCCCCGAGCTGTGCAGCGTCGCATGGCCAGGCAAGTTCAAGCCAGACCTGCCTCCGCACTACGACGGCACCCCTGACCCCATGGAGTTCCTGCAGCTCTACGAGCTGAGCATCGAGGCGGCCAATGGCGACGAGAAAGTCATGGCGAACTGGTTCCCCATGGCTCTCAAGGATGGCGCACGCTCGTGGCTCCTGAACCTGCCTCCAGGCTCCATCTCTTCCTCGAATGAGATGCGCGACCACTTTGTTGCCAACTTCCAGGGCACTCGCGACCGCCCTCCGACCACGGGTGACCTGCGCCGCGTCAAGCAACAACTAGGGGAAACCCTCCAGAAGTACATCCAGCGTTTCAACAACGTTTGTCTCAAGATCCCCAAGGTGACGGACGAGGCCATCATCTCTACGTTCTCCGATGGCGTCCACGACATCAAGATAAAAGAGGAGCTCACCATCCACGAGGAGCTGTGCACATCCCTGGAGCTGTTCAACCTGACGACCAAGTACGCAAGGGCTGAGGAAGGCCTCCTTTCCCTTCTCGAGCTCCCATCTGCCGACCTGGAGGAGAAGAAAGCCAAGGCCAAGGACGTGAAGCGCAAGGGAGCGGCCGTACTCGCAGCAGAGCCATACACGAAGCGCGGCAGGGACCAGCCTGAGTCATCCAAGAGCAGCCGACTGTTCTGCGCCTTCCACAACGTGCATAGCCACAACACCAACGATTGTCAAGAGCTCAGGGCCATTCGCGACGGACGCTTTGGTCGACGCCTCGAGCGCAACGACCGAGGCTACGGCCAAGGAGAAGGACGTGGTGGAGGACGCTGGGATGACCGGGGCCCACGCCAGGAGTGGCACGACGAGACTCGTGAGGACCGCTGGCAGGATCAGCCTCGCGAAGGTGTCTGGAGGAATCAGCCTCGCGAGGACCGTCCTCAGGGCAATGCTGGGCTTCCTACACTGCCGCCACCACCAAGAAGGAACGATGACCACCACCAAGACGAGGGGGCTGGGGGCTTCCAGGAGCCGCGCACTATCGCCTGCATCTTGGGCGGAGCTCAAGCCCCAGCCTCACAGCGTATCTTCAAGCAGTTTGCTCGCGAGGTGAACGTAGCCCTTCCCAAGCTCAAGGCTACACGCCCGCTCTGGTGGTCCAAGTGCGCTATTACCTTCAGCTCGGCAGACTAGCTCAAGTGCGCGGCCACCGCTGGTGCTCTCCCGATGCTTTGCTCACCCATCATCAGCAACGTGCAAGTCACCAAGACTCTCATCGACGGCGGCGCAGGGCTTAATGTTTTGTTCGTCAAGATGTTCGACAACCTTCAAGTGTCCTATGATCAGCTTCAGCCTACCAAGCCTTTCTCAGGATTGACCGACGGCTCCACCACCCCGATAGGTCAGGCCCGCCTCCCAGTCACCTTCGGACAGCGCGACAACTATCGCACCGAGCTCATCGATTTTGATGTCACCCACATCCGCCTGTCGTACAATGCCATCCTCGGGTATCCAGCCCTGGCTAAGTTCATGGCGGTGACCCACCATGGCTACAACGTCCTCAAGATGCCAGGAAGCGGCGGAATCATCACGGTCCCGTGCGAAGAAAGAGACGCAGTGTGCTCCCTCGAGCGTGCCTTCCAAGATGCAACAATCGACGACCCCAACAGCAAGGGCGAGTACCCTCCTGAGGCCATCCCCAAGAAGAAGAAGCACCTACTCCATACTGGGCCTCAGGAGAATGGCACCGCAAGTGGTGCCACGTCAGGATCAGCGCCCGCACATGGGGCGCCTCCCTCTGTCGCATAGGAAGGTGTGCCCGGCGCCCTCCTCGGGCAGGGCTCGGGGGCTCTCTTCTGGAGGGCCTCAGACCTTGCCAACATTACGAGGGAGGCGCTCGGGCACCATTTGGAGGCGTCCTTCGTGGCACGTTTCCCTCAGGAGGACACAGGGCGAGGAGTGCCCAGCGCTCAGGAGTTCATTACCAAGACAACTCAGGAGCTTCAGGAAGCAAGAGCGATTTGCGGCGACCGCCGCCCACCAGGCATTGCTCCCCACCCAGGCAAGGGTGGTGAGCTGCGCGTATGCATCGGCATCCCAGGGCTCAACAGGGCCGTGTCTCAGGAGCTCTTCTGGCCTTCGCGTGTGGGACGCTGCGAGGGCCCACTGCACAGCTATGTTCGCATGCCATTCGGCCTGCCAAGCGTGGCTGCTACCTTCCAGCGCAACCTGCAGAGCGTCATGGCGGGTCAGGAGGACATGCATCATGCAGTCCTGGTGGAGATGGCGACGGTCCTCAAGGAACGGCCGGGACCCCTGGAGCCTCCCGAGGCTCAGGGCCCCGGTGGCTCGTGAGGAGCAACCCCTTGACCGCGTACCTGCAGCTGCCCCAACACCCCTTCATCAACAGAATCAGGTGACATTTTCCAAGTTTATTTAGCTGGGAGCACCCTCAGGGCTACATCATTCTCAGGCCGCATGGGTCCATCCCTGTGGCATGTATCCCTTCTTGTTTATGTCTTTAGCTTACCTTGTTGGGGGCGCCCCTCAGGCTGCATCATCCCCAAACCGCTCGGGCCTGACCTAGTGGCATGTATCTCCCCTGCGTTTACTTGAGCCAGTTTGCTTTCCATGCTTAAATCTATCTATGGTTATCACCTTCTTAATTGTCACCTACCATGGGAGCCGCGCGCCAATCGTCTTTCTTCGGGATCCTTTGCATGAGAAGGCTAGGCACGGCGTCTGTGCTCGGGCACGTCCCTGCAGCATCGATAAATCTAACGGCTGAGCTCTGTCTGGCGGGCCGGTCCCGTTCATGTCACCTCCTGGGGCCATTGGTGATTGGCCTTCTCACGCGATAGCCTCAGGAAATCCACTCGGCGCGGGTTTTCTAACCATCTCACAGGAACACCACAGCGAACAAGAATCAAGACCAGGCGCAACCCGCCTTGAGGTAGGGCCTCGTGAGTCCCGTGCTGGCTCAGAGTTCCCGGATACACCTCCTCCAGCCCTACCGTGCAAGTCACGTGTCAGGGCGGGGTTGTACACGCCCCGGGGGCTCTCCGCAGTAGGGAGTCCCCTTCCACAAGCCGACAACGGACGGGCGATCACCGTGGTGATTTGTTCCCCTCCTCGCGCTAACCTGCAGGAACTCCCTGAGGACTACAGCAGGCGGTACCATGGACTCTCTCTCTTCTCCCATGCGATTCACTTGCGCGTTAAAAGGGGGGCTCCTGAGCATCGCGACTCAGGAGGTCTTACTGACTCTCCAGCCCTCACCCCCTGGCCTTGACCACGGCATCATGACCTGGCATACCAGCGGTAGCTGAGCTCGCTCGAGGGCCGGGACATGAGGACGCAGAGCACTCAGGAGAGCATGGTGAAGAGGGGGAGGCTCGCACGGGCCTAACCTAGCTACCCAGCAGTGGTCGACGCCCAAGTCTGGCGCAACACGAGGAACCAGCTCCGGAACGCCAAGATAAGTCTTGTACCTGGACCGACCCAGCGCTACGGCATAAGATCCTCGCCTTTTCGCTGCCCTGCTGCGGCAACGTCGCCTCCCTTTCCCATCCTCAGGTAGCTGCTTGCACGCTAAAGGGGACCTCTTGAGCATCGTGCCTCAGGAGCTCTTACTGGACCTCGGGCCGCTCACCTCCTGGCCTTGACCACGGCATCGTGACCTGGCATACCAGCGACGGCTGAAGCCTGCCTGGGGACCGGGACCTATCGGCGTAGAGCACCAAGTTGTCGCGGGGTTGGAAAGGGGAGATCTAGCCTCAGGAGGACGTGCGTTCGCAAATTTTCATAATAAGGACGATATGAACAAAGGACATTACAGACGGTTTACACGCCCCCGCGGGGTCCATTTCGATTCCTCGCAGGGAACAAAAGGAAAGGAATCCCTAGGAGCTCTATCTACACACATCGGACGTCACCGACGCCATCATCAACAGTGGGCCACGAGAGGCTGGCGCCAACCTCATCCAGATCAGCAGCGGCCAGCCGCTGCAGCCCTGCTCCAGGCTCGGCGAGAGCTTGGGGGCACGTAGCTGTCGTCGCTCGTCTCCGGAGACTCCACGAGCTCGGGAGAGTCGCTAGACCACCAGGAGTCACCGCTGTCGCTGGAGGAGCTGCAGGCGAGGCCTGGCGCAGGCCCGACGCCCACCGCTACGCCGTCCTAGCGACCTCCTTCAGGGCAGCACTCCAAGCGGCAGCCTTCCTCGTCGAAGACCTTGAAGAACAGCGTGGAGGCGTCGTCATACTCGAAGTAGATGGCGAGGGCGTCGTTCGCACGGCAGGCTCGGGCGATCTCGCCCCTGCCTCAAGTCATGAAGATCCTCCCGGAGGCGACGGCCTCAACTTCCGCTCCAGTTGTTGGGGCGTCGTAGTCGGCGCGCTGCAGCCAAAGCTCGAGAGGGCCTCTCGGCGGCATCTCAGTGGTGAATAACTGCGGAAGGCGAATCCAAGTGCTCGGGGGCAACACCGCCCACAACATGAACTCGCGTGAGGAGTCCGCAGCATGGACCCCTAGGGCGACGGCGTGCGCCTCCGCGGCACGGCGGCCACGACCCTGGCATGAGCGGCGGTGCTCATCGCTCCTCCCTCCGGAATCATCGGCGTGAGCATACAAGGGCAACGGGTACCCAGGAGGCGGCCTTTCGTACCATGGTCGCGATACCACCGGCCTCACGACCATCTTGCGACGATGGGGCCTCCTCTTCTTCGGCGGGAGCAGCTCAGGCTCGTTGAGGAGAGCCTTGCCTTTCTCTGCAGCCGAGAACCTCCGAATCGGCGCCATGACTGCACCAGCAAGGAGTGGAGCAAGGAAGGAGAAGAAGAGGGAGAGGTAGATCAATGACTCGTCAAGTTGGGAAGTTGCCGAGACAACATGGGGAAGCGGAGATGCCCATGACCAATCAACAGCCACGCGTAGACCAAGGCCGCAGGCTATTGGGGCCCGCGGCGCTCCACACTTGCCCTTTGGCTTCGCCTCGAAGCCAAGCCCGAGCGAGCCTTGGGCCCGGGGGCTACTGTCGGTCTTCTGGGAATGGGGGTCCCCGGACTTGCCTGCCTGCGGCCCACGGCGTGGCTCTGCAAGCGGTCCTGTATGGCCCATCTTCACCAACAAGCATTCAAGACCCTCGCGAGGGGCCAAGCCTCGCGAGGCGGACGACACAAGACCTCCTCGGGAGCGGCCTCACCAGGCCGGCTCGCGAGGGGCAGAGAGATCAAGGCAAGGCAAACCTTGCGAGGTTCCAATGACGTGAGCCATGACGATCGAGACCAGGCAGGCGCCAGCGTGCACAGTGTCCTTGTTTCCTCTTTGGTGCTAAGGAGGCAAGCGCAGGCGAAGAGTACCAAGGCGTCAAGGAAAGGTTTCCATATCGGTGCAACGAGACCAAGACCAGCAGGGCGGCAAGACAGAGGTCACCATGGAGCCCAAGGCGGCGTCACCACCACAGCCTTTGGCAGGCGAAGACTGCTTTTGTCAGGATAACTTGTACTAGCTGTCCCCTTTCAAATTGGTCGTTGTTGGCTCCCCTCCCGCTCAATATTTGGGGAGAGGACCAGGGCCTCTATAAATAGGATTAGCTACCACAGTAGGAGGCAACTAAAATAGAGGGGGCGAACAAACAGAGCCTCAGCCATCTCATCTTGGACTAGATCCAACCCATCCACACATCCACCAAGCACAAGAACACCTTGACTCAGGAGGCTATTCTTCCCCTTGTACTGTTCATCCTCAGCCCAAGAGGCAATCCACCACACCACACTGGAGTAGGGTATTACACCACAATGGTGGCCCGAACCAGTATAAATCTTGTGTCCCTTGTGTTGCGAGTTCGTCGAGCTTGACTTAGAGATCGTGGCGAGGTTGAGGGCGTGAGTTGGTAGGGGGAGATCTTCGCGCGCACCCTAGTGTTCGAACCTTAAGGGTTTTGCCGAAACCCGAGATCCGACACTTTTTCCCCTTTTTATGGCCTCCTTTTGTTTCTTTTCTCTTCTTTTTTCTTTTCGTCCGGAGTCTCATCCCGACTTGTGGGGGAATCATAGTATCCATCATCCTTTCCTCACTTGGGACAATGCTCTAATAATGATGATCGTCACACTTTTATTTACTTACAACTCAAAAATTACAACTCGATACTAGATCAATATATGACTCTATGTGAATGCCTCCGGCGGTTTACTAGGATGTGTGCTACCTCTTGAGCTTGCGTTGGTTTTCCCCGAAGAGGAGAGGATGATGCAACAGAGTAGCGTAAGTATTTCCCTCAGTTTTTGAGAACCAAGGTATCAATCCAGTAGGAGGCCATGCTCAAGTCCCTCGTACCTGCACAAAACGATAGCTACTCGCAACCAACGCGATTAGGGGTTGCCAATCCCTTCACGGTCACTTACGAGAGTGAGAATTGATAGATAGTATTTTTGGTATAGAGATGCAAAGTGAAAAGTAAAAGGCAAAGTAAAAAAAGCAAAGCAAGATTAAAGTGATGGAGATTGATATGATGAGAATAGACCCGGGGGCCATAGGTTTCACTAGTGGCTTCGCTCAAGAGCATAAGTATTCTACGGTGGGTGAACAAATTACTGTTGAGCAATTGACATAATTGAGCATAGTTATGAGAATATCTAGGCATGATCATGTATATAGGCATCACGTCCGTGACAAGTAGACCGAAACGATTCTGCATCTACTACTATTACTCCACTCATCGACCGCTATCCAGCATGCATCTAGAGTATTAAGTTAAAAACAGAGTAACGCTTTAAGCAAGATGACATGATGTAGAGAGATAAATTCATGCAATATGAAATAAACCCCATCTTGTTATCCTCGATGGCAACGATACAATATGTGCCTTGCTGCCCCTTCTGTCACTGGGAAAGGACACTGCAAGATCAAACCCAAAGCTAAGCACTTCTCCCATGGCAAGAAAAACCAATCTAGTAGGCCAAACCAAACTGATAATTCGAAGAGACTTGCAAAGATAACCAATCATACATAAAAGAATTCAGAGAAGATTCAAATATTATTCATAGATAGACTTGATCATAAACCCACAATTCATCGGTCTCAACAAACACACCGCAAAAAAGAAGAAGATTACATCGAATAGATCTCCACGAGAGAGGGGGAGAACTTTGTATTGAGATCCAAAAAGAGAGAAGAAGCCATCTAGCTACTAACTATGGACCCGAAGGTCTGAGGTAAACTACTCACACTTCATCGGAGAGGCTATGATGATGTAGAAGCCCTCCGTGATGACGGCCCTCTCCGGCGGAGCTCCAGAACAGACCCCAAGATGGGATCTCGTGGATACAGAAAGTTGTGGCGGTGGAATTAGGTTTTTGGCTCCATCTCTGTTCGTTTGGGGGTACATAGGTATATATATAGGAGGAAGAAGTACGTCGGTGGAGCTTCGGTGGGCCCACGAGGGTGGGGGCGCGCCCCCTACCTCGGGCCCACCTCGAAGCATCCTTGGCGTAGGGTCCAAGTCTCCTGGGTCATATTCGGTGAGAAAATCACATTCCCGAAGGTTTCATTTCGTTTGGACTCCGTTTGATATTCCGTTTCTTCGAAACACTGAAATAGGCAAAAAACAACAATTCTGGGTTGGGCCTCCGGTTAATAGGTTAGTCCCAAAAATAATATAAAAGTGGAAAATAAAGCCCAATATAGTCCAAAACTGTAGATAATATAGCATGGAGCAATCAAAAATTATAGATACGTTGGAGACGTATCAATGTGCAATGAATCAAGAGTGACATGTATGAAAGAATTATAAAGGTGGCTTTGCCACAAATACGATGTCAACTACATAATTATGCAAAGCAATATGACAATGATGTAACGTGTCATAACAAATGGAATGGTGGTAAGTTGCATGGCAATATATCTCGGAATGGCTATGGAAATGCCATAATAGGTAGGTATGGTGGCTATTTTGAGGAAGGTATATGGTGGGTGTATGATACCGGCGAAAGGTGCACGGTATTAGAGAGGCTAGCAATGGTGGAAGGGTGAGAGTGCGTATAATCCATGGACTCAACATTAGTCATAAAGAACTCGCATACTTATTGCAAAAATCTATTAGTTATCGAAACAAAGTACTAGGCGCATGCTCCTAGGGGGATAGATTGGTAGGAAAATACCATCGCTCGTCCCCAACCACCACTCATAAGGAAGACAATCAATAAATAAATCATGCTCCAACTTCATCACATAACAGTTCACCATACGTGCATGCTACGGGAATCACAAACTTTAGAACAAGTATTTCTCAAATTCACAACTAATCAACTAGCATGACTCTAATATCACCATCTTCATATCTCAAACAATCATAAAGAATCAAACTTCTCATAGCATTCGATGCACTTTATATGATAGTTTTTATTATACCCAACTTGGATGTTCATCACATTAGGACTAATTTTATAGCCAAGGCAAATTATCATGTTGTTCTATAAGACTCTCAAAATAATATAAGTGAAGCATGAGATATCAATAGTTTCTATAAAATAAAAACACCACCGTGCTCTTAAAAAGATATAAGTGAAGCACTAGAGCAAAATTATCTAGCTCAAAAGATATAAGTGAAGCACATAGAGTATTCTAATAAATTCTGATTCATGTGTGTGTCTCCAAAAGGTGTGTACAGCAAGGATGATTGTGGTAAACTGATAAGCAAAGACTCAAATCATACAAGACACTCTAAGCAAAACACATATCATTTGGTGAATAAAAATATAGCCTCAAGTAAAATTACCGATGGACGAAGACGAAAGAGGGGATGCCTTCCGGGGCATCCCCAAGCTTAGGCTTTTGGTTGTCCTTGAATTTTACCTTGGGGTGCCATGGGAATCCCCAAGATTAGGCTCTTGCCACTTCTTTTTCCAAAATCCATCAAATCTTTACCCAAAACTTGAAAACTTCATAACATAAAACTCAACAGAAAATCTCATGAGCTCCGTTAATATAAGAAAACAAACCACCACTTCAAGGTACCGTAGTGAACTCATTATTTATTTATATTGTTATTAAACCTACTGTATTCCAACTTCTCTATGGTTCATACCCCCCGATACTAGCCATAGATTCATCAAAATAAGCAAACAACACACGAAAAACAGAATCTGTCAAAAACAGAACAGTCTGTAGTACTCTGTAGGTTTCGAATACTTCTGTAACCCCAAAAATTCTGAAATAAATTGGTGGACGTGAGTAATTTGTCTATTAATCATCTCCAAAAATAATCAACCTAATCGCACTCTCCAGTAAAAAATGGCTGCTAATCTCGTGAGCGCTAAAGTTTCTGTTTTTTACAGCAAGATCGCAAAGACTTCCCCCAAGTCTTCCCAAAGGTTCTACTTGGCACAAATACTAATTAAAAACATAAAACCACATCTAAACAGAAGCTAGATGAATTATTTATTACTAAACAGGAACAAAAAGCAAGAAAATAAAATAAAATTGGGTTGCCTCCCAACAAGCGCTGTCGTTTAACGCCTCTAGCTAGGCATAATAGCAAGAATAGATCTAGGTATTGTCATCTTTGGTATGCAATTCTTCAGTAGAACACTTATAACCCTTAGAAGTTTCCTTGTTTTTATTAATGATCAAACTCCTAGGCAAAAATCAAGAAATTCATTTGTAGCAAAAGGTTCCTTAATGATAGCGAAAAAGTTGGGGTGAACACTTATTGCTTTGAGATCCGCATTTTCCTTACTAGAAGATTCACCTTTATTTTAGGCACATACATAAACTTGGCAACTCTAGTAGTAGGAGGATTTGGAGTATTTTTCACGGAAGAAAAGGCTGACCCTAAGTTGGTAATAATATCCTCAAGTTTATCAATTCTTGTGGAATCTTGATCTATCTTTTTGTTAAGTATGGGTTATTTTTCTTTAAAGTTTTTCAGAGTAACTCCTACCTTAGATCCATATTGGGTGATCTGGTTGTGGATCTTTTTATCCAAATTCTCAATCAACTCTACAGTGGCAACTTTATTTTCAATAATTTCAAGCCTTTGCATCACATGTTCCAAAGTTAAAATAGTTCCATTAACCAAGAGAGGTGGTGGCCCAAACAAATCTATCATAGCATTATAAGAATCAAAAGTATGGCTATCCAAGAAATTCCCTCCAGTAATGGTATCAAGAATATATCTATTCCAAGGGGTGATGCCTACATAAAAATTGCGAAGAAGAACGGAAGTGGATTGCTTCCTAGTGGATCTATTCTGAGCATTGCAAATTATATACCAAGCATCTTTTAAATTTTCTCCCTCCCTTTGTTTAAAATTAAGAACTTCATGATCGGGAGTACTAACGATGATAGGAGGGCTAGCCATGATAGCAAAACCAATGATCTAACAAACAGACACACAAGAAGCAAGAAAGAGGGTGAACGAAAAAGAAGGCGAATAAAACGGCAAAGGTGAAGTGGGGGAGAGGAAAACGAGAGGCAAATGGCAAATAATGTAATGCGAGGGATAAGAGTTTGTGATGGGTACTTGGTATGTCTTGACTTGTGCGTAGATCTCCCCGGCAACGGCGCCAGAAATCCTTCTTGCTACCTCTTGAGCATGTGTTGGTTTTCCCTTGAAGAGGAAAGGGTGATGCAGCAAAGTAGCGTAAGTATTTCCCTCAGTTTTTGAGAATCAAGGTATCAACCCGGTAGGAGACTACACGCAAGTCCCTCGTACCTGCACAAACAAATAAGAACCTTCCAACCAACGCGATAAAGGGGTTGTCGATCCTTTCACGACCACTTGCAAAAGTGAGATCTGATAAAGATAATAAGATAAATATTTTTGGTACTTTTGTTGTATAGATTGGAAAATAAAGACTGCAAAGTGAAAAGCGGCAGAAATAGCAAGTAGATAGGAAAATAATATGATGGAAGATAGACCTGGGGGCCATAGGTTTCACTAGTGGCTTCTCTCAAGATAGCAAATTCTACGGTGGGTGAACAAATTACTGTCGAGCAATTGATAGAAAAGTGCATAGTTATGAGAATATCTAGGCATGATCATGTATATAGGCATCATGTCTGCGACAAGTAGACCGAAACGATTCTGCATCTACTACTATTACTCCACACATCGACCGCTATCCAGCATGCATCTAGAGTATTAAGTTCGTAAGAACAGAGTAACGCATTAGGCAAGATGACATGATGTAGAGGGATAAACTCAAGCAATATGATATAAACCCCACCTTTTTATCCTCGATGGCAACAATACAATATGTGCCTTGCTGCCCCTCCTGTCACTGGGAAATGACACCGCAAGATTGAACCCAAAGCTAAGCACTTCTCCCATTACAAGAAAGATCAATCTAGTAGGCCAAACCAAACTAATAATTTGAAGAGACTTGCAAAGATATTAAATCATGCATAAACCAATTCAGAGAAGAATCAAATATTGTTCATAGATAATCTTGATCATAAACCCACAATTCATCGGATCTCGAAAAACACACCGCAAAATTAATTACATCGAATAGATCTCCAAGATAATCGAGGAGAACTTTGTATTGAGATCCAAAGAGAGAGAAGAAGCCATCTAGCTAATAATTATGGCCCCGAAGGTCTGTGGTAAACTACTCACACATGATCGGAGAGGCTATGGTGTTGATGTAGAAGCCCTCCGCGATCGATTCCCCCCCTCCGACGAAGCGCCGGAAAAGGCCCGAAGATGGGATCTCACGGGTACAGAAGGTTGCGGCGGTGGAAATAGGGTTTCGTGGTGCCCTCGGATGTTTTTGGGTTATATGAGTATATATAGGCGAAAGAAGTAGGTCGGTGGAGCCATGAGGGGCCCACGAGGGTGGGGGCGCGCCTACCCCCCTGGGCGCGCCCTCCTACCTCGTGGTCGCCTTGTTGCTTCCTTGACGTCCACTCCAAGTCTCCTGGATTGCATTTGTTCCAAAAATAACTCTCCCAAAGGTTTCATTCCGTTTGGTATTCCTTTTCTGCGAAACACTGAAATAGGCAAAAAAAATAGCAAATTGCACTCGGCCTTTGGTTAGTAGGTTAGTCCCAAAAATAATATAAAAGTGCATAACAAAGCCCATTAAACATCCAAAACAGATAATATAATAGCATGAAACAAACAAAAATTATAGATACGTTGGAGACGTATCAATCCCCCCCCCTGATCCAGATCGGGAGGAGGCAAAGAGAGTGAGGGGGCAAAGGGGATCGGGGGTTAGGGTTTCCCCACGGGTGGGGGTTATGGAGGGGGGGTGGGCGCCAGCTGGGCTATGTGGCCTGGTGGCCCCGTTGGGCCGAACAGCCCACGGGGAGGGGGGTTTGGATTTCCCCCCTTTTGTTTTCTATTTATTTTCCTTTTACTGTTTTGTTTTATTTTAGTTTTATAAAACAGAAAAGTTGTACCTAAAATAGTATCACTAATTATACCTCTGTTACAAAAAATTTAAACCCCAAATAAAATAGTTTAACATTTTATAAATAATAAAAGGCATTTATTAAATTGGTTATGCTGTTTTTTTATTTATTTTAGAGCATTTAAACATTTTATAAAAATATGGATTATCCATGGTAATTACTTATGATTTATTTGTCACCTTTTAGAACATTTTAGTTTTAATGTTTGAAAACTTTTACCATTTGATTTGATTTAGAATTTAAATTCGAACAGGATTTGAATCATTGCGAGATTTACAATAGTAAACATGGTGATATGGCATCACTAGTAGAGGGTTACTGTAGCTTAATTATCCGAGCATTACAAGGGAAGCCAGAGCAGAGGTCGGTCGGCGCCCAACATCACTAAGCAAGGGAGGGAGCCCACGACGTCCGCCACCGCGCGCGGGATAAAGCTGAAGGAAATATGCCCTAGAGGCAATAATAAAGTTGTTATTTATATTTCCTTATATCATGATAAATCTTTACTATTCATGCTAGAATTGTATTAACCGGAAACTTAGTACATGTGTGAATACATAGAGAAAACAGAGTGTCCCTAGTATGCCTATACTTGACTAGCTTGTTAATCAAAGATGGTTAAGTTTCTTGACCATAGACATGTGTTGTCATTTGATGAACGAGATCACATCATCAGAGAATGATGTGATGGACAAGACCCATCCGTTAGCTTAGCATAAATGATCGTTTAGTTTTACTGCTATTGCTTTCATCATGACTTATACATGTTCCTCTGACTATGAGATTATGCAACTCCCGAATACCGGAGGAACACCTTGTGTGCTATAAAACGTCACAACGTAACTGAGTGATTATAAAGATGCTCTATAGGTGTCTTCGATGGTGTTTGTTGAGTTGGCATAGATCGAGATTAGGATTTGTCACTCCGATTGTCGGAGAGGTATCTCTGGGCCCTCTCGGTAATGCACATCACTATAAGCCTTGCAAGCAATGTGACTAATGAGTTAGTTGTGAGATGTTGCATTACGGAACGAGTAAAGAGACTTGCTGGTAATGAGATTGAACTAGGTATGATGATACCAACGGTCGAATCTTGGGCAAGTAACATACCGATGACAAAGGGAACAACGTATGTTGTTATGCGGTTTGACCGATAAAGATCTTCGTAGAATATGTAGGAGCCAATATGAGCATCCAGGTTCCGCTATTGGTTATTGACCAGAGATGTGTCTCGGTCATGTCTACATAGTTCTCGAACCCGCGTAGGGTCCGCACACTTAACGTTCGATGACGATTTGTATTGTGAGTTATGTGATTTGATGTACCGAAGGTTGTTCGGAGTCCCGGATGAGATCACAGACATGACAAGAGTCTCGAAATGATCAAGACGTAAAGATCGATATATTGGAAGGCTATATTCGGACATCGGAAAGGTTCCGAGTGATCCAGTTATTTTTCGGAGTATCGAAGAGTTCCGGGAATTCACCGGGGGAAGTAGTGGGCCTTAATGGGCCATACGGGAAAGGAGAGAAGGGCCTCAAGGGGTGCCCCCCCTCTCTCTCTTTCCTTCTCCCTCTCCTACTCCTTCCCTCTCTCCCCTCTTGGAAAAGGAAGGGGACTCCAACTAGGATTGGGAATCCTAGTTGGACTCCCCCTATAGGCGCGCCCCTCCTAGGTCGGCCTCCTCTTCCCCCCTCCTTTATATACGTGGGCAGGGGGCATCCCAAAGGCACTCCAAGATTTTTCTTAGCCGTGTACGGTGCCCCCTCCACAGTTACACACCTCAGTCATATCGTCGTAGTGCTTAGGCGAAGCCCTGCGCCGGTAACTTCATCATCACTGTCGACACATCGTCGTGCTGACGGAACTCTCCTTCGGCCTCAACTGGATCAAGAGCCCGAGGGACATCATCGAATTGAACGTGTGTTGAACGTGGAGGTGCCGTGCGTTCGGTACTTGGATCGGTTGGATCACGAAGACGTTCGACTACATCAACCGCGTTACTAAACGCTTCCGCTTTCGGTCTACGAGGGTACGTAGACACACCCTCCCATCTCGTTGCTATGCATCTCCTAGATAGATCTTGTGTGATCGTAGGAAAATTTTGAAATACTATGTTCCCCAACAAAAGTCGCCCCGCCGCTGCCTACACCATGCGGCCTTTGGCCGACGAGGCCACCGGCGGCGGCGAGGGAGGGGCGGGGGCGGGGCGAGGGGAGGGGAGGGGGCTGCGGCGCTAGGGTTCCCTCTCGGGGGCGCCCGCGGGAGCGTCTAGGGAGGGGAGGGGAGTCAGGTGGATCCCGAAGTTTTGATTATATATGCAATAAAAAATTTAAAAGGCCGTTGCAACGCACGAGTATTCTACTAGTGTGTGTCTATATATACATACATATATATAGGACAGCACTATTCTAATCTTGGGATTAGAATAGTTATTTGGATCACAACAGCCCTATATAGGGCCCGAAGACAGGTTCCCTAACTTCCCGGAACTGCCGGCCCGGCCCGACAAAATCCCACCTGGACCCCGATCCCGATCGAGCCCCCCCCCTCGCTCCTCCCCTCGATCCCCGGCCTCCGTCGTGATTTGCCCGCCGAAAATCCTCCGGATCCAGCACCTCCCATCCTTCTCCAGATCCTGGCCGGCCGGATCGAGCTCTGCCCCCTCCGACTCCACCTCCTGCCTGACCGCCGGCGCGGGCGAGCGAGCGACGGCGGACGCCGGCGCGAGGGAGCCCGCGTCGCCTGGAGGCGGCGAAGCCGCCGGACTTTCTGCCACTAACATCCATGGACTTCCGGAAGCCTCCTCCTCGGTCCATTGTCACCGTCCAACGGCTTAGCAGTGCTCATGACGGCCAAGGCGCAACCTATGGCGAACAGCGCGCCCAAGGAAGCATCTCGGCGGCGGAGGCCGCATCCGTGGCACCTTCAAATCTAAGAACGGTATATGAATTTCCTCCCTAATCTTGTGGACTCCTTCAATCTTCCCTTACCTGACCTTCTTGCTTCATGCAGGTGAACTTCGCGCCCTATGAAAGACATGGATTGCCATGCGGTTCCTCTCCTAGCTCTCCAACAAATTGCTCTCAAGGTGGCCTATCAGCTACTGGAAAAAGGTTGGCCGAACTTCTAGCCAGGGTATGGTTGAACTTCTTCCTTCTGTTTGTTATTTTCTTACAGCCATGTGAAGTTCAGGTGGTGTGTGAGCATCAGTCCAGGCTACAAACAGTAGAAAATCTGCCTGCTTTTCACATTCACATGTGAAAAGCCATGTGAAGTTCAACAAGTAAGTGTGTTAGAGTTTAGGTTGGTATGTATCTGGTTCTGTGCAAAAAAATAAAAGGAAAATAGAACATGCATGTGATCTCACATGAAGGTCAGGTTGGTATGCACTAGTGGTTCAACCATTCAAACTCATGAAGGTTCAGGTTTTTTAACTGTAGACAGTATTTCCCCTTTGCAAAATAAGAAGTTCAGGTTGTGGAGAGTGCTCAGTTCAGGTAGATATAAGTAATCAAATAGTGTAAAATTAACAGGATGTGAGATTCATTCTGTGAAGGGTGCTCAGTTTAGGTACAAAAGTATTGGCAGATGCTCAGCTCAGTGCATAGTGTGATGCCTGTCCTAGGGGGAAAATATGTACATGAACACCACTTTTATATGAGAAGTTTAGGCTGTGAATAATGCTAAGTTCAGTTACAAAGGTATAGGCAGATGTAACTTGTGTGCTAATAGACATTTTTTTCTTTTATGTCAGCAAGACGAGAGACGCATGAAGAAGCTTAGAAGTTCCCAGCAACAAGTACACAATCCAAATCATGTACACGTTGCACCACCCCCTCAATGGGTCACACCTCAAACGCACCAACAGCATTACCAACCTGCTCCAGACCAAAAATGGATGACACCTGAAACACATGGAGACTTCCAAGATGCTGGGTCACAGCCCTATCCGCACAACCTTGCGCCTCCACCTAATTGGGTGACGCCGGAAATCCCCCGCATATTCTTTGTATCCACCAGCAGACTCCCAAGCACGCTGATGGAGGAGGGGGTTAGCTCAAGTCCTGCGTGTAACTCTAGAGGTTATCCTAGTGTGCCTCATCAATGCCAAAGCGAAGCAACTAAACTGGATCCCAGGACAAATCCAACAGGAACACACACACGGAGGAGAGTGCTCTACACACTACCACCGTTGGATCCTGCTGCTGCTACAAGTCAGAATTGTACGGGACATAAGGTAGATGGATTGCTTCACAAAACAAAAGAGAAAACCAAGACCAGGATCGCAATACCTCCACAACCACCTCAAGCAAAAATGATGCAAACAAGAGAGAGGCCATCTTCAGCCCTCCATCCTCCTCGTGATCCACTGCTGCATCCTGCTATGATTACTCCGCTGTGCCCCATCCCTGAGGGACAGCAGCAGACTCCGGTGGAGTTGTGATCATACACGCACATAAGTGAAACAAAAAATATTTATATACGCATCTTGTATTATCTGCAAATTTTCTGCTCCCTCCAGGATAACAAGTTCATAAACTGCATTTTAACGTGTCATTTGGATTATTTTTTCTTTTTCTGCAGACACCGGATCTACCGGATTATCTAATACCAAGACTAAAGATGTGATTCCAAGATGTAGAGAAAGCAAGGGAATTTTATAACAGATATGCCAGAAACGCTGGTTTTGGAATCAGGAAGACGGGGGGAAATGACAACCACAAGTATTTTGTTTGCGCATTCCAAGGGATACACACATCTTCTGTTTCAGAGGCTAACAAGAAGCGAAACAAAACATCGTAGAGGACAGGCTGCAATGCAAGCATGAGGATGAAGGTGCATGAGGATAACACATGCGTGGCAGTGGACATTGAGTACAATCATAATCACCAACTCATGCAAACTGATGACATGCTGGTATTCTTGCACTCACACAAGAATTGTGACCCCACTATTTTGGAGTACGTAAAGCTCCTGCAGTACCATGATGTCAAGCACACAACAATCATGTCCATGCTATCTGAAAATGAACATGGAAGCTACTTCCTAAGCATGACCGGACGAGACCTACTAAACCAGTAAGTATTCAAACATCCACATACTGCAATGTACATAGCATCCTAGGTGACAACCCTTTGCTAGCAAAAATAACAAGTGCATGTTTGCATGTAATTTGTAGGAAAGCCATGAATGCAAGGAAAGATGATTTGGATGATGTGCTGAAACTTGTTTCATTCTTCAAAGACATGAAGGCAATCAATGATGAGTTTTTCTATGACATACAAGTAGACAAGGACAAGTCGATTAAAAACATTTTCTGGTCCAATGCAAGCTACCGAGGAGCCTATCAAGACTTTGGCGATTGCGTAACATTTGACACAACATACAAGACCAACAGATTTCATATGCCTCTGGGAGTGTTTGTTGGAACAAACCATCACTTGCAGTCAACGATATTTGTTGTTGCCCTTATCAGAGACAAAGATGCAAACTCATTCAAGTGGTTGTTCGATACATTTGTACGATGCATGAACAACAAGCACCCAACTTGCATTCTAACAGGTGAGTTCAAAAAAAAACATCTTCAAGTTTCATCATCTTTTCAGTCTATGGGTCTGTATTGGGTGCATTGGTTTTATCTGAAAAATAATGTAAAGCAAGCAATTCAACCACTGTTAGCACAGAAGTCCAACTAAGAGTACAAGAAAGCAAAATTATCTGTCACATGTTTAGAAAAAAATTAGTTATGAATGTGAAGTTCAAATACAGGAATCACAGAAGTTCAAGGACAAAAGTTGTAAGAAAATATATGTAACATGTTCAGAAAAATATAGTTATTTATGTGAAGTTCAAGCACTGGTACCACAGAAGTTCAACAACACTGCTTTAAGAAAAAATTTGAGTGTGATACTACAGTCCTACTGCTACCTGTGAAGTTCAAGCACTGGTACCACAAAAGTTCAGCAACACTGTTGTAAGAAAAAATACATGTGACATTCTTAGATAGCCATACTCCTAGATGTGAAGTTCAAGTACTTGTACAACATAAGTTCACCATCAGTGCAAAAAAGAATCAAGTTTAATTTTTTTTAGTTCATGCAGACCAGTGCCCATTGATGGCGAAAGCTATACCACAATCATTTCCAAACACCGTCCACAAGCTATGCCGTTCGCACATCATGAAGAAGTACAGGGAATACCTCGCGTTGATGTACAAAAAGTATAAAACATTCAAAGAGGAGTTCACAGCTATATTAAACTGGCCGCTGATGCCAACGGAGTTTGAAGATGCTTGGGCTGAACTCGTACACAAGTACAACCTGGAGAATGACCGGATGATGATGCAGTTGTGGAGTGATAGGAAGATGTGGATTTCAGCATAGTATAAGAACATTTTCTGTGCTAGAATGACTTCCACAAAACGAAGCGAGAGCATGAACCACGTGCTCAAGAAATGGTTTGTCAAGGGGACCCGGAATATACACAAGTTTGCTAGGCGGGTAAATTCTTGCATACAAACTCGGATGCAGAAGGAGAACGAGCAAACAATGAACAGGATGGTATGACAAAAAAAACACCCCCATCATGTTCTGTTTTCCTTCAAACATGTGCACTTTGAATTTTTAAAAATGAAACCCGTGACTCTGCTTCGACTAATATCTTACTTTTTGACATGTGCAGACCCATCCTGTGACAAAAACAACTTACGGCTACGAGGAAGACATGTCTATCAATTACACAAGAGCCGTGTACACCAAGATGAGGAATCGGACGAGAAAAGCCATGCTATTTCGCGCAAAGCGTACATCAGAGCACACTAAGTACCTTGTGTACTACCACAACAAGCCTGGCCATGATGATGAAGAAAGATTTTCCTGGTCAAAGCATGAATTCCAGGTTGTAGCTGACCCAGAGAATGAAATATATGAGTGTGAATGCAAGCTCTGGACACACACAAGTGAGCGGAAAAACAAACTCATTAAATAGCTAAACTAGTAGTATCATATCAAAATATATGAAACTCATTGCTGGCTCACAAACTATGTATTCTGCATTCAACACAAAATGCAGGTCTGTTCTACCTTCACATCATGCACATACTGGACTACCTGAAGCCTGACAAATTTCCAAACAAGTATATCCTCAAACGATACACAAAGACTTCAAATCACAACCAACCTTGATACAAGGGACTACAACACAACTGCATCAGATGGCAGCTCAAGACTATCGAAGCAAGACATCTTGCTGCAGCTAAATTTGATGTTTAACAAGAAAGCGATGAGATGTGACCAGCAATATGACAGAGCCTACTATGTTCTCAAGAGGCTCGTGGAAGAGCTTGATGCAATACATTCAGCAAATCAAGCAGATGTTAACGAAAGGATGGCTGAAGAGGACACTGAAATTGAAGATGACCTTCACATTATTATGCAGCTGAAATGCTCAACGCCGCCGCTGAAGCCAACCAATGCAAGCAGGGTATTGGCCAATCAATGGAGCAGCGGCAGCAAAAGACGATGAAACTGCCACTGTATTCTGAAACAAAGGGTAGGAAGAAAATTTATGCAGCAAAGAAAAGTGACAAGAGAGCTCAAATAAAGGCACCACCTGCAGGAAGAGTCGTCGTGCTCGATGAGAATGGAGTGCCACTTGGACACAGGAAATGTAGTGTGTGCAACCAGGTTGCGGGACACAACAAGCTGACCTGTCCAACACTCTTGGAAAGAAACAATGCCGAGGAGGTCGGGCAACCCAAAGCCACCCACAGAAAGCAAGCACCAGACTTTGTAGCGTATGCAAGGAGTATGAACCACATAATGCAAGAACATGCCCGAAGCGCGCAGATGCTGAAAAGACAAGAAAAAAGCCAGAGAAGAAACAGAAAGAAAAACCTAGAGCCAGCAACAAGATACTGGTGGAAGATGAAGAGGAAGACGAAGATGAAGACACCATCGAAGAAGAGGAAGACGAAGACAAAGAGGAAGAGGAAGAGGAAGAGGAAGAGTAAGAGGACGATGAAGTGGAAGAGGAAGAGAACGATGAAGAGGAAGTGGTACATGTCAAGCAAAAACCACTACCACCAAAGCCTAGGAGGAGCGCAAGGCTCATGAACAGTTAGACTAGGTTAATTAAACAAAGCAAGCTTATGTCATGTCAATGTGCATAATGTTATTCCACTTTTGAAATAGTATTTTAGGAGAAGCTTGTAGGGGAACGTAGCATAAATTCAAAATTTTCCTACGTGTCACCAAGATCTATCTATGGAGTCATCTAGCAACGAGGGAGGAGTGGATCTACATACCCTTGTAGATCGCGTGCGGAAGCGTTCAAGAGAACGGGGTTGATGGAGTCGTACTCGTCGTGATCCAAATCACCGATGATCCTAGCGCCGAACGGACGGCACCTCCGCGTTCAACACACGTACGGAGCAGCGACGTCTCCTCCTTCTTGATCCAGCAAGGGGGGAGGAGAGGTTGATGGAGATCCAGCAGCACGACGGCGTGGTGGTGGAAGTAGCGGGATTCCAACAGGGCTTCGCCAAGCGCTACGGGAGGAGGGAGATGTGTCATGGGAGGGAGAGGGAGGCGCCAGGGCTTAGGTGCGGCTGCCCTCCCTTCCCCCCACTATATATAGGGCCAAGGGAGAGGGGGAGGCGCAGCCTTGGCCCTTCCTCCAAGGAAGGGTGCGGCCAGGGAGGAGTCCATCCTCCCCAAGGCACCTAGGAGGTGCCTTCCCCCTTTAGGACTCTTTCTTTCCCTTATCTCTTGGCGCATGGGCCTCTTGGGGCTGGTGCCCTTGGCCCATATAGGCCAAGGCGCACACCCCTACAGCCCATGTGGCCCCCGGGGCAGGTGGACCCCCTTGGTGGACCCCCGGACCCCTTTCGGCACTCCCGGTACAATACCGATAATGTGCGAAACTTTTCCGGCGACCAAAACAAGACTTCCCATATATAAATCTTTACCTCCGGACCATTCCAGAACTCCTCGTGACGTCCGGGATCTCATCCGGGACTCCGAACAACTTTCGGGTTACCGCATACTAATATCTCTATAACCCTAGCGTCACCGATCCTTAAGTGTGTAGACCCTACGGGTTCGGGAACCATGCAGACATGACCGAGATAACTCTCTGGTCAATAACCAACAGCGGGATCTGGATACCCATGTTGGCTCCCACATGCTCCATGATGATCTCATCGGATGAACCACGATGTCAAGGACTTAATCAATCCCGTATACAATTCCCTTTGTCTATCGGTACGATACTTGCCCGAGATTCGATCGTCGGTATCCCGATACCTTGTTCAATCTCGTTACCGGCAAGTCTCTTTACTTGTTTCGTAACACATCATCCCGTGATCAACTCCTTGATCACATTGTGCGCATTATGATGATGTCCTACCGAGTGGGCCCAGAGATACCTCTCCGTTTACACGGAGTGACAAATCCCAGTCTCGATTCGTGCCAACCCAACAGACACTTTCGGAGATACCCGTAGTGCACCTTTATAGCCACCCAGTTACGTTGTGACGTTTGGCACACCCAAAGCACTCCTACGGTATCCGGGAGTTGCACAATCTCATGGTCTAAGGAAATGATACTTGACATTAGAAAAGCTTTAGCATACGAACTACATGATCTTGTGCTATGCTTAGGATTGGGTCTTGTCCATCACATCATTCTCCTAATGATGTGATCCCGTTATCAACGACATCCAATGTCCATGGTGAGGAAACCGTAACCATCTATTGATCAACGAGCTAGTCAACTAGAGGCTTACTAGGGACATGGTGTTGTCTATGTATCCACACATGTATCTGAGTTTCCTATCAATACAATTCTAGCATGGATAATAAACGATTATCATGAACAAGGAAATATAATAATAATCAATTTATTATTGCCTCTAGGGCATATTTCCAACAAAGCTTACTTGAACTTCTATTGTTGAAGTTTCACAGAAATTATGCACTAGAAGTTCAAGTAATATTACTGCATAAGTCCTGGTATAGTATGAGAGGAGGTGCTTGTGATGTATTGCATGGAAGAGCAAGAAGTAATAAAATGAAAAATATACATTGTCAATTTCAAGTAATATTACTACAGAAGTCTTGGTATATTATGAGAGGAAGTGCTGTGATGGTGATGTATTGCATGCAAAGTGCAAGCAAGAACAAAAATGAAAAATATAGACTATGAAGTTCAAGTAAGATTACAGTGGAAGTTCTGGTATATTATGGCAGGAGGTGCTGGTGTTGTATTCCATAAAAGAGAAACCAGCAAATAATCATATAGTTTTGAAGTTCACGTCATCTTACAGAAGAAGTTCTGGCATATAAAATCAATGTAGGAAAAAATATGCTTAAAATAAAGTTTTGCCATATGAACTAAGGTTAGCAAGCCTAAGACAACGCGTCAAATGTGAAGTTCTGCTTGGATACATGCAGAAGTTCATGTACAATGCCGACAAAAGATAAAGAAATGTCAAGGAGTGTATGAGAATATTTTTGCACAAAGTTACAGCTGAAATACATCTGTTAGGGCAAAAACATGCAACACATGGATACTGAAAACGATGCAGTACATTGAAATTCACAAGCCAAATCATTTTTCACACCAAATACATTTGTCCACAATATCATAATTAATAGTGCTGTAACTATAGATACACAAATCACTAAAACATTCTTATAACCAAATCTTTACGGAATTGTTCCAATCATTATCAAACCTAAAAATCTGTACGAAATCAAATCTACAATGAAACTAATGCTTCGAATTCACGGGGCAAAGGACTGGATCTCTTTAGGGAGCTCTGCACGCATGACTTCATTCTTCTCGCTAAACATTAGAGTGTGCATGAACTCAGCCTTCCAGTCATCTGCAGCAGCCTGCAAACAAAGAAAATGAAACAATGGTTTAGTGACGGATAACTAAAACCACAGCAGGAGCATCTCAGCAAAAACACACAAGAAAAATGGAAGGATGATGAGACAAGAACAAGGACAAAACATACTTCCACATCACCAAAATCTTCAACAATCTCATCGCCATCATATGAAGAGCAGAACTTCACGGCAAAGAAACCACAATCATTATTCTTCTGCTTTGGAACATCGATAAAAGTCGGCCTCTTTGCAATAGTCACCCAGTTTGGCTGCTTGCTCGCTTTGTACGCAGCCTTGCCATACACCTCCTCGAGCAACCCAACAAATCTCTTGATCTGCCAGAAATAACAAAATAAGATGAAGTCAAAAACATGTTAACCAAAATAGTTAAGTCCAGGTACATAAAAAGCGACACTTGCATAAGATCCAGCTAAACAAATAGCAGAAGTTCAACTTCCAAATGATAGTCAGTTCAAGCAATATTACCAAAATAGAGATAGCAACATATTTTGTCAACACAAGGCATAAATAAACTTCATGTCAAACAAGAGAATATGAAAGGAGGTTCAGGCTAAGAAACACTCATGATATTTTGACAGTCTCCGTGGAAACTTGTTCACGACGTTTCCATATTAGCGTAAGGAAGTGAATCAAGGATGTCAATGCTCCCACGATATCTATTCGTCACATACACACTGTAGTGCGCCATTGTGCCAATTGGCTTGAATAGTATCAAAAAACTGCCAAGAATGAAAGGACCGGTGAACACAAACTATAAAGCATATGTATTGAAGAACCAGCATGAACAAAAACTTCTTAACAAACTCAGCAAAAGGATGCACATGAAATTAAAAAAGCAAGAGTTATGAAAACCTAACCAGCTTTGCATTAAGAAGGTCTTCTTCCTTGCGAACAAACATTGGGAGGAGACCAGCTGATTTTTTTGCATCAAACTTTGGAACTGTTGCAGCGAAGAAATCATGCTCCGGGCAGTACTATGCATTCACAAAAACACAATTAAAACACCTCCCAAATGCCACTACAACAAAACTAAGGCAAAAAAAGGGAGATAGGGGTGCAAAGAACTAAAACCTGTATGAAGTAGGGACTAAGTACAACCCTGTCAGCACTAGTGAATATCTCAGAGGTCTCCGGCTTATCCTTCCATAAATTTATGAGATAATCCATTATGTCTCCTTCCATCTACTGCCCTTCACCGAAAATAGTATAAAGGACACGTCATGTGAGGTCAATCACATACGCAGGGATGGTAAACATGCAGTAGCTTGTACTGCAGAATACAAAAGGATGGTAAAAAATATTAGAAGTTCAGATACAACAACAAACAGAAGTTCAGATACTATAACTCAAAGGCAAGAGGAGACATAAAACAGAAGTCCACATAGTACAACAACGACAGTTCAGACAATATAACAACAGAAGTTCAGACACTATAACTCCAAGGCAAGAGAGAAATGAACAGAAGTCCACATACTACAACAATAGAAGTTCACACACAGAGTAGCATCTCTGGCAGCAACAAAGTTAAGAAGAAGAAAACTCACTCTGAATACTTCTCCACACCCTCTTCACTAAGCACATACTGTTTCAACTTCCGGGCCTCGGATAGATGAGGGTAACTGTATTTTTTTAGGGGAGCGACAGGAGAACGCCACTTCAAAGGCAATCTTGATGCTCTCTTGGAGGAAGTTATGTTGCCAGACTCAATTGCCGGTTTCCTCCTGGTGATGACAGCATTCTTCCCACCTCTCCCAGCAACAATACCAGCAGCAGATTTACCATTCTTCGGGTAAGCAATCTTCTCAAAATCATCATCAGACGAAATCACTTCTGCTTCAGCTGCTTCAACTGCACCAAACTTCCTGGAGCAAGGGGTTTTTGGACCACCATGAATACCACCAACCTGCTTCCCCAACTTGGAAGGAATAAGGGTTCGAGGTCTATCATCTTCTATCGGAGATGTACTCATCGATTCCTCCCTAGGTTGGTGTTCCTGTGACCTGAGGAATGAGTAGTGGTAATCGGTCAAGTCCAACAGATCCACTATCAAAGAAAAGGAAGAGAAAACATCACCATTAAATATAACTGAAGTTCAGGAACAGCACAATGTGCAATCCAACTAATAAAGATGACATGGTTACTACTCAAGCTGACCTAAAAAATTAGTTGCATTAAAAAACTAAATGAAGTTCAGGCACAACCAAAGGCACAGTTCAAGATAAACCGATGAACTGGAAAACATTCAACTACAGCTAACAAAACCATACCACCCATGGAAGCAGGAATCTCAGGCGGGTGAAAAGTGGGGAAAACAACCTGAAGCAACATAAACACACGAATCATTAAAAACTGAGAATTAATATCAAATGGTACAAAGAAAAATAAAACAATACTAACATAGTGGATCGCAGTGCAAAACTAATACAGAGGCAAAGAACAAGATATTGCATACTGAATCATGTGCATCCATGCTATCTGGACCACTTGCCAAGAAGTACTTCCTCACACGGGAATCAAATTAATCTCTGAAAATCTTGTCCTAAAATAATGTAGACAACACCAACATATGAAAATAAAAAATGAAACAAACAAGTTTTAACTAAAATGATAAGGAACAAAACAGAAAAGAAATCACTATATGGTTGACTTACACAAACCCAATACGGCAGGATGCGTTTATCCGATCCCTGGTACTTCGCACGTAGACAGTAGAGTGCAACCTCATCCGCATTAGATCGAAGCATTCCGCGAGGAGAAAAAGATATTGCGACATCCTCAACAGAAGCTTCACACTCATTATTTTGGAACATAATCGTTGATCTAAAACAAAAGCAATAGAAAGTAAAACAAGTTTAGCATCAGGAACTCACGAAGTTCATAACACATGTAAGCACAGAAGTTCAGCTATACCACAACAGGCAGTACAGTACAAAAAGGCCAGAAGTTCAGCACTAGAGAAGTAAATTAGAAGTTCATCAAACATAGAGTAAAGAAGTTCAGGTATGAAACCACGGGCAGTTCACAGGGGGTACATGGATGATGTAAATATTGACCAGCTGCACTCACCTCTTGGAACGATTATTCTTAAGCCTAGTTACACTGTAATAAAAGTCATCAACCTTCTTTCGGACGACAGTAAGGTCACTATCTGCACACGAAAAGAAATAGAAATTAAGAGCAACACTCAAGCACATAGATTCATGACAGTTTCAATTAAGAGCAACATTCAAGCACAACATTCAAACACAAGCATATCTCAGCTGCTACACCAGAAAAGATAAAACCACGGGATCGTAAACATCACAACCCATGCATTACAAACCTTCACCCACATAGAAAACATTTTCACTTAACTTTATTTACAACCCACACGACAAAGCACAAAACTAGAAGTTCAACTTAGAACACACAGGCTATTCACAGGGGATATCATGGACTAAAACAAACAACAAAAGGGACGGGGATGGGGAAAGAAGAGAGAAGCATGCTCCTCTCTTCATGGATCCTTGCCTAGACCAGTGGCAGCACTGGAATGATCAACCTCCTCTCCATAGCTATCGCTTTCAGTCTCTTCATCGTCAACTCCAGTAGACATTACAGCATCGTCGGGAAGGACACCAGCAGCAGCTGGAGCAGCTAGAGAATCTGAAACAACAAAAAACTTTTGGTTGTGTTTGAACAGCATCAATATCAACTGATGGCTCTGCTACAGGAGACTTCTCCGGGCTTGCAGCAGCACTACCACCAGTCTCAACAACAGACTCAACAGGATCTTTCTCCAAAATAATGTCTCCAGTTGTCTTGCCCTGCTCAGCATCAGAAATCTCAGCACCAATGGAAGACTAAGGTTCAGTCGGGTCCACCCCGTCGGAGCAGCCGGTGCCTGACACGGACTTGTCTGCAACCTTCTCTGGAGGAACACTAACATCATCATTCTGCGGCAAGAACAGAAAGTCATTACAAAGGGCCACATAGTGATAAAATGCACAAACAAGTAAAATAAAAAATGAGACAAATGGACAAGAAAATGGTACCTTATTTTCACTGTCATGAACCTCATCAACTAATACATCACTAGCGGGAGCAGGTTCATGCACAGGGGCAGCTTCATGCACAGGAGCGGCTTCATGCACAGGTAAAACATCCTCCTCAACCCTAGCACCATCATCAACAGCCTACAAAAAAATCATGTAGAAATAAATACCTAATCAGCAGAAGTTCACATTATATAATCAAAGAAGGTCAGCTATCACAACTGACACATAATGGAAGTCCAAATACAGTAAACATAGCAGGTCAGATATCAAACTACTCTAAGATACAAAAGGGAACAAAAAGGGCCAGTCATAGAAGTTCAGGTGTTGTAGCACTTAAAGTTCAGGTTCTATAAACAGAGAAGGTCACCTAGGAAACACTAGTACTAAAACGAAACAGTTTACAGCACATGAAATCAATAATGGTCGCCTATGACTACAAACAGTAATAACTGAAAGCTAACAATGAACATCACTGCAAAGAAATATCAAAAGCCAACATAAACAAACCTCTTTAGTATGCTCCACGTGGCCTCCTTCACGACCCAAACGAACAGAATCCTGCCTCTGAATCTGTCTCACAACAACACTTGCCTCATCTTCAAAAGGCTTGCAACAAGCAAACTACATTTCCTTGAACAGCCCAAAGCTAGTCCGGAGGTGGGAAGTGCTCTGACGAAGCTCTTCAAGAAATCTAGCTTCAATAGATAAGACCTCCTTTGAAGACTCAGCATCAAATCCGTGTCCGGGAGGAAGAATCCCATCAACGCGACTAAGACGCTCAACAGTTGAAGGAACACGAGCCAACTCCCCACAAACAGTTTCAAGAAGATCGTCAATCTTAACCAGCGAAACATTGGCAGCTTCAAACAAATTCTCGGAAGACATGCTACCTGCAGCACTCACATGGGCATAAGAACCTCCTGGATCTATAGGGGGGCACCAGTATTAACATCCTGGGAGAATTCAAATCTTGGGGAAGTTCCACTCCCTAGGTCGGTGGCACGAGGCATAGTTAGAATAGGACGTTCAATAACCCTAAAGAACACAACCTCAGCCTATGTCTTCCACTACATACAAAAACAAAAGTCAATGCGTTAGAAAACAAACGAAGGAACATGGGAACAAAAATATAGAAGACAGTACCAGAAGTTCAAGTTAAACTACACAAGAGAGAATGATGCGTATAAGCACTCACAAGGAGTCTCCCAAACACCTAGTTGGCTGGGTCATCATCACCCTTCTTGACCAAGTCAGCTGCAGCAAGCTCAAGAAGCTTGACCTGATCCATGAAATTGATGCGATCGAGCTGAACACCAGCCCCGCACTCTGTGAGACTCGTGACTCCAAGGAGCCGGACTCCTCTCCGGACTTCGAACCCTCCGCATCCCTGCCGATCGAATCCGATTGGGCGCCGATCATGGAGTTTACTGTCGTGGACATCTTTCAGCACTCACCTTTTGGTGATATTCTGAAGACACTGAAGTCTCTCTCTTTATCAGGAGAGCCCTGGCCGGACTACGGTCAGCAAGGTTGGGGTACGGATGATGAAGAAATTCAAAACCCACCCACCACCCACTTTGTAGCCACTATCGACGATTTAACTGACATGCTCGACTTTGACTCTGAAGACATCGACGGTATGGACGCCGATGAAGGAGACGATGAAGAACCAGCGCCTATTAGGCCCTGGAAAGCCACCTCGTCATATGACATATACATGGTGGACACCCCAAAAGAAGGAGATGGCGATGGAACAGCGGAGGATGACCCCTCCAAGAAACAGCCTAAGCGCCGGCATCAGCGGCGCCGCTCAAAATCCCGCCCAAACAAATACGGTGATTCAAGCACGGGAGATAATAATACTCCTGAGAGTGCCGAAGAAAACCCCCTCCAGCAAGATTCAGCACAGGAGGATGGAGAAACCAGCCCTCTTGAGAGAGCGGTAGGCAGAGAGGTCGAGGACGATAATCATATGCCTCCCTCCGAAGACGAGGCAAGCCTCGACGACGACGAATTCGTCGTGCCAGAGGATCCCGTCGAGCAAGAGCGTTTTCAACGCAGGCTTATGTCCACGGCAAGAAGCCTCAAGAAAAAACAGCAACAACTTAGAGCTGATCAAGATTTGCTAGTTGACAGACGGCTGAAGTCCTTACGGCCGAAGAGCATAAACTCAACGCCCCTCCAAGAGCTACCCAAAGCGCAGGTTGCTACCCCGATTAGAGGAGGAAGCACTTGATATGGCCGACAGGCCACCTCGTGGCCGCGATAGAGAGGCCTCTCGGTCCTCCACTCAAGCCGCAACTTGTACCAAGGCACGGGAAAATGCGCCAGACCTGCGAGATATGTTGGAGGACAAGGCAAGGCAAACAAGATCGATCCACGGATCGCGTGGGCGCCCCACGACTCGATACAATAACCATCACGCCGGACATAAATCCGGTAGGGCCGAACATAGTAGACAAAGCTCATTGGAGCTACGTCATGATATAGCCTAGTACAGAGGCGCCACACACCCACTATGCTTCACAGACGAAGTAATGGATCATCAAATCCCCGAGGGTTTCAAACCCGTAAACATAGAATCATATGATGGCACAACAGATCCTGCGGTATGGATCGAGGATTATCTCCTTCATATCCACATGGCCCGCGGCGATGATTTCCACGCCATCAAATACCTCCCACTCAAGCTTAAAGGACCAGCTCGGCATTGGCTTAACAGCTTGCCAACAGGATCAATCAGTTGTTGGGAGGACCTGGAAGCCGCATTCCTCGACGATTTCCAGGGCACTTATGTGCGACCCCCAGATGCCGATGACCTAAGTCACGTAATTTAGCAGCCAGAGGAATCGGCCAGGCAATTCTGGACACGGTTCCTAACAAAGAAAAATCAAATATTCGACTGTCCGGACGCTGAGGCCCTAGCAGCCTTCAAGCACAATATCCATGACGAGTGGCTTGCTCGGCACCTTGGACAGGAAAAGCCGAAGTCTATGGCAGCACTCACGACACTCATGACCCACTTTTGCGTGGGAGAAGACAGCTGGCTTGCTCGTAGCAATAATATGACCAAGAACCCTGGTAATTCGGATACCAGGGACAGTAGTGGCAGGTCGCGTCGCAACAAGCAGAAGCGCCGCATTAACGGCAACAATGCTGAGGATACGGCAGTTAATGCCGGATTCAGAGGCTCTAAATCCGGTCAGCGGAAAAAGCCATTCAAAAGGAATCCTAGGGGCCCGTCCAGTTTGGACTGAATACTCGACCGCTTGTGCCAGATACATGGCACCCCCGAAAAGCCGGCCAATCACACCAACAGGGATTGTTGGGTGTTCAAGTAGGCAGGCAAGTTAAATGCCGAAAATGAAGACAAGGGGCTGCATAACGATGACGACGAGGAGCCCCGGCCGCCGAACAAAAGTGGACAGAAGGGTTTCCCCCCACAAGTGCGGACGGTGAACATGATATACGCAACCCACGTCCCTAAAAGGGAGCGGAAGCGCGCGTTAAGGGACGTATACGCGGTAGAGCCAGTCGCCCCAAAGTTCAACCCATGGTCCTCCTGCCCGATCACCTTTGATCGAAGGGACCATCCCACTAGCATCCGTCATGGCGGATTCGCCGCATTGGTTCTAGACCCAATTATTGACGGATTTCATCTCACTAGAGTCCTTATGGACGGCAGCAGTAGCCTGAACCTGCTTTACCAGGATACAGTGCGGAAAATGGGCATAGATCCCTCGAGGATTAAGCCCACCAAAACAACCTTTAAAGGCGTAATACCATGTGTAGAGGCCAACTGTACAGGCTTAGTCACACTTGAAGTGGTCTTCGGATCTCCGAATAATTTCTGAAGCGAGTAGTTAATTTTCGACATAGTCCCATTCCGCAGTGGCTATCACGCACTGCTCGGGCGAACCACATTCGCCAAGTTCAATGCGGTACCGCACTACGCATACCTTAAGCTCAAGATGCCAGGCCCTCGAGGAGTAATTACGGTCAATGGAAACACCGAACGCTCCCTCCGAACGGAGGAGCACACGGCGGCCCTTGCAGCGGAAGTACAAAGCAGCCTCTCCAGATAGTTCTCCAGTCCGGCCATTAAACGACCGGACACCGTCAAGCGTGCCCGGAGTAACCTACAACAAGACCGCCTGGCACGATCCGAGCAGGCGTAGCAATGCGGCCCCAACCCCAGCCCTCACAAAAATGCGACACCAGTACTTCACGTACATAACTACACTCTAGAAATACCATGGGTACAGGGGGAGGGGCACCATCACGGCACGCCCGAAACACGGCTTAAACCGCACCAGGGGCTGCTGATTTTTTTTTCTCTTACTTTCAGGGCTCCACTCTTCGGAAGGCCTGTTCGGCAGTTCAATTGCCACACAAACGATGCAAGAACCAGGGAAGCAGACAAGCCATGCCGCATTACGGAACTCCCAGGTGGTCTCTATCACGAGCAGTATACCTGTTTCGCATACTATTCCGCAGCTTGCCCCTGAAACGGACATGTTAAATAGTCCAACCTTTTGCTTATCGCATTATTTGTATCGTTTTGCTTTGATCGCAACCCTTTATAATAAACAATGCATAGCTTTTGTCTATTTTTGCATTACTCTTTTTTTAATAATATATGTTCCTTAACGACATGTTGCACCCATACACTTTGGTACGGCCAAAATACGCCAGGGGCTTTAGTACCCCTCAATATGGTGTGAGAAGTCCGAACACTTTAACAAGTGCGGCACCCCGAACTTATAGCATTATATGCATAGGCTCCGAATCATGTCTTGGGTCAATAGCTGGGTTTTCCCGATGTCGTGGTTCTAAGTCTGACAGTAGTGTAGGGGGGTAAGTATGGAGAGGCAAGATCTTAGCTATGGAGAAGTTTTAACACGCAAGGTTTACGAGTTCAGGCCCTTCTCGAAGGAAGTAATAGCCCTACGTCTCGGAGCCCGGAGGCGGTCGACTGGATTATGCGTGTATGAATTACAGGGGTGCGAACCCTTGTCCCGGAGGAGGGGGTGGCTTATATAGAGTGCACCAGGACCCCAGCCAGCCCACGTTACAAAGGGTTCAATGTACATTAAGGCAGGGCATTACTGGTAACGCTAGTAATAAAGTGCTATGATGACCATAAAAGCTACTTAATGACCGACCGTTAGCATGCAGAGTGCCTTTAGGTCCCCTGACTGTCGAGTGGCTTGGTCTTGGTCGAGTGATTGCTTCTTGGTCGAGTATCTTTGAGTCTGTCGAGTGGGACACCTTCAAGTCGATTGAAAGATGATTTCTTCTGGAGATGTCCTTGGGTAGGTTAGTTTGGACAGGTCCATGACCCTACCCTAGGTACATAGCTTCATCATTAGCCCCCGAATGGATCGAGGTTTGAGTGGGAAAGGGTTTGAGCACTTCTCCGACCCATTTTTCATGCCGTGAGCATATCTTGTTTCGGATCAATGAATCTGAGTGTTGACAGCGACTTCCTTTCCAGTCGCCTTGATCCATTCTTAGTTCGTTGTCGAGTGAGTTTCTTTACTTGAAAGGCTCCGAGTGACGGTGCGGAGGAGATCTTTGGTCTGACAAGTTGTTCTGCTGCCCGCAGATTTCGTGGGATCCGAATTTTGGGAAGCACGCGGGACGGGGGAGGCCGCAGTAATCGGATGGGATAGAGCGGAGCCGCCTCGATTCCCGCGCCACCTTTTTCGCCATGTATCGCGTGCGCGATTGTTACGGGATTTGACAGAACTGCCCGGGCCTACCAGTCAGCCACTCAGAAGCGGCCTCATATAAGGCGTTGGACCAGGGTCTCCCGAACAGTGCGTCCCCATTATCTCTTCTCCTCTTCACGCTCCTCCGCTGCGCTCGCTCTCGCCCCCGCACCACCGTTCCGTACGCGTCTCGCCGGCGACGATGGGGAAGGAGAAGACGGCGGCTCTGGAGCAGGCAAAGAAGGCGACGGCGAGGTCGAAGGGGAAGGCGACCAGTCAGGGCGGATCCTCCTCGCGAACCGGCCTGCCGAAGGGCTGGATCCAGGGCGACTGGATCCACTCGAAGCTCACTCAAGAAGACCTCGACGACCTGGCCGAAGGAGGGATGATCCCCTATGACTCGGCGCGGCTTCCGGGGAAGGAATCCGAGCCGCAACCTCGGGAGGGTGAGCGCGTTCTTCTTGCCACCCATGTCGACCGTGGATTTTCCTTGCCTCCTCACCCTTTCTTTCGAGGATTTCTGAACTTCTTTGGGGCACAACTCCACCATTTCACTCCCAACACAATCGTTTATCTCGCCGCTTTCATTTCTTTGTGTGAGAATTTCCTGGGTTGTCGGCCTCACTAGGGTCTTTTCAAGCACATTTTCACTTGTCGCTCCCAGACAGTGAAAAAGGCTAATCCGAGTGACGAGAGGACTCAAGTGATTCAGATGTGTGGGGGTCTTGGTATCCAGATGAGAGGGAAAAGTTCTTTTCCGGCCATGATTCTTCCCGACTCAGTCCGCGGATGGCAGTCGACCTGGTTTTACTGTAAAGACCAGTCGACGCCAGGGCAGTCGACTGGCCTCCCTCCCTTTACCATGGACCGAGTGAGCAAACCATCCCCTTTTAAGGTGCTCTCGAAGGAGAAGGCGTAGGTGAGGGTGCTGGTCGAGCCAGTGGTCCAGCTTATCCGTGACGGGGTCACCGGTATGGATCTCTTGGAGGTCTTCCTTCAGCGGCGCATCCAGCCTCTTCAAGCCCGAGACCACCCGATGTGGATGTATTCGGGTCTTGAAGACTCCACTCGGATTCACCCGGAGGAGGTCGATGACGACACACTGGAGAAGTGGCTGTCGGGCATGACCAGAAACAAGGACAACCCCAGGGGAGCCAGGAGAGTTCCTCCATTTGACCAGTCTCATGTACCAGAGAAGGTCCGATTCTGAGTTTTTGTTTTGTAATCTGAATCCACTCGCGCGGCTGCCTACGTTGAGTCGACTGACTTTGTTCTCCCTGCTTTCTTTCAGGCCATTATTGAAATGTATTCAATGTCCAACGGAGAACAGGAGCAGGACCCGGAAGGAGAGGCGAGCGGCGGCGACAGTGGCGAGTGGGAGTCTGACGGTGGAGGGGATGAAGAAAGCGACAACCTGAGTGACGAAGAAGAAGTCGAGTCGCCTCCTCGCAGGGAGAGGCGATCCAAACTTGACCAAGAACGGCCGAGTGCTCGTGAAAAGGCGATTGCTCAAGCTGGTCAGTCTTCAAAGCGTCCTCGGACCTCTTCGCCAACTCCGACTGAGAAGGCGCCAAAGAATCCCAAAGTCGCAGAGCCGAAGCTTCGGAAGGCGTTGCCAAAGATTAAGATTGACATCCCCGTTGCTTCTGCGTGAGTTCTCTTTTTATCTTCACTCGACGCCCCGTGCTGCTTGTTTTTCTCTTTTAACCGGACGGACTTGGGAACTAGCAGCGCTGCTACTTCCGGGACCTCAGCTTACAGGGACGATGATGAGGTGATGGAGGATGCGGTCACTTCTAATCTGGGTATGATTTCTGCCATTCTGTCTTTATTTTGGTCGATTCAACTGCAATGTGTACCATTGGGTGATGTGATTTTGTCGATTGAACTTTGAACAGCCCCTAATGTTATTGAACTCCCTGATGATGATGATGAAGAGCCCGAGAGGCCTTTAACGAGGAGAAATAGGCAAGTTCCTACAAGCGAGGTGCCACAATCGACACCGAGGACGGAGCCAGTCGTTCAGGACGCTGGTGATGCCAATCGGGGTTCTGTTACCTTCGTTATGCCCTTGTCGAGTGCCTTGCCTTCTTCGTCGACTGCTCAGGTCCCTGTCGACCCACCTTCGGTTTTTGCGACCCATCACGTCCCAGAGGACGAAGTGAATGCTGCCAAGGAAGCCATACGCCAGGCGGGCATTATGATGGAGCAGATGAAGACGATGCGGGACGCCAGCCAGGCCGCCTACGATGCCAGCTCGGCTCTCTAGAGCAACGTTCAGGTTAGTTGGTCGTTGCTTGTTCTGTTAGGATATGCTACCTGAAGACTCTTTTTGAAAATCTTTGCATCTATACACCCACTGGGTGCGTCGATTGAATTTTTGAACTAGTGGGGGCACGCTGAGTGCACCCACTGGGTGTAGCCCCCGAGACTACGGTGGACTGCTGGCAGTCGACTGTAGTCTTTGTAGTTTGTCTCTTCCACTCGGTCTGGTCGAGTGGGATCAGAACCGGTGGGGCACATCAAGTGCACCCACTGGGTGTAGTCCCCGAGACCACGGTCGACTGCTAGCAGTCGACTGTGGTCTGAGTTCTATTTTCTCTCCCCCCCCCCTTTTTTACTCCCTGCACTCGACTCCGACGGGCCGGTCGAGTGGGATCAGAACCGGTGGGGGCACGCAAAGTGCACCCACTGGGTGTAGTCCCCGAGACTATGGTGGACTGCGGACAGTCGACCGTAGTCTTAGTACTTACTGTCCTTGTCGTTTTTCACTGTAAAATAACTTCTCCTCTTTGATTTCAGAAATCTTGTGATCTTGGAGCTCGCTTTGCTGACTTGGAGAGACGGCATATCCAACTGAACCTTGACTTGGAGCTGGCCAAGACAGAACTGCAAAAAGTCAAGGACGGCGCCACTGGTAAGACGAGTTTGTCGACTGGTCTGTCTTAGGCTTGAGTACCCTTCCGCTCTTTCTGAACCAAGCATTGTTTCTTCGCAGAAAAACTGAGAGAAGCTCTGACGAAGAAGGATCAGGATTTGGCTGCTGCTCGCAAGGAAGCTGACGACAGAACCGCTCTGGCTGAACAGAAGCTGGCTTCGGTCGGCCAGTTGGAAGAAGAGAATACCAGGCTGAAATCTACTCTGAACGAAGCCAACAAGGAGTGCTCACGCTGGAAGAAGGAGAACCTCAACCTGGGCGAGAAGATGGAAGGCATCGCTCGCAGGAGGGACGATCTGGAGAGCTATCTAAGGAGCCTTGCCAAGAAGTTGTTCATCAAGCTTGAAGGTGCACATTTTGTTCCGACTGATTTTTTTTGTCGACTCGGCGTATGTGAATTGAATTATTCTTGGATCGTGATGCAGAATTTTGCCAGAACTTCAAGGAGGAGACTGGGCGGATCGAACCTGGTTTGGATCCAATCAATTCTCCCGTGAAAGATGAAACTGCCATGAATCTGCTCCGACTGGAATCCCGCATCGACGGTGTCGTGGACTACTTGGCTCGACTGAAGGTCGCCATGTCACGGATCGACCCGGCACTTTGGCCAGAGGCCGCGCTCCAAAATGATCTTGAGTCCCTGATGACTCGTCTTAACGAAATCCCTGACCGAGTGCAGGAGTGGAAGAAGTCTTCTGCTCGGTGTGGTGCTGATGTGGCTCTGTCTTTGGTTCGTGTCCACTGCAAGGAGGTGCACAAGACAAACTGGCAGCAATCAAGGTCGCCAACACCTAGAAGCATGACTTCTGAACTTTTATGGAGACTTTCATCGCTGCAGCCACTCGGATCGCCGACGGCGTCGACCTGGATAAGTTCGTCGAGCCTACCAGCCCTCCTCCTGCGGAGTGAACAAACTTTTATGCCTCACCTTAAATTTGCCTCGGAATGACGAGTGGCTTTTGTAACCGTTAAACTCTTTCAGGCTGAATGCCTGAGCACTTTGATCTGTGGTCCGGAACCTTTAGGATTTATCTGAACTTGGTTTATCGTTGAATATCTTTATGAATCCCCCGTCGAGTGGAAGTTCTTCATTCGAGACAACTTTTTTGTATTTGTGGCGCAGCTCCGAAGGAGAAAGTAGCAGTCGACCTGCACCTCGTCGTCCTTGCGGATCGGCGATGGAGCGCTCGTTGTATTTGTGGCGAAGCTCCCCAAGGAGGAGGTGGCAATCGACCTTGTTACTGCGGAGCAGGATGGAGTGCACGTTGTATTTGTGGCGAAGCTCCCCAAGGAGGAGGTGGCCGTCGACCTGCACCTTGTTACTGCAGAGTAGGATGGAGTGCACGTTGTATTTGTGGTGAAGCTCCCCAAGGAGGAGGTGGTCGTCGACCTGCACCTTGTTACTGCAGAGCAGGATGGAGTGCATGTTGTATTTGTGGCGAAGCTCCCCAAGGAGGAGGTGGCAGTCGACCTGCACCTCATTACTGCAGAGTGGGATGTGTTTTGTACTTAGGCGAGTGCCTGACTGCAGCTAAGTCCTCAAGTGAGAGAACTTAGGCAAGTACTGGACTGCAGCTAAGCCCCCGAATGGGAGGACTGCTCTCCACTCAGTAGGATTTTTTCAAACTTAGGCGAGTGCCTGACTGCAGCTAAGTCCTCAAGTGGGAGAACTTAGGCGAGTACTGGACTGCAGCTAAGCCCCCGAGTGGGAGGACTGCTCTCCACTCGATAGGATTTTTTCAAACTTAGGCGAGTGCCTAACTGCAGCTAAGTCCTCAAGTGGAAGAACTTAGGCGAGTACCAGACTGCAGCTAAGCCCCCGAGTGGGAGGACTACTCTCCACTCGGTAGGATTTTTTCAAACTTAGGCGAGTGCCTGACTGCAGCTAAGTCTTCAAGTGAGAGAACTTAGGCGAGTACTGGACTGCAGCTAAGCCCCCAAGTGGGAGGGCTGCTCTCCACTCGGTAGGATTTTTTCAAACTTAGGCGAGTGCCTGACAGCGGCTAAGTCCTCAAGTGGGAGAACTTAGGCGAGTACTGGACTGTAGCTAAGCCCCCGAGTGGGAGGACTGCTCTCCACTCGGTAGGATTTTTTCAAACTTAGGCGAGTGCCTGACTGCAGCTAAATCTTCAAGTGAGAGAACTTAGGCGAGTACTGGACTGCAGCTAAGCCCTCGAGTGGGAGGATTGCTCTCCGCTCGGTAGGATTTTTTAAATACTTAGGCGAGTGCCGGACTGCAGCTAAGTCTCCAAGTGAGAGAACTTAGGCGAGTACTGGACTGCAGCTAAGCCTCCGAGTGGGAGGATTGCTCTCCACTCGGTAGGATTTTTTCAAACTTAGGCGAGTGCCAGACTGCAGCTAAGTCTCTAAGTGAGAGAACTTAGGCGAGTACTGGACTACAGCTAAGCCCCCGAGTGGGAGGGTTGTTCTCCACTTGGTAGGATTTTTTAAATACTTAGGCAAAATGGATTCGCAGCTAAGCCCCCGAGTGGGAGGCTGGCTCACCACTCGGTAGGAAATTATTTTTACAAACTTAGGCGAAGCGGATTCGCAGCTAAGCCACCCACTGGGGGATTTCTCACGCAAACAAAAACAATAATAATCACTGGGAAAATTATAACGCTCTTGTCTTTGATAAATAAACTACAGGAGTTTTTTCTTATTACATCTCATCCGAGTGAGAATTCAAGTATAAAAGGGGCGGAGGAGCTCCGCATTCCAGGCTCGTGGCTCATCAATCTGGCGATCGACATTGTAGAGGTGGTATGCTCCATTGTGGAGGACTCTGGTGACTATGAAGGGGCCTTCCCAAGTAGGAGCGAGTTTGTGTGGTTTCTGCTGATCCACTCGGAGGACTAAGTCTCCTTCTTGGAAGGCTCGACTCTTCACATTTCTGGCATGGAATCGACGCAAGTCTTGCTGATAGATGGTCGATCGGATCATAGCCATTTCTCTTTCTTCTTCCAGGAGGTCGACTGCGTCCTGCCGGGCTTGTTCTGCTTCATCTTCAGAGTAGAGCTCGACTCGGGGAGCGTTGTGAAGCAGGTTACTCGGCAAGGCTGCCTCAGCTCCGTAGACCAAAAAGAATGGGGTTCTTCCGGTCGACCGGTTCGGGGTTGTCCTCAATCCCCAAAGGATTGATGGAAGCTCGTCGACCCATGCACCTGCTGCGTGCTTGAGATCGCGCATCAATCGGGGTTTAAGTCCTTTGAGAATTAGGCCGTTTGCCCTTTCTGCTTGCCCATTCGACTGGGGGTGAGCGACCGAAGCATAGTCGACCCGAGTTCCCTGATAGGCGCAAAAGGCCCTGAATTTGTCGGAATCGAAGTTTGACCCATTGTCAGTGATGATGTTGTGCGAAACTCCATATCTGAATATCAACTCTCTGATGAAACTGATAGCAGTGCAAGCATCAAGATTCTTGATAGGCTTGGCTTCAATCCATTTGGTGAACTTGTCGACTGCTACCAGCACATGAGTGAAGCCGCTCCTGCCCGTTCTCAGTAGTCCAACCATGTCCAGCCCCCAAACAGTGAAGGGCCCGACAAGTGGAATGGTTTTCAGGGCTGACGCGGGCTTGTGCGACATATTGGAGTAATACTGACATCCTTCACATTTGTCGACTATCTCTTTTGCCATTTCATTGGCTCTTGGCCAGTAGAATCCTGCTCGGTATGCTTTAGCCACAATGGTCCGAGAGGACGCATGATGACCACAGGTCCCCGAGTGGATATCATCAAGGATCATCTGACCTTCTTCTGGTGTAATACACTTCTGACTGACCCTAGTCGCGCTTTCTCTATATAATTGTCCCTTTATGACTGTAAAGGCCTTGGACCGACGGACGATCTGTCGAGCCTCTTCTTCGTCCTCTGGGAGTTCTTTCCTTAGGATGTACGTGATGTACGATACTGTCCAGACGGGAGTGATGACCAAGACTTCCATGATCAGGTCGACCACAGCTGGAATTTCAACTTCAGTCGGATCCGTGGAACTTTTTGGCTGCGGGGCCTCTTCAGTGAAGGGATCCTCCTGAACTGATGGTGTGTGGATGTGTTCCAAAAACACATTGCTGGGAATGGCTTCTCTTTTGGAACCTATTTTTGCCAGATCATCAGCTGCTTGATTTTTCAGTCGGGGTATGTGATGAAGCTCTAACCCCTCGAATTTCTTCTCCAGCTTTCTCACTGCATTGCAATAACCAGTCATGGCTAGACGTCTGACGTCCCATTCCTTCATCACCTGATTAACCACCAAATTTGAGTCGCCATAGACCATGAGGCGACGGACGCTGAGTGAAATGGCCATGCGCAACCCATATAAAAGTGCTTCGTATTCTGCCTCGTTATTGGAGGAATCAAAGTGGATTTGAAGAACATATCTGAGTTTATCTCCTCTGGGGGAGACCAACACCACTCCGGCACCGGAACCATTCAGCATCTTGGAGCCGTCGAAGAACATGGTCCAATGCTCCGAGTGAACCTGAGTCGGCAGTTGCTGTTCAATCCACTCGGCGACGAAATCTGCGATTGCCTGGGACTTGATAGCTTTCTTTGCCTCAAACTTGATATCTAGAGGAAGGAGTTCAATCGCCCATTTTGCCACTCGACCAGTTGCATCTCTATTATGCAGGATCTCTGACAATGGAGCGTCGCTGACGACTGTAATGGAATGATCAGAGAAGTAGTGAGCAACTTTCTTTGTGGTCATATAAATCTCATATACAAGCTTCTGATAATGAGGATATCTTTGCTTCGATGGGGTCAAGACTTCAGAAATATAATATACTGGGCGCTGAACTTTGAAGGTTTTTCCTTCTTCTTCCCGCTCGACCATAAGTACCATACTGACGACTTGTCCTGTGGCTGCAATGTAAAGCAGCAAAGGCTCCTTGCTGATTGGGGCAGCAAGCACCGGCTGGGTGGAGAGTAGAGCTTTGAGCTCTGCAAATGCTGCATCAGCTTCAGGAGTCCACTCGAACTTGTCGGACTTCTTCATCAATCGGTAAAGAGGCAATGCCTTTTCACCGAGACAAGATATGAATCGACTTAGGGCGGCTAAGCAACCAGTAAGCTTCTGGATGTCGTGCACTCGCACAGGACTTTTCATTTGGAGTATAGTACTGACTTTTTCTGGATTGGCGTCGATTCCCCGTTCGGAAACGAGAAAACCGAGTAATTTTCCACCAGGAACTCTGAATGTGCACTTTGATGGATTAAGCTTGATATCATACCTCCTCGGGTTGGCAAAGGTTTCAGCAAGGTCAGTCAGCAGGTCGGAACCCTTCCGTGACTTGACCACAATATCATCCATGTACGCCTCCACATTCCGACTGATTTGAGTGAGCAAACACTTCTAAATCATCCTCATGAATGTGGCTCCGGCATTCTTGAGGCCGAACGGCATGGTAACATAACAGAAGCACCGGCATGTCAGAAGGCTTCCATGCGAAAATGTCCCAGTTCTCACGGAGGAACTGGATGAGCGCTTCTTCCTATTTGGAGTCGAGTGTTGTCGAGATATGAGTTGGAGCAGCGCTGCGGTCGGTCGGGTGGATGTGAGCTATATTTGTATCGCCAGTCGACTGAAAAGATGATTCTGTAGCGGGCTTCTTGGCTCGCAACAAATCACTCGGGTCTGCAGTCTTCTGGTATTCCTGCAACTCCACCACTGCCACCTGAGCATCGGCGATCTTCGAACCTTTCTGAAAACATTCTTCCGCTTTCTTCCGATTGCCCGTAATAGTGATCACACCTTTGGGTCCAGACATCTTCAATTTGAGATACACATAACATGGTCGGGCCATGAAGCGTGCATAAGCCGGCCTGCCCAAAATAGCGTGGTAGGCACTCTGGAAGTCTACAACTTCAAATGTCAACTTTTCTTTGCGGTAATTCTTGGAATCACCGAAAACCACATCAAGAGCAATCTGGCCGAGTGATTCAGCCTTCTTCCCAGGAATGACTCCATGGAAACTCATGTTGTTGGCACTGAGTCTGGACATCGGAATGCCCATCCCTTTCAACGTCTCAGCATATAATATGTTCAAACCACTGCCACCATCCATCAGGACTTTGGTCAGTCGAGTGCCTTCAACAACTGGGTCGACCACCAAAGCTTGCCTCCCAGGGGTGGCGATGTGCGTTGGGTGATCGGACCGGTCGAATGTTATGGCAGTCTGAGACCACTTCAGATAACTGGGTGTCGCCGGAGCGACCATATTCACCTCTCGGTTGATAACTTTCAGTCGACTTTTGCTTTCAACATCAGCAAAAATCATCAGAGTGGAATTGACCTGAGGGTATCCGTCGTCACTATCTTCCTTGTCCTCAACTTTGTCCGACTCCTTTTCCTTATCTTTGGGATGCTTGCCCTGGAACTACTGGATCAAGAGTCGACACTGTCGAGTGGTATGTTTCGGGTAAATGAAATTACCCTCTTCATCTTTCTTGGTGTGGACGAGACATGGCAAATCCAACACATCATTTCCGTCCTGGTCTTTAACTTTCTTAGGGTTCCAAGGTCCTTTAGGTTTCCCTTTAAACTTTCCTTGGGTTACAGCTAAGGCTTCCCCAGGAGCAGCTGGCTCGGCTTTCCGCTTCTGTTTCCGATTGGGATTTCCTCCGGTTTCTTGGGCGACTGACTTGAGCTTGCCACTCCTGAGTCGATCCTCATCTTCACCATTAGCGTACTTGGTGGCAATCTCCATCATCCGGTTCAGAGACATATCTCCGGTCCAACCGAATTTCAGATTCAGTTCTCTGTACTTGACGCCTTCTTTGAAGGCACAGACTGCTTGGTGGTCAGGCACATTCTCTACCGTGTGATGCAACGTGATCCATCTCTGGATGTAATCCCTCAAGGTTTCATTCGGCTTCTCTACGCAAGACCGCAGTTCCGTCAGCCCTGTCGGCCGCTTGCATGTTCCTTCAAATGTGGTGACAAACACTCGGGCAAGACCTTCCCAAGTGTAAATGCTGCTGGGTGCTAACTGGTTCAGCCATGCTCTGGCCGAGCCATCTAACATGAGAGGCAGGTGCTTCATGGCCACTTCATCATTGCCGCCGCCAATCTGGACGGCCACTCGGTAGTCTTCAAGCCAAGTATTGGGCTTGGACTCGCCAGTGAACTTGCTGACTCCAGTCACCAACCTGAAGTTGGGAGGAATCACAGCGGCCCTGATGGCTCTACTAAAGCACTCTGGCCCCGAAACATGTGCTCTACTGCTGGCAGGAGCATCTCTGTCGTGACCTTCCCAGTGAGCTTTGTTCCTATCGACCAAACCTTGAACGAGAATGGATCTCGCATCAAAGCCTGGCTCCCTGGAGTCGACTGGAATCCTTCGCCCAACACTACGAGGGCGCCTGTCATCCTGTTGTCGAGGCGCATACGACCCGCTCCTCGAGGGAGGGGTGGGCACTCGACGTCGATCATCACGACCGAATCGGTGATCATATTGCTCACGGTTCCCATACTGATTACGCCGGTTCCCACATCCCTCACGCCTCGGGGGGCGATCTTGGGCTATGAGCCGACTGGACTGTGTCCGCGGCAAAGGATCTGCTGTGAATCCTGTTCCGCGACTGAGAAACAGCGGAATTCTGGTCTCCTGCTGCCCGGAGTAACGCTCTGATCTGCAGCAAGCCTCTGCCAGCCTCCGACTGGGAAGGCTGAATCGACTCTGCTATACAGGCTGTAGCTGCTAAATTCCGAATCGGAGTTCGATATACCTGCGGGGGCGGGAAGAGCTGACGTCGACTGGATTCGGGAACCCGTTGTCGCGCACGCTCGTCGAGTGCTCGCTGGAGGTTCTCCAGTCAAGTGCGCTCGGCCAAGTTTGCCAGGCGCGCGTCTTCCAAGGCACGAGCCTTGGGGGTTTCTCCAACGATAGGAGTGTGCAGTGCATCCATGTTCCGGCGGCGAAGTTCTTCTCTCTGCAGCGACGTGAGAGGCTCGGGAAGATATTCCTCATGGGGACGCGACGGGTCGCCTCCACCCGCGCCTCCGTCGGTGCGGGGAAAACCGGGAGGACTGGGCGGTCCATCGACCATCAGAACCTCCGCCGCTGGATCGCTGCTGTCGCACTCGGATGCGGTCTTTGCGGAGCCAGTCGACAGGTCGAACAGGCTGTAGAGGGATTCGTCGGGCTCGATCTCCGCGACTTGAGGGGTGGCCGACTGGCGTGCCACCGCGTGTCTCACCCACCGCTGAAGTCTCGACCGACCAGAGCGCTTGTGCCAGCGGGAAACAGGGAGGGAGGACAACACAGGAGCCGACCGGTAGGGGGTCGACGGTTGCCGCAGGAGAACACCGTGGACGCACGCGCTAAAGTGCGTTGCCCCGCGGACAGGGAGTGCGTCCACGTCGAGTGGGGCCTCCTGAAGCCAAGCGGAGTCGTCAACGATGAACGTGAGCGCGCCGAGATGGATCTCGCGGCCCTCCACCAAAACTCTGCCAAAAACCATGATGATTCGGGTCAGAAAAGATCGCAACTCCTCAAACGAAACGCTAAAACACCTGCCCCACGGTGGGCGCCAATTGTCGTGGTTCTAAGTCTGACAGTAGTGTAGGGGGTAAGTATGGAGAGGCAAGATCTTAGCTATGGAGAAGTTGTAAGCACGCAAGGTTTACGAGTTCAGGCCCTTCTTGGAGGAAGTAATAGCCCTACGTCTCGGAGCCCGGAGGCGGTCGACTGGATTATGCGTGTATGAATTACAGGGGTGCGAACCCTTGTCTCGGAGGAGGGGGGTGGCTTATATAGAGTACGCCAGGACCCCAGCCAGCCCACATTACAAAGGGTTCAATGTACATTAAGGCAGGGCGTTACTGGTAACGCTAGTAATAAAGTGCTATGATGACCATAAAAGCTACTTAATGACCGACCGTTAGCATGCAGAGTGCCATTAGGTCCCCTGACTGTCGAGTGGCTTGGTCTTGGTCGAGTGATTGCTTCTTGGTCGAGTATCTTCGAGTCTATCGAGTGGGACACCTTCAAGTCGATTGAAAGATGATTTCTTCTGGATATGTCCTTGGGTAGGTCAGTTTGGACAGGTCCATGACCCTACCCTAGGTACATAGCTTCATCACCCGGCTCCTATGTTTTGGTGCCTTACGTTCCACTATATCGGCTAAGGTAGCACTAGGAGAACCACTGCGATTGTGCCCCAGTTGAGCTGGGTCGAGCACCTCAGTGGAGAAAGCTAAAACTGACTGACATGATGAAGCGAGAGCTGGTCGCTGTTCGAGAGGTTTTTCGAGTCCCTAAAGACTTATGCCGCTTAGAGCGAGGAGTCGGCTCTGTCCGGCCAAGGCATGGATAGCGCCCCGAACTCGGTCTTCCGAATACCAGGGGCTTCGCCGAAATTTAAAATTATAGAATTATATGGCTAAGTGAGAGTGTTCACGCATTATAGTCCGATTGCCTTGTTCGTTGGGCTGAGCGCCTCCCTCGAAGGACCCAAACATGGGAAAAAGAGCACTCAGGTTTATCCCCGAACACCCCAGCACTAGCGGCACGGGGGCAGAAGCCGACGACACGCCATCTCTCAGAATCGATAAACAGCCGCACAGAAGGTAATATTTTAAATTCCAACAGCATTGCTTAGCGCATATGAACAAGTTTTCAGCGCACAGGACAAAACGAGCAAGTTTCACTCAAAAATTACATCCCTAGAACATTCATCCGCCACAAGGCAGGCACCCTTCAGAACATCCTTATAATAATTCTCGGGCTTGCAATGCTCTTTCCCCGGCGGTGGCCCGTCCTTCACAAGCTTCTCAGCATCCAGCTTGCCCCAGTGCACCTTAGCACGGGCAAGGGCCCTACGGGCACCTTCAATGCAGACGGAGCGCTTGATGACTTCGAGCCTTGGACAGGCCTCCACCAGTCGCCGCACCAGCCCGAAATAGCTCCCAGGCAGAGCCTCTCCAGGCCACAACTGAACTATGAGGCCCTTCATGGCCTGTTCGGCCGCCTTGTGGAGCTCGACCAGTTGCTTCAGTTGGTCGCTCAGGGGCACGGGGTGTCCGGCCTCAGCATACTGAGACCAGAACACCTTCTCTGTCGAGCTGCCCTCCTTGGCTCGATAGAATGCGGCGGCATCAGACACACTTCGGGGAAGATCTGTGAACGCTCCTGGAGAGCTCCGGATTCGGGTAAGTAACAAGTAACTCAAGTTTATGTGTTTGCTTTGCATAAAGAATGCCTTACCCGCCGCTATCTTCTTCACCTCATCCAACTCCTGGAGGGTCTTCTGGGATTCGGCCTTGGCAGACTTGGCATTTTCAATAGCCGCCGCGAGCTCGGACGCTCGCGTCTTTGAGTCAAGCTCCAAACTCTCATGTTTTTCATGAGAACCTGGAGCTCTTGCTGCACCTTGCCAACCTGGGCCTCGTACTTCTCCCGCTCGGTGCGCTCCGTGGCCGCCCTCTTCTCGGCCTCGACCAGCGCTTGCTTAAGGGTCGCCACCTCGGACGTGGCCCCTACAATAGCCACGATAATCCTGTCATTTTTTGCAATTGCACCTTTTTATATATATTTAAACAAGGTATTTTTTACCTTCATTGTCCTCGAGCTGCTTCTTGGCACGCCTGAGCTCTTGCTCGGACCGCTCGAGGTTCTGCTTTAGCGTGTCCACTTTCGCAGTCAGTGCGGCGGACGCAAGCAGAGAAGCCTGCATACGCATATTGACTCCTTTTTGTTAGACTCCTGCGAATTTTATTTGATCCTCTATTCGGCTTTTCTTCTCGATCGCCAAACGGAGCATCAGGGGCTACTGTCTATGCGGTAATATTATTTACACATTCTTTACTTACCTCAAAGCCTTTTAAAAGGCTAGTACAAGCTTCAGTCAGTCCGCTCTTGGCGGACTGAACCTTCTGGACCACCGCACTCATAATGGTGCGGTGCTCCTCGTCGATGGAGGCGCCTTGGAGCGCCTCCAATAGATTGTCCGGCGCCTCCGGTTGGACGGGGGTCACCGGCACGGTGGGCTTGCTCCTCTTGGAAGGAGGTCCCCCGCCGGACTCTGGAACCTTTGAAGGTTCCGGAGCGGTGTCCGGCCTAGAGCCGGACTTGGAGCCCTGGGGGGTTTCATCCCCTTTACTGCTGGAGTCCGGGAGGTCGCCTTGCGGCGCCTCCAGGACCACCTCCTTCCGGCTTGGAACCTGTTGAGACAACACTTCGGCGTCGTCCGTAGGGCGGGGGGAGGAATCCGTCGGAAGCGAATTCACATCCGACGAGTCCAGTGAACCGCTCGACGATGCGTCGAGCCAGTCTTTGGGTGGGCTGCATAATCATATTCGACATAAGGGAAAGCTGTGCAACAAAGGAATACTATGAATTACTCTGGTATCCGGATACTTACGATTTCGCCAGGGGCTTGGCCCTGAGCGGCCACTCTTCTCCGCCGTCGTCGGCGTCGGTGGAGTAGTCCGGGGGAAGGGTTCTCCCCTTCTTGAACCCTTCGGCCTCCACAGAGAGGGCGGCCTTCCTTTTCTTCTCTCCTCCCGCTGGAGGGAGAGAGGTCTCTTCTTCTTCCTCCTCGTCTTCACGGGAGGAATGCGCCTCGGAGCCGTCGGGTGATGAACCCGACACCTCCTAGCGCCGGGCACTCTTTCGAGTCCTCGTGGCCTTCTTCGTGGCCTTCTTCTCCGGCACCACATAGGGTGCCGGAACCAGCAGCCTCGCCAAACGAGCGTTCGCTGGGCCTTCGGGCAAAGGAGCCGGACAGTTGATCTGTCCAGACGTCTCCTGCCAATCCTGTCAAAGGTAAGGGAGCTTAGATCCCGCATGGAGTCAAACTATGAAATACTGATACCCTGTAAAAGGAAAAAACAGCTTACCGCATGAGCGTGACGCTGCGTACTGAATCCGCGATCCTCGGTAGCGGATGCGGGGGCCTCGGCGCCCTTGAAAAGCACCTTCCAGGCATCTTCATACGTCGTGTCGAAGAGCCTGCTCAGAGTTCGGTGCCGCGCCGGGTCGAACTCCCACAGGTTGAAAGCCCATTGTTGACACGGGAGGATCAGGTGGATGAGCATAACATGGACTACGTTGACAAGTTTGAGCTTCTTGTCCACCAGGGTTTGGACGCAACTACGTGTTCCCACCAGCCTGGTAAAACTCGCTTATCTCCAAGCGCTGTAATCAATGGCGTGGTTGGGTTACCCACGCCCGTATTGATGAGAATGCCGGAATAAGGGGACATGATCTCTGCTTTAACAAGACGTGCCAAGGAAACCGCCTCGCATGATGCGCTGAGGTGGGATAATGAAACGACTCAGATAAAGGCTTGGCCATGGTGTGTCACACTACGGAATACGTCAGCAGATTAGATTTGTGTAAATATTATTCTCTCTATGGCAATATGTGGAAACTTATTTTGCAGAGCCGGACACTATCTTTGTGTTCAAAATCTTCTATGAAGTACTTGGAGGAGGAACCCGCCTTGCAATGCCGAAGACAATCTGCGCGCCGGACTCGTCGTCATTGAAGCCTGGTTCAGGGGCTACTGAGGGAGTCCTGGATTAGGGGGTGTCCGGATGGCCGGACTATACCTTCAGCCGGACTCCTGGATTATGAAGATACAAGATTGAAGACTTCGTCCCGTGTCCGGAGGGACTTTCCTTGGCGTGGAAGGCAAGCTTGGCGATACGGATATGTAGATCTCCTACCATTGTAACCGACTTTGTGTAACCCTAACCCTCTCCGGTGTCTATATAAACCGGAGGGTTTTAGTCCGTAGGACAACAAACAGAACAACAATCATACCATAGGCTAGCTTCTAGGGTTTAGCCTCTCTGATCTCGTGGTAGATCTACTCTTGTACTACCCATATCATCAATATTAATCAAGCAGGACGTAGGGTTTTACCTCCATCGAGAGGGCCCGAACCTGGGTAAAACTTCGTGTCCCTTGCCTCCTGTTACCATCCGGCCTAGACGCACAGTTCGGGACCCCCTACTCGAGATCCGCCGGTTTTGACACCGACAGGGTCCTCAAGTCAATATTAGGCGTCTTGCCAATGATAAGGCAGTCCAGATACATAAGAAGCGGCGCGATGGCATAGCCTGTGACAGCTTTTCCTCTACTAGTAACTTGCTGATACCTAACAACAGCACTCCGAATATCGTCAACAACCAACTGGCAGTAGTCCATATCTGCCATATCCTCAAACACAAGATTCTCAGCCATTGCTGCCTCCCTGGACACTCGTGTAGACGTTCCAGGGATAACCACCTTCATGAAAACAATCAGGTAAAACACCTGCAGAGCAAGATCATCCTTCGTCTCATCCTTCACCAGTTCTGCGAGGATATTCCGCAGATCCTTTGTATTGATGTCTTCACTCCTAGCGTACCCAAGCTTGCCCTTCAACCTCATAAAAGCATCATCAAACCCATCATTCGAGGGCCGAGGAGGGGTACGACTACCTTGAGGGAATCCAAACAGATGGTGAATAGCATCACTTGTAATACGCAGAACCTTGTTTGCCTCACCCATGTCCAGAATCATGGTTGTAGGGTCAATCCTCGTGTAGATGTTGCCCATCAAAGGAGGAGAAATGTTGGAATCAACCTTCAAGTCAAACACACAACCAAAACCAGCCTTGATAACCCTCGTCTTGTGCCTAGCCTATAGCATTTTCGCACACGTCTTGACCTCTCCTAGTGAGCAGCGAACCGTCTTATTAAAACATTTTGCCTCACCTCCTCCTTGGCCACCTTCTTCAGGCGCTTTGCCTCCTCTCTTCCTCCTCTTAGGCTGCTCCACAAGCTGATACTGAAAAAAAATTCAATGACAAGGAAGAAAGGCAGAACAATGAGATACACAAGCTTCACCAAAATTCCACTAATGCCTACATACGCAGTACATTTCAGAAGTCCAACTATGTCTACATAGGCAGTACAACCATGCATGACCAGAAGTAAAGATGCTTTCAAACTGTTGGAAATTTACAAAGGCAGAAGTTCTACCATGTACACCAAGGCAGTAATCAAACATGTATTTCAAAAGTCCAACTATGTCTACATAGGCAGTACAACCATGTATGACCACAAGTTAACATGCTTTCAAAAATGTTGGAAATTTAAAAAGCAGAAGTTCAACCATGTACACCAAGGCACTAATCAAACATGTATACCAACAAGTTAAGCTAATTTCTTCATGTATATATCCAAAAGTCCAACTATGTACACAAAGGCAGTAATACCATAAAAGCAAAGCAGATCCGCTAATTTATTCGTCTATATGGAGCAGAGGGTCAGCTATGTACTCCAAGGCAGTGCTAAAAACACAAAAACTACAGCAATAGCGACAAATGCTCTAAAAACGGTAAATATGAGACATTCATACCTGATTAGCGGCAGCAGCATCATCGGCGTCGTCCTCGTCATCAGCATTGAAATCAGCATCATCCTTGTCCTCTGGATTAACACGAGAATGCTTCTTCTCACCCTTGTTGACCTTTGCAGGTGCAACCTTGCGCTTGACGCTGGATTTCTTCCCCTTACCAGATGCACCAGCACCAAGCGGAGAAGGTGTAGGCGCGGCAGTGGCAAGCACACGAGGACTACGGCGTGGCATACCACCGAGGCCTAGCCCTTCATCTTCAGCAAGTTCTGCAAGCCTTGAAACACGTGGGCTCCTCCGAGGAGTAACTCCACCAACTACATGCTTCCTCGCAACGGTCTTCTTGATTTTCTTCTTAACAGGGACAACCGTGCCATCACTGCCACATGGCACGTCTTCCCCAACCGTGAGCTCAGCCGCATGAATAGATCCAGGAACATCATAACCTTTCTCAAGGGGGGATGCCCTCTTCTTGTCAAAATCTTCTTGCTCCTTCTTACGTTGGTCCTCCAAAAGAAGCTGAAGAGGCACATCCTTACGTTGCGTGACAGGTTCAGTGCCATCAACAGACTGCGACTGCGTCTCTGACATCTAAAGAGAGCACAAAGGATCCGGAACGGAATCACAACCTTTGACTGACGGAGCCCCCTGCTCAGCAGCAACGGGGTTTTCTGACAAATCCAACTCAGATAGAACATCGTTGATGGTGTTCACAGCTTCCTTCTCTGTGGACACATCTGCAAAGAACACAAAAAACAAAGGAAACAATAAAAAAATCCAGGAACAAAAACAAAAAACAACCGATGGGAACAAGTTAAAAAACATGGCTCGAGAATTTAAAATGAAAAGAAAAGGGGTTTCACATACTAGGTGAAGCAAGAGCTGCAGAAGCAAGATCCTCGAGGCTTGAAAAATTCTCAAGGCTCGAAGAAACCTCAGCAATCACAGTCAAAAGGATTATGGGTGATTTAGCCGCATCAGATATTGGAGCATCAGTATTTACTTCTGAAGCTCCATCTTGATCGCAGGAATTTTTTTCCAGAACTATTCAACTCATCACCAACTACAAAAAATGCAAGTAAAAAGGCAGCTAAGTTCTAATACGCAATCCTACACCAAAGGGACTTCTACTTTTACAACAATGTCCAATACCCAGAAGTTCAACAATACCTAACAAAGCAGTAAACACAACAAACAAACTAAAATTTACATACTAAATATAAAAACAATCTACACCAGAGGGGCTACTACATATAACATGAATATCCAGAAGTTCAACAATATATAACAAAGCAGTAAAACAAAATGTGCATAACAGAAGTTCAACCAAATTTCATTATAAACAAACAATAATTAAAAGTAGAAGTTCAACTATGTGACCCAAGCAAGTAGCACATAAAAAAGATGTAGTATGACCACAAATAGTATTTCACGGGCAAACTAAATATCAATACCATGAAAATGACAACAAAAAAAACAAAGATATACACTATAAATATCAAACATTTGGGAAGTCCAACAACACTTGGTGACATAGTTCACCAGCAATTCATTAAAAAAAAATTAAGCAACACTCCACTAACTAAAACTAAGGGTAAAATGCATACACATGACCATTGTTAGAAGTTCACACTTTTAAGAAAGGGTAGTCCAACAAGACAACTAAGTGAAGATATGGGCAGCCATATATAAGAAAGCTACTATTTAAAATACAAGATTCAACCACAATAAAATACCTGGAGAAGGTTTTGAAGCCATGACAACACAACCCCTTGATGAATGGATCTCCAAACCCTAGAACAACCTACTGAAAACAGGGGATATATTGCATATAGTTAGCAAGTAGAAAATCATACAATAAGTACAAAAAGCAACTAAATCAAACCCTAGGATGAAACAACTAGAACATATCAACAAGTATGGAAAGATGAACAGTAGAACATCTAAGCAAGTACAACAAAAAAAGTATCCATAAACTAACTAGCATGTGATAGACACAATCTAGACTTCGAAATCAAAAACACTAAGACAATTAGATGCATCAGATCCAGTATCAACCGCAGCACCACACCCTCTCTTACATGCATCTAACTACTGAAAGCACCAAAGGGGAAATGAAATCCACACATGTATGAAGGGAGAAATAGCACACACACAAGCATATCATAGACAAATATGACCATGCGGGAATGGAATCCACCCACCACACGCACAAGAACCCTACCTAATCTCCCACCCAGCCGTCAGAAGAAGGGGTAGGAGGTGGACGCGAGAGCACACAGAAGAAACAAACAGGCCTCGATAGATCTGGCGAAACTAAGAGTAAGCATTAGGGGGAGGTAGCATTTGTACCTCTCCAAACAACACCCGCACGCACGAATCCGCGGTGGTTCTTCCACTCCCCACGACGCCACGCGCACCTTGCAACCACGCAGGCAGTTACCGCCCTCACTTCAGAGCAGAAGAGAGCGGGCTGGGCGAGGGAGAGCGGGGCATGGGGGAGAAATAGGAGCGGGGGCGTGCGCCGGTTACTCCACTCACGAGGGCAGGGGACAAGGGCGGAGAAATCGGGGGGAGTTGTAGGCAACGAAGGCAGCAGAGCGACGGAGAGGGGGGAGAGAGCGAGCTACAGGGGGAGAGGGGTTTTTTGATAGGTGGTGGCGAGGGAGATGGTCACTTAATGCCTCTCTGTCGTGGGACTTGCAACGCAGGTGAAATTACAGTTTACCCCCCCCCCAACAGCTAAAAAAGTAAATACATCTATAGATAAATGAATGGACCATTTGAATGCATCTATTATAATGAGATAAGATCACACAACAGCACTACTGATATCCTTAAAACCAAAAATAGATGGCAAATACACTACCAAGGGAAGAAAAATACATACTTAAATATGCACCTAAAAAACGAGAGAAAGAAGTTCAAAACATAAAGAACAGAAGTTCAAGTACTCTAATAAAAGAAGTAAAGGCATAAGAATAAATGAACCCTAAGAAACAAAAAGAAGAAGTTCAAGTACAAAAACAGATGAAGTTCACATCTAAGGGGTTTCTACCCCAATGTGGAAAAATTTCTGGAAAATTGTTGTTCCTAACAGATACTTGGTCTTTTTGTGGTTAGCATATAATAACAAAATTCTTACCAGAGACAATTTAAGCAAAAGAAGTGTGGTTGATAACTTGTGTAGTTTGTTTTGTAATGAGAATGAAATTGTTCATCATTTATTCTTTGATTGCGTAGTGGCTAAGCAAATTTGGCCTGATGTAGCTGATACTTTTAATTTTAATATCCCAAACGATATGGTTGAACTATCTTCCTTTTGGAAACTAAACAACAAAAGATTTGTGATCAACATTGCTTGTGTTGCCTCCATCTGGGGGATCTGGACTATGCGTAACGATATGTGTTTTCAAGGGATACCATGGACAAGTACCCGGGCGGTGTTGGGGCGGATCAGCTCATCTCTAAATCAATGGAAGATCCTGTGCAAGGGCGACCAATCGGTGTTGCTCCAACGCTGCCTCCTACTCCGGGACCGACGAAGAGGCGAGCCACTCGGGATCGCCTGGGCTGGGGGCTGAGAGCGTGCTCAAAAAGGCCCCGAGGCGGGGGTGTACTGAAGGCTCATTCAGGGTGAAGCTGATGGATCATCCTGTCCCCGTGTATGCGCTGATGAACTTCTAGAGTGTGTGGGTTTTGAGCTGCCCCGCGTGGCGCTGTATGAGGTCTACTGTTATAGTTTGTGGTGTGGGGTGTTGCATAAATACTGTCTGGTTTGCTGCTCCTGGTGAACCTGAATGCTTGTTAATAGTCTGGGTCTATGCTGTGCCCCGCCTTTAATAAAAAGTGGGGTGGGGGAAACCCCTTTCGATCAAAAAAAAAGAAGTTCACATCTAACTAAAATACCCTAAACCCTAAGATAGATAGTAGGGTCACGTATGTGACGGACTCGCCTCCGCATGCGACGACGCGGCACGCCGTGTCGTCGCCTGCTCCGGCTCGTTCCTGTCTCGGCCTCGCACGGGAAGGGGAGGGGGGTCCCGACCCCCCTCCCCCCATGCTCGTCCTCGCTCTACCGCATTGCTGGGCGCTAGGTTTTGACAGGAGGCAATGCGGTTATTCTGTTTCCACCCCCACCGCACGCACCCTAAACCCTAAGATAGATAGTGGGGTCACGGATGTGGCGGACTCGCCTTCGCATGCGACGACACGGCGTGCCGCGTAGTCACCTGCTCCGGCTCATTCCTGTCTCGGCCTCGCAGGGGGAGGAGAGGGGGGTCCCGACCCCCCCTCCCCCTCCTGCTCGGCCTCGCGCTACCGCATTGCTGCGCGCTAGGTTTTGACAGGACGCAATGCGGTTATTCTGTTTCCACCCCCATCGCACGCACCCCAGAGCCACACCCCTAAGATAGATAGTGGGGTCATGGATGTGACGGACTCGCCTCTGCATGCGACGACGCGGCACGCCGCGTGGTCGCCTGCTCTGGCTTGTTCCTGTCTCGGCCTCGCAGGGGGAGGGGAGGGGGTCCCTCCCCCTCCCCCCTGCTCAGCCTCGCGCTACCGCATTGTCGCATGCTAGGTTTTGACAGGACGCAATACAGTTATTCTATTTCCACCCCACCGCACGCACCCTAGAGCCACACCCCTAAGATAGATAGTGGGGTCACGGATGTGACGGACTCGCCTCCGCATGCGACGACGCGGCACGCCGCGTCGTCGCTTGCTCTAGCTCGTTCCTGTCTCGGCCTTGCAGGGGGAGGGGAGGGGTGTCCCTCCCCCCTCCCCCCTGCTCAGCCTCGCGCTACCGCATTTGTCAATAGGCGCAATGCCAATTTCAATGTCTACAAATATTTAAATCCAAAAATAACAAACAAAATTATAAATAAGAAGTTCATAATACTGAAGATATAGAAGTTCGGGGTTTTGTAAAACCTCAAATTAACATGTTAAAAACGATTATCATACAGAAGTTCAGGATAGTTATTCAGCGAAGACCAACAACTATTATAAGTACAAAAATGTACTAGAAAAAATTAAAAAAATACGCATATCCGTCGGCCAATTCCATGGCTGCTCATGGGACTAAGTCAAAAAAATCCAAACCAATGCAAAGAATGAAAAATAACATAAAAAGGAAAGAAATACACAGGACTTACTGCATTACTTTGCAAAGAAGGAAAAAGCAGAAGTTCACGTATGAACAACATAGAAGTCCAACTTCTACAACGACCCTTAGATGATCTGGAAAAAGTGCATGCATACTTGGGCTAATCCCATGATTGCTCACGAGACAAAAGTATAAAAACAACATCTGAAGAATTAAAATTACAAAGAAAACCAAACAAATAAAATATAGAGCACCATGCACCTTCGCCTTGCAAATGTGGAATGCAATCTGGAAAACCAGAAGTTCAACCATTAATAAAAAAGAAGTCCAGATCCTACTGATGATAGTGGATGATCAAAAAGTTATACCAAAACATAGACTAAGGGAAAAGAGGATGCATGTGCCTGTGGTCCAGCTCCACACTTACACACTAGCTACAACAAATTGCAGAAGAAATCTAGTAAGGGTTTTTGATTCCTGGAATGTAATCTGTCCTGGAATATCAATGTCAAAAAGATGGACCTGCATTCATGAAAAGTTTCATTGTTGTGACATAAAAAACCAAGAAAGAAACACCTTAGGAATAATAATGTTTAGTGTCAAAGAAACAAAATGCACGAGGCGTAAATTAACTAATCAAATGTTCTAAATAAGGTAAGTTCAATAATTAGCTTCGTAAATCAGTAAATTTATAAAAATATGTGCTTCTCTTGTGACTCCGCGAGGCATAAGTGAAGTCCAACAAACTATTAGAAGTATGAAAACAAACTAGGAAAAACAGAAAAATATATGCATATCCATCGGCCAGTTAATTCCATGGTCAATCATTGGGCTTAGTCAAAAAAATCAAAACAATGCAAGACTGGAAAATGACAGAAAAAAGGAAAGAAATACAAAGGACTTGCTGCATTACCTTGCAACAAATGAAAAGAAGAAGTTCAGGTATCACAACGCAGAAGTCCAGCACAGAAACCCGGCCAGACCCACATGATCCACCTGATCCTCCCCCGATCCCGATCCCGAGCCGCCCCAGCCCCGATAGGATCCAACGAAGGAAAAGCAGAAGTTCAGGTATGACAAAGCAGAAGTCCAGCTTGTACAACGACCATTATATGATCTAAAAATAATGAACAAACGAATTCGTCCGAAGCATAAAATCATCTACACAAGATTACAACACGTATGCACCCCCTTGGAAATGATCTGGCAACTCCCTTTTGACAACTAAAATGACCAGAGGGCAAATTTCAAAACCGCAAAAATAACCTGTGCAAAAACCCGCGGGAGTGCCAACATCAAATCGCTAGAAATCAAACCGTAAGGACCCTCCCGATTAAAATTGACGGCTTAGTAAGCCTTGAATTTCACTAAAGTACGCAAATCAGCAAGCAAACTTTAAGGAAAAACGAGAAATCAACAGAAGCGCAGGCTGCATCTCGGGCGGATGAAGAACACGGGCAATTTCAAATTTGTTTGAAATAACAAGAATTTTTGCACCAAACTCGTACCAAAACCTAATCCCCATCGTGCCAGAGCTTCGACAACATCCACAACATGCATTAAACCTGTAACAGACACAAGTTCATCACGACCCCGAGAGCAAATCTGCCAACGTGCTAGATTCCGAATCAAAACAAGCATTTAGATTCTAAAAATGTGTCCACATTACACTTACATCACAAACAACACGAATGATCAGAAAAACTCGCGGTAGAAGGCATGGTTGCGAAGATAGCACGAAGGTCGGGTTCGTACAGAGGGAAGTTCAGGCGTGTTACTCAGGCAGTTCCGGTTGTGATCAGAATATTATTCTGATCCCGTGATCAGAATAGTGTTTATGTATATATGTATATATATAGGGATTGACTATTCGTCACCCTGGGTGAGGAATAATTATTTCTCACCCCCCTCTATTTTACCATCAATGGACCGTAATTTTACCATCCGTAAGTTTTGCCTTATTTCCGACGTAAAAAGAGACTGTAAGAAAATATATAATCATCCAAAAAATATTTTCTGTTATATAGAGTGACACTATTCTGATCCTGGGATCAGAATAGTTATTTGGATCATGGCGCGCCCTATATAGGGCCGAACAGGTGTTCCCGAACTCGAATAACATAGCGTCAGAAAACTAAAACCAAAAAAGGCATGCGATATCCCCCACCTCCCGACCTCCACCAACCCCGTGGCCGCCCCAATCCTCCACCGCTCACCAGCCCCTACGCGCCGCGCCGCCGCCCTACCTCCACCTGGCGCTGCCGACCCGCCTCTTCCTAGCACGCCTCCCCCGCCTCCTCCTGGCGCAGTCGACCCTACCTCCTCCCGACACGCTGCCGCCCCTGCCTCCGCTCCCGACTCTTACCAGTGAGAGTCCGACCCGCCTCCGTCCGGTGCTCCGCTGTCGAGCTCTGCCTTTTCCATGCCGGCTTCCTTCACCCACCCCCACTCCCCTGGATCCGTCGCGGCGGCGGCCTCCCTCCCCCTAGATTCAAGATGCGGCGGCGGCCTGCCACCCCTTGGATCAACGGCGGCAGCGGCCTCCTCTGCTTCCAATATGGTGACGCCCTCCCTGACGCACTGCTAGCAGAACCACGACCATCAACTTCCCGCCGGTAGCTCTCCGAGCCAGAGGCATCCACATCCTCATCCGCCTTGTGTGCTGTCCAATTGCCCTGTGTCGCCGCTTCCGCGATCCTGCAGCTCACGTATCCTGCGAGGAGCCGTGGATCATGCACGAACATACCTCCACCTCCATCCTTCTCTCATCTACGTGTATCATCTGGCACACAAAAAAGCTCGCGATTGGAAAAAATGCAGGTGTGTGCATCAAAACTACAGTGCATAAATCATTTTTTGTGTTTATCTCTCTGAAAAAATGGCTGCTGCTGCAGGCCGGCTTCGCCTGGTGCATCAGTTCAGCTGCAACACAAAAATAATTATATGTTTTTGCCTAGTTGATTCACTTGTTGGAACAAAAAAGTGGTTGGAGGTCAAATTTTTTTGTTCATGAAGGTCAAAATGTTTTGTTGGTGAAGGTCAAAATGTTTTGTTGGTGAAGGTCAAAAGTATGTTAAGTATAATTTTTGGAACACCTGCACTCTTATGTCGTCCAACATGCTGCGTCGCCTCATACCGGCAAGATTCGTGTATCACCGGCGGGTTGGCCTAGGGCCGCCACCGGAGCCTGTCGAGGTGGTGCCCATATACTCCTAGTTTTTAAAGAAATGAAGTTCAAAAAGAAGAAAACGAGAAGTTCAGATTGTTCAAATTTTACAAAAAAAATCACATATTTTTCCCGTTACTACAAGAATAAAACAAAGAAGTTCAAATGAAAATGACAAACCAATTCGATGTTTATATACCAAGAAGAAAACATGCCTCACCCATAAAATATTAACTTCAGAAGTTCAAAATTAATAAATTGGAGAGTTCGAAAAAAAATGAGAACATAAAAAGAGACACACATATGTTTGTACAAAAAAATTCATGGATTCCCTTTTTCAATAAAGATCCCAAAATTTAAAAATAAAAAAACAGTTTGATGTTTGTAACAAAGACATACATTCACGTTTCTAAAATTTCAAATTAAAAAATGATCATTTCAAAAAAAAATAAAAAAAGAATTTCACCATTTCTTGAAAAAACATAGATGTCCAAATAAAAAATAGAGAAGTTTGAAGTATATAACAAACTTAGATTTTTATCGTTACTAAAGAACAAAATGAAGAAGTTCAAATTAAAATAAAGGATTATCTCAATGTATACAGAAAAGTCAAATTCCTTTGGTTTCTAGGAAAAACAAAAATATGAAGTTCATTTTCTTTTAAAATGATGCTTAGTTAAAACATATTTTTTTAATTATAGGAATAAGACTAAGAAGTCCAAATTGAAATAATAGAGAAATTCAAAGTACATAAAAAACTCATATTTTTCTCGTTAGTAAAGAATAAAAACAAGAAGTTCAAATTTAAAATAAGGGAACAACTAAAAAAATTAAAAAGATTTTCCCCGCATTTAAAAAACTAGAAGTTTGAAAATAAAACAATGCAGTGGTTCGATGTTTATTTAAAAATCTAGGATTTTACCTTTTCTAAAAACTCATATATATGTTGTTATTAAAGAATCAACCATGAAGTTCAAATTGAAAAACAACCCAGTGAAACTCAATGTTTATTTAAAAATAAAAAAACAATTATTTAATCAAAAATAAAAACGTGAAGTTCAAATTAAAATAACATGGAAGTTCAAAGTATATTAAACCTTAGGATTTGCAAGTAAAAAAAAACGTCATTTTGGTATTTTTAAAAAATCAAATTTTACTCATTACTAAAGAATAAAACCAAGAAGTTCAATTTTAAAAAGCGTAGTAGTTTGATATTTATTTAAACACTCGGTTTTTCCGGTTACTAAAGAATAAGACCAATGAGTTCTATTCAAAATAACAAAGAAATTTGATGTTTCTAGCAAAACTTCAATTTTAACATTTCTAAAAAAACACAAAAGAAGTACAAATAAAAAATTAGAGTCGTTCAATGTCTATAAAAACTCAGTTTTTTCCGTTACTAAAGAGAAAATAGAGAGGGGTTCAAAGTGATGATAGGCATAAGTTCACGTACTACATGGTGTGTCTTTCATACATGAAAAAAAGAACAAAATCCAAAGTCTAATTTTTTGGTTGCTAGAAGTTGATATGCTCTGCCCTCGGAAGTTCAAAATTCTTGAGGGAGAGGTTCACTATGTATTTACATGTTCAAAAAACACAAAAATGTTGTTTCTCGTGTTCAAAAATAATTCTCTCAATCCATTCAAATTTTGGGAAAAAAAATTCCCTACATGAAAAAAGTTCCTCCTAATCAAAAAAAATCGAAGGGTGTATCGTATGCTCTATTCCAAAATAAACAGTTAATAAGTTATGAAATAAAATACGTGACAAAATTTCAAGGTGAAAACCGCAGAAGTTCAACTACTACACGAAATGCATTTCAAATAATAATATAAGAATAGAAACCAAAAAGCTTAAAAGGTTTGTTGAAAGAAGTTCAAGTGCTCTGTCCGGGGAAGTTTAAAAATTGTTAGAAGAGAGGTTCGCCTTGTATTTCCATGTTTGAAAACACAAAAAAGAAATTGTTTTTTATGTTTTATAATAATTCTCTCAAGCCACAAATAAGTTTCAGTTATTATTTGGGAGCAATTTGATTTCAAAAAAATCAAATTATAAAAATGGAAAAAGTCCATGTACTACATGGTGTGTGTTTAATATGAGAAAAATGAATTAAAAGGCAAGGTCCAAATTTTTAAAGAAAACTCAGATTTTCCTCGTTATTAAAGAATGGAAACAAGAAGTTCAACTTTTAAAAATAGAGCGCTTCAAAATTTCATAAAAAGGATTAAGAAATAAAACCAGGAAGTCCATATTAAAAAGATGGAGACGTTCGATGATTATAGAAAACTTAGATTTTCCTCGTCAGTAAAGAATGGAAACAAGAAGTTCAAAAATAAAAAACAAGAATTTCAACTTTTAAAAATAGAGCGCTTCAAAATTTCATAAAAAAGATTATGAAATAAAACCAGGAAGTCCATATTAAAAAGATGGAGAAGTTCGATGATTATAGAAAATACAGATTTTCCTCATCAGTAAAGAATAGAACAAGAAGTTCAAAAATAAAATAACAAGAAGTTCAACTTTTGAAAATAGAGCGCTTCAAAATTCATAAAAAGGATTAAGAAAATCAGATTAAAAATTCATAAAAAAACTCAGATATATTCACGCAACCGAGAGAAGTTCAGATTGATAACTGTCAGAAGTTCACGTACTGCACGGTGTGCATTTTCTATTAACAAGGAATAAAAAACAAAGCTTAAAAGTTTTGTTGTTATAAGTTCAAATCCTCCGTCGGAGAAATTTAAAAAAATTATTGTGAGATAGGTTTGTACAAAAGGAATATCATTTGTGTAACACTGACGAATGGATGAGAAAATTACAAACGAAAATATGTCACAGAAGTTCAACGTGAAAACAGCAGGAAGTTCAACTACTACAATGAATGAATTTCACATGAAAAAAATTTAAAATCGTCGCGAGTATGAAAAAACGATCAACACGAGGAAGTTGCGTGTTTACAGCAGCTTTCCATTGGTATATCACTTGCTCAATTCCCGTGGGTGGGTGGAGATCTACGAGCAAAAAAGTATGTGAAAAATAGAGTGAAGTTCAAGTAGACATGCCGAGAAGTTCTGGTTCTTCACGTGGTGCATTTTTGAAGAATCTGTTTCGTGACAAAGGCAAGACGAATGATCTCGTCATTTTTGAAATTACTTGAAAACGGCTAGGAATCACAGAAAACCATCAACATGAAAAAGTTTCGCATTTTCCTTAGCTTTTCAATGGTATATTATTTGTCTCATTTTGATAAAGTTTGTAGAAATTACGGCGAAAATATGTTTTTAGCCATTTTTAAAATTGACTTAAAACAGTAAGGAATTGAGAGAAACAATATATACCAAAAAGTTTCGCATGTCCTCAAGCTTTCCAACGCCATATCATTTGTTGCATTCAGACATACGGTTAAAAAATAGATCAAAAATATGAACTCGGTGGAACTTGTACCATTTTCTAAATTACTCTTAAACCTTGAAATTAGAAAACACTTTCTACATGAAAAAGTAGCGCATTTTCATAAGCTTTCCAACGATATATAATTTGCCTTAATTGGATTAGCCGTTTAGAAATGACATCGAAAATACGAACTCGGCTGTTCGGTTTGCGAAATTTTACGATTTTCCAAATTACTCTTTAACCGTATGGAATTAGAGAAAACTTTCAACATGTGGAAGGAGCGGTTTTGCAGCAGCTTTCCAATGCCATATTATTTGCCTCATTTCGATAGACGGTTTAGAAATGCGATCAAAAATACGATTCATATTTTTTGTATGAAGAAAAAACGGTTTTCAAACTGCTCTTAAACCGCTTACATTTTGCCAAAAATTTAACTTGGGTCATGATAATGGTGTCCACAGATTTCCAATGGTATATCGCAAGCCCATTTGGGCAATGTTGGCGGAAGTTCAACCTAGCACTGAGAGAAGTTCAGGTCGAACAACCCAGGCAGTAAAATTGCAAAAAACGTAATTTCATCACGACCCGAGAGCAAAATCCGCCAACGAGCGAGATTCCTATCTAAAACCGGTATTTACTTGCTAAAAAAACGTTTCTAGATTATACTAACATCATATAGAAGACGACTAACAAGAATAATTTGCGAGGAAAGCCACGGTTGCGAAGATAGCCCGAAGGTTGGGTTCGTACAGAGTGAAGTTCACGCGCGTTACTCAGGCAGTTCAGGTTGTGATCAGAATATTATTCTGATCCCATGATCAGAATAGTGTTTATATATATATATATATATCACCTTGGGTGAGAAATAGTTATTTCTCACCCCCCTCTATTTAACATCAATGGACCGTAATTTTACCATCCGTAAGTTTTACTTTATTTCCGACGTAAAAAGAGATCGTAAAAAAATATATTATCATCCAAAAATATATTTTATGTTATGTAAAAATAAAATTACAAACATAAAAACATAGTGTAATACACATAAACTGTAAATTTTCTTGTTTTATGATGTATATTTTTAGTTTTCCAAATTTTACGTAGTGAATCAATAGGAATGTAACTATTTGTATTTCAAGCGTAATTTAATTATGAAATGATCGTTAGATTATCTCGGGTGAAAAATAACTTATTCTACATCTTGGATGATGAATAGTAACAATATATATATATATATATGATATATATAGAAACTCTATTAGTAACCCAGACTGAAAAATAAGTAATTCTTCACCCGGTCGAACGACCCAGCCTTTTGCGCACGGAACAAAAGCCTTACGTCTCGGCTAAAAAAAGATTTTACCTCACGTCCCTTTCTACCTCGTTTCCCAACCACTCGTCCCTTAAAAAAACACTCATCTCTCTCTCCTCGTGCACTGCCGCCGAGATGAACCGCCGCCGTGGTCGACAGTTTCCGATATGGCCTCCTCGAATCCGTCCTCCCTGCTCCCGATAACCATTGATTCATTCTCCCATTGTCAGTTGCATGCCGCTGAATCGATCAGGCGATATGTACCCCCCCTGCATCATCCCGGTCCGCTCGGTCTGGCGGCTCTCCAGCCCCCGATTTGGCTATAGGTCGGTAGATCTGGGAGGCCACCACAACAAGCATCCTTGAACTTTATTTCAAATCATTCATCTTGACATTTACAGGTACACATACGTTGGTATGTATCCATCCTTGGCTGCTCTAATCATTTTCATTTGCTTCAGTCCCCAATCTAGTTCGCAGGAAACGTAGATGTAGTAGAATCTTCTCAATTGTATATTTTTTGGTCAATTCCTGAATTTCTCGTCAAACCATGGAATAATTTCTGATCCTTCATCGTGGATAAATTGCTGAATTGTTTTTCATTCGTATCCTACATGCATCACCATTTGTTACCGAAACATAAAGTCCTATTTGTCAGATTTTTTTTCAGATCTTGCAGCTAGTTATTTCAAGTTTAGCAATGAGCAGACTCTTAACTTATGTACCTGCAACTGCAAACTTGCAGTACTGTAGATGGGAAGTAACATTGGTGAGATCGAACATCCTCTGCCCAAGAGGTTATTTAGATTTTACCATGTACTGTTGCTTGTGTTAGCATTCGGTCCTGTAAGATTCTGTACAAAAATTAATTAGGAACACTCTTAGATGTTCGCGCTGTGGTCGGTGGCCGTTGATTCACAGCAGGTGGAGCAGGCCTGTAGTGTCGCTAGTGTTCCTCATCATCGGGTTATATTGGCCGTTGCATTCTTGTTGATGTGGTTTGCATCTCCATCTCCTCCTACCATGATGGTTGGTGACTAGCCATTCGCGGCTGGAGCTATTCAATATTGCATCTTATCTGTCAATTTACATCAGTATGTGTCAAATTAAACTTATTCGCAGGTGCATTCGAGTGAGAGCTATGGACACTTGAGTGCTGACCAGATCTAAACTTATTCCAGATTTTGGACTAGGAGAAGCTTTCCGCCCTGCAAGTATGTAGATGTATTCCAGAGCAAGGAAAAAAACACCAAGTGAGATGTATTCCTTGCCATTTTACTAAGCAGGTGCATTCATATTCTTTTTATGTCCTGTTTGACAATGTATACAATTGATTGCTTTGAAATGCCTACATTACGGGAGTACAATAAAGTGAGTTGAGAATATTGTTCTTGATTGAGTAAAAAACACTGATTTAACTCATGCTTTTCTGTTGACATACACTCACTTTATGGATTGAAGTTCTCATGATGGTAATGATGAGTGTGCAAGGGCCGTACAGGTCATACATAGGTCTAATTAACAAATCACAGAAAGGAGAGGAGGAAGCTGAGCAACACTCCTTTTTCTTTTTGGAACCTGCACCATTGGGTATGTAGGAAATTATTCTTTGCCTCTATTGGTTGTACCTTATTCTGTAGTGTACTGCCAGTACCATGGCGAAAGAAGTCCAGATAACCCCCTGGGATTTCACAGACTGGCCGGCTTACCCCATAAGGTCAAAAATCAGCTATTTACCACCCTGATCTTTCCTAAACCAGGTGAACCACACCCTAACACCGATTAGAGTAGTTTTTCAGGCGGTTTTGTTGGACATAGCGAGATGCAGCTCGTTTCTGATCGTTCTGCACCAAGCCTCGTCCATCCTCCTCCGAGCACGAGCGGTGTCGTTCCACTCGCGGGCGCTCGCCTAGTCCCGCTATTCTAATTGTGTGCATCTCGACGTCACCCTCCACGACTCGAGGTTTCCCAGCGTATGCCGCCGCGGTTCGAGGGATTCTTCCAGACGTCTACGCCGTCGCGTTCGTGCTGTGCAACCGCGGCTGCCGTGCTGGGGTGCCCCCACCGGCACAACCCGCCAATTGAGCAAGTTCTTGCAAGGGATCGTCGCGCACTACCGGCTGTCGTACTGAAGCTCTCTGTGGCGAATGATGATGGGGCGGTCGAGGTCATTGACGACGGTGACAAGCAGGATATGGACGAGGGAAGCAGCGAGGAACTAGAGCGAGTCGCCAGCGAGGCGGACAAACTTCTTGATGTTTATACAAGGTCCAGATCACGCGTGAATGCAAGCTCCAACGAAGATGTTGAACATATTTGTGCATGTATCTGTTAGGATAATCTCCTACCGGCCCCGCCTCTAGTTTCCTTGTATAGATGAGGCTGAGGGCTGCCCTTGTACCTATATATACGTGCACCGTGCACCCGATCAACATATTGAGAGTTGCATTGCCTCTAATATGGTATCAGTTTTTTTTTCCGATCCAATCCTAGCTTCCGCTCCTAGCCGCCGCAGCCGTAGCTACTAGCTGCCGCCACCGCCATCTCCTGCGCTGCTGCCGCACCCTCAACCCGCCGCCGCGCGTGCATCACCCCTCCCCATCCCTCTCTCCTCCCGAGCCGTCTCCCTTCCCCCACCCGATCGCCCCGAGCCACCTCCCTCCCACCCGCTCCCACCCGATCGCATCTCCCCGCTAGCCGCGCCGCTCCTCCCCTCGGCCGCCGCTGCACCCATGGCGTCTCCCCACTCCGCTACCTCCCTCCCCTCTAATCCCTTCGACGGTCCGGCCCCTCTCCCGGTGGAGGTCGTCCGCGATCTCAACATCTTCACCCGCGTGCCCGTCGTTCTTGACTACGCCTCCTCCACCTACTATGCCTGGAAAACCTACTTCTCCCTCGTCTTCCGTGAGTACCACCTCATCGATCACGTTGATGGCTCCGTCGACTCCGGCCTCATGTTCGCGGACGACGACTGGCTGACCATCGACGCCACCATCACGTGCTAGTTGTACCAAACCATCTCCAAGGACATCTTCCACACCATCGTTTGCGACACCGATGACGCGCAGACGGTGTGGGTAAAGCTGAACGGGCTCTTCCTCGACAACGCCCTCTAGCGCCGCGTGTTTCTTCAACAGGAATTTTTTGGCTGCCAGCAGCTTGACTCGTCCATCGACGATTATTGCATGCGCCTTAAGAAACTTGCTGACGAACTTCGCGACCTCGGGGAGCGAGTCTCCGACGACCTCCTCCTCAGCACGCTCACAGCTGGTCTGAACGAGGAGTTCGACAACGCGGCCTCCAACCTCACGTTCCTCCCGGACCCAACCTTTCCTCGGGTCGTGGCCTACCTTTGGTTGGAGGAGAGGAGGATGAAGATGGTGAAGTCCCGGGCCACGCACACGGCTCTCGCGGCGGGCACCTCCCGCGCCGCCCCTCCCATGGCGCCGCAGCCGCAGCGGCCTCCGTTGCCGCCGCCGGCGTCATACTTCTAGGCGCCACCGGCGCCCGTCTACCAGCCGCCGCCCCCTGCCCCTGACCGCCGCCACGGGGGGCGCCGCGGCAAGAAGCAGCAGCCGCACGGCGCGGGGAGGGGGGCGCCAGCCGCCGCCGCCGCAGCTGCCCCCCCTGGGCCGCCGCGACCAACCCTTGGACGGGGATGGTCCATGCGTACACAATGCTTGTGCCGCGGGCCCCCATCCCGGCTGGGATTCTCGGCCCCCGCCCCGGCGCGCATTAGGCGTTCGTCGCCGCCCCGGGTAGCTACCCCGTCGCGACCCCTCCGTACGCCGCGGCCATGCCTGGCTACGCCGCCCCTGGTGGCTACCCCGTCGCCCCTCCAGCCGCGGCCGCCGCACTCCCACCAGCCCCTTGGGATCTGGCTCTCCTTGCGGCGCTTCACTCCGCCCCTACACCCAACACGTACACCGGAGGCGGCGACTGGTAGATGGATTCCGGGGCTACCACCCACATGACTACCAACCCTGGTAACCTCAACTCCGCATTTCCAGTTTCTACCGCATGTCGTATCACTGTTGGGGACGGGTCTTCCCTTCCCATTACTCATGTCGGTCATGGTTCCTTTCCGTCTAACTCTACGCCTATTCACATGTCTAATGTCTTAGTTTCACCTGAGTTAGTCACTAATCTTGTTTCCGTTCGTTCTCTTACACGTGAAAATCCTATAACTGTTGAATTTGACGAAGTTGGTTTTTCTGTCAAGGACGCTCGTACCCGGATGGTGCTCCACCGATGTGACAGCTCGGACGGCCTCTACCCGGTGACCTCCACCGCCACTTCCACATCCGCATCGGTCGCTCTCTCCGCCACGGTGGACCTTTGGCATGCTCGGCTGGGACATCCAAACCCGGCCACCCTTCATCATATTCTTAGGACTTTTTCATTCACGTCTAATAAAACCGATGATCACACTTGTCATGCTTGTCGTCTCGGCAAGCATGTCCATCTTCCCTTCCCATTACTCATGTCTGTCATGGTTCCTTTTCGTCTAACTCTACGCCTATTCACATGTCTAATGTCTTAGTTTCACCTGAGTTAGTCACTAATCTTGTTTCCGTTCGTTCTCTTACACGTGAAAATCCTATAACTGTTGAATTTGACGAAGTTGGTTTTTCTGTCAAGGACGCTCGTACCCGGATGGTGCTCCACCGATGTGACAGCCCGGACGGCCTCTACCCGGTGACCTCCACCGCCACTTCCACATCCGCATCGGTCGCTCTCTCCGCCACGGTGGACCTTTGGCATGCTCGGCTGGGACATCCAAACCCGGCCACCCTTCATCATATTCTTAGGACTTTTTCATTCACGTCTAATAAAACCGATGATCACACTTGTCATGCTTGTCGTCTCGGCAAGCATGTCCATCTTCTGTTTAGTGCGTCCTCATCGATGGCGTCGTATCCATTTGAGTTGCTTCATAGTGATTTGTGGACATCTCCGGTTGCCAGTAATACGGGTTTTTATACTATCTTGTCATACTTGATGATTTTTCGCACTATGTGTGGACCTTCCCGTTGCGGAGAAAATCCGATGCACTCTCCGTTCTTACTACCTTTTACTCCTATGTCGCTACACAGTTTGGGCATCCCATCCATGCCTTGCAGACCGACAACGGGAAGGAGTTCGACAACGTCGGAGTTCGCACCCTCCTTGCCGCACATGGCACGATTTTTCATCTCACCTGCCCGTGTACCTTGCAACAAAATGGTCGCGCCGAACGGATCCTTCGCACCCTCGATGATTGTGTATGCACTCTTCTTTTTCACGCCAATGTCCCTCCCTGGTTTTGGCCGGACGCTCTCTCCACCGCCTCTCTCCTCATCAATGTTCGTCCGACTCGTGCTTGTGGGAACTTTGCACCACATCATCTCCTCTTCGGTAGCCCACCCTCATATGATGATCTTCGTGTTTTTGGGTGTCTCTGTTATCCTAGCATCGCCTCCACTACTCCTCATAAACTCGCACCTCGCTCCATGGCATGCATCTGTCTCGGATACCCACCAAACACCAAAGGCTATCGTTGCTATGATCAGGTTTCCCATCGAGTTTTCACTTCTCGGCACGTTTACTTTGACGAGAGGTCTTTTCCTTTTCACCAGGTACCGCCGCCGGCCGACTCGCCATCGTCATCCGCGCCTTCCGGTGCCCCTAGGGGAGGCCGCTCACTCGCGCTCGGGCCCCCTCCCGGCTTCGGGCCCCCTGCAGCGCGTGGCCCTTCCCCTGGCTTCGGCTCCCCCGCTGCGCCTGGGCCCGCTCTAGGTCCGCGGCGCCGGACCCGGACCCCGCTGGCTCGCCGGCCCGCTCCCCGGTGGCCATGTCACCTCCGACTCCCGTTGAGTCCGTAGCCCGGTCAGCAAGCACATCCCATGTGCCTGACCCGGGCTCCTCGACGGCTTCCGCCGACCCGGCTGCATCCTCGCCGGCGGCCACGGCGCCCCCGACTCCCGTTGAGTCTGCAGCCCGGGCAGTGATCGTGTCTCCCACTCCTGACCCCGACTCCTCGACGGCTTCTTCGCCTGCCTCGTCGCCGGCCCGCCGACCACGTCGGCCGCGCCGATCCAGCCGGTAGCCCCGGACACCCGCATGGTCACTCGTGCTCGCGCTGGCATTCACCGGCCCAGCAAGCGCTATTCTGTGGATGAATACCTCCTCGCTGCCTCGACGTCCGCTCTGTCACCTCTCTTGTCGTCCGCTCGAGCCGCACTTCGCGATCCGCATTGGCTCGTGGCGATGCAGGAGGAGTTCGACGCGTTGGTGCGCAACCGCACCTGGCAGCTTGTCCCGCGGCCACCCCATGCCAACGTTATCTCTGGCAAGTGGGTATTCCGGCATAAGACTCGTCCTGACGGGTCTCTCGAGCGCTATAAGGCTCGGTGGGTGGTCCGTGGGTTTCGGGAACGTGCTGGAGTCGACTTCACCGACACGCTCACCCCAGTTGTCAAACCGGGCACGATTCGCATGTATCTGTTAGGATAATCTCCTACCGGCCCCGCCTCTAGTTTCCTTGTATAGATGAGGCTGGGGACTGCCCTTGTACCCATATATACGTGCACCGTGCACCCGATCAACATATCGAGAGTTGCATTGCCTCCAATAGAAGATAATACACAAGTATAGACCTGTTTCCCTCCTGGAGACCTGGACAAGCACGCACATAGACACAAGAAGTACATGCCACCATGTCTGAGATGGACATGACTAACCGTGTTTAGTAACTAACAGTGGAACTCGATAGCTGCCGGCGGCACGGGCGCCAGCTCGATACGCGGCGCATATGTTGTCCTAGGAGGACGAAGCGGACGTGGCCGGCAAGAGCGTTGCCGAGGCGACTACGACGACGACCACGCACGAGAGGTTCGGTGGCAAGTCAAGATTGCATGCGAGCCAAACCATAGTCGCATGTGCATGGTTTCTAGAGCCCGATGCCGAACAAGGAGCTGGTGCTTCCAAGGAACCGGGAGCCTTGCCAAATTGCTATCACATTGACACCATTTTCTTTACCAGAGGCAGAGGCGGGCAGAGCTCTACGAAAGGAGCTTCGTGAACCATGCCGAGCTGAACTTCCTCGTGGCTGGCTGCTGGCTGGTGCTGCTGCCGAACAGTACCTCAACGATGCATGTGGTTTGTGTGGGATGACCTGAGCAACATGCGATGGCAGAAAGGTGGGCGGAGGAACTATGTCGACCTGGCACTCGCAACCTTCAAAACCGCCTGGAAAACCACTCTGATCGGTGCTAGGGGGTGATTCACCTGGTATAGGAAAGAACAGGGGGTTAAATACCCGGTTTTAGACCTGAGGGGGTAAATGGGCCGGTTTGTGAAATCCTAGGGGGTTAAGTGGACTTCTTTCGTACCATGGCATGCCAATTGTTTGGATAGATCAAAAGGCAAGCTAAAGATCAATTAGATAAATGCTACTGTACTCGCACATCTCACATCTCGTTTAGCTTTATACATACCTTGAATCAGCATTTCTTGAAAACATATTTATGCAGTCACACATCTCACCTTGTTTTTTTTTTAAATTTTGCTTGGTTGGAACTATATACATTTGTGTTGTCTAACTTGTAATGCTCGCTGATTGAATTTGCAGCATTTGAATCCTCCTCAGAAGAGAAACATGGTATTAGCTAGTGCCAAACTTGGCCATGCTGCTATCAACTTGCCTTGGTCCAATACTTGCAAGCTTCTTCATCTATAACAAACATCAATCCTGGGAGCACTAGTTAAAGAGTTGGTGTTCTTAGTCTAGCAAAAAGATATAGAGGAAGTCATTGCCACTACTCCTACCAGAAGATTAAGTTTAAGAAGAAAATTTCTTGTTCTGGCTGCTGATTAATTGCCACTGAACTTATCCACATGTTAATGTCATAATTGTTATTGCTCTGCTACTTAGTTGCCAGTACATTTTCTATTTTCGAAAGAGCCCAAAATTTACACATCTATGTTATACATGTCTCTGCCGGTGTCTCTTGTGGATGCATTTCTTGAACTATATATGTCTTATGAATGCATCTCTCAGCTGGAGCATCCATGTTAAATTTGAGTTCAAAATTATCAGTTAGTGAGAAGCATGACTATAGGAGTAGCATGCATAATCATTTCAAATTGTATGGGACGAGGCACAGCCTCTGAATGAATCACAAGTCCCAAGTCATTGCTCCCCTATCAAAAATAAGCCTAATGTCGAAAGAAGTAAGAAAGAGACTACTAAGTCTGAACCTCAAATTAAACACGTCACATTGTCAAATATTTCATTGGGGCAATTTTAAACAGATCACAAAGTACATCTCAATTGATGATAAAAATGTCAGCAAACACAAAGAAGATCAGCAGACATAGCACATGCATTTTCTGCCTAAAGAGAACACTCATGTCGTCATGTATTTCAGTATTTGTTATCTTTGCTACTGGCCGATAAGTCATCCTCATTGTCGAGGGAGGTGGCGCGGAGAAACACGCCAAGTCATTCCCCGGTCCGCCATGGATGATGTCCTTGTGGTCCGAGAAGGTAGGCAACATACACGTTGTGAACATGTCCAGCTAAAACGGAGGGCCACTATGGTTTTTCCTATGGGAGTTGATCGGAAGCTCTTTTTTTCTCACTTATATAAACAGATTTTTTTTGGGTGACTTATATAAACAGATGATAGAGAGGGATCTATGGTAGGGCAGAGCTCATGCAGGTAGTACGTATTTTGAAAGAGATGTTCTAGAAAAGAAGGGATTTAATAGGGTGGGTCCAGGCAGTTTGCATGTCCAAAATGACCCAGTAGATTCCTATCCCAGCTGTACGTCGGGTATTTTTACATCAATAAATTTTTTTGTTGTTATTATGGCCACTTCTGTTATCCGGTTTGGTTCTCGTCTTCACGACGTAACTTACCCCATCGAGGTTATAAAATTACCTCACATCTTTGTTTTCCAAGGTGGTTTTGGCGCGGGACCGATTCATTTTTCTATGCCATAATTTTACCTCCCGAGCTGCTTCTTTCTTGTGGTCTGGGTGTGGTGCAAGTGGTTTGGCTGGGGTGAGGAATAACTATTTCTCTTCATGAATGACGAATAGCGTATATATAGATCATATGTCAAATAAATAATCAAGTTAGAACGTGAAGGTAATCATATTGAATTAAATATTACTATAAATAGTAAAGTACTATATATATATATATATATATATGAAATGGTTGTGTACTCTTGGGAGTACGTACCATCACTCCTCATATACCACATAGATGAATCTTTTATACCTCTATTATTTTTAATATACTTCATTAGTAATTATTAGATACTCAAAATGAGTTTCATAAAAAAATTCATATGAGTCTACATATTTTTAAATGCTTATTACGTATATACTGATGTGTTTGTACGTGAAAAATGTATATTACAAAAAGTACGTCATAGATGATATTTTTTCAACAAAACTCGTATTGGGGTATCTTAGAATATTTAATGAAGTATATTGAGAATAATAAAGAGGTATAATTAATGCGTATATGAGGTATATTGAGGATGGAGTACATACTCCCGGGAATACAGTTTTCTTAATTTTGCAAACAATGTTCTCCGTATATTGAAGAAATGTTCATACAGCTCAAAAAAGTGTCTGCACATTTGAAAAAAAAATCATGACATTTTTCTAAAAAATATATGATTGAAAATATGTAGTGCCATTGAAAAAAAAGTCCACAAGTGTTCATTGATGCAATTTAAAAAAAAATCATGGCATAGTAACAAGTGTTCATAGCCTTTAAAAATGCTTGTAGCATTTACACCTTTTTAATGTTCGTAAAAATTTAGAACAACATTCACGCAATTTTCAAAAAACAATCATAACATGTAAAAAAGTTGTTGGTAACTATTTAAAAGAATTGTTCATGAAAATGTAATAATTTGTTCATGCCACTTTTCAAATTGTTCATGACATATAAAAACAATGTCCAGAACCACTGAAAGAAATGTTCACAACATCTACAAATGTTTAAAGAGTGCTGTTCGTTAAAATGTAAAACATTATTCACGCTATTTTTGAAAAATGTTCATTACATATTAAGAAATGTTGACTCTCTTTATACAAAATAAAGTGAGAAAAAATAAAACAAATAAAAAACGAAAACAGAAAAACAAACAGGAAAATATGAAAAGAAATAAGAGAAAAATGCAATAAAAATGAAAGAAAAATAAAAGCGGATGGAGGTTTCTAAAACCGCTCTCCTAGGAAGGTTACAAATCTCTCCGATCCGGTATGTAGAAGATTCCTAAAACTGCTTGATGGACCTGCCCGGACGATCCGGTACCCAGAAGATTCCTAAAGTGCTACTTGGGCCGACCCTAAGCTTGAGGATAACGAGCGCTTCTTCGGGAGCCTCGCAACAATCAGCGTCATTTGGCGCGCTTTCAGCTATTCGTCACGTGTCGCGTTTTGAATGCTCTTTTTGGATTTTGTTTTTTTATTTTTCTGCGCTTATTTTCGGCTTTTTAAATAGTTTTTTTCAGGTTTTTTCGACATTTTGGTTTTCTCCCGGTCTTCTTTAGCTTTTCGATCAAAAAAAAATTTGCACGAAAAAAACACGTTTTTTTCTTCCTTTCGCGGAATTCATGGTTTTTTTTCGCAAGAGGCACGGTTGTGCTTTAACGAGAGTCACGGCCGTGCCTTTTGGAAAAGAAAAAAAAACGTGTTTTCTGTTTTTTTTTCTTTCGCGAGAGTCACGGTTTTGCTTCCGCGAGAGGCACGGTTGTGCTTTCGCGAGAGTCACGGCCGTGCCTCTCGGAAAGGGAAAAACAAAACGCATTTTCTATTTTTTTTTCTTTCGCGAGAGTCACGGTTTTGCTTCCGCGAGAGACACGGTTGTGCTTTCGTGAGAGTCACGGCCGTGCCTCTCAGAAAGGCACACGAACACGTCACCGTGTACCTCCAACGCCGAGGGTGATGCACCGCAGCTCACGTCGAAGGAGACCCGCCGGAAGCGCGGTACGCAAGACAATCCGGCGGGTGCTTTTGTAGACCCGAAACCCCACACGCCCGGGAGGGACCCCGTCAGGGCGCGCGGCGGCTATGGGCTGCCCTAGGTCGACCTGATCGCCCCTAGGGCCTCGAGGTTCGTCGCCCTGCAAACGAAGAACGAACGAAGAATGAGAAGAAGAAGAACAAGGGAGAGAGATAAATGTAAAGGTAAAAAGTGGTAGATGATTTGATCGATTGTGTGTTGTTTCAATCGACCGTCACCCAGCTCGACTTCCCGTACAAGCAAAGAATTTATCTAGGCTTTCCTTACAAGAAAATTACATCAATTCACGTCCAAAACCCTAGTCAAATTCGGACCGGTTTATCCGAACTTTCCAAAAATGTTCGGTTTAAACTGGCTGCACCTTGCGGGTCTTTTTTGCGGTGGTAAATGATCTCGGATGAAAACAAGCCCAAAAGCAATCTTGACCGTTTCGACGAGACGAACAACTTTCATGTTGAAGGTTTTTTGATTAGAGATCATCTTGAGGGTCAGATCGGTCTCGCAACACAGGCTATTTCCTTGCGCTACCCGTCAGACATGTGTCTGGTGGGGCGCGCATCTCGCCTCGTGACAGGGCTGCACTCCGATTGCTCTAACTTTTGCATACGAACTCGGATTTGAACGATTTTTATATAAAAATCGATCGTTTCGACGAGACGAAGACAACCCGTGTAGATCATTTTTCCATCCAAGATCATCTGAATAACCTTTTGAGCCCATCTTCAACTTCTCGTTCGATTGACTATCACAGCCTCCAACCCGGCAAGTTTTCCATCCGAGTAAGCTTTCCACACCGGCAATGTTTCTACCCGGCAAGGTTTGTACTCCGGCAAGGGTTCCTCCCTGACAAGGTTTCTCCCCCGGCAAGCTTCCACACCGGCGATCTTTCTGTGCCGGCAAGCTTTCCATGCCGACAAGCCTTCACACCGGCAAGCTTTCACACCGGCAAGATTTTACCCCGGCAAGGTTTTCGCCCTGGCATGCTGCTTTATGATGGTGCCACTTTTGAGCGTCAGCACATGCCCCCCTGTTTTTCGGTAAAGCTAGCATGCCGAAAAATACTTGTACCAAGTTTGTTCTAAGGACGATGGCAACACTCCATCGGCCATTTATATGTTCTTAGGACGATAAGTATATATCGGCCATGTCTTGTGTGAACTTTCTGATGCAAACTTGGGTGAAACCTTCTCAGCTTCATTAACAATTCGGTGATAAAGTTCCATAGATATGTATCTCAATGTCATCCTCCGAACCATATTGTTCACCCTTTTGCTAGGATTTTGTAGACAATCAACAATAAACTTTCTCCAATCCTTACTTTCGCCTGTATAAAAATTTCATTAGTGGCCGAAGCTGTGGACTTCGGTTCGGCCTTACCTATGTTGACGAGACTAAGCATCGGCTATTGAGAGAAATGCAATACAACATGATGGACATGGTAGCCGGATGCTTGCTATGCCAACTCTCTCCAATTGTCATGTCTAAATATATGAACAATTTTACTGCAACCCAAGGTAAATTCTTCATCTAGGCATACCCCAAGATAAACTATAAGTGATTCATGAAAACACATTGATAACCCTTGGATATTTGTTGCACTACTCACAACGAATCACCAAAAGCCTCAATATGTATAGCACCTATAGCAAGTAAAAGAGTCAATCCGAATAACAATGCATATTCGGCCTTGATTAATCGTGCATAAAAATATTCTAAGCGGCACGAGGCTTCAAAAAAATAGTACCATAAAGAAATATATAAACAACACCAACACTTTGGCCATTGCTATGAATTGAACCATCAAAACATAATCTCCATAGTACTAGAGAGACAAGGCTAATATTAATATTATGCATGACACTAATCCGATGTTCAGTAACAAAATCAACTATGATTTGGCCTCTTATAGATCTCAAAGATGCATATGCCAAATCATATCCAAACAAAGTATAAGCCCACCAACCAATTCTGCAGCTATGAATTGGTCTATGCAGCATATATTCAATGACATCGGTCATAATGTCTCAACTCCATTCAATCATAATATAGGCATACATATAAATTTTCATGAGCATGTACCTTGTCTCGCTCTCCAATCAAAGTAAGGACGATATTAGAATACTACACCGGCCATGCATTGACATACCCTTAGGACGATAGATAAATATCATCGGCCATTACCATGTAAACTTCATTCAAAGCACATATAGCCGAAATAAACAAATAAGATGACAAATCAAGTATTTCGGCCCTTTGGATCAGCAACAAACTTGTAGCTAATCAAATGTATAGTGACTTGGTAATACCCTTTCATGACGCAAGAAATTATATTGCATCCATGGATTAAAATAAGCCCATTGAGGGTTACCAATCATACCTGATGACGAATTCCATGGCATAGGCGTTAACGGCATAGTTGAAGAATATGGATAATGTGTAGACCAAAGATGTTGAAACCTTCGGCTTGGTCCTTCATAGTTTTTACTCTTTTCCTTCTTCACTTTTGCCGCACTTCTTGTAATGGAGGCATGCACATAATTCTTATTTTGAGCACTTCCTTTGGGAACCCATGCCATGTTCCTTTCTTCAAGTTCTTGTGCACTAAGTTTGTGTAATTCCCTCTTTTGCCAATACGATAAGCCGAGTGGGCATCTTGGCTGTGATTCTGTTTTGACCAATGGAAATTCCCTTTTGACCTTGTGCACTCTCAACTTCTTTTCTTCAGATTTGGCACTTTGACTCTCAATAATTGGTTGCTTCGTCTCATTGCCTTTTGTAGCCAATGTCAACACTTTAATTGGCTCTTTATTATTTGAGATCAAATCTGAAGTAGCACACTTACGACCATCTTTCTTGACCTGGTACACTTGCTTGACCACCTCTTTCTTGTTCCTTGAGCTCCGGACCGATTCCTTATGATTGAAACGGTCTTTGACGTGTGATCGTTCATCAAATGTTGATCTTTTTGGAGCTGCATAATGTTGGCGAGATGATCTAAAATAAGATGGATAATTTGCCCTTGTATCATACGTGCCCCATGATGGATATGGATTTACATGAGCGTAGGGAGGCATCCACGACATTGGCATTGGCAGCCCAAAAGCAGGATATGAAGTCTGCTTGCTCAATGTCTTCCTTTGCCAATCCAAGTCTTCAAATTTATGCCTTAGGGGTGACTTCGATGCTTTTGTTTCACTCGGCCGATAAGCACTCTTTGCCTCACTTATCTTCTGATATTTTCTAATAACTGCACGAAAGTGACTTTCGGCTTTTTACCTTTGTGCTTACCATTGCCTTTGCTTTCTTTAACTGTGCGTGCATCGGTCTTTGAATTTTCTTGTTGCCCCCCAGTGCTAGACGTCGCCATTGTAGCTTTGATGGAATTCCCATCTTCAAGATTGTTGTTGATGCACTTTTTAATCATATCCTTACTCGGAGACTTGACCCCATCATCATTGGTGTGTACATGTTGACCTTTAGGTGAATCGGCTTGTGATAGTCGAGTCAACATTTGATCGCCATCAAAACCAATCTGATCCGACTGGTCATATGATCGTGCCTCAACAAACTTCAATTGTCTCGATTGTGCGGCTTGATGAATCACGTTGTTGTCTTCGATATTCTCTTCAAACAAACATTGCATTTGTTCTTGTCCTGATGGCTCGACATCATGATCAATTATAATAGGATTAGTCGACGATGCACCAACGATGTGATCAACTATGCCCGAACTGAAGGTACACTTTTCGTCCATTAACTGATATTGTGATACTAGCTCTGAAACAAAACAACCGAGCAGTGCTGGCATAGCGTCATCCGACTCGGCTATGCATTGATTTTCATCCTCTTTTCCTGATGCTTTTGAATCGGCTTCGAAGGACTTTGGACCTGGCTTTATGTTTCTGCAACCAAAATAATTACAGAATATACGTCTCATACGAGTCTAAATGTTAGCCAGGCATGAAACAAACAAAGTTGTCCATATGAATACAAAGTTCAGTTGTCATGACAAGAACAACTTTGGTTTTGATAAGTTGTCACTATTAACCTCTATGAATGATACCATGTGTTGACTATCATGATTAGTGACAAGATCCTTCCTAACAAATAGATTACTCATTTCAATTGGTCTTTCAAAATTAATTAGAATCTTACTAATAGGTGCATCAACAATATGATTTTGACCGAATCGAAAATTGAGTAAACTATCTGCTAGGTGTACCTTTGTGAAGACGTTGGAAGGAGAAGATGGTTGCATCACTGGAACAATACATTGCTCCACTTCTGAATAATTCTCCAACGCCTCTTCCTCTTTTTCTGGATCTGGTGCCTCATCACTCAGATTGCCCGAGTATATTTCAATCGGATTGCCCGAGTGGATTTCACTCGGACGCTCTTTGTCAGTTGAATTTGCTTGGTCGCATTTTCTTGGTCTTGATGTTCATCGTTAACTGAACTGTGTTCAGCCATATTACTGTGTTCTTGATGCTCATAAATATCTTTAGCACGAAACTCATAAGGTAGCATGTAAGCTCCCTTACATCCAGAAAAATCGAGCACAACCAATTTGTTGCGTTTGTCATTCCTTTGCTCAGCCAAGTTTGCATCTTCTATTTTGGTACACGAGGCAATAGTTGGCTTGATGCACTTGGCTTTAGCTGGTGATGCACTCGTCTGGAACGATGCACTCGGCTGGCACGATGCAACGCACTCGGCCTTAAACATCCCGTTGCTCAATCGGGTTTCAACCGAATCCACCATATTAGTCGAGTGAATCTTTTTTTGCTGGTTTGCTTGCAAAGCTTCTTTTTTATCTTGCCTCAACAGCGTAGAAGGGCCAACATGGTTGCTACATGGAGGAAGGCACTTGACATATTCTTGCAAATATCCCTCTCCATGCTTCTTCTTGAGTGCTTCGTAGGCCTGTCGATATTCTGCTGGTAATTCCTCAAGGGTAGGTGTAGTAAATTCGTTGACTCTATTCCCTGTGAGCTTTGGCTTGATCTTGTCCACTTGGGCCAGATATTTTTCTTTAAACTCAACCCTGCTTGGATCGGCTTTCCCCCCAATACTTTTAGGATCTTTCGGCAATGAGTTGATGTTGCCGAAATTTTGCGCTTGTATAGGGGGTGTATAACATGCTGCAATGATAGGTGAAGGCATGTGCATCGTTGTTGAATATTTTCTCTCGACAATTTGATCAACCGGCAACACTTAGTCTTCTTTCAAAACCCTAGCTCTTATTGCCTCATAATCAGGAACCAATCCCTTGTCGTGTTGCACAAGGCAAATAGCACTAATCTTCTTATTTTGGGCTAAAATTTTTAATGCAGCCAGATCCACCTCATCTCCTGCAATATTAGGCACATATGCTCCTATAGAATCTCCATTCACTCGGCCATGACCGTGACGGTGAGCCGAGTCATGAATATTTTTAGTTTCATACGCCACTGAACAATTAATCTGATGAGGTGTAGTATATGATGTTTGAGGATAACGGGCCAAATAGCTAACAGAAGCATGGCCGATTCCCCCATTCATCGGCATGTTTGGGGATGAACCCGCATATTGCGAGTCGGCTGCCGATGGATAAAACTTTGAGATGCCCTCCTGTACATGAGGTGTCCTATATTGATCACTCGAACAAATCGTGTTGTTCACCGGCATATTGAAAGATGTTGCCGATGCACGAAAGTTCAGATTCATAAGTTTCATGTCATGATTCTGTAAAGTCCAAGTTTCTCCAATGGAATAACTAGTCGGCCTTTACTCATTAGGGCTGGCCGACATCACATGTCCGTTGAAAGATCTAGCAACATCAACATAATGGCTATTTGCATCTACGCAAGGAGATTGATGATACATGTTACCGTTGTAGATTGCAGCCGCTTGATGACGCTCTCCTCGTAGCAAGAACAGGCTGGAGACTGTTCAAAGCTTCGTCCCCAGCGGAGTCGCCAAAAAGTGTGTTCGCACACGAACACGTCACCGTGTACCTCCAACGTCGAGGGTGATGCACCGCAGCTCACGTCGAAGGAGACCCGCCGGAAGTGCGGTACGCAAGACAATCCGGCGGGTGCTTTTGTAGACCCGAAACCCCACACGCCCGGGAGGGACCCCGTCAGGGCGCGCGGCGGCTATGAGCTGCCCTAGGTCGACCTGATCGCCCCTAGGGCCTCGAGGTTCGCCGCCCTGCAAACGAAGAACGAACGAAGAACGAGAAGAAGAAGAACAAGGGAGAGAGATAAAGGTAAAGGTAAAAAGTGGTAGATGATTTAATCGATTGTGTGTTGTTTCAATCGGCCGTCACCCCCAACATATATAAGAGGCGGCTGGACTTCCCGTACAAGCAAAGAATTTATCTAGACTTTCCTTACAAGAAAATTACATCAATTCACTTCACGTCCAAAACCCTAGTCAAATTCGGACTGGTTTATCCGAACTTTCCAAAACTGTTCGGTTTAAACTGGCTGCACCTTACGGGTCTTTTTTGCGGTGGTAAACGATCTCGGATGAAAACAAGCCCAAAAGCAATCTTGACCGTTTCGACGAGACGAACAACTTTCATGTTGAAGATTTTTTTGATCAGAGATCATCTTGAGGGTCAGATCGGTCTCGCAACACAGGCTATTTCCTCGCGCTACCCGTCAGACATGTGTCTGGTGGGGCACGCATCTCGCCTCGTGACAGGGCTGCACTCCGATTGCTCTAACTTTTGCATACGAACTCGGATTTGAACGATTATCAAAATCGATCGTTTCGATGAGACGAAGACAACCCGTGTAGATCATTTTTCATCCGAGATCATCTGAATAACCTTTTGAGTCCATCTTCAACTTCTCGTTCGATTGACTATCACAGCCTCCAACCCGGCAAGTTTTTCATCCGAGTAAGCTTTCCACACCGGCAATGTTTCTACCCGGCAAGGTTTGTACTCCGGCAAGGGTTCCTCCCTGACAAGGTTTCTCCCCCGGCAAGATTTCACACCGGCAAGCTTCCACACCGGCGATCTTTCTGTGCCGGCAAGCTTTCCACGCCGGCAAGCCTTCACACCGGCAAGATTTTACCCCGGCAAGGTTTTCGCCCCGGCATGCTGCTTTATGATCGTGCCATTTTTGAGCGTCAACAGAAATAATACGCGTTTTCTGTTTTTTTCCTTTCGCGAGTCACAGTTTTGTTTCCGCGAGAGGCATGGTTGTGCTTTCGCGAGAGTCACGGTCGTGCCTCTCGGAAACGAAAAAAAACGCGTTTTCTGTTTTTTTTCCTTCCACGAGAGTCACGGTTTTGCTTCCACAAGAGGCACGGGTGTGATTTCGCGAGAGGCACGGACGTGCCTCTTTCGAAAAGGAAAAAAACCGTGCTCCTGGTTCGGTTTTTTCGCCCGATTTTTTTCTTTAGTTTTTTTTAATAAAAAAAACGTCAAAACCTATCAACATCGGATCTAGTTTTGAAGATCTCGACGCGAGGAATCCAATAAGGTTCGAGATTTGGACACATGGTTTAAAAGATAAAACGTTTTGAATAAACGGATCTACGAAAAAAAGGGAAATCCCAGATTGCGACAAGTGGCGCGCTGCATGTGCGCCACTTGTCGCAACCTGGAAAAGTGGAGTGTTCTTTGCAACGATTACTTCTTAATTAGTGATTTCGACATTTTCAAGCTTTGCTTGTGCAACGAGTTCTTTTTTCAACTTTATCACTAGTGCCTTTCACAAGGCTATCACCTGACTGTCACACGAACAGAAGAAACTCGAGTCAATATTAAGGGCGGAAGAAGCTACAACCAAGGGTGGCCAACCAGAACCCCGCAGAAATTTACGGCTAACTTTCACTCGCAGTGCAGTCCTGTGCTCTCTACCACAACTAGTTAACCGCTTTCTTCCCAAGCGCGAACAGGATCTTCTTTTATAGCCTCTCCAGTCCTCGTCTCTCCTCTTTAGCCCACGTACACCCTGCTCCTCTCCTTCCAACACCCACCAATGTTACTACGCCTCCTCGCGCTGATCTTTGCCGCCGTCTTGGCGGCGTCCTCGAGCTCCATCGATGCCCGTGCTATCCACCCTATCTTCCTCCCCTTCGGCGACAATGGCCGTCGCCTGATCGGCATCCAGAGGTGCGAAGAATGCTTCGGCATATGTCACGAGGTACATACATATACATACAGTGAACGAATCTACAACGTGCGTGCTCTGCAGATCAAACATCCTTACGAATACGTTCGCGTGTCTGCCATTTGTGCGTGCGTGCAGGTGCACTACAGGACGCTGTGTAGCACGCTGGCGACGCTGCCCGGGGTGACGACCCCGCAGCAGCTCCTGGACACGGCCCTGCGGGTGACGGCGGCCAAGTCGGCGATGGCGGAGATGCGGCTGGACGAGGCGATGAGGGCAGGCCTGGGCAACACCATCCCGATGATGTCGTCGCTGCAGTCGTGCAGGGACAGCTACGCGTCGCTGACGGACGCACTGGGGAAGTCGCGGGCGACGCTCAAGAAGGGGGGCAGCCGCGACGACCTCATGTCGGAGCTGTCTGCGGCCAGCACCTACTCCACCGACTGCCGGGACATCTTCGGCGAGCGCCCGGGGCTCAAGTCGCCGATACGCGGCGCGCAGCGCCACATCACGCGCCTCGTCAGCAACTGCCTCGACCTGGCTACCGCCATCAGGCAGCCCTGAGCGGTGGATCCGACGATGCAGGCCAGCTTCCGGTTCTGTGCACCTGACGTTTCTTGGATACCATTCAGATTTTGGCATGTGGTAGTTTTATTATTTTCCGTATTACGTGTATTTTAGTGTAGTGTGTAGATTTGTCATCTAGGATGGGTATTGCGTTTCATAGATAACCTGTGGATAGAGAAAAAATGTCTTTAGTTGACGCCGGTCTATTCTGTACTCAGAACAAGTTATGTTTGTCGGAATGGATCTTCTTTTTTTCGTTCAGCTTATACATGATCAAATTCCCCCTTGAAAAGATGCAGCATTTGCAATAGTCTCTGACTCGGTTACGTACAGATTGCAAGTATACTCATGAGGCCCAACCAACCACGCAACACCAGCCTTCGCGTTGTACTCCCTCTGTCCAAAATTACTTATCGCATAAATAAATAGAAATGAATGTATCTAAAACTAAAAATATGTCTAGATACGTCCATTTCTGCGACAAGTAATTCCGGATGGAGGGTATAACTTGTCGGATGAAGGATGAGCCAGAGAGGCAAAACAACTTGCGCTTTCCAAATCTCCTCGATGAAAGAGCGACTCCAACAGACGCCTAAAAAGAGCTCCGCGCACTAAAAATTCGTTTTTTTTTGGCGCCCAACAGCTCCAGCAGATGTTGTAGCGCTAAAAAGTTTTGGGCGCGAGCTGAAAAACGCTATCGCGCGCAGTATATTTTGGGTTCCAGATTGGGCGCGCTTCACAATTTGCACTGTCTACTTTTTAGGCGTGCGTCTTTAGGCGTCTGCTAAAGCAATATTGGTTCCGACGCACTAAAAATGCTACAGTGCCGCGCTATAATTTTTATTGGGCACGAGATTTTTATGCGGCCGTTGGAGATGCTCTGAGGGGAGGACTCGCAGCGCTTCCAAATCTCCGTGGTCTGGCACGCCAGGGAGAAGACGAAGAGCCCGGGTCATGCCATCTTGCCCTTGCTCTCTTGTGAAGAATTTCATGCACCTGCGTTGGGTTGGGGCCGGGTTCGAGCAGGATCTCTCGTTGCAGTCCCGCATATTTATCTCCCGGAGACGGCTTTGCAGAATTTACAGGTGCGAGCCAGCACAGCACAGCATCTGCACGATTGGATGTCTAAACAGTTAACATGCAAGTGAGGATGAGGTTTCAGCGGCGGGCAGTCTGCCTATCCCGCACACACCAACCAGGCGGAAGTAGCGCACCGAAAGGCAGCACCAGCATCCACGAGGAGGCGATCATGCCAAGGTCTCATTAGCCGCATGGAGGATCGCGTTGAGCTCCACACAACAGCCACCAGCTGCTTTTTGTTTTATTTTCTCCGTCCACCATTCTATAGACTATAGAAATGCCTCGAATAGTTTCAACCCAAACTTCAAAAGCAATATTCATGTATGACAAGTGCTCATTTGTCACAAATCAGCTCTATATTTCACTGTGGCACAAAAGGAAATAAAAACAAATTTGCCACCAAAAATAATAACAATAAATCAATTATGATACAAGTTAACTCGTCCAAAGGAAAAAGGCAGTGTTCTTCTTTCTCAAAACTGTACTTGATGTGTAAATTACAGTGACAAGCCACAAAAAAAACCTTGCGCGCTACAGCTTTTTGGGAGATGACTTCCATGTTCATTTCCCAATTCATCTATACGCTGTAGCGAGCAAGAACTATGTATTCCAAAAGCCTCACAGCTTCATTGGTGTCTTCCTTTTCTAGTAGCCACACCACAGGAAACTCATATAAGTCTCAGTTCGTATTCACCTGCCATGGTAATGTATCTAACCCACGGAAGCGCCTGGTACCCACTCTTTTCAATGATCTTTAGATAGCGAACCTGTAAAACACATTGTGCATACTTTTTACTCGAGGTGCCAGAGAAAAACATACAATAGTACCTGTGATGATATAACAAACTTGTAACAAAGCTAGTCTCGTCACCTGAATACCCGATACAGTGAAATATGGTATTTCAAATTTCACTCGTATCGGTGCCTTCTTTTCAGGGACTGCTTCTTCCGCACTTATACTTGGTAGACTAAACTCCGCTCTGCACATGTACTCCTAAGAGAGCAAGCAAGTTCATGACATTAGCACACTTCGACTAGCAACACAGGAGCCAATGGATTCACTTGAAATCGGCCATACTCACTTTGCCACCAGGAAATGATTTTACTTTCCAGACCATTGCATCTCTCTCAGGTGCATATGCAGCAGAACCCATTGAAGTTCTTATATTTGGGTTTGTGGCATCTGAAGGAACAGGAACTTCAATTTCAACATTTGTTGCTGTGCTGCAAATGAAGAGGGAAAAAAACATGACTTTCAAAAGGCACCAGTGTAACACAAGCAAGCCAATTTTTGTTACGGACGCAGCACCTTCTTTCCTTAAACTGACTTCTTGCCTTAATCATCAATTCTATCCGGCTTCTTGAATGTTTTTCAACCTGGGCTTCCACCCAGATAAGAGGTTTCACCTGAATGGCATAAAAGGTGCGCAGGCACATGAAAATGAGACAAGAAAAACAATGAACTTCAAGTATATATGAAGTCTCTTGTAGTTCTAAAGCACAATCAGGAAGAAAAACCTGAGTGTTCAGCCTGTATGTCATCAGATCAAAAGATCCATCTGGAGGGATGAATGATATCGTCCTGTCATTCTCAAATCTGGCCAATCGCACACACCTTGTAGCAAAATAGAGAATGGTCATGCAGAAGTTCTGGTGTAATAGACTTGATGGGGAAAAGGAGATACTATTGCTTACTGATGAAATTTGATATCATCAAGATCTATTGCCTTCCCTTTAGTTGCTCGCCCCTGAGCCTCCAAAAGAACCTTGTCATTCAACCCGAGTTTGCACTCGGGCATTCCACTGTTTCAAATCAGTATTAGTGGGGTCATGGATGTGTATCTGAATACAAGGAAACATACTAACATAGATAACAAATATATTTAGATGGTACAAAAGCTTGTCATCAGGAAAATAAATAGGAAACAACAAAGTCTAGCAATCTATAAAGCACTGTCATTTCTGATATACCAATTTCACAATGAGCTTGATATTCCAGTTATGCTTCACATTTCAAAAGAATCGAGGTTTGAATTGGCAATGTGAAGCAATATCAATGTTCAGAGTGTAAATGATTTGTGCTGCCTTAAATTTCTTTTTGTTTTATGGTCGAAGGACCTCTTTGTATGATACAAGACGGATTATATATGATGCATGATGAGTACAGAAAATATCAACCTGACATGTACCAGCACAGCATACTCTTCTCTCGGTACCAAATTTGGCACATTTCAAAATTTCATTACTGATAGTGATTATTTAGTAACTTTTGGTATTAACTTGACTTGTGATTATCAGGATATAGCATGTCCACCATAACTTGCTTTGTGATTACAAACCAATAGATACCAACTCCTAACTGCAAGGTCCACAGTGAAAAGGCAAAGTTTAGGTAAAGTAGGGGATTTCAAGACCAATATCGCTAGAACATCTTCCAGGCTTCCAGCTTTCTTCTTTGATAATGATTACTTAGTAACTTTCGGTATTAACCTGTTTAATGGTCACCACTCACAGCTCAATGCCTCCACCATAACTTGTTTTGTGGTCATTATGGTAGAAACCAATGAAAAGGATAACATTTAATTCAGGTAAACTACAAGGTATCAAGGCCAACAGCACAGTTGTGTACAGCATTGTTGCAAATCAGTACACAGGAAGGAACCACGAAGCTTATCGTTAGGTTTCTGAAAACTCGTTCCTGAAGTTTAATCTTAAGTTTTAACTAAGACATGCATTCCTACGTGAGCATGAAAAGCACATGTGTAGCATATGCTGCCAATATAATAATGATATTTGCGCAGAACACCCTATGGCCCAATGTCAAGCAACAAATCTGCAATAGTGTGCAAAAGAACATGCACTTACTTCACTTAGGTCATCACTAATTGTTCAACTGTATGATAAATAGAATTCTAAAAGGGCACGGAAATAGGTCCTGAGTGCTTCATTTATCTATGAGACAATGTAAACGATCTTTACTCTTTAGCAAAGTGATCTATATTGAATTAGTCAACACAAACATTTCAGACTATCATACTGCTAATTGCCACAAATGATATTGCAAACTCACCTCAAATATGTTCGCATTTTCAGTGCCCCAACAACATCTGATCTCACAATCTGCCCATTGCTATTAACAAGAATGTTAACACTCTCCACTACATCCAAGAACACCTGGAAAAGCAGGGATTCGGTACTTCGTCAAGTACAACCAAAGCCTTTCCGACCACATAAAAAGAGTGAGCAAAGATAAATCAACCTACTTCGTTCTTTTTGTACCGAATCCCCTCACTCCTCCATGAGACAGCATTTGTCACAGCCATCGGTGGCCTCTGTGAGACCTCCATCTTGTATGCATCTGTCTTGATGAACTCGCTTAAAATCTTTGCCTCGGTGTATTGTGGATACCCAAAATCCATCATCTCATCAAGCAACTCATACTACATATAGAAGATACAGAAAGATCATGTGTCAAAGCACAACAATTACCAGCAAACTTGAAAACAACTGGCGCGTCATGCCCCCCAACCCCAATTCCTATCACAAACAGTTACATACCACGACGACAAAGTTATCTCTGAGTGATTCCTCCTCCAATTCCTCGAAATAGTGATTGAACACCTACACACACAGGGCGTACAAAGCACGTGAACATATTAGACGCTCAAATTCCCAATGTGCCGCTTGCGAATATGAGGCGGGCATTTATACATCGACGACGCGGTGGAGGAATAGGAGGATGCTAGCGGCGTTGCAGTTTTGGCGGGAGGCGGTGAGGAGGAAAATATTGTTATGCTGTATAAACATGTAGGTGACGCCCGCGTCGTCGTAGACCACCGGCGAGTACGCCTCCGCATCGCCCTGTCGATCACAACAACTTAGTGCGAAGCCGCGGCAAGGATCCTAATAGCACTGCAATAGAGGCGTTGAGGATTGCGAGGGGGGGTAGGTTGCTACCTCCTTGTCGAGGAGCTTGGTGAAGAAGCGCTCGGCCTGGACGGCGGTGACGTCGCCGCGGAAGTCGCGCCAGACGAGGACGCGGCCCTTGATGTCCAGCAGGAACAGCGCCGACACCGCGCCGGCCATCGGCGCTAAGCGCGGTGGGATCTCAGTCGCTCGCCGGATCTAGATCGTCCTGCCGACGGACATGTGGGGCGGTAGCCGCGGCCGGGCGAGAGGGGCTCGCCGGATCCCGGCGGTGAGTTGGCGCGGATCGGGGTCGGGGTGCGGGGAACGTGGGGAGTCGGAAATGGAGGGGGTGACGAGGGGGAGGGCAGCCGAGCCGGGCAGGGTCCGGTTGGTTTTCCTCTGTTCCACAGTACGCTGCCTGTCTCGGCCGGTATGGTTCTGTATCAGTTGCCTCTTTTTTGGACAGCGCACGACGTTGGAGAGTTTCCCCCGTTTTTTTATTAATACTCTGTCCGTCCGAAAATACTTGTCAAAGAAATAGATAAAAATGAATGTATCTAAAATTAAAATATGTCTAGATATATTCATTTCTCCGACAAGTATTTCTGGACGGATGGAGTATTAAATAAAATAACCACACCAAGCATGCAACCACAACAAGATTTAAGGTTCACAGGTTCAAAAGAAAAGCAAAGAGAGTGCAATAAGGACCAAATAAGTCAAATTGAGGGCACACAAAACAAACCCCTACAAGTAACCGCGCTAGCTAAGATACCACCCTTTATATGTTACATGATACCATTTTTCAAAAATCACATTTAGATGTTTGAAAAAAATATGGTTGTTCACAAGACAAATGTCTACAACCCCTAAAAATATCTGATCCAAATTCGAAATACCTATTGAGAAACAAAAAAGACAAATCTTGAATGAATAGTGGCAAAAGAAAACAAAACATGAACAATGTCAGAAATGACACTATTCACATACAGATTTGTCTTTTTTGTTTCTCAATGTACATTTGGAATTTTGATCTAATTTTTTTAGAGGTTATAGACATATGTCTTGTGAGCATCCATAATTTTTTCAGATTTTTTTGAAAGATCTAAATGTGACTTTTTAAAACTTGTAGCATGGGAGCATGTAATAGGTGGTATCATCTGATATCCACCCAATTGGACTACAACGTTTCTTTTCTTGAGAAAAATAGAGTGTGGACAACCACATTTCGAAGTTGTACTATCATTGTATGGTTAGATATATGGGGTGATTCCATGCTTCTTCAACCAGGAGGAGGGCGCTTGTCGTAACTTGCAGATTAAGCCCATTGGAAGAAAAGGGTCCACCAAGTTTGGGCAACAGGAGCCAGGAAGCGACCACTAGGCAAACCTGGAGATAGGGTTAGGGTTTTATTGACGAGGGTGGTGAGATTGTGGTGGTATCTAGGGTGGCGACAATACTACCTTGGGCACGGATCAAAGGGTCTGTATCTCGTCAAGGGCAGAGCTATAGCGGGAAGACTGATGGAAAGACAGCGGCAACAAGCCAAAAGAAGATGACTACACCGACGGCACGCACGTCGGTGGATCAGCTAGTCGGGAATCGTCAAAATCTTCGATAGAGAGCAAAACATTGGATCCTGCTACTAGTCTTTCGGCGAGGCTAGGAAGTATGGTGTTGATGGACAAGAAAGCATAGGGCTTCATCTTTGTGGAACTAGAACCGGTGTTTCCCAAGAATTCTAGATGGTCAACGGGTGGCAAAGTGCTCATTGTGACGCCCGGATAATTAGGCTACAGTAATCCCACGTTAATGATGCCACATCATCACAGTTACTGTTGTTAATCTCGTGTTAGTCCAAAATCGATTCGAAATTCAAACTTAAAATAAAGTCAAACGGTAAAGGTTTTCAAATATTAAAACTAAAATGTTGGGGTATTGCCAAATAATGCATAGGTAATTATTGTGGAGAAACCACAATTTTATAAAAGGTTTAAATGCACTTAAATGATTAAAACAATTGGTAAAACTATTGAATAAATGTCTCTGAATGTTATGAAATACTAAACTATTTTGATCAGGGGTAAAACTTTCTGTGAAAGTAGTTGGAATTATAACTCTATTTTAGGTATGGGTTTTACTTTTTGTAAAACTATAAATTATTAAATAAATAAAAGAAAGCAGAAAAGAAAAAGTAAAAATAAAACAAAACTAAAAGAAAAAAAAAGCCCCCTGGCCAACTGGGCCAGACGGCCCAGCTCACCGACCAGGCCGGCCCACCTGGCCCAGTCGGCCGAACCGCCCCTGCCTTATCCTCATGAGGGGGAAACCCTAACCCGTAACCCCCCACTCCCCATTCCCCTCGCCCCCACTCGCTCCCCCCGATCTGGATCGGGGGAAACGGCGCCCCGACACCGCCGCCTCATCCCTGCGCCCCGTCGTCGGCAGGCGCCGCCCATCTCCGCCGGCGCCTCCTCGTCGCCTCCCCACACCGCCTCCTCAACCCTCCTCCCCGACCGACCTCCTAGCGCCTCTGCTTCCTCCTGGCGCCGCCCCGCCATCGCCGCCTCGACCCCGACTCCGTCGCCCGAAGCCGTCCCGGACGCCGCCGGATTTCCCCGTCTACGCGCGTCGTCCCCGTCCACCTCCTCGTTCCCCCGCTGCCCGAACCCCTGCAGCACCCCTGTGAGCCGCCGCCTCCCCTCCTCACTCCCTCTCTCCCGTCGTTGACCCCCCTCACCGCGCACGTGCCTCGCTCGCGGCCGCGGTCACCGCCTCCGGGGCCCCCTCCCCGTGCGCACCCAGCGCCGTGCTCGCGCCCCCTGCCTCACCGTGTGGACGCGCCCGACATCGGCCTTGCGCCGTTCGCGCCCGCGTCGCGCGGCCGTTAGCCGTCCATCGCGCATGTGCACCGCCCGCGCTCACCCCGTCTCGCCGTGCTGCCGCTCGCGGCCGTGCTCGCCGCGCGCCCTCCACCACGACCCTCCGCTCCCTTGTCGGAGCTCGCGATCGCTGCTGCTGCAGTGGTTGTGCTCCTCCAGCCCCTCGGCGCGCCGCTGCACTACTTCCCTGCTGCTCCGCCCGGTGGCGGCCCGCCGGAGCTCCACGCCGGAGCGCCGGCACTCGGTCCCGCCAGCCGCTCCACAGCGCCCTCCCGGGCAAAGCACCCGCACACCCGCAGCGCCCCTGCGCCTGTAACCTGCTAGCACCGGCGCCCGCTTTGGCCTTTGGCCCTATGACGAACGGGGCCCACGCCCTGAGCAAAATAAAATAATAATAATAATAATAAAATTAATTAATTATCTAAATAATTAACTTAATTAATCCTGTTTAGTTAGCTAATTAACTTAATTAACCTGTGTTAGTTAACCTAATAACCTAATTAGTCTTTTAATCTGTTAGGTTAGTAAAACGGTGTATGACAAGGGGGCCCCACCCCCTGTTGACCAGTCAAAGTTTGACTGGTCAACTGGGACCCCTTGGACCCACATGGCAGCCCCTCTGGTACACTTATGTGTACCCAGAGCTGGGTGCACCTAGCAATTCACATTTATTTCGAATTAAATTAATCTGATAATTTTAGAAAATGAATTAAACCTTTTATAATTAATATAAAATAAACCGTAGCTCGGATGGAAAAACTTTATACATGAAAGTTGCTCAGAACGACGAGACGATTTTGGATACGCAGCCCGTTCGTCCGCCACGCATTCCTAGCATAGCAAACACGTAACTTTCCCCCTTCGGTTCATCTATCCGAAAACGTGAAACACTGGGAATACTTTCCCGGATGTTTCCCCCCTTCGCCGGTATCGTCTATCCCTATGTTAGGTCACCCCTAGCACAACGTATTGTCGCGTCTTGCTTTGTGTTACATTTGATTGCTCTATTATTTATTTTGTTCCCCCTCCGTTACATCTTTCCGGTAGACTACGAGACTGACGCTGCTGCTGGTACCCCGATCGACTACGGTGTTGACGACCCCTCCTTGTCTGAGCAACCAGGCAAGCCCCCCCCCTTGATCACCAGATATCGCCTACTCTTCTCTATACTGCTTGCATTAGAGTAGTGTAGTATGTTACTGCTTTTCATTATTCCTATCCTGATGCATAGCCTATCCTTGCTACTACTGTTGATACCATTACCTGCTATCCTACTGCTTAGTATAGGATGCTAGTGTTCCATCAGTGGCCTTACACTCTTGTCCGTCTGCCATGCTATACTACTGGGCCGTGATCACTTCGGGAGGTGATCATGGGCATATACAATATACTTTACACAGTTACCTTACCTGTGATACTGTTCGGAGATGGGGGCTGAAGGGGCAGGTGGCTCCATCCCGGTAGAGGTGGGCCTGGGTTCCCGACGGCCCCCGACTGTTACTTTGAGGCGGAGCGACAGGGCAGGTTGAGACCACCTAGGAGAGAGGTGGGCCTGGCCCTGGTCGGCGTTCGCGGATACTTAACACACTTAACGAGATCTGGGTTTTTGATCTGAGTCTGGCCATTTGGTCTATACGCACTAACCACCTACGCGGGAGTAGTTATGGGTATCCCGGTGTCGTGGTATCAGCCGAAGCCTTCGTGACGTCAGCGACTGAGTGGCGCGCGCCGCATTGGATCGTAAGCTCGCGCTTGTATTAAGGGGGCTAGATCTGCTTCCGGCCGCGTTCGCAACGTGCAGGTGTGCTATGGGCGATGGGCCCAGACCCCTGTGCGCTTAGGTTTAGACCGGCGTGCTGACCTCTCTGTTGTGCCTAGGTGGGGCTGCGACGTGTTGATCTTCCGCGGCCGGGCATGCCCCAGGAAAGTGTGTCCAGCCAAATGGGGTCAAGCGTGTTGGGGAATGTGGTGCACCCCTGCAGGGAAGTTAATCTATTCGAATAGCCGTGATCTTCGGTAACAGGACGACTTGGAGTTGTACCTTGACCTTATGACAACTAGAACCGGATACTTAATAAAACACACCCTTCCAAGTGCCAGATACAACCGGTGATCGCTCTCTCACAGGGCGACGAGGGGAGGATCATCGGTTAGGATTATGCTATACGATGCTACTTGGAGGACTTCAGTCTACTCTCTTCTACATGCTGCAAGACGGAGGCTGCCAGAAGCGTAGTCTTCGAAAGGACTAGCTATCCCCCCCTTATTCCGGCTTTCTGCAGTTCAGTCCACATATGATACCCTTATTCCATTTGATACCAATGCATACATATGTAGTATAGCTCCTTGCTTGCGAGTACTTTGGATGAGTACTCACGGTTGCTTTCTCCCTCTTTTCCCCCTATCCCTTCTACCTGGTTGTCGCAACCAGATGTTGGAGCCCAGGAGCCAGACGCCACCTTCGACGACGACTCCTACTACACCGGAGGTGCCTACTACTACGTGATGCCCGCTGACGACGACCAGGAGTAGTTAGGAGGATCCCAGGCAGGAGGCCTGCGCCTCTTTCGATCTGTATCCCAGTTTGTGCTAGCCTTCTTAAGGCAAACTTGTTTAACTTATGTCTGTACTCAGATATTGTTGCTTCCGCTGACTCGTCTATGATCGAGCTCTTGTATTCGAGCCTTCGAGGCCCCTGGCTTGTAATATGATGCTTGTATGACTTATTTTATTTGTAGAGTTGTGTTGTGATATCTTCCCGTGAGACCCTGATCTTGATCGTACACGTTTGCGTGTATGATTAGTGTACGATTAAATCGGGGGCGTCACACTCATCATGACCACTTAACATTCATGTAATGGAGACCACCATGCAGTGTGCTTGGGTTGTTCACAGGGAGGCGCAATTCAAATATCTTGGCACAAATATTTTCTTGGTGCACTTTGGAAGTGAAGGAGATTGGAAGCATGCGATGAACAACGAGCAATATGATTTCAACTTGATGATCCTAAAGGACTATGAGGGTAATACAATGCCCTTTGAGATATTTTTGACAAGGTTGAGATTTGGGTTTGAGTAACTGATTTGCCACTGGATAAGAGGCTCGATACGCTTGGCAAAGCTCTGGGTAATTGGCTCGGAGAGGTTGTGAAAGTGGACACGGACAAGGATGGTGTAGCCAGGGGAAAACACCTTAGAGTTCGTGCAAAAATTTAAGTCTACGAGCCACTCATTAGGGGTTTCTATCTCAAATCTTCACGGCAGGATAAAGTGGGTACTTAGGTTTGATTTTTACTACGAAATATACCACACTTCTACTTTGAGTGTGGTAGGCTGGTACATGAGGGTGGTGTTTGTGGTCCACTGGTTGATTCATAGTCATAGTGGGGAGAATGGTTGTGAGCTTTGCTGGGAAGAAAGAACACTGCCAAGGAGGGATCTCATGGCGGAGGGGCTAGCAACAACAACAGCTATGGCAGTAACCATATTGGTGACAATGCTAGAGGGCGCCACAGACAGCCGAGAGTGTGAGATCTCCCCTCCAAACGAATTTTGAATCTTGAGTTCTCCCAGACTGCCGAATCCCGCACTGGCACTGTTAAAGGCGAGGGTGTCCCTATCTTTCGATGAGATGATAGCTATCGATTTGGTGGAGTCAACTTCGACGATTTGACTACAAACATGTAGGACGTTGCAACCTAGCAATCGCTAGACCAATCTCCTGAGGTTACTGATGATGCTGGAAGCACGTTCAGCCTGACCACGAAGGTCGATTTCTGCACGCAAACGAAGAACAAGTAAGAATATGATAAAAACAATCTGAATATTGCGAATATAGATGAAGTTTGATAAATGTGGGGATCCGAAAGTGGTCTTGGTATGATCGTTGGACACAAACGAAGTACACGAAGTTGTAATGGCTAACTTTTAACTAAACATATCCCAAAGAAAAACCTACTAGATTGATCTACTTATATAGGAGCCAGGGGTGGCGGCCAAGGAGGTGGGAGGACATCCCAAGGCAGCCTAAAACTAATCCTAGGTCGTACAAGACTCATGGGCCCAAGTAGAGGTGATGCAACACCTTTGGACTTGTAGTTTGACTCGGATTTTGCTGCAGCGTCAGATTGTTTCGTCAACATCTCAACGCCCCAGACGAATTTGAAGGTGAATCCAATTGGGTTGGAAAGTGCACGAAATAAACTTTGCAACAAAAAAAGAACCACCCAATTTGAAGACCGGATGTAAGAGATCTTGACATTTTGACTCAGGTATGTTTATGTAGTCCGAATCTGAGTCCAGAACGTGTGAGACTTTGATTCTATTTTCTCTTGACCCAAAAGAGACGTGAGAGGACTTTTTGAACAACACCTAAACTTATCTTTTTCCCCTTTTCTTCATATGTGGATTGTACAAATGTCCCATAGACCTGCAATTAGACATAGCACAAAAGTCTGTCAAGTATTTTTGTCCTAGATAATATAAATAAATTATTGCATAGTTTACATTAAAATTCACCTCACAAATATGCATGTATGCAATATTTTTGATCATATCCAAGGTAGCCATGTCCTCATCAGGCACGGAGTTGAGGTTCTTAGCCCAAACAAGGGCCGTAACAGACGTGAAATTCCTAGAGAAAAGGATCTAAGGCATGGCCTTGAGCAGAGGAAAAAAAGAGAGCTTAGAAACAAATGTTTTGAGTTTGAACATCAAAGAAAGCGCGATGGTTATTGGGATAGCAACTAGAAACGAAAGGGCAAGGACAATGCGGGCACTTCTTACAAGAAGCATTACGGAAAGGCACGAAGAAGGGGAACATATGTGACAAGGCGAAGGAGGGAAGACGGCGACCAACAATACATGAGCTCAGCCAATTATGGTAAACCTCTCGAAAGGGAAATAAAACCCAAACAATTGTGGTTACCTAAAGATGACCCTGACAGGTTATTCATGATACTTTCATTGGTGATAAAAGGCAAAAGAACTGTCTTTTTGAGTGTATCGTTGATACAAATGAGAAGACTGTCGAGACCAATGAATATCCTAGTCTTGAGCTATTTAGGATTGCGATTGGACTCGACAGTTGACAAACTTCGTGGGACGTACCCATGACCCAGTATTGGTTTTGTGTGTGTGTGTGTGTGTGTGTGTGTGTGTGTGTGACACAAAGAAAAAGACACATGCAATGAAGAAGCTCAAGTGAAGCCTAAGGTTGGTCGTAATGGTAGTATCATAGCTAGTATCAGGCTGGTCACAATGGGCAAGAACATAGTCTAGTAACTTACACACTTCCCTAGACTATATTACTACCTCCACAGTGGGTAGGAACATCTATGTAGTGTCATGCAACAATGTATTTATTAGGTTATAGACTCATTGTTTCTTGGAATGTGTGATGTTCCGGTAACTTAGCTAGTTACCACAAGCACCTCTCTCTTCATTAAATATGTGACACATAAGTAAAGTTGTATTGAAGTGTGTGATGTTACTCCTAAGTTCCTCCCCATTGTAACCAGCCTCATGCATGCTAACTAGACAATTTTGATGAGGTGTCATAGCATTAAATGAAGAAAGAGAGGATGAAGTATCATATCATGATACCGTATCATAATAAATGATATGCTACTTTATGTTATGCATGACAATAAATAAAGCACTACATGATACTAATATATGATATTACTATGCATTAGAGAGGTAGTATCATACACTAGTATCATATGCATGATACTAGTATATGATACTCCCCATTACAACCAGTCTAACGTTTAGAAGTGATGTGGCGATGGATTGTGATGGTCTGAGCGGTGGACTCGGTCTTCTACGGTGGAGAGACAGTGCCCAAGTAATAGTGAGACCTGTCAGTATTTCTTAGATGCGGGAGCTGGTTGTGGATGGCAAAATCTACACCGATTTCTACGGGGAGCAAAAAACTGAATTTGGGAAATCCCGGGACTGGTTTCTACGGGGAGCCAAAAACTGAACTTAGGAATCCTGGGATGCAATTCGTTACTCAAGGGTACAACCACATTCTTTAGGCAATGCCCTGAACAACAGTTTCTTGGGCACGACCACGCTTTTTTCAACACACTCCGGACACAGCAAAATTCATCACTACAAAAGGAGTATGTTAGAGAGATGCGCTAAGAACACACTGCTCCCCTTCCACAGTTGCAAGGACAATTTGGAACGACAGAAACACTCGTATCTTCTGTCACAAGAGTGCGCCGCCGCCAATCCTCCTAAAAGCAATCGTTGAAGAGGCTAAGCTTTGGGTTACTGCAGATGCAAAGAAACTAGGGCTTATTGTATTGCGCGAGTAATTGTCATGTCGTTGCTTTATGTGCGGGCTTTGTAACACTCTAAGGCCTCCTTTGGTTTGGAGGAATTTTATAAGATTTTCATAGTATAGGATTTTTATAAGAAAAATTCCTTCAAAGCTTTTTGATTTGTAGGAATAAAATCCTATTTCTATGAAGGAATTCTTCCTGTCCTTCACATTTCATAGGAAAATAAACATTAGCCTAAACTTAATGGAAAAATTTGTATGGTGTGAATCAAAGGGCATCTTCTTTTCTATTCATATGCATAGGATTTGAGATGCATATCATCTAATTTTCTATGATTTTTCAATCCTATAAACCAAAAGAGGCCTAAAAACTCTATTCTCCCTTATTTAATAGATGAGGCAAATCTTTTGCTTCCGTTTCAAAAAAAAAATAGACACACCAAACGCCTCCTAAAAACTTTATTCTCCCTTATTTAATGGATGAGGCAAATCTTTTGCTTCCGTTTCGAAAAAAATAGACACACCAAACGTCCACGGACACAGATGTTTCCGCGGACATCATATACGGGGCGACCATCCAACCCGGTGCACCAAATGTCTGCCCCTTTTCCAAAATAAATAAATATAATATAACTGAACCAAATGTCTGCCCTTCAAATTGCACGCAAACTAATTGATGACAAATGATAGGCTAGAAAAACATTAGAGAGCTTCAAATAACATGGTTATGGCACAGCAGGTTCACGCACCACTAAAAAATAGCACCGTAGTTTATTGTTGGAAGGAATAACACGCTGTACATTATGGTAATAAGACCAACACACACAGAACATGGAACAAGTTACCAAAGCACGGAACGGCACAACAACCTCTCCAAGAGCTTAGCTCTACTTCTGCCTCTTGTAGATCTTCTCCAGGAAAGACATCAAAACTTTCTGAACAGCTTTGCTTGGCTGGGCCTTGATGTCGGCGATCAGCTTATTGTAGCTCTCCCGCTCATACTTGTGAAATGCCGTCTGGAGTATAAGAATGGGAAGAGGATGTCAATTGAAATAGAGTGCAACGACAGGGTGTCGGTTTCTGCGTGGCTAAACGATTATGCCTCTGTTTGGATACTGTTTAAGGCATCTTCAACCAAATGAGCACCAGTCACGTGTAGGGTTTTGCTATAATCAGGGTATTAGTGGTGCTAATCATTTATACTAAATGATGATATGCATGATATCCGCAGTGGGCTATTAAGAGATGATGATAAGTGAAGAATACAAAGAATGATGAAGAGTTGAAGACAGACCTCCAGATCAAGTTCTTTATACAGATCCTTCACTTTTGCAACAGACTCTGGATCTGACTTCCCATAATTTTCCTGTTGGCCATAAATTAATGGCTCAAGCAGTGCCTTTAGGTTGGTAAAAAGGAGTAATAACTAAATAGCACTTACAAGTAGAATGCCCTTTTGGCTCTCATCTGCATGCTCAAGAGCTTGCACAACTAACCAGGAACACTTGTAGTCTTCAATGTCAGTTCCAATCTGCCATAAGAGTCCGTCAAGATCAAATCAGAAATCAGAATGTGAACAGGCCTGGAATGCAATCAACGTGATAGTTCTACCCATTCAAGTTACTAAAACAAGTACAAACAACACTAACCTTGCCAATAGATTCAGGATCTCCAAAACAATCTAGATAATCATCCTGTAAAAGAACTAAATCAGAGGCAATAAAATACTACTCCCTCCATCTCAAAGTAAGTGTCACTGATTTAGTACAAAGTCAGTACAAATTTGTACTAAAATCAGCGATACTTATTTTAGGGCAGAGGGAGTAGATATAAACTAATACTTTTCTCTTCCAAAGAAAGAGATTTACCTGAACTTGAAAGTATGTTCCCATTTCAACAAGAATGTTCTTTACATCGCCGAAGTTATCCAAATTCTCACCCGACAGCAGCAATGCACATGCAACCTTGGGTAAAGTAGAAACATAGAATACTGTTAGTACTTGCATCTACTTGACAGTTACCAACCATACTAATAATTCATATACAATGCTAACTCTTACCGGAAGATAAAATGAATAGTACGCTGTCTTGTATTGCACAATGCGCCGGTGACTGCAAAGTGCCAAGCATTAAAGGAATCATCAACAGTACTAAAGACATAATGCAAACACTGGCTACGGAACACGAATTATCGTATTAAAGAAACAACAGCATCAATTTTCAAAAATATAGACTCGGTAAACCATGCAAGGAATCTAAGTGTGCAGAAGTGACTGCAACATGAACTTACACATTCAAGTTATATTTTGTGAGATCCTTTTCTCCCTCGTGAGTAGTGATAAGATCCAACAACTGCCCTGAAGCTGTCTTGAATTCAACCTTGACATAGAAATTAGAGCCTCAGGCAGTTGTAAGAAGCAGAAAATATGTTTGGTGTGAATATACATGTCAGAGGATATGGTTACCTCATTGAACAAATCAATGAGATCAACATAATACGGTTTTCCTCTGAAGTGGCGTTGAAGGATCCGTGAAATATGGTTGCGAAGGATAATCCCATCGTTTACAGCAATAAGGCCAACCTATTGTACAACAAAAAAACAGGCGATTGGTTCTGTGTGTTACAACTGAAAACATGAAAGCACTTGCTTGTTATCGAAAAAGCAAGTAACAACAGCCTGCGGACACTTAATAAGTCAATACTATAAATCATTTCTCTTGTGAGATCACGTACAAACATGAAGCATGAAATTAGGTTTTTTAATAGATGAATCATATTGATGCTGCTAACACTGATTCTACTGAAGAATCCCTTCGGAAGTAAAACCTTGATACAATCAACAAAATAACAACTGTACAAAGTTGCCAGATGATATAGAAAGGACGAATGCTTCTCAAACTGACCTGAGGCACCCTAAACCAGCAAGGCTGGCCCCGTCGTGTCTGGGAGTTGTCCATGATATCATCAAGCACAAGAAAATATGCTTGAAGCTACAACATGATCAAGATCCATCAAAGGTGTCATGTTAACATTGATTTTTCAGCTATTATAACCAAAAAACTCCAAAGCAACAAGAAGAAAGTGTTACCCATTCAATACACCAACCAAGGGTGCAGGCAAGAAATGTCTCCTCCTTCCTCAAAACATCTACACCTTTCAATGTCTTGTAGCTATCGATGACAGAGAGCCCACGGTTGCACTTTCCTCCTAGGACATTGTAATCCAGCATCTACTCCAAATGAAAGAAACAAGCTTGAAAGGTTTTTAACTCAGAACACATAATTGTTAAATCATCAAAGCAGATTCTATTCATTTCATTTAAGAAAATGGCACAAATTGAATAAAGATACCGTTGGTTACTTTTCATGTATATTTCTTCTCGGACCAGAAGGCACAAACACTTGCAAACTAACATGCAAGTAAAGTGGAGAATCACAGGGCATTCAGTTATAAGACCCATTCACGGTAACACTGTCAAAATATCCATGCACTAACAGCAGACAACAGGAGCAATCCATCATTTAACTAGCATAAGAGTTACCAGCTTAATTATAAGACTTCAGCTTCTACACAAAATGTGTGACGCCTCTACTTTTCTACAGGTGACATACATACTTTTTCCGTCTAACCATGGAAAGTGACTTAACACGAAAGAAAAGACACAAACCATTGGAGTTTTCAGTTTTCCAGTCTTCAGGATGTAGCCTAGAGGCCCTTGACAGTTTTTTTTACAGAGAAGCCCTTGACAGTTAATTTATATGACAACATAGTTTGACGCCAGTAAAGTACAAGAAGACGGACGTATTACGGAATGCTCATATGGAAAAGAGATCCATGCAATCTGTATTTGAAGGTTCCATTAATCAAAGTGCCACTGTTTTTTTAAGAGAGAAGAATTTGTGACCATAGGCAATAGTAGTGCTCAGGAGTTCGTTTATCACTTCCCTGTAATCCATATCTGGCATCGCAAAGCCACAACTCCACCCGATTTAAGATTTTAGTTAAACTCCATTAAATAATCATCCAAGTTCTTTTAAGAAATGCTGATGATTCCAATATCTACATTCATGATTTACTGGATATGAAAGCGAATTGTGAAAAAAGAGTTATGATATGGTATCTTATGGTATTTCTTTTATCTCTATACTCTAGTCCATAAAGTAAGTGAATAGAAGATGGCATGCCCCAACATGGGTGGCGACTTAGCAATTGGCTGTGTAGCAACCGAATTGTCAGCGTTTCATAGCTTGTTGGTTTGAAACTCTTGAGGAGCTGTAACAATAGGGCTTTATGCAACTTCGCATGCAGAGGGCAGAGGATATGTTCTCTTCCATATAAAAACATGCCCCCGATCCTTCTTGGATTGGCTGGATCAGTGTGTCACAGGAACCGGAACAGCTCAAATGTCAGGAATCATAACAGGTCTTGCCAAAATGAGGTGAAAGTAGTGCATAAATAAGAGTTCGTTGCTTATAAATTATTGCGAGTTTGTAGGAAAGTTTACTCAGAGCCTCTCATGTCCCCTCCTCTGCAACTCCCAACACTTACTCCCACAGGAACGCAAAATTGCACAAACCTGGAAAATTTTACCGGCCAGTCACCAAATCTATCACAATCACCCAAAGACACCCCCCACCCCCACCCCCAAACCCGGTAGAAGACTCAAAACCAGATCAAACCAACAACCGCGCTCCCAGAAATATAGAGATGGGAAGGGGGGGAGGCATTACGCGGTCGATCCACTGGAGCGACTCGTCGGTGAACTCGAAGGCGGGGTCCTCGAGCATCTCCTCCTTGAGCCTGCTGTATATTTCCGCGAACTCGGCCTTGGAGTCGCCACCGGAGCCGTTCGACAACGCCGCCGCCGCCGCCGCCATTGCGCACCTCACGCGCACGCGAGCGAGAGGGGACGAGAAGGAGCGGAGATTTCTGTGGAGAGTATTGGAGTTGGGGAGGAGGATGAGGAGAAGCGGGGAGCTCTCTACTGCACGCGCTGAACGGAATTTTGTGGGGCGAACAGATTTCCGGGCACACGTTTTATTTAAGGACGGGAGATGCCGCGGAGATCCGTGACGGCGACACGCGTGGGAGCGATGCTGGAAAGGGCGATGGTAGGCGCCCGTGATCGGCGCAAGCGCCAGAATGGTCGCCGCGCAGCCGTTAGATCAGGTGCCCCGAAACGTTGGATCGGTCAACGCTCACCGCTTTCCTCTAGCGAAAGAGCAAAGCGACCTAAGCCCCCGCTGCCCTTCCCCGGGAAAGTATCTGGTGCACCTGTGCTTGTGGTGCTACCGGTGCACCGGATGCCTGTAGCGTGCTCATAAATGTTTGAATTTTTTTTAAAAAAAATATAGCACATTTGTACAACATCCGTTTATGTTGTCGCAAAAATTCAATTCAAAATTTGAAATATTTCTCATGGTACAAAAATCACAAAATCGACACTGAATATTACACAACAGAAGTTAGGCTTTAAATTCGGCCCATTATCAGATTGATGCTAAAATTGTCATTTTTGTATCTCATTTAGTGTTTTGAATTTTAATTTGAAATTTTGCGACAACATAGACCAATGGTGTGTCAATGTGCTATATTTTTTTCAGATTTTTTGAAACATTTTTAACATGCTACGACGTCTGGTGCATCGATAGCACCACAAGTCCCAGTGCACCTGATACTTTCCCGCCCTTCCCCCCACCCACAAACACACACAAACATCCCCCACCCACCCCAATGGACGAAGCTCGCCGCCGCTCACCATTCTCACTCTCGGTGGTACTCGCGATTCCCAGCAAAAAAGATCACGAGTTCCAGCATTCCTAACCACCTGGTTCCAGCTCTCGACGACCATGGTTGAAGCATTCCAACCGCCAAGTTTCAGCATTTTCCTCGCAGTATCCGGCACGATGTTGTCAAGGTCGCAACACCTCGTGGTCGCCTTTCTACCACCATCGTATTAAACTCCAGTAATTGCAAATGGCATCTCATTTTCCCTTGCAAAAAAAATATTTGTCCTTTTTATAATCATAAATGAACATATACTCCTTTCGTTCCATAATATCATTTTATATATACTTGCGGATAAAAGCAAGAAACAAAATGAAATCTAAAGTGTGTTAACAATAATAATTAAAACCATGCTCCATACTGAGCACACCAAAAAATACATGACCTCAAATGTGAAAAGGATCGATACCTATTGGCTTGATTCAAAAGATTCTTGCAGGAATCTAGGAGATTTAGAATAAATAAGAACAAATCCTACGTGAGCTATTTGATTTGTAAGACCCGGCCATATATTATTTTTGTCTACCATTACTTTGCAATACATTCCATAGAAATTCGGCCAACTCAAACCTTTTTGGAAAGAGCCATTGGGATCTTTTTATTCGCAGTATTTGAAAAGCCTATGGATAAAAAAAGTAAGAAGTATAGTCATAGAAATAGAATGTTGCATATTACATTAACTAAAAACATATAATTTATAATAGATGTTCTTTGGTTGCACCACTGTAAACGACATGAGTTTTCAACGATGGATTAAGTGTATGCCATAATATTCACAAAAGAAAGTAAAATTTCCATGACTTTGTAGTCAATAAATTTTTCCTTTTGGAAGTGCGAACAAAAAGTCTAATAAAAACCTCTACCTAATATGAGCCGCCAGAATTCCTTTGAACTAAAGAGACCCTTAATTTTTCATGGTGTAATCAAAAGAATTTGGATGCAAAAATAATCTTATATATAGAACTAAAGTAAAGAAGGTGTTATACCATTGTGGTTTTATATTCCACCGTTTTTAGGATCCCGAGAATCAAATGAGACTTAGACATAAAGCTCTTATCTTCAAAAAGCTAAACTTGAGTGTTTAACCCCACTAAAACATATATTTAGCATCTTTAGTTTGTGCTTATGATCTAATGGCAAGGTAGAGACATTGGTGAGAACATTTCTACCATTGTTGTACCCATGGCCATGCCGCTACACATTTGCCATTCCAAAAAATTATGGATCAATCACTAGAGCTTGTGCACACCAATTAAATTGTCATGTGCTTTCGTTTCTTAGGATTACTTCAATTGCTCATGAGAATATGATGTTGTCTAAATTAAATAGGTTTGTTTTGGTCACAAATGAAGGGCCTAGTATGGACAATAGAGATGAGCATTGAATTATAATCAAGCATTGAGATGATCTGAGCACACAAGAAATAAAGACGGATTTTTATGGAGATTTCAGGACTTTGAAAACCATTCATAATGACATAATCACACATAAAGACCCACATACAATATACAAGATTACACGTAATATTTTCATACATAATTATTTATAGGTATTGCACCACATTTCTTTTTTGATCAAACCCATGTAATTTTGAAATACGGTACAATGATCAACATAAGGGTCCATATGAGTGGAGAAAGGCGATTTAAGGCGGGACCCCCTCCCACTCTATGTTCGTGGAACTTCTCCTATGCCCCTCCATAAATAAGGCTCGCAGGGCTTCGGTTGAACTCGGCTTTGTGTAGGTAAGAGTTAGTCATTCTTACAACTTCGTTTAAATGATGTGTCCAACAACCATGGTTGAACCTTTTTTAAGAATCCAGGTTAGTCAATCCTTTGTCCATATTCCCATTATCCAGTTTGCTATACATAATTCTTCTCAGTTGCACGTATCGATTAGAGCTTCACGATCAGGTTGGATGCACCTTCGACATCGTTGGTAGCCTTCAGGACATTGGACTAGCGATTGATAAGGCACCCACATGAATAATAAATTCAAAAAACATTAGTAATTTTCTTTAAAAAAATCTGAAGCTTTGGGTTATAAAATTTGGTCTATCATTCTACTCATGTGTGATGTTTCGTGAAGTATTGCCACCCGTGGTATTCTTAGTGAATAAAATATAATTTTAGCATTACTATTTATCAAACGGTGTTTTTCAATATAGTTTTGATTTTGTCATTTTTGCTCAGAATATCATGGAGTCATTTCTTCATGAAACTTCATGCTCGAGTATACGGGTTGACTATGTATGTTGTAAAAAAACTTCATTTTTTGTTTTTACTAGTATTTTTTAATTTAAGACGTGCGCGTGAAACCATATTCTTAAAATCCGCGCCATACAGGCCTTATATTCTTCGCCACTTTGAGCAAATTTTACTTAAAAAAAGAGAATGTTTTCATTAACAGTTAGGCCTCTTTTGGTTCATAGGATAGGATTATCGTAGGAATAAGAATTTTGTAGGAAATGAGATGACATGTATCTCAAATCCTATGAGTAGGAATAGGAAACGAGATGTTATTTGGTTGACACCAAAGTAATTTTTTCATTGAGTCTAGGCTCATTTTTATTTTTCTATGAAATGTGGAGGATAGAAACCAATCCTATATAAGAATATGAATCCATTTCTATAAACCAAAGGGCTCTAAAGAAAAAAAAAATCCTATAAAAATCCTATTCTCTAAAATTTCTATGAAATTTCTCCAAACCAAAGAAAGCTTTACTGTTTACTCCTATAAGCAATCTAGAAATGAATGCTCACGAGCCACACTCAAGGTGCAATGCATCTGTACTGTCCCGTCCAAGTCCCATGCTTCGGTGTATATAGCCAGACTCTAAATTAATGACATGTATCGGTTGTTGGTTGGTTGATAATGTCTCCGCCTTAAAATAAATATCTTTATTTTGTACTTTTGAAATTGAGAACGGAGGAAGTACTGTACAGGCATCATGTTGTACCTCGAAGGAGAAATAAAGCGGAACAGCATATCGTTGGAAGATAAATTTTCGGAAATGCTCGTTGATCGACACGCACCAGTGTATTAATGGTGATTAACTGTGGCTCGCTCGGTCTGTTTCACGGTCTACAACCACCCCTATTAACTACTCCACTCGCTTTTGTTGTGGTTAAGCATCTACAGCCGGACGCCTCAAATCATCCTTCATACCCTCGCGGATGTGCCCGGTCGTCTGGTCAGTGACCTGACATCAGAGAAAAGGAAAAACGTGACCCAACCGAATTCTTCATATCATCCGTATAAGTTCACCCTGTCCGCGAACTCTCATATCCATCTCAAATATAAGGAGGATATGAGGGCTCGCGGAAGCGCCCGGGCGATCCCGAGCATTCCGCCACGTAGGACACGGCCCCATCCCGGACCATCTTTTCTCTTTCTTTATTTATTCTTACATTTTTCTCTCTTCATTTTTATCAATCACGTGTAAGTGATCGGACATATGAGAAAGAAAAAAAATAAGAAGTGTGACTGCGCAGACGGATAAACAGAGACTCAAAACGGACACGTCCGATCATTGTTCGGGCACGTCCACAGGGGTTTAAGGGGTCATATTTGCTATATTTGGTTGTAGATGCTCTTAACGATCCATATGTCGCCTCACTATTGAACGGAAGCAAATGATCGTGAGTAACTTCTCATTGGTCAGGCTAGCCATAGCGGGAGTAAGCTGGTCATAACGGTGTACCATATATTAGTGTCATGTATATTATGTTTTAAAAGGGGCACTTTATTACTTAAAGTGTTTAAGCATTACGCTCGACCTCTGCATAATAAAGATGCACACATCCAAAGAATGTCCTCTCATACAAACGGAAAATAAAAAGGTGAAATACAAAGAAACATGCAGAGTCCGTATAACGCCGAAAGCGGAGGGGGGCCAATCCTAAGATTATGCTGCCACCCATGTTGGATAAAAATACCTCTCGCCGCAACCTTCAATCATGTACACACTGTCGTGGTTCTAACTCTGACAGTAGAATATGGGGGTAGGAATGGAGAGGCAAGATCTTAGCTATGGAGGAGTTGTACACACAAGGTTTACGAGTTCAGGCCCTTCTCGGAGGAAGTAACAGCCCTACGCCTCGGAGCCCGGAGGCGGTCGACTGGATTATACGTGTGTGAGTTACCGGGGGTGCGAACCCTTATCCCAGAGGAGGGGGTGGCTTATATAAAGTATGCCAGGACCCCAGCTCCCCTCCGTTACACAGGGTTCAATATACAGTAAGAGGAGGCGTTACAGATAACGCCTGTATTAAAGTGCTACAAATGATCATTAAGTATGTGAATGAATGCTTGACCGTTGCTGCACAGAGCGGCTTTAGGTCTTCTGATATGTCGAGTGGTTTGGTGGTCGAGTGACCTGGGTAAGAGAGGTCTCCGAGTGATTGATAGGTCGAGTGGACTTCGCTCGACACCTTTGCTGGTCCTCTGCTTCTGATTCTTGAACTTCTTAGTTCTTAGGACAAGACTTTAGGTGGGGTGTATAGGTCAGGCCTATTACCCTACTCTAGGTCTGTGTCTACATCATTAGCCCCCGAATGGATCGAGGTTTGAGTGAAAAAGAAGGATGGTAGTTGACCTGGTTCTCGCCCTTGATCTGCCTTGTCTTCTTCTCCAAGTGGAGGTCAGCTGCTGAAACTTTCGACTTCGTTTCAGTCGCCTTGATCGATTCAAAAATCACCGACTGGTTTGTTCAGTGACATCTGTCGAGTGATATCTCTGATTGGAATCTTTGGTGAGATCGGTTACAGAGGATCCCGGATCTCACGGGATTCGAAATTTGGGTGGAAGCGCGCCAGGCGAAGCGTCCCGCGGTAAGTGGAGTAGATAAATCGGACGTTTCGATTTCCGCGCTACCTTTTTCGCCACGTATCACGTGTGCAACTGTTGGGGGATTTGACAGGATTGATCGGGCCCACGCGTCAGCCACTCGGAAGTAGGCCTTTAAAAGCGGCGAAGCCGAGGCATTCACACTGTGCGTGCTCATTCCCCTTCTTCTTCCTCTCGCATCTCCACCTCGCCTAGCACGACCACTCTCGACACCGTTGTTCTGCCGCCATGGGGAAGGACAAAACGGCGGCGTTAGAGCGTGCGAAGAAGGCGACGGGGGCGGCGAAGAACAAGAAGATGAATCGGGGGTCTTCATTGCGCTCGGGGCTGCTGTCAGGTTGGATCCAGGGAGACTGGATCCGATCTTCGCTCCGGCAAGAGGACTTGGATGATTTGGCTGAGTTAGGGCTGATCATCCATAAGCCCGCGCGCCTGCCGAGAAGGGAATCGGAGCCGCAGCCGCAACCGGGTGAGTGTGTCTTGCTCGCCACCCATGTCGACCGCGGTTTCTCGCTTCCACCACATCCTTTCTTTCGGGGCTTCTTAAACTTTTTCAGTGCCCAACTCCATCATTTTACTCCCAATACCATCACGTACCTTGCTGCGTTCGTCTCTATGTGTGAGAATTTCTTGGGGTGCCGACCGCACTGGGCCTCTTCAAACACATCTTTACCATCCGATCCCAAACCATGAAGAAAGCGATCTCGAAAGACGAGAAAACCCACGTTATCCAGATGTGTGGGGGCCTGGGCATTCAGAAGAGGAAGAGGAGCTCTTTTCCTCCGATGACTCTTCCTGAATCGGTCAGGGGCTGGCAGTCGACCTGGTTCTACTGCCAGGATATCGCGACCCCAGGCCAGTCGACCGGACTTCCCCCTTTTTCTTTTGACCGTGTCCAAACTCCATCTTCCTTGCAAGTGACCGCTGCTGAGAAGGCAGAGACAGGCATGCTAGTTGAGAGAGTAGTCCAACTAATCAATCAGGGCGTCACTGGTATGGACCTGCTCGAGGTGTTCCTCAGTCGGCGGATCCAACCCCTCCAAGCTCGCGATCATTCTATGTGGATGTACTCCGGGGCTGGCGGCACTGCTCGGGTTCATCCGGAGGAAGTGGAGGCCAAAACCGTGGCCGATTGGCTGATGAGCATTACCAGGAACAAAGATAACCCCAGGGGTGCCAGGAGAGTCGACCCTTTCAGCGACAGCAACCTGCCAGACAAGGTCTGGTCGTCATAACTGAATTTTTGAACATATTTTCCGACTGATTGAGGTTCCGATTGACTTATGATCGGTTCCTTGTTTTGCAGATTTACACGAAGATGTATTCGATGCCCAATGGTGAACAAGCCCTGGAGCAAGACCAAGAGGGCGGGGACAGCGCCGAGGAGAGCGGCGAGTGGGAGTCCCCACCTGATGATGATGATGATGATGAGAGTGACGAGTCTGGCGATGAGGAGGTAGCCGACTCGCCGCCTCGCTCTGAACGTCGATCCAAGCAGCGGCACGACCCTGTGAACAGACGCGGCAAAGCTGTGGCGTCGAGTGCTCCATCTCACAAGCGCGCTCGGTCTCCGACTCCAGAGCTGACTGAGACGGTCACCAAGTAGCCCAAAGCTAATCCTTCAAAGTCTCGGAAGACCTTGCCCAGGATCAAGATGGACGTCCCTATTGCCTCTGGGTAAATGTTCTTCTCATATTTTCTCGTTCTGATCGGTTTTCTTGTTCTGACCGAGCGGATGATGAACCTGTATAGCCCGACCTCGGCTGCGACTGATATGGATGTTGACAAGACCCCTGCCGATGAGGAAGTTGATGACGTTGTCACCTCCAAAGCCAGTAAGTTTGCCCAACTCGAAGTTTGTCTGGTCGACTGGAATGTTGGTCAGTTGTTTTTATGGCTCTCTCTGTTTATTGCAGCCCCACGAGACATTGTTGTGCTCCCAGACGATGAAGAGGAAGTACCGCTGAGAGGAAGGAGGAGGAAGGACAAGGAGCCGGGCGGGAAGGTGTCTGAAGCCCAAGTTCTTCGGTCGACTGGGACGCCTGGGGCGACGGTCGAGCGATCAACAGATCCGGCTCGAACCGGCGTCACCTTCGTTGTTCCTCTGTCGACTGATTGTCCCTCGGGATCAGCTGCTCAGGCTCCTGCTACGCCGACGTCACTCCATGCTTCAGATTCGGCGGCTGCTTCGATTGCTCTACCTCCGTCACTTTTTACTGCATATCAAACTCCGGACGATCCACCGGCTGCTGCCAGAGAAGCTCTTCTTCAACTAAACCTTGTGATGGGGCAGATGAAGGTGGTGCATGAGGCCAGTCAGGTGGCCTTCAATGCCGGAGCTGCCATGCAAGCCAATGTCCAGGTTAGTTGATTTTTCGATCGATGGTTTTTCTTGTCTGATCACCCATTGGAGTGTGGCTGTTCAGAAATAGTATATCTCTTTGTGTCAGTTCGAACTGATTCTTTGCACTAGTGGGGGCACGCTGAGTGCACCCACTGGGTGTAGTCCCCGAGACCGTAGTTGACTGCGGGCAGTCGACTGTGGTCTGAAAACCAGTCGACCGTCGACTGTGGTCTGAAAATCAGTGGGGGCACGCTAAGTGCACCCACTGGGTGTAGTCCCCGAGACTGCCGTTGAATGTTTGATTCGGCGGTAGTCTTAGAATAATTATCTCTTTTTATCTCTGTCGACTGATATGGCTGTAACTGCAGAAATCTTGTGATCTTGGGGCTCAACTTTCTATCATGAACAAACAACAAATCAGCCTCAAACTTGATCTGGAGCTGGCCAAGAAGAATCTCAAGACCGCTCGTGATGAAGTAGCTGCCATGGGAGTTAACCAATCGACCGCTTCATATCGCAACACTGGCACTTTTCCTTTCCATCTTTGAATCGAGTGGCTTCACTCGAGTAGATGTATGTAGTGAAAACCGCCAACTCTAAGCCCGCCTGAAGAATGTTATTTCTTTAGAGAAAATGAAGGAAGCTTTGGAGAAGAAGGATCTGGATCTTGCCGCGGCACAGAAGGAGGCGCGCGAGAAGACATCGCTTGCTGACAAGAAGCTTGCTTCAGTCGGCAAGTTAGAAGAAGAAAACTCCAAGCTGAAGACTGTTGTATCTGACGCCAATCAGGAGGTCGAGCGATTGAAGAAGGACAAAGAGAAGTTGACCGACGAACTTGGAAGCCTCAAGGCCAAGAATGGCGAGCTAGAGTCTTATCTGGGCCAACTTGCTGCGAAGCTAGTCTTGCAACTTGAAGGTATTGACTAATCTGTCTTATTTCTGTCGACTGACAAGTCTAATGGTGCCGTCGACTCATAATTCACTCGATCATGCAGAACTTTGCCAAGACTTTGAAGCAGAAACCGGGCGGGTCGAGACGGGTCTTGATCCCATCAACTGTCCAGTCAAAGATGATGTTGCAATGAACGTGCTGCGGTTGGAGTCTCGCATGGACAGCGCGGTTGCTTATCTGGCTCGCTTGAAAGCTGCAATGACTCGGGTTGATGCTGGTCTTTGGCCTCAGGCCGAGCTGTCTCAAGATCTCGAGTCTTTGATGGCTCGACTGAATCAAATCCCTGAACGCGTGCAAGAATGGAAGAAGTCATCTGCTCGCTATGGTGTTGACGTCGCTCTGTCTCTGGTTCGAGTGCACTGCAAGGATGTCATAGAAGACAAGCTGGTGGAGCTCAAGGTTGCTAACACGAGGAAGCACACGTTCCAGTCTTTCATGGACACCTTCCTTGACGCCGCCACTCGCATTGCAGACAGTATTGACCTCGACAGTTTCTGCGACCCAGCCAGTCCTTCTCCTGATACGTGACCGAAAAACATTATGCTCCACTTTTATTTGCCTCAGAATGCCGAGTGATTGTGTAACCGTTAAACTTCTTCGGGCTTGATGCTCGAATACTTTGGATCTGCCGTCTGGAAGCTTGGGGTTTATCCGAACTTGGTTTATTTCCGAATATGCTGGTGTTTGCTTTCGACTGGAATTTGTTTTTTACTCGGAATACTCTTTGTGCTTGGAATGCAGCTCTGAGGTGGAGAATACTTAGGCAAGTACTTGGACTGCAGCTAAGCCCCCGAGTGGGAGGATCGCTCACCACTTGGTAGGATTTTTAAAACTTAGGCGAGTACTTGGACTGCAGCTAAGCCTCCGAGTGGGAGGATCGCTCACCACTCGGTAGGATTTTTAAAACTTAGGCGAGTACTTGGACTGCAGCTAAGCCTCCGAGTGGGAGGATCGCTCACCACTCGGTAGGATTTTTAAAACTTAGGCGAGTACTTGGACTGCAGCTAAGCCTCCGAGTGGGAGGATCGCTCACCACTCGGTAGGATTTTTAAAACTTAGGCGAGTACTTGGACTGCAGCTAAGCCTCCGAGTGGGAGGATCGCTCACCACTCGGTAGGATTTTTAAAACTTAGGCGAGTACTTGGACTGCAGCTAAGCCTCCGAGTGGGAGGATCGCTCACCACTCGGTAGGATTTTTAAAACTTAGGCGAGTACTTGGACTGCAGCTAAGCCTCCGAGTGGGAGGATCGCTCACCACTCGGTAGGATTTTTAAACTTAGGCAAGTACTTGGACTGCAGCTAAGCCTCCGAGTGGGAGGCTGGCTCACCACTCGGTAGGATTTTTAAACTTAGGCGAGTACTTGGACTACAGCTAAGCCCCCGAGTGGGAGGATCGCTCACCGCTCGGTAGGATTTTTAAACTTAGACGAGCACTTGGACTGCAGCTAAGCCCCCAAATGGGAGGCTGGCTCTCCACTCGATAGGATTTTTTAAACTTAGGCGAGTACTTGGACTGCAGCTAAGCCCCCGAGTGGGAGGATTGCTCACCACTCGGTAGGATTTTTAAACTTAGGCGAGTACTTGGACTGCAGCTAAGCCCCCGAGTGGGAGGCTGGCTCTCCACTCGGTAGGATTTTTAAACTTAGGCGAGTACTTGGACCGCAGCTAAGCCTCCGAGTGGGAGGCTGGCTCACCACTCGGTAGGATTTTTAAACTTAGGCGAGTACTTGGACTGCAGCTAAGCCCCGAGTGGGAGGCTCGCTCTCCACTCGGAAGGATTTTTTAAACTTAGGCGAGTACTTGGACTGCAGCTAAGCCTTCGAGTGGGAGGCTGGCTCACCACTCGGTAGGATTTTTAAACTTAGGCGAGTACTTGGATTGCAGCTAAGCCCCCGAGTGGGAGGATCGCTCACCGCTTGGTAGGATTTTTAAACTTAGGCGAGTACTTGGACTGCAGCTAAGCCCCCGAGTGGGAGGCTGGCTCTCCACTCGGTAGGATTTTTTTTTAAAACTTAGGCGAGTACTGGACTGCAGCTAAGCCCCCGAGTGGGAGGCTGGCTCACCACTCGGTAGGATTTTTTTTAAACTTAGGCGAGTACTGGACTGCAGCTAAGCCCCCGAGTGGGAGGCTGGCTCACCACTTGGTAGGATTTTTTTTAAACTTAGGCGAGTACTGGACTGCAGCTAAGCCGCCGAGTGAGAGGCTTGCTCACCACTCGGTAGGATTTTTACAAACTTAGGTGAAATAGATTCGCGGCTAAGCTACCCACTGGGGCATTTCTCACGTAAACAAAAGCAACAACAATCACTGGGAAAATTATAACACTTTTGTCTTTTGATAAATAAACTACAGAGGTATCTCTTATTACATCTCATCTGAGTGAGTACTTAAGTATAAAAGGGGCAGAGCAGCTCCGCATTCCAAGCTCGTGGCTCATCAATCTGGCGATCGACATTGTAAAGATGGTATGATCCATTGTGGAGAACTCTGGTGACGATGAAAGGACCTTCCCAAGTAGGAGCGAGCTTGTGTGGTTTTTGTTGATCCACTCGGAGGACCAAGTCTCCTTCTTGGAAGGCTCAACTCTTCACATTTCTGGCATGGAATCGACGCAAGTCCTGCTGATAGATGGTCGATTGGATCATGGCCATATCTCTTTCCTCTTCTAGGAGGTCGACTGTGTCCTGCCGGGCTTGTTCTACTTCATCCTCAGAGTAGAGTTCGACTCGGAGTGCATTGTGAAGCAAGTCACTCGGCAAAACTGCTTCAGCTCCATAGACCAGAAAGAATGGAGTTCGTCCAGTCGATCGATTAGGGTGGTTCTCAATCCCCAAAGAACTGACGGAAGCTCGTCGACCCATGCGCCTGCTGCATGCTTGAGATCACGCATCAGTCGGGGTTTTAGTCCTTTGAGAATTAGACCATCTGCTCTTTCTGCTTGTCCATTCGATTGGGGGTGAGCGACTGACGCGTAGTCGACTCGTGTGCCTTGAGAGGCGCAAAAAGCTCTGAACTTGTCAGAATCGGTTTGACCCATTGTCAGTGATGATGCTATGCGGAACTCCATATCTGAATATCAACTCTCTGATAAAGCTGATAGCAGTGCAGGCATCAAGATTCTTGATAGGTTTAGCTTCAATCCATTTAGTGAATTTGTCGACTGCCACCAGCACATGGGTGAAGCCGCTCCTGCCAGTTCTCAGCGGTCCAACCATATCCAATCCCCAAACAGCGAAGGGCCAGACGAGTGGAATGGTCTTCAAGGCTGAGGCGGGTTTCTGCGACATATTGGAATAGAACTGACATCCTTCACATTTGTCGACTATCTCCTTTGCCATTTTATTTGCTTTTGGCCAGTAAAATCCCGCTCGGTATGCTTTAGCCACAATGGTCCGAGAGGACGCATGATGGCCACAGGTCCCCGAGTGGATATCATCAAGAATTATTTGACCTTCTTCTGGTGTTATAAATTTTTGACCGACTCCAGTCGCGCTTTCCCTGTACAACTGTCCCTTTATCACAGTAAAGGCCTTAGATCGATGGACGATCTGTCGAGCCTCTTCTTCATTCTCTGGGAGTTCTTTCCTTAGGATGTACGTGATGTACGGCACCGTCCAGTCGGGAGTGATGACCAAAACTTCCATGATTAGGTCGACCACCACTGGAACCTCAACTTCAGTCGGATCCATGGCACTTTTTGGCTGCGGGGCTTCTTCGGTGAAAGGATCCTCTTGAACTGATGGTGTGTGGATGTGTTCCAGAAACACATTGCTGGGAATGGCTTCTCTCTTGGAACCTATTTTTGCCAAATCATCAGCTGCTTGATTTTTCAGTCGGGGTATATGATGCAGCTCTAACCCCTCGAATTTCTTCTCTAGCTTTCTCACTGCATTGCAATAACCAGTCATGGCTAGACTTCTGACGTCCCACTCCTTCATCACTTGATTAACCACCAAATCTGAGTCGCCATAGACCATGAGCCGACGAACACCGAGTGAAATGGCCATGCGCAACCCATACAAAATGGCTTCATATTCTGCTTCATTATTGGAGGAATCAAAGTGGATTTGGAGAACATATCTGAGCTTATCTCCTCGGGGGGAGACCAATACTACCCCAGCACCGGAACCATTCAGCATCTTAGAACCGTCGAAGAACATGGTCCAGTGCTCTGAGTGAACTTGAGTCGGCAGTTGCTGTTCAATCCACTCGGCGACGAAATCTGCTATTGCTTGGGACTTGATAGCTTTCTTTGCCTCAAACTTGATATCTAGGGGAAGGAGTTCAATCGCCCATTTTGCCACTCAACCAGTTGCATCTATGTTGTGCAGAATCTCTGACAATGGAGTGTCGCTGACGACTGTAATGGAATGGTCAGAGAAGTAATGTGCAACCTTCTTCGTGGTCATATAAATCCCATATACAAGCTTCTGATAATGAGGATATCTTTGCTTTGATGGGGTCAAAACTTCAGAAACATAATATACCGGGCGCTGAAATTTAAAGGTTTTTCCTTCTTCTTTCCGCTCGACCGTAAGTACTGAACTGACGACTTGTCCCGTGGCTGCAATGTAAATCAGCAAAGGTTCTTTGCTGATTGGGGCAGCAAGCACCGACTGGGTGGAGAGCAGGGCTTTTAGCTCTGCAAACGCTGCATCAGCTTCATGAGTCCACTCGAACTTGTCTGACTTCTTCATTAGTCGGTAAAGAGGCAATGCCTTTTCACTGAGACGAGAAATGAATCGACTTAAAGCGGCCAAGCAACCAGTAAGCTTCTGGACATCGTGCACGCGCACATGGTGCTTCATTCGGAGTATAGTACCAACTTTTTCTGGGTTGGCATCGATTCCTCGTTCGGAAACGAGAAAACCGAGTAACTTTCCGCCAGGAACTCCGAATGTGCACTTTGATGGATTAAGCTTGATATCATACCTCCCGAGGTTGGCAAATGTCTCAGCAAGGTCAGTCAGCAGGTCGGAACCTTTCCGTGACTTGACCACAATATCGTCCATGTATGCTTCCACATTCCAACTGATTTGAGTGAGCAAACACTTCTGAATCATCCTCATGAATGTGGCTCCGGCATTTTTGAGGCCGAATGGCATGGTAACATAACAGAAGCACCCGAATGGAGTGATGAAAGCTGTTTTGATCTCGTCGGGACCATATAGACGGATCTGATGGTAACCGGAATAGGCGTCTAAAAAAGACAGGTGCTCACATCCCGTAGTCGAGTCGACTATCTGGTCGATGCGAGGGAGAGGAAAATGATCTTTCGGGCAGGCCCGATTGATATGTTTGAAGTCAATGCACATGCGAAGTGACTTGTCCTTCTTGGGGACCATGACAACATTGGCGAGCCACTCGGAGTGGTAAATCTCTCGGATAAACTCCGCTGCTAAGAGCCGAGCCACCTCCTCGCCAATGGCCTTTCTCTTCTGGACGGCGGACCGTCGAAGATATTCTTTGACAGGTTTCACTTTGGGTCGACTCGTAGACGGTGCTCAGCCAGCCCCCTGGGAACACCAGGCATGTTAGAAGGCTTCCATGCGAAGATGTCCCAGTTCTCACGGAGGAACTGGATGAGCACTTCTTCCTATTTGGAGTCGAGTGTCGTAGAGATATGAGTCGGAGCAGCACTGGGGTCGGTCGGGTGAATGTGAATCGGCTTTGTCTCACCGGACGACTGAAACGCTGATTCCGTAGCGGGCTTCTTGGCTCGCAACAAATCACTCGGGTCTGCAGTTTTCTGGTATTCCTGCAGCTCTACCACTTCCATCTGAGCATCAGCGATCTTTGAGCCTTTCTGAAAGCACTCTTCCGCCTTCTTCCGATTGCCAGTAATAGTGATCACACCTCTGGGACCAGGCATCTTCAATTTGAGGTACACATAACATGGTCGAGCCATGAAACGTGCATAAGCTGACCTTCCCAAAATAGCGTGATAAGCGCTCTGGAAATCCACAACTTCAAACGTCAACTTTTCTTTGCGGTAATTCTTGGAATCACCAAAAACCATATCAAGAGCAATTTGGCCGGTGACTCAGCCTTCTTTCCAGGAATGACTCCATGGAAACTCATGTTGCTGGTACTGAGTCTGGACATCGGAATGCCCATCCCTTTCAACGTCTCTGCATACAGTATATTCAGGCCACTACCTCCATCCATCAAAACTTTGGTCAGTCGAGTGCCTTCAACAACCGGGTCGACCACCAAAGCTTGCCTCCCAGGGGTGGCTATGTGCGTCGGGTGATCGGACTGGTCGAATGTGATGGTAGTCTGAGACCATTTCAAATAACTGGGTGTCGCCGGAGCGACCATATTCACTTCTCGGTTGATAACTTTCAATCGACTTTTGCTTTCAACATCAGCAAAAATCATCAGGGTAGAATTGACCTGGGGGTACCCATCATCACTATCTTCCTTGTCCTCAACTTTGTCTGACTCCTTTTCCTTATCTTTGGGCTGTTTCCCTTGGAACTGCTGGATCAAGAGCCGACACTGTCGAGTGGTATGTTTTGGATAAATGAGTTTACCCTCTTCATCTTTCTTTGTCTGAATGTGACATGGCAGATCCAACACATCATTTCTGTCTTGGTCTTTCACCTTCTTAGGGTTCCAAGGCCCTTTGGGCTTCCCCTTAAACTTTCCTTGAGTCACGGCCAAGGCTTCTCCAGGAGCAGCTGGCTCGGCTTTCCGCTTCTGCTTCCGACTGGAGTTCCCTCCTCCGGTTTTGTGGGCAACTGACTTGTGCTTGCCACTCCGGAGCCGATCCTCTTCTTCACCATTGGCATACTTGGTGGCAATCTCCATCATTTGACTCAGAGACATGTCTCCGGTTCGACCAAATTCCAGGTTCAGTTCTCTGTACTTAACGCCTTCCTTGAAGGCACAGACCGCTTGGTGATTAGATATGTTCTCTACTGTGTGATGCAATGTGATCCATCTCTGGATGTAGGCCCTCAAAGTTTCATTCAGCTTCTGCACGCAAGATTGCAGCTCTGTCAACCCTGCTGGTCGCTTGCAAGTTCCTTCAAATGTTCTGACAAACACTCGGGCAAGATCTTCCCAAGTGTAAATGCTGTTGGGTGCTAACTGATTCAGCCATGCTCTGGTCGAACCCTCCAACATAAGAGGCAGGTGTTTCAATGCCACTTCATCGTTACCGCCGCCAATCTGAACAGCCACTCGGTAGTCCTCAAGCCAAGTATCAGGCTTGGACTCACCAGTGAACTTACTGACTCTAGTCGCCAACCTGAAGTTGGGAGGAATCACCGCGGCCCTGATGGCTCTGCTGAAGCACTCTGGTCCTGAGACGTGTACTCTGCTGCTGGTGGGTACGTCTCTGTCATGGCCTTCTCGGTGGGCTCTGTTCCTGTCGACCAAACCCTGAACGAGAATGGATCTCGCATCGAAGCCTGGTTCCCTGGGGTTGACTGGAATCCTTCGCCCAACACTGTGAGAGCGTCTGTCATCCTGCTGTCGAGGCACGTACGATCCACTCCTTGGGGGAGCGGTGGGCACTCGACGTCAATCATCTCGATCGAGTCGGTGATCATACTGCTCACGGTTCCTGTTCTGATCATGCCGGTCCCCACGTCCCTCACGCATTGGGGGCGATCTTGGGCTGTGGGCCGACTGGACTGTATCTGTTGCGACGGATCTGCTGTGGATCCTATTTCGCAACTGTGATACAGCTGAATTCCGACCGCCTGCCGCCCGGAGTAATGCTCTGATCTGTAACAAGCCTCTGCCAGCCTCTGACTGAGAAGGCTGGATCGACTCTGCTATACGGGCTGCAGCTGCTAAATTCTGGATCGGAGTTTGATATACCTGAGTCGGTGGCGGAAAGACCTGATGTCGACTGGATTCTGGAACCCGTTGTCACGCACGCTCGTCGAGTACTCACTGGAGGTTCTCCAGTCGAGTGTGCTCAACCAAGTTGGCCAAGCGTGCGTCCTCTAAGGCACGGGCCTTGGGGGTTTCTCCAACGATAGGAGTGTGCAGCGCATCCATGTTCCGGCGGCAAAGTTCTTCCCTCTGCAGCGAAGTGAGGGGCTCGGGGAGATACTCTTCATGGGCATGCGATGGATCGCCTCTGCCGTCGCCTCTGTCGGTGCGGGGAAAGCCGGGAGGACTGCATGGTCCATCGACCATCAGAACCTCCACCGCTGGATCACTGCTGTCGCACTCGGATGCAGTCTCCGCGGAGCCAGTCGAACCGACCGTAGAGAGATTCGTCGGGCTCGATCGCCGCAACTTGGGGGGTGGCCGACTGGCGAGCCACCGCGTGTCTCACCCACCGCTGAAGTCTCGACCGATCGGAGCGCTTGCGCCGGCGGGAAACAGGGAGGGAGGACGACACAGGGGCCGACCAATACTGGGTCGACGGTTGCCGCAAGAGGACGCCGTGGACGCACGTGCGAAAGTGCGTTGCCCCGCGGACAGGGAGCGCGTTGACGTCGAGCGGAGCCTCCTGAAGCCAAGCGGAGTCGTCAGTGATGAACATGAGCGCGCCGAGACGGATCTCGCGGCCCTCAACCAAAACTCCGCCTGAAACCATGATGAAGGGGATCAGAAAAATCGCAACTTCTCCAACAAGTCGCTAAGACACCGGCCCCACGGTGGGTGCCAACTGTCGTGGTTCTAAGTATGACAGTAGAATATGGGGGTAGGAATGGAGAGGCAAGATCTTAGCTATGGAGGAGTTGTACACACAAGGTTTACGAGTTCAGGCCCTTCTCGGAGGAAGTAACAGCCCTACACCTCGGAGCCCGGAGGCGGTCGACTGGATTATACGTGTGTGAGTTACCGGGGGTGCGAACCCTTGTCCCAGAGGAGGGGGGTGGCTTATATAGAGTACGCCAGGACCCCAGCTCCCCTCCGTTACACAGGGTTCAATATACATTAAGAGGAGGCGTTACAGATAATGCCTGTATTAAAGTGCTACAAATGATCATTAAGTATGTGAATGAATGCTTGACCGTTGCTGCGCAGAGCGGCTTTAGGTCTTCTGATATGTCGAGTGGTTTGGTGGTCGAGTGACCTGGGTAAGAGAGGTCTCCGAGTGATTGATAGGTCGAGTGGACTTCGCTTGACACCTTTGCTGGTCCTCTGCTTCTGATTCTTGAACTTCTTAGTTCTTAGGACAAGACTTTAGGTGGGGCGTATAGGTCAGGCCTATTACCCTACTCTAGGTCTGTGTCTACATCACACACCTCCATAAACAGGTCTCAATTCTCCACGCGTTGTAGAGAGGACCATAAACAAAGAGTCCCGGTACATCTGTATATAACCTAAATAAGAGAAGTATTTTTATCGTTAAAAAACTTAACATTTCTACATAGTCAGACCAAATAACGGCTAATGATTAATATATAGGCATCACATCCAATATTAGTAGACCGACTCATGCCAGCATCTACTACTATTACTCCACACATCGACCGCTATCCAGCATGCATCTAGTGTATTAAGTTCATAGAGAAATGGAGTAATGCAATAAAAATGATGACATGATATAGACACGATCTATTCATGTAGGAATAGACCCCATCTTGTTATCCTTAATAGCAACGATACATATGTGCCTCGCTACCCCTTCTGTCACTGGGTGAGGACACTGTAAGATCGAACCCATCACAAAGCACCTCTTCCCATGGCAAGAAAAATCAATCTAGTTGGCATAACTAAACTCAAATAATCATGCATATAAGAGATCAAAAGAAGACTCAAATAATATTCATGGATATAGATCTGATCATAAACTCGAACTTCATCGGATCCCAACAAACACACCGCAAAAAGTCATTACATCAAATAGATCTCCAAGAGACCATTGTATTGATAATCAAAAAGAGAGAAGAAACCATCTAGCTACTGCCTACGGGCCCGTAGGTCTATGGTGGACTACTCACGCATCATCAAAGAGACACCAATAAGGATGATGAACCCCTCCATAATGGTGTTAGATTGGATCTCATGGTTCTGGAACTTGTGGCGGCTGAATTGTGTTTGGTGGACTCCCCTAGGGTTTATGGAATATTTGGGTATTTATAGAGCTTAGAAGTGGTGGAGGAGACCCCCGTGGGTCCCAAAACCCAGCAGGGCGTGCCAGGGTCCTTTGGCGCGCCCTGGTGTCTTGTGGGCCCTACGGGCCTCCCTGATGTCTACTACACAACCTTCTTCTTGTAGATGTTGTTGGGCCTCCAAGTGCAGAGGTTTGTAGGGCAGTAGCAAATTTCCCTCAAGTGGATGACCTAAGGTTTATCAATCTGTAGGAGGCATAGGATGAAGATGGTCTCTCTCAAGCAACCCTGCAACCAAATAACAAAGAGTCTCTTGTGTCCCCAAGACACCCAATACAATGGTAAATTGTATAGGTGCACTAGTTCGACGAAGAGATGGTGATACAAGTGGTATATGGATAGTAGATAATAGTTTTTGTAATCTGAAAATATAAAAACAGCAAGGTAACAAGTGATAAAAGTGAGCGTAAACGGTATTGCAATGCTAGGAAACAAGGCCTAGGGTTCATACTTTCACTAGTGCAAGTCCTCTCAACAATAATAACATAATTGGATCACATAACTATCCCTCAACATGCAACAAAGAGTCACTCCAAAGTCACTAATAGCGGAGAACGAACGAAGAGATTATGGTAGGGTACGAAACCACCTCAAAGTTATTCTTTCCAATCAATCCGGTGGGCTATTCCTATAAGTGTCACAAACAGCCCTAGAGTTCGTACTAGAACAACACCTTAAGACACAAATCAACCAAAACCCTAATGTCACCTAGATACTCCAATGTCACCTCAAGTATCCGTGGGTATGATTATACGATATGCGTTACACAATCTCAGATTCATCTATTCAACCAACACATAGAACCTCAAAGAGTGCCCCAAAGTTTCTACCGGAGAATCACAACGAAAACATGTGCCAACCCCCATGCATAGGTTCATGGGCGGAACCCGCAAGTTGATCACCAAAACATACATCAAGTGAATCACGTGATATCCCATTGTCACCACAGATATCCACGGCAAGACATACATCAAGTGTTCTCAAATCTTTAAAGACTCAATCCTATAAGATAACTTCAAAGGGGAAACTCAATTCATTACAAGAGAGTAGAGGGGGGAAGAAAACATCATAGGATCCAACTATAATAGCAAAGCCCGCGATACATCAAGATCGTGCCAAATCAAGAACACGAGAGAGAGAGAGAGATCAAACACATAGCTACTGGTACATACCCTCAGCCCCGAGGGAGAACTACTCCCTCCTCGTCATGGAGAGCACCGGGATGATGAAGATGGCCACCGAAGAAGGATTGCCCCCTCCGGCAAGGTGCCGGAACGGGTCTAGATTGGTTTTCGGTGGCTATGGAGGCTTCTGGCGGCGGAACTCCCGATCTATTGTGCGTTCTGGAAGTTTTAGGGTATATGGAGTTATATAGGCAGAGGAAGCACGTCAGGGGAGCCACGGGGGCCCCACGAGGCAGGGGGTGCGCCCCCCACCCTCGTGGGTAGCCCCCGTATCTTCTGACGTGGGGTCCAAGTCCATCAGGTGTGTTTCCTTCCAAAAATAACTTCTCTAGTTGATTTCGTTCCGTTTCGACTCCGTCTGATATTCCTTTTCTTCAAAACACTGAAATAGGCATAAAACAACATATCTGGGCTGGGCCTCCGGTTAATAGGTTAGTCCCAAAAATAATATAAAAGTGGAAAATAAAGCCCAATATTGCCCAAAACAGTAGATAATATAGCATGGAGCAATCAAAAATTATAGATACGTTGGGGACGTATCAAGCATCCCCAAGCTTAATTCCTGCTCGTCCTCGAGTATGTAAATGATAAAAAGATAATTTTTGATGTGGAATGCTAGTTGGCATAATTTCAATGTGATTCTTATTGATTGTGGCATGAATATTCAGATCCATAAGATTCAAGACAAAAGTTCATATTGACATAGAAATAATAATACTTCAAGCATACTAACTAAGCAATTATGTCTTCTCAAAATAACATGGCCAAAGAAAGCTATCCCTACAAAATCATATAGTCTGGCTATGCTCCATCTTCACCACACAAAATATTTAAATCATGCACAACCCCGATGACAAGCCAAGCAATTGTTTCATACTTTTGATGTTCTCAAACTTTTTCAATCTTCACGCAATACATGAGTGTGAGCCATGGATATAGCACTATAGGTGGAATAGAGTGGTGGTTGTGGAGAAGACAAAAAGGGAGAAGATAGTCTCACATCAACTAGGCGTATCAACGGGCTATGGAGATGCCCATCAATAGATATCAATGTGAGTGAGTAGGGATTGCCATGCAACGGATGCACTAGAGCTATAAATGTATGAAAGCTCAACAAAAAAAACTAGTGGGTGTGCATCCAACTTGCTTGCTCACGAAGACCTAGGGAACTTGAGGAGGCCCATCATTGGAATATACAAGCCAAGTTCTATAATGTAAAATTCCCACTAGTATATGAAAGTGACAACATATGAGACTCTCTATATGAAGAACATGGTGCTACTTTGAAGCACAATATATGAGACTCGCTATATCATGGTGCTACTTTGAAGCACAAGTGTGGAAAAAGGATAGTAGCATTGTCCCTTTTTATTTTTATTTATTTATTTATTTATTTTATTTGGCTTTTTTATTTGGCCTTTCCCCTTTTTATGGCCTTTCTCTTTTTTTTGGGACAATGCTCTATTGAATGATGATCATCACACTTCTACTTGTTTACAACTCGATGATACAACGCGATACTAGAACAAAGATGACTCTATATGAATGCCTCCAATGGTGTACCGGGATATGCAATGAATCAAGAGTGACATGTATGAAAGAATTATGAACGGTGGCTTTGCCACAAATACTATGTCAACTACATGATCATGCTAGCAATGTGACAATGATGAATGTGTCATGATAAACTGGATGGTGGAAAGTTGCATGGCAATATATCTCGGAATGGCTATGGAAATGCCATAATAGGTAGGTATGGTGGCTGTTTTGAGGAAGGTATATGGTGGGTTTATGGTACCGGCGAAAGTTGCGCGGTATTAGAGAGGCTAGCAATGGTGGAAGGGTGAGAGTGCGTATAATCCATGGACTCAACATTAGTCATAAATAACTCACATACTTATTGCAAAAATCTATTAGTTATCAAAGTAAAGTATTACGCGCATGCTCCTAGGGGGAATAGATTGGTAGGAAAAAGACCATCGCTCGTCCCCGACCGCCACTCATAAGGAAGACAATCAATAAATAAATCATGCTCCGACTTCATCACATAACGGGTCACCATACGTGCATGCTACGGGAATCACAAACTTCAACACAAGTATTTCTCAAATTCTACTCAACTAGCATGACTCTAATATCACCATCTCCATATCTCAAAACAATCATCAAGTATCAAACTTCTCTTAGTATTCAACACACTCATAAGAGAATTTTATTATTCTTGAATACCCAGGATATTAGGATTTTAAGAAAATTACCATGCTATTTAAGACTCTCAAAATAATATAAGTGAAGCATGAGAGTTCATCTATTTCTTCAAAATAAAACTACCACCATGCTCTAAAAGATATAAGTGAAGCACTAGAGCAAATGACAAACTACTCCGAAAGATATAAGTGAAGATCAATGAGTAGTCGAATAATTATGCAACTATGTGAAGACTCTCTAACATTTAATAATTTCAGATCTTGTTATTTTATTCAAACAGCAAGCAAAGCAAAATGACATTCTAAGAATGGCAAACATCATGTGAACAAGCAAAAACTTAGGATCAACCGAAACTAACCAATAGTTGTTGAAGAAGAAAGGTGGGATGCCAACCGGGGCATCCCCAAGCTTAGATGCTTGAGACTTCTCGAAATATTATCTTGGGGTGCCTTGGGCATCCCCAAGCTTGAGCTTTTGTGTCTCCTTAATTCCTCTCATATCACGGTCTCCCTAAATCTCAAAAGCTTCATCCACACAAAACTCAATAAGGACTCGTGAGATAAGTTAGTATAAACAATTGCAAAAACCTTATCATACTCTACTGTAGAAAATCACTAAAATTATTATTCAACATTGCATACTAAATGCCTCTGCATATTTAATAGCCCTATCCTCAAATAGAATCATTAAAGAAGCAAACATATGCAAACAATGCAAACATAACAGCAATCTGCCTAAACAGGATAGTCTGTAAAGAATGCAGCAACATCCATACTTCCCTAGCTCCAAAAATTATGAAATAAAATTCCCACTGTAGTAAATTTATCAGAGCTTAATATGCAAAAGGTTTAAACATTTTATCACATTCTGACTTTTCTAGGAAATTATTGCAACAGCGGTAAACTTTCTGTTTTCAAACAGCAACATGTGGACTTCTAAAATAGGCATAGTAAAGGCTATCAATGCCACTTTTATTGAAATAAAAGACGCAAAACGTTATTATAAATAACAGCAAGCAAATCCTAACAAAATAAATTGACGCTCCAAGCAAAACACATATCATGTGGCGAATAAAAATATAGCTCCAAGTTAAGTTACCGATGAATGAAGACGAAGGAGGGGATGCCTTCTGGGGCATCCCCAAGCTTAGGCTATTGGTTGTCCTTGAATATTACCTTGGGGTGCCTTGGAAATCCCCAAGCTTAGGCTCTTTCCACTCCTTATTCCATAGTCCATCGAATCCTTACCCAAAACTTGAAAACTTCACAACACAAAACTTAACAGAAAACTCGTAAGCTCCGTTAGTATAAGAAAATAAATCACCACTTCAAGTTACTGTAATTAACTCATTCTTTATTTATATTGGTGTTAAACCTAATGTATTCCAACTTCTCTATGGTTTATAAACTATTTTACTAGCCATAGATTCATTAGAATAAGCAAACAACACATGAAAAACAGAATCTGTTAAAAACAGAACAGTCTGTAGTAATCTGAATCAAACGTATACTTATGGAACTCATAAAATTCTAAAATAAATTGATGGACCTGAGGAATTTATCTATTAATCATATTAAAAAAGAATTAACTAAATATCACTCTCCAAATAAAAATGGCAGCAATCTTCGTGAGCGCTAAAGTTTCTGTTTTTTACAGCATGAACAAAAAGACTTTCCCCAAGTCTTCCCAAAGGTTCTACTTGGCACAAACACTAATTAAACACATAAAATAACATCTAAACAGAGGCTAGATGAATTATTCATTACTAAACAGGAACAAAATGCAAGGAACAAAATAAAATTGGGTTGCCTCCCAACAAGCGCTATCGTTTAACGCCCCTAGCTAGGCATGATGATGTCAATGATGCTCACATAAAAGATAAGGATTAAAACATAAAGAGAGCATCATGAAGAATATGACTAGCACATTTAAGTCTAACCCACTTCCTATGCATAGGGATTTTGTGAGCAAACAACTTATGGGAACAATAATCAACTAGCATAGGAAGGCAAAACAAGCGTAACTTCAAGATTTTAAGCACATAGAGAGGAAATTTGATATTATTGCAATTCCTACAAGCATATATTCCTCCCTCATAATAATTTTCAGTAGCATCATGAATGAATTCAACAATATAACCAGCACCTAAATCATTCTTTTCATGATCTACAAGCATGGAAAATTTATTACTCTCCACATAAGCAAAATTCTTCTCATGAATAATAGTGGGAGCAAACTCAACAAAATAACTATCATGTGATTGAAAATTAAGATCAAGATGACAAGTTTCATGGTTATCATTATTCTTTAAAGCATACGTGTCATCACAAAATCATCATAGATAGGAGGCATGCTTTCATCATAATAAATTTGCTCATCAAAGCTTGAGGGACAAAAAATATCATCTTCATCAAACATAGCTTCCCCAAGCTTGTGGCTTTGCATATCATTAGCATCATGGATATTCAAGGAATTCATACTAACAACATTGCAATCATGCTCATCATTCAAATATTTAGTGCCAAACATTTTATAGATTTCTTCTTCTAGCACTTGAGCACAATTATCCTTTCCATCATACTCACGAAAGATATTAAAAAGGTGAAGCGTATGAGACAAACTCAATTCCATTTTTTATAGTTTTTTTATAAACTAAACTAGTGATAAAACAAGAAACTAAAAGACTCGATTGCAAGATCTAAAGATATACCTTCAAGCGCTAACCTCCCCGGCAACGGCGCCAGAAAAGAGCTTGATGTCTACTACACAACCTTCTTCTTGTAGACGTTGTTGGGCCTCCAAGTGCAGAGGTTTGTAGGACAGTAGCAAATTTCCCTCAAGTGGATGACCTAAGGTTTATCAATCCGTAGGAGGCGTAGGATGAAGATGGTCTCTCTCAAGCAACCCTGCAACCAAATAACAAAGAGTCTCTTGTGTCCCCAACACACCCAATACAATGGTAAATTGTATAGGTGCACTAGTTCGGCGAAGAGATGGTGATACAAGTGGTATATGGATAGTAGATAATAGTTTTTGTAATCTGAAAATATAAAAACAGCAAGGTAACAAGTGATAAAAGTGAGCGTAAACGGTATTGCAATGCTAGGAAACAAGGCCTAGGGTTCATACTTTCACTAGTGCAAGTCCTCTCAACAATAATAACATAATTGGATCACATAACTATCCCTCAACATGCAACAAAGAGTCACTCCAAAGTCACTAATAGCGGAGAACGAACGAAGAGATTATGGTAGGGTACGAAACCACCTCAAAGTTATTCTTTTCAATCAATCCGTTGGGCTATTCCTATAAGTGTCACAAACAGCCCTAGAGTTCGTACTAGAATAACACCTTAAGACACAAATCAACCAAAACCCTAATGTCACCTAGATACTCCAATGTCACCTCAAGTACCCGTGGGTATGATTATACGATATGCGTTACACAACCTCAGATTTATCTATTCAACCAACACATAGAACCTCAAAGAGTGCCCCAAAGTTTCTACCGGAGAATCACGACGAAAACATGTGCCAACCCCTATGCATAGGTTCATGGGCGGAACCCGCAAGTTGATCACCAAAACATACATCAAGTGAATCACGTGATATCCCATTGTCACCACAGATATCCACGGCAATACATACATCAAGTGTTCTCAAATATTTAAAGACTCAATCCGATAAGATAACTCCAAAGGGGAAACTCAATTCATTACAAGAGAGTAGAGGGGGGAAGAAAACATCATAGGATCCAACTATAATACCAAAGCTCGCGATACATCAAGATCATGCCAAATCAAGAACATGAGAGAGAGAGATCAAACACATAGCTACTGGTACATACCCTCAGCCCCGAGGGACAACTACTCCCTCCTCGTCGTGGAGAGCACCGAGATGATGAAGATGGCCACCGGAGAAGGATTGCCCCCTCCGGCAAGGTGCCAGAATGGGTCTAGATTGGTTTTCGGTGGCTACGGAGGCTTCTGGCGGCGGAACTCCCGATCTATTGTGCGTTCTGGAAGTTTTAGGGTATATGGAGTTATATAGGCAGAGGAAGCACATCAGGGGAGCCACGGGGGCCCCACGAGGCAGGGGGGCGCGCCCTAGGGGGGGGGCACCCTTGTGGGCAGCTCCCGTATCTTCTGACGTGGAGTCCAAGTCCATCAGGTGTGTTTCCTTCCAAAAATAACTTCTCTTGTTGATTTTGTTCCGTTTCGACTCCGTCTGATATTCCTTTTCTTAAAAACACTAAAATAGGCATAAAACAACAAATCTGGGCTGGGCCTCCGGTTAATAGGTTAGTCCCAAAAATAATATAAAACTGGAAAATAAAGCCCAATATTGCCCAAAACAGTAGATAATATAGCATGGAGCAATCAAAAATTATAAATACGTTGGAGACGTATCACTCACCCCAGGTGCTTCATTGGCTCCCAACTTATCTTTTGGTCCAAAAAAATCTCCAAAAAGTTTTGTTGCGTTTGGACTCCGGTTGGTACTAATATTTTCCGAAGTAAAAAACAAGCAAAAAAACAACAACTGGCACTAGGCACTATGTCAATAGGTTAGTCCCCAAAATGATATAAAGTTGCTGTAAAATGATTATAAAACATCCAAGAATAATAATATAACAACACGGAACAATAAAAAATTATAGATATGTTGGAGACGTATCAAACTTCAAATACAAAAAGAGATGTTTTTCCATCAACATTGAGCATCCACCACAAGTTCAACTACACGATCAAGTTCAACAACAACACAAGGTAATTTTTCCATCTTAGAGAAGCTTTGCTCCAAGTCATGATTAAAGCAACTCAATAAGATGTGAATACATTAAGACGCTTAAATGAAAAATGGCAACCCCAGTTTGAGCTTAACGATGAGTATGACCTATGATCACGTGATCTCACTTGACTCCTAAGTCAATATACTCTAACATAGGTGACTTTGTCGCCGACCCTCTCTAGATAAAGTTCTCTAGTGTTTCCTCTTAGCTGCATTTCTTTTTGCTAGAGTATTTCTCTTTTATAAAAAACTTCATCTAGATCCTTTTCTGTTTTCTGCGATATTTTCTATTTCTCTAATTCAAATTCATTGCAAATTCTATCGAAATTCCTTGTGAAAATTCTATTGCTAGTGAGCTGAGTTGAAAAAGATTTTCCTCTACATTGAACTCGGCCACTTCGATCCAAAGCAAATCGGTCAGACCAAAGTACAAGTACAACTTGTACATAGTTCATCAGTTCCACCGAAAAGGACTAGTTAGGCTTCACCGATATGTTCTGTCTATGACTTCACTATCTCGGAGTAACCAATTGACACAAACCGGCGCCACTGATTTCACTTATGAGAAAAACATTTTGCCATCCTATACTATTTATTCTTATCAGCTCCACTCAATGATTCTTTCCCTCTACTTGCATCTAAAGCTGCACTCTGCTTAGTTGTGTCTCTCCAGGACCACACTCACCTGACTCATACCATGAAGACCACCCTTCTTGGAAATTGATGTCAAAGGGGGGAGGGGGAGAGAGAGAGCACATCAAAGCTTATCATATCTTAAGCTCTTCTAAGAAAGGAAGAGAGATGCACTATCATAAGAGGAGAGAGTTCACATGTCTAAAATGGGAGAGACATGTCAGTTATTTAATTTGAGCCTACTTTGCTGTAATTCTATTTTGCTCTGATGAAATCTTGGCAAATTGTAGTTTGCTCATAGGTTGCTCTGATTTTATCTTACCCTACCTACTCCCATTATCCAATGTTAGATTCAGGGGAGAGGAAGTCTACATTTAGGGGAGAAAATCCTCGGAAATTTATTGCAGATCCTTAATTCTTTGGGGACATGTCTATATTCAAAAGGAGTACTCACTTTGTGATACTCACCAATTACATGTCATCCCAGTCTTTGGTATTCTTGTGGATCTTAAAGTCTCTTTCTTGTTTGAAGTCCACTTGTGTTATCTAACCCTATTTTCTCATGCTTGCTTATTCAAGAGTCAGTTCAAGGACCACAAGGTAAGTATATGCATCTCACTCATGTGCATGATGATCTCTTGCTTTTGCACATATTGTTTGCAAGGGAGAATCATAAACATGAAGGTACATTTCTCATTCCTTTTCTCTCTGATGCATATAGCCAGAATACATGTAACTCATTACTCACTCTATCATGTTGTGCATTCAAATGACTTTCAATTCTATTATTCACATGACTGCACACATATAGGGGGAGCTCGTGCAAGTTACATGTTTCTTTAAAGCTTTAAATATACTGCTCATCATATCCATTACTTGAAGTTTTGATGTATGTTGTCATCAATTACCAAAAAGGGGGAGATTGAAAGGACAAGTGCTCCCTTGGTGGTTTTGGTAATTAATATCAACATATATTTTGTTGGACAAATAAATTTATCTAGAATATTTCAGACAAGTTCAATAGTGGCATGGCAAGGTGATAACCCACAAGTATAGGGGATCACAACAGTTTTCGAGGATAGAGTATTCAAGCCAAATTTATAGATTCGACACAAGGGGAGCCAAAGAATTTTTTATGGTATTAGCAGTTGAGTTGTCAATTCAACCACACCTGAAGATTAATTATCTACAGCAACGTGATCAGTAGCAAAGTAATATGATAGTTTTGATAGTAGTGACAACAGCAATAGTAACAGTAACAATGATAGCAGTAGTTTTGTAGCAAGTGCAACAGTAACGATAATAGTAGTAACTTAGCATAAATAATATTGGATAAATTTGTAGGCATTGGATCGGTAATTTGTTGGATGATATTCATCATGTGACAGTCATAACGTAGGGCGATACGGCACTAGCTCCAGTTCATAAATATAATGTAGGCATGTATTCCGTAAATAGTCATACGTGCTTATGGAAAGAACTTGCATGGCATCTTTTGTCCTACCCTCCCGTGGCAGCGGGGTCCAATTGGAAACTAAGGGATATTAAGGCCTCCTTTTAATAGAGAACCAGAACAAAGCATTAACACACGGTGAATACATGAACTCCTCAAACTACGGTCATCACCGGGAGTGGTCCCGACTATTGTCACTCCGGGGTTGCCAGATCATAACATGTAGTAGGTGACTATAACTTGCAAGATAGAATTTATAACATGGATATAATGGTGATAACATAAATAGTTCAGATCTGAAATCATGGCACTCGGGCCCAGAGTGACAAGCATTAAGCATGACAAAGTCATAGCAACATCAATCTCAGAACATCGTGGATACTAGGGATCATGCCCTAACAAAACTAACTAGATTACATGATGAATCTCATTCAACTCATCACCGACCAGCGAGTCTATGAAGGAATTACTCACTCCCGGTGGGAAGCATCATGGAATTGGCGATGGAGAAGGGTTGGTGATGACGAAGAACGAAGATCCCCCTCTCCGGAGCCCCAAACGGACTCCAGATCTGGCCTCCCGATGAAGAATAGGAGGTGACAGCGGCTCCGTCTCATGGATCGTGATAATTCTTTCTCCCTTATTTTTTCTGGAAAAATAGGATTTTATAGCGTAGGTTTCAGGGTTTGCGGGGCCACCAGGTGGGGGCAACCCACCTGGGTGCGCCAGGAGGGGGGCACCCTGGTGGGTTGTGCCCACCTAGGTGCCCCCCTCCAGTGGATCTTGACTCCAGAAATTCTCTTTATTGATTAAAAAATCCTCGCAAAGTTTCGTTCCATTCCAAGAACTTTTATTTCTGCACAAAAACAACACCATGGTAATTATGCTAAAAACAATGTCGGTCCAGGGTTAGTTTCATTCAAATCATGCAAATTAGAGTCCAAAAAAGAGAAAAAACGTTAGTAAAAGTAGATACGTTGGAGACGTATCAACTCCCCCAAGCTTAAACCTTTGCTTGTCCTCAAGCAATTCAGTTGATAAACTGAAAGTTAAAAAAAACTTTTACAAACTCTTTTGCTCTTGTTTGCATAAATAAGCTTAAACAACACCCAGGTTTCAGCCAACATTATAACTAACCATGCCGACAATAACTGTTAAAAACTATATTAACTCATATGACATAATCAGCTAGTGAGCAATAATAAGATATCTCAAAGGGCAACACGTTGTCAAAATAACCATGATATAATATGACAATAGTGGTATCTCGCTAGCCCTTTCTGAGACCGTAAAACATAAATGTAGAGCACCTCCAAAGTTCAAGCAACGACTAAACATTGTAATTCATGGTAGAAAAGATCCAGTCATGATGCACCCAACATTAGCTACACATAATGCATCGGCATGACAACAACGCTCTCAGGTTCTGGCGCTTGTTTTAGTAGGTGATGACACAACATAAAAGTAAATAGATAGTCCCTTCGCAGAGGGAAGCAGTGATTTGCAGAGGTGCCAGAGCTCAAATGTTTAAACAGAGGTAAATGATATTTTGAGACATGCACCCTTCTTGTTTACTTCACGACCATCAGTTATCAACATCTTCCATGCTAAGCACGCTAGTGGCGGTTCCCAAGCGATAAAAGTAAATGTTTTGACTCCATTGGGAGTTTTTGTTTGATTATTTGTAAGCTTTTTCTGTTTGCAGTTTGGGACTGGGCATCCCTATTACCGCCCTTTTCTCATGCGATGGCGAGTGAATAAACACTCGACCTGAGAATAACCCGCTTAGCATGGAAGATACCGACCACCTCCTGTCGTTTCATGAATGATCCAGGCCCACAAAAAGGATATTTATTAGAAGTTTTTAGAGGTGACACATCCAAATTTACTTAGGACGGCAGGGTAATACCGCATATAGGTAGTTATGATGGACTTATATGGAATAACTTGGGTTCAAGGTTTTTGATGTATAAGCAGAATTCCCACTTAGTACAGGCGAAGGCTAGAAATTAGGTTGAGAAGCGGCCAGCTAGAGAGCAACATCGGTCATGAACATGCATTATGCATAAGTAACATTGGACACTAGCATGAGTAGAATATGAACACCATGAACATAAATATCATAGAGGCTATGTTGGTTTTGATTCAACTACATGCATGGACATGTGCCAAGTCAAGTCACTCGAACATTCAGAGGAGGATACCATATCATCATACTACATCACAATCATTTTAACACAATGTTGATATCCAAGATAAATCATTATCCACTCCCAGCTACTTATGCATGGCATGAGAAACTATAATCTCTAATTGTCATTGCAAACATGTTTAATCATAATGGGCTAAATCATGGATACTAGGTTAAACATATTTACACAAACAGAACAAGTCGAGTTCATACCCATTTCTCTTTGCCACGGCCAGTTCATCGAATATCGTCATTATTGCCTTTCACTTGCATGGCCGAACGATATGAAAATAATAATAGTGCAAGAGTGCCGTGGACTAAGTTGGAATCTGCAAACATTTTATTCAACAGGAGAAGACAAGGTAAAATGGGCTCTTTGTTAGATAAACAATTATGCGTATGAGAGCCACTCAATATTTTCATCGTGGTTTTCTCCTCAGTACGACTCGAATAATAAAAAAGAAAAAAATTCAGAGAAACACACTGAAATATTTTTGAAGTTTTTGATTTTCTTGAACAAGCAAATAAAAGGGAAAAGCAAAAATGAGAAAAACTATTTACACGGGAAAACTCCCAACAAGCAAAAAAAGAACAGGGAAATATTTTTGGGTTTTCTTTTTAGTACTACAACTAAGCATGCATAGAAACTAAACTAACTAGAACTAATTTTTTGGTTTTTCTAAGGTTTTTCAAATATACAAGAAAAAAGCGAGAAGATAAAATTAAGCATGGATGATGCAATGAAAAAGTGTGAACACCGACAAGTGGAATGAAATATGTGAACATGAATGTAATGTCGGTGAAAAACACGTACTCCCCCAAGTTTAAGCTTTTGGCCTAACTTGGTAATCAATCAGTAGCCTGGATATTAGTCGGGGTGCTGAGGAGCGAGCATCCACGGATCCCACTGCTGAGGCTCCTCCTCTGCTGCAGCCTGATCGTTCCAATAGGCGATGATATCCGCAGGCGTAATCCTATATCCGCCCCTGGCAATAGGATCAAATAAAGTAGGAGCAGTCATTGGAATAATATCACGAGTTCTCACACTAAAAACCAGGTTATATGGAATAGGCATGTTAGGAGAATCGATATCAATAAACTGGTGGTGATCCATGCCCGCACGATTTAAGTAGACTTTGGTCAGAGGGTAATCATGAAGGCATATCTCAACATTAAAGCGAGCTGCCAAACGAGTAGCGAAAGTCCCACCATGTATTTTACCCTTGGACTTTGTTCGACGAGATTTTGTACTACATATAGTACGAAACTCAGAAGAATGGGTAATAAAATAAAAAACATTTAATGATATTTTGTACTATGAATAGTATGAAAATAGGGAGAGAAGATGATTAAAAAAAGTTATCCTTTGATAACTTGTACGAATTCTTCAACTATGTACACCATGGAGCAATGGTTGCCCACGGATGTGCACACATTTTTGAAAGGTCATACACGTGCACTCTACATGAACTACACTTGGCCCATAGTAGTGACTAATAGGGTAATGACCGGCTAATTAGTTAGCTGGTTAATTATCTAGACTAACTACTCAGTTCAGAAATCCAATGCAAGTTTGTCAAGGATGCACGTGCATGGAGCAGTTTCAAGTGCCGTTGGATTGTAGTACGTGCATACTATAAGCCATGCTCCTACCATGGTCAATACATCTCCTAATTGATCTTAATTGGCTTAGCATGTGGATGCAAAACTACTCACGTGCTAGGGCCATGCATACATTGATGATTCGGCCATGCACGTACGCAAGGCCTCCCTGCTGAAGATTGTACGTACAAATACATACACGAATGCCAGTGTACCGGCCGGCAAGCGCGCATACATACCGAATACCCGTAAAACCAGCTTAGCTTAATGGCCAAGTTACACGCACGCATTGAGATAAGATCAATCTAAAACAAAAGACGTTAGGAAGACGTCTCCAACAGAGCAGAAAATTAGCAACGACCTAACAAGAAGCCGGTGGCCGTCCCTGGCCATCATGCTTGATCTCTCTCTGCCTATATATACTCACGCAGGTGCGCAACAGCAATGGGACCAAGGAGGCCCAGAGGAGATGCGCCATGACGGCAGCGTCTACCAGATGAGGATGTGCGCACCCAGGAGGCAACGACGTGCCGGCGGTGGTGTGCATGCCGCTTGTGTCGATGCCCAGGCGAGCACGGCACACCTATGAGACTGTGCCCACTACACTCTCGCCGGGCGTCGACGCGCGTGCCATACCCCTGGCGCCGGACCAACGTCGTACGGTCCAGAAGTAGAGCAACGCAGTGGTGTTCTCTCGGAGGACACACCTGCGGCGACAACGCGTGCCGAGGAAAGAATTTGCCATGCAATGTTAAGGTATGGTCATATGTTTGTTCAATTGCAGGGGGCACCACCAGGAGACGTACGTACGTGGCTATTGGCTTTGCACCTAGCCGAGAACTCACACATGCACGAGCAAAAGAACAGAGGCATCGGGAGGAGGAGGCCGAGGCCAGAACTCCCGACCCGATGATACGTCTCTGTCGTATCTACTTTTTCAAACATTTTTGTCCTTGTTTTGGACTCTAACTTGCATGATTTGAATGGAACTAATCCGGACTGACGTTGTTTTCAGCAGAATTGCCATGGTGTTATTTTTGTGCAGAAATAAAAGTTCTCGGAATGACCTGAAAATCAACAGAAAATTATTTTGAAATATATAAAAAATACTGGAAGGAAGATCCACGTCAGGGGGGCCTCCACCTGTCCACGAGGGTGGGGGGTGTCGTGGTTCTAAGTCTGACAGTAGAATGGGAGGTAAGAATGTAGAGGCAAGATCCTAGCAATGGAGGAGTTGTACACACGAGTTTTATGAGTTCAGGCCCTTCTCGGAGGAAATAACAGCCCTACGTCTCGGAGCCCGGAGGCGGTCGACTGGATTATATGCGTGTGAAGTCTGATAGTAGAATGGGGGTAGGAATGTAGAGGCAAGATCCTAGCTATTGAGGAGTTGTACACGCGAGTTTTACGAGTTCAGGCCCTTCTCGGAGGAAGTAACAACCCTACGTCTCGGAGCCTGGAGGCGGTCGACTGGATTATATGCGTGTGAGTTACAGGGGGTGCGAACCCTTATGCCTGTGGAGGGGGTGGCTTATATAGAGTGCGTCAGGACCCCAGCCAGCCCACATCACAGAGGGTTAAAGGTACATTGAAGAGAGAACGTTATTGGTAACGCCCACACTAAAGTGCTATAAATGACAATTAAGCCTATAAGTAAATGCGCGACCGTTGCTCATGTAGAGTGGCTTTAGCTCTTCTGTCTGTCGAGTGACTTCCGCGAAGGTCGAGTGACATTGATTCTTCCGAGTGGAATGTCTCTGGTCGAGTGGATGATGGTACCCTTTGAATGATCCTGGCTTTAGGGTGATGTCCTAGGGGAGGATGTCTAGGTCAGGTCTATGACCCTACCCTAGGTACATAGCTTCATCATTAGCCCCCGAATGGTTTAGGATTCGAGTGGAGAAGGAGTTGATTATCTCTTCGATTCAGCTTTTGTGCTTTGAGAATGTCTCGCCCAGAGGTCAAATGAACATTCATGATGGCTTCAACTGCTTGTTCAGTCGCCTTGATTCATTCTTGGTTTTGTCGAGTGAACTTTCGTTGTTAAGTTTCGAGTGTTGATATGGGAAAAATCTTTCGTCTGACGGGTTGTTCTACCGTCTGCGGATTTCACGGGATTCGAATTTTGGGAAGCACGCCGGGCGGGGGAGGCCGCAGTAATCGGGACGGATTAGGCAGGCTGCCTCGATCTCCGCGCCACCTTTTTTTGCTACGTATCACGCGCGCGACTGTTGCGGGATTTGACAAGATCGTTCGAGCCTACAAGTCAGTCACTCAGAAGTGAACTTATATAAGGCGCCGGACCGGGGCCTTTGAACAGTGCGCCCCCATTCTTCTTCTTCCTCCTCAGATTTCTTCCCTGCGCCTGCTTCTGCTCTCGGCGTCGTCGCCCCGCTCGAACTCGATTCGCTGCCATGGGGAAGGAGAAGACAGTGGCATTGGAGCGTGCGAAGAAGGCGACGGCGAAGGCGAAAGGGAAGAAGACCAGCCGGGGCGGATCTTCGTCGAGGTCCGGCCTGTCGCCTGGCTGGATCAAGGGCGACTGGATCCGCTTTTCAATCAGTCAAGATGACATCGACGACCTGGTTGAGGGGGGACTGATCCCCCACGAATCAGCACGGCTCCCGGGGAACGAGACTGAGCCGCATGCGCAGGAGGGTGAGTGCATTCTCCTTGCCACCCATGTCGACCGCGGGTTTTCTTTGCCTCCCCACCCTTTCTTTCGCGGTTTCTTGAACTTCTTTGGGGCTCAACTCCACCACTTTTCTCCAAACACCATCGTGTACCTTGTCGCTTTCGTGTCTATGTGCGAGAACTTCTTGGGTTGTCGATCACACTAGGGTCTCTTCAAGCATATATTCACATGTCGCTCTCAGACGGTCAAGAAGGCTAACCCGAGTGACGAGAGGACGCACGTGATACAGATGTGCGGGAGTCTTGGAATTCAAATGAGGAACAAAAGCACTTTCCCAACTATGATCCTTCCCGACTCGGTTCGGGGTTGGCAGTTGACCTGGTTCTACTGCAAGGACCAGCCGACCCCGGGCCAGTCGACTGGACTTCCCCCCTTTTCCCTGGCTCGAGTGGAGAAGCCCTCCACCTTGAGAGTGATCCCGGAGGAGAAGGTGCAGGTGAAGGTGTTGGTCGAGCGGGTTGTCCAACTTGTCCACGACGGAGTGACCGGTATGGACCTGTTGGAGGTCTTCCTCAGTCGACGCATCCAACCACTCCAAGCTCGTGACCATCCGATGTGGATGTACTCAGGACTCGAGGATTCCACTCAGATCCACCCAGAGGATGTCAGTGAGGACACGGTGGAGCAGTGGCTGAGAGGTATGACCGGCAACAAGGATAATCCCCGAGGGTCCAGGAGGGTGGTTCCATTCGACCATTCGCGCCAGCCGAAACAGGTACGATTCTGCATTGTCGAGTGTCTTCTTGTTTTACTATGTAGCTTCTTGTTGACGGTCGACTGTCTTTCTTTTATTCCTTGTCTTTCAGGCTCTTGTTTATATGTACTCAATGCCCAATGGAGTGCAGGAGCAAAATGTCGAGGGAGAGGCGAGCGGGGGCGAGAGCGGCGAGTGGCACTCGGATGCAGAGGAGGACAAGGAGAGCGACGACCCGAGTGACGAAGAAGAGGTTGACTCGCCTCCTCGCAGAGAAAGGAGGTCCAAGCACGCTCACGACCCATCAAGCACCCCTGCCCTGGTGGCCGCATCAACTGGGCAGTCTTCAAAGCGTCCTAGGACATCTTCTCCGGTGCCGACTGAGAAGGTATCGAAACAGCTCAAGATTGCGCCGCCTCCAGCGCCGAAACCATTGAAGGTCGCATCCTCCAAACCGCCGAAGGCTTTGCCCAGAATCAAAGTGACCATTCCCACCATCTCTGGGTAACCATCTGACCTAATCCTTTGGTCGACTCGAGCAACAGAACATAACCGACTGAATGCTGACATTTGCAGTGCTGCTACCTCCGGATCTTCCTCCCGCCAATACCGAGATGAGGAAATGGAAGACACGGTTACCTCCAACCCAGGTATAATTCTCGTGATCTTGTTCTTGATTATTTGGTCAATTAAATTCTGGCGATTCACTAGGGGTCGACTGATTTATTTGCAGCCCCACCCAACGTTATCGAGCTTCCGGATGATGATGAAGATGTGGCCCCGAGGCCCAGAAAGAACAAAAAAGTAGCGGCTGGCAAGACATCTCAGCCGGGACTGACGACGGGACCAATCATCCAACAACCTGAGGATGCAGGTGGGGCCTCTGTAACTTTTGCTGTTCCATTGTCGAGTGAGCGCCTTGCACCGTCGATTGTACCAGTGTTTCCTTCAGCCGTCCAACCTCATGCCTCGGAGCTCCAAGCTGCCGCATCTGGGCCGTCTGCTCCTTTCTTCACCAACTATCATGTTCCGGAAAGCCAGTCGGACGCCGCTGCGGAGGCTATCCGCCAGGCTAGCGTGATGATGGAGCGGATGAAGACGGTGCACCATAATAGCCAGGCTGCTTATGATGCCAGCGCAGCTCTTCGGGCCAATGTCCAGGTAAGTTGGCTTTCGACTGACCTTGTCCTATTAGGATATGCTACATGAAATATTTTCTTTCATACAATCTCTTATTGTTTGCGTCGAATCTGTACACCCACTGGGTGTTTTGTTGTCTTTAGTATTTGCGCTCTTCCACTCGGCCTGGGCGAGTGGGATCTGAACCGGTGGGGGCACGCTAAGTGCACCCACTGGGTGTAGTCCTCGAGACAACAGTCGACTGCGGGCAGTTGGCTGGGGTCTGAGCACTTCTTTTCACTTTCCTTTCTTCCACTCGACCCGGGCAGACCGACCGAGTGGGATCTGAACCAGTGGGGGTACGCCAAGTGCACCCACTAGGTGTAGTCTCCAAGACCGCGGTCGACTGCTGGCAGTCGGCCGGGGTCTGAATAGTTCTTCTCTCTTTCTTCTTTTTTTACTCGATCCGGGCGGACCGGTCGAGTGGGATCTGAATCAGTGGGGGCATGCCAAGAGCACCCGCTGGGTGTAGTCCCCGAGACCGCGGTCGACTGCGGGTGGTCGGCTGGGGTCTGAGTAAACTTTAAGTTTTATTCACTCGGAAGTAAATAATCTTTGATCTTGTTGATTGATATGTCTTTTACCCTCTGCAGAAATGTTGTACTCTCATTTCCAAGTTCGCCGAATTTGAGGAGAAGCAGAGGCAACTCGACCTTGACTTGGAGCTGGCCCAACAAAAATTGAAGAAAGCTCAAGATGAAGCTGCCGGTATGGAAGGTAACTGCCTGTCGACTGCTCACGTCGATCGTCCTTTAAAATATTTCTTCGATCTCTTGTTTGATCCGATTGCTTATTTTGCAGAGAAAATGAGGTTGGCTCTGGAGAAGAAGGACTTGGACCTTGGAGCTGGGCAGAAGGAGGCTCAAGATAAGACTGCCCTTGCTGACCAAAAGCTGGCTTTGGTCGGAGTGCTGGAAGAAGAAGTAAGCAAGCTGAAGTCCTCTCTCACTGTATCCAACCGAGAGGTAACTCGTCTGAAGAAGGATAAGATGGCTCTGAATGAGAAGCTGGAATCCACGGCTCGTAAGAGAAATGACGTGGAAGCTTATCTGAAAACTCTTGCCAAGAAGCTCTTTCTTATGCTGGAAGGTACTCCTTTTAATCCGACTGCTTTACTGTTTGCAAGTTAGTCCAGTCCAATCGACTCACTAACTCCTTAACTCACTAACTCTTTGACGAGGAGACTAGACGGATCGAGACGGGTTTGGACCCTATTGTTTCTCCAGTCAGCGACGAGGCTGCCATGAATGTGCTTCGACTGGAATCCCGTGTCGCCAGTGTTACAAGTTACCTCGGTCGTCTGAAGGTGGCAGTTTCACGGATCAACTCATCACTCTGGCCAAGGGCGACGCTTCAAAATGACCTCGAGTCTCTGATGGCTCGCCTCAACGAGGTCTCTGGTCGAGTGCAAGAATGGAAGAAGTCCTCTGCCCGGTGTGGTGCTGACATGGCGTTGTCCTTGGTAAGAGTCCACTGCAAGGAAGCCCGCGAAGATAAGCTGGTGGCGATCAAGGTTGCCAACACCAAAAGACATGATTTCCAGTCCTTTATGGAGACTTTCATCGCTGCTGCCACTCGGATTGCTGATGGAATTGACTTGGATGAATTCGTCGAACCCGCCAGCCCTCCTCCTGCCGAATGAACAAACTTTGAGATTTAAATCTGCCTTAAATTTGCCTCGAAATGCCGAGTGGTTGCTGTAACCGTTAAACTCCTTCGGGCTTGGTGCTCGAATACTTTTGATCCGTCATCTGGAATTTTTAGGATCTGTCTGAACTTGGTTCATTTCTGAATATGCTTGTATTTGCCTTCGAGTGGGATTTGCTCTTTACCCTGAATAATCTTTCGACTTGCATCTCGTTGTCCTCGTGGACAGGGGTGGAGCGTACGTTGTATTTGTGGCGCAGCTCCGAAGGAGAAGGTTGCAGTCGACCTGCACCTCGTCATCCTTGCGGATGGGGATGGAGCGCACATTGTACTTGTGGTGCAGCTCCTAAGGAGAAGGTTGCAGTCGACCTGCACCTCGTCGTCCTTGTGGATGGTGATGGAGCGTACATTGTATTTGTGGCGCAGCTCCAAAGGAGAAGGTTGCAGTCGACCTGCACCTCGTCGTCCTTGCGGATGGTGATGGAGCGTACGTTGTGTATTTGTGGCGCAGCTCCAAAGGAGAAGGTTGTAGTCGACCTGCACCTCGTCGTCCTTGCGGATAAGGACGGACTTTAAACCTTAGGCGAGTACTGGACTGCAGCTAAGCCTCCGAGTGGGATGGTTGCTCACCACTCGGTAGGATTTTACAAACTTAGGCGAGTACTGGACTGCAGCTAAGCCCCCGAGTGGGAGGGTTGCTCACCACTCGGTAGGATTTTTCAAACTTAGGCGAGTACTGGACTGCAGCTAAGCCCCCGAGTGGGAGGGTTCCTCACCACTCGGTAGGATTTTACAAACTTAGGCGAGTACTAGACTTCAGCTAAGCCCCTGAGTGGGAGGGTTTCTCACCACTCGGTAGGATTTTCAAACTTAGGCGAGTACCGGACTGCAGCTAAGCCTCCGAGTGGGAGGGTTGCTCACCACTCGGTAGGATTTTACAAACTTAGGCAAGTACTGGACTGCAGCTAAGCCCCTGAGTGGGAGGGTAGCTCACCACTCGGTAGGATTATTCAAACTTAGGCGAGTACTGGACTGCAGCCAAGCCCCCGAGTGGGAGGGTTGCTCACCACTCGGTAGGATTTTTCAAACTTAGGCGAGTACTGGACTGCAGCCAAGCCCCCGAGTGGGAGGGTTGCTCACCACTCGGTAGGATTTTACAAACTTAGGCGAGTACTGGACTGCAGCTAAGCCCCCGAGTGGGAGGGTTGCTCACCACTCGGTAGGATTTTACAAACTTAGGCGAGTACTGGACTGCATCTAAGCCCCCGAGTGGGAGGGTTGCTCACCACTCGGTAGGATTTTACAAACTTAGGCGAGTACTGGACTGCAGCTAAGCCCCCGAGTGGGAGGGTTGCTCACCACTCGATAGGATTTTTCAAACTTAGGCGAGTACTGGACTGCAGCTAAGCCCCCAAGTGGGAGGCTTGCTCACCACTCGGTATGATTTTTTAAAGGGTCTTTTACATCTGTGTCCCTAACTCGAACCCACTACTCAGATTTGCCCCTAATTTCAAAGCCTGCTCAAATTTGCCCCTACGCCGTCAAGTCTCCTTATAGAAATACCCCTCCGTGCCATTTCTGTCAGGTCAAAGGGCTTTGACCGTTTTCTGGGCGTTTGTTGGACGTTTTGCCCCTGAAAAAAATAAGATATAAATTTAAAAAGAAGGGAGAGAGCGCATGCTAGCTTTTTGGCCCAGAAAAGCCCAGCCAGCCCACCCCATTGGCTGGTCATCTTCTTCGTCTTCAGAGGCTAAGGGCGTGTCCAGCCGCCCGTTCACCCGAGCGCCACCGTTAACATGGCCAACGACGGCAAGAAGCCGGACCGCCGTGTCTTCAAGGCCCGCCGTAGAATAGAGCATCACCACACCATAGATCTGGACCTCGGGTGCCTTGCAACTACGCAATCGACGAGATCACCGCCACCTCTACCCATCGGCCGCCGTCTTCGATTTGCTGTCGTACGAGGTCCCTTGGTGCTCCCTTATCGTACAGGAGATCCATACGGTGTTGCGGAACTTCCGGACATGTCGCCGACGAGCTCTTCTTTGTCCAGCCGCCTCCCCACGACGCCTTGCTCCGGCAGCCGTAGGCGAGGTCCGTGTGCTCATGCTCGGCCGTCCCCGGACCCTTTGAAGACTCTGTCATGCTCGCAGTGAGATGCTGATGCCGACCCCTCTCCCCCTGCTTGCTAGCCCCCCTGCCACCTAGCTTTGACCGCCGCCGGCGGCGGCCTTGGCCATGCCCGACACTCTGGCCGTCCCCGCTCGCCCTACCACTTCTATTCAACATGGAGCAAGCCCAGGAGCGCAAAGGACCATTCCACCAGTTGTTTGGTCCCCGGAACAGAGCTCCCCTGCCCTCCGCTGTGGCGTGTGCTCGCCGGCGGCTTAACGTCGGTGGTTCGATTAGTACTAATGGGCTTCCTATGATATGTGGGGCCCATTAGCTAGATTAGCACTAATCCTACCATGTGTTAAATATTATGCTAATTACCGAGACAAATCGGCAGGCCCTACCAATTAACAAAACTGCTAAACTAATTAAAAAATAACTAGACACTTACATGTGGGGTCCCACGTGTAAGTGAGAGAGAGGGTGGAGAGAGAGGGTAGAGAGAGTGAGGGGTGAGAGAAACTGTTTTTCCTTTTTATTTTTTTCTCACTCGGTCCCACTTGTAAGTGACACATGTAGGCAGCGGCACATTGTCCAAAAAACGTCAGTTAGACGGTCAAACCCCTTTGACCGAACGGAAATGGAACGGAAGGGTATTTCTGTAAGGTCACTTAACGGCGGAGGGGTAAATTTGAGCATGCTTCGAAATTAGGGATAAATCTGAGTAGGTGGTTTGAGTTAGGGATAGAAATGCAAATGGACCTTTTTTAAACTTACACTACAAAAAAAATACACTTCCGTGATGATACGTGTTTGTCACAGTAGGTCGCTTTTTTTGTCATGCATGTACATCCATGACAAATTTATGACAGAATCAAGATAGTCATACCTGTGCTGTCGTAGAAGTGTTCCATGACATTACCAAAATTATCATCACGGAAGTGTCCACTTCCATGACAATAAAGCGCGCGTCACAGAAGTGCTTTCGTCAAGGGTGACCGACACGTGGTATCCACCGTAAGGAACGCCGTTAAGCTATCGGGTCGGGTTTTGGATCCGATAACCCGTTAACAGCCCCGACCAATGGGGATTTTCCACGTGTAAAATCATCATTGGCTAGAGGAAACACGTGTCAGCTCATCGTTGGGACAGATGTCATCCACTCACTGGACAGAAGGTGCCTATGATACGTCGACACGTGGCACGACCCAACAGTGGCCCATTCCTGTGAAAAGGCCGGCCCATTTGACTTGGTCAAAAGCTGGCGGGCCGGCCCATGGAAAGCCTGTTAACGGCCTGTTCGCATATAGCCCATTTACAGCCCGCTAATCCAAGGCCAGTTACGCCCTATCCGAATTAGGCCCAGTAGCGTCATCTGGGCCGTCCAATATGATTCCAGCCCGTTTTCACTTCTGGCCCATGTATAGCCCATGATGTCTTTCGGCCCATATGAGGCCCTTTGTAACTCTTGGCCCATTAGCGGCCCGTGCTGAAACTGGCCCGTAATGAACAGTGTATTACTTTACACCCATTAACGGCCCGTGGTGAAACTGGCCCGTAATGAACAGTGTATCACTTTATACCCATTAACCGCCCGTTATTCCGTTGGGCCGTTTCCAGCCCAAGTTAACTTTCAGCCTTCTGAGGGCCCATTTATTCTTGGGCTCATTTGCAGCATTCGGTTACTTACGTCCTGTTACTGTCATTTTCTGTTTGTGGGCCAAATTCAGCCCGTCGTTACAGTCGGCCCGTTTGCGGACCGTTAGTCTGTTGGGCCATTTTCATAGCATCACCAAATACGGCCTATTAACGGCCCGTTATGGTCAGCCCATAAAACATACGATTTCCATTAAAGGCCCATCTACGGCCCATTAAAGGCCCGTACAAGACCCATAAATGAGCCGGCGGCCCATGGATCCTATGAGACGTACAAGGCCCATGGATCCTATGAGACGTAGAAGGCCCATGGATCCTACGAGACGTAGAAGGCCCATGGATCCTACGCGACGTAGAAGGCCCATGGATCTGACGGCCCGTGAAGGGCCATGGTCGGGCGAATTGGCCCCCGTTTGAACGATATAGCATATTCAAAGAATTATCCTACTCAATACTATCACCTCTAAAAAGCCTACACTATTACAACAAAGAGATCAAGGCATAGAAAGGTAGAATTATCCTACACTATACAATAAAGAAATTATAGCCGATTATACCCACTGGGCATTATGGTTCGACACAGGTGATAATAAAGCATACACAAACAACAAATTACATACACTAGGCAAATATAGCTCATACATCATGGACGCGCATCAACTTAACTCCATTTGAACTATAATCTCTTCAGAAAATAGGATTGGTCGGATTCAGATAGCACAAATTTCAGTCTGCAAAATCTCCAATTCCTTCATGGTTACCTCAGTGTCTTGTTTCATTTTTTTGACTCCTGCATCTAATACCTGCATGTCCAGTCTCAACTTATTGATTATACGTTGACAATCATGTACATGTTGTCTTGCCACCTCTAGTTGATGCTCGAGAACATCAGCACATTCCAATTCCAATCCATAATCATTCGGTAACGGCCATGCCGCACTGCTCGCAGATCTTTGTGTTGATGTCACTTCATCCTGAAATGTTTCTGTAAGTACACATGACTAGGGCAAAAATATAGTTACAATAGTGAAGCGAACAAGACACTATTTTGTACTACCTGGCAAAACAGGACTAACAATAATGTTACACGTCACTTTAAAAAAAATGTTACACGTCATGAAGCATAAACAGGTGATATTTTAAAAATTACAAAAAAGATAGTCCGTGCAGCCTGCATACAGAAATCCCTCTTAGCTCACCAGAGGAGCATGATGTTGGGGCCCAATCGAAAACACAGACAAGTTACAAATTTAGACAACACGTTGCGTATAAGTAAGCAAGCAGTTGGCCATTCTGTGCCTCAATTAAAGTCTTAGGGAGCATAATGAACAGCAAAGGGTTTCATACAAACATACTACAGCAGGCAAAACTATGCAATCATTAGCGTAGTATAAACTAGATTGTGAGCCTCATGCAATAATAGTTGGTTAATAGACTTCAAAGCTTCAGGCACACTTCGGCAGAGTAATTAAATGGTAAGGCCTTTAATTATGTCAACTAATAGTGATACAAGTACCGAACACCAGGCATGATTATTTGGGCATCTCATTAACTGAGGACAAATAAAGCAATTGAAAAAGAGAAAATTAACTATGCCTGAAACAAACAAGGAATTGAACTGTTGAGTTACATACAGTGACTTACCTTAGCAGGTTGAAGAGGCTCAGCGCAGCTCCTACTTCTCTTGCAAGGCTCCTTCCTAACATCTTGTACTTGGAAATCCTCAATCTTATCTTCATTGCACCCCCTCTACAAGGTGACACAAACTAGTTACTCGTCTCCTTGGAAGATAAATATGCATACTTTCCAGTCTGTGAACACAAAAGAATGAGATTATAACAAAACAACACCACATAATGAAACATGCCGCATCTCTTGCACTTGCACACAATGAAATGAGCATTTACTATGTATGCACTATGTAAAAACTAGGCATACCTTCGAACTGGATCTCCAGGTACTCTTGGAGAGCCTACTGTAGTGTACAACCAAACCTTTATGTCACCTATGAGTTAGACAAGGCCCCACTACAGCGGCCCTTAGTGTTTAAATCGTTGACAAGCTCTGTTAGAGTGTTATGTCAAGAACAGCAAGTAATCAAAGCAAACAGTCCTAGTATGGATGGGTGATGCAAACAAGCAATTGAACAGATGTGTGAGCAAATCTTACATATCAAGAAAAGAAGCAAAGAAGGAGGCTTAAAGACCATCACTTGACTGACCAAATTTAAGGGGCATTTAAACATCATGTGCAACGTATGAACTAACATAAACATTGCATATTCCAGATTCTACAATGGAATGCACATGTATTAGGTTATGCCATGTATGATGATGCCTAAATGTATAGATAGCAGGCAGGAGTGATTCATCATTGCACGCACAGTTGAATTGCAGGTTAAGGGCCAGTTCGATTCCGCCTTTTCAGGGCATATTGTCAAAATAAGCCATAAAAGATGTAAAGAAGTCATTTTTGAGTTATGGGCTTGGGCTTAACTAATTTCGCTTTGGAGGGGGGTGTTTCGGGTAGAACCTCACTAAAAATTGAAGGGAAGGGGAATAGTGAAATGACTCTGTTGTCTGCCTATATTACACTCAAAATGCAACTGCTGACACCCGTGTCACACCTGACCCTCAAGTAAAAACAAACACGCAAGCATTCATTGCCCTGACCGCTTGCATCTCCTCTCCCCTTTCCACTATACGATGAATTGCTATGAGCTGCTTCAGCTGCTGCTATATGATGCATTGCTATGAGCTGCTCCTCCTGCTGCTATATGATGAATTGCTATGAGCTGCTGCTGCTGCTGCTATATGATGAGTTGCTATGAGCTGCTGCTGCTATATGATGAATTGCTATGAGCTGCTGCTGCTATATGATGAGTTGCTACAAGCTGCTCCTGCTGCTGCTATATGATGAGTTGCTACAAGCTGCTCCTGCTGCTGCTATATGATGAATTGCTATGAGCTGCTCCTGTTGCTGCTATATGATGAATTGCTATGAGCTTCTCCTGCTGCTGCTATATGATGAATTGCTATGAGCTGCTGCTGGTATATGATGAATTGCAGACTGCTGCTGCTGCTGTATGATGAGTTGCTATGAGCTGCTGCTGCTATATGATGCTTTCAGGTGGTGCTGCTATACGATAATAACCAGCCACTTGGACCATCGAATTTCAATAAATAATTGTTCTTCATTTAAATGTGGGTCATGCGTTCTTCGTTTAAATTAGGCAATGGGATCTCTATGGAAAACATTTACCAAAGTAGATTGTGCCAAGTAGATTAGATGGTATCTTTGTATTTGCATTTTGAGCAAATAGTGATGGTCTGTTTTCCTATCATATTAATTACTGCACTGGGTTCAATTTGTGATGTTTGCAAGTCAAATTAATTTCCATATGGGCAGCAAAATGAAAAAAATATAATGCAATCTAGACTTTCCACTGATCATACCAAAGATAAGCTGAAAACGCAATGAAAAGAACTGGTTGGCTTATTACATGGAGCTTATATTCACAGGTGCTTATTTTCTTAGGATAACTCATAATAACTGTCCCTAAGAAACTTGGCTAATAGAACTGGCATACAAATAACATGTCACGATGATTGCAATGGAGGAGTGACGTACCATAGCACACTGTATAGGCTCACCGCTGCCTCTCCTTTTTTTGCGATGTTCCATGAAATTGCCACATACATCTTGTACTTTTTCATTGTGTAACCCTATCTGCAAGTTGACACGGCTAATTTCAGACATCTCTACATGATACTACATTGCATATCCCTTGCGCATATTTAAACCACCAATTAACGATTGTGTGCGTACCATAAACTAGCCATGACTCTGTATGCTGGACTAGCAGGCACTCTAAGGGAGCCTAATGTAGTGCACTGGAATTCCTACATGCCACCTACGATTGTGTATGTATTCCCCTGTTCCTAAATATATGTCTTTGTAGAGATTCCAGTATGGACCACATACAGATGTATATAGATGCATTTTCGAGTGTAGATTCACTCATTTTGCTCCGTATGTAGCCTATAGTGGAATCTCTAGAAAGACTTATATTTAGGAACGGAGGTACGAGGTAGTATCATGTATGACATCTACATATCTAATTTAGCAGCCAGTAGTAGAAATCATTGTCTGCACAAAGGGATTACTGGTCGAAAATCCTAGCAAAGCACGCTGGCAGGCACAGAACAATACAAGAGAGAGAGAGAGCGCTTACAAGATCATAGCAATGCCTCAGCCTCAGTCCAGGATCTTGGTTGGCCAAGCTGTTAGATCCAGAAGAAACATCGTCCTTGTAGTTTTTGCCAGCTGCATAACAGGTAACAACGACTGGTTAGTATATTTGAAGTACATCGAGCAGGTGATGCTGGACGGGTTTAAAGGTGACAAGTACATAAGCCGTGGCGGGTGCTTGGCATCTCTCCAGACTATGGGAATCAGGTTAGAAACATCGAGGGTGATGACGCTGCGCTGGCTATCGGGGTCCGGTAAGGAGATCTAGAACCGTTGAGTAGGGTGTTTGTGGAGCGGCTCCGGTAGGGTGGACTACGGTGTGGGCGAAGCGGATCTATGGCCGTGGACAAGGGCATAGGTGAAGCTGCTCTGGTGGTTGGGTTAAGGATGGTGTCGACAATGCGGATCTACGACCATGGACGGGGCATCAGAAGCTGCTCTGGTGGTTGGGTTAAGGGTGGGGTCGACGATGCGGATCTGCGGCCGTGGATGGGGCGTTAGAAGCTGCTCCGGTAGGTTGGATGAGGGTGCGAGGAAGCGGATCTGAGGCCGTGGACTTGTGAGTTGGCAAAGCGGCCCCGATAGGGTTGAGAATGATATAGGCGAAGCTACTCCGGTAGGGTTGAGGAAGGTGTCGGCGAAGCGGCTCCGGTAGGGTTGAGGAAGGTGTTGGCAAAGAGGATCAGAGGCCGTCGATGGGGGCGTCGGGGGGGGGGGGGGTCCGGGCGGTGTGGACGAAGCGTCTCCGGTGGGGAGTATGAATGAGCCGCTGCAGATGCGCGACGGTTGACGAGAGTACCGGCGAAGCAGATCCGGCACCGTGGACAAGGACGGCACTGAATGGGCTGTGGTATAGTGGTGGATGAGCAGTCTACTTGTTTCTAGGGGAGGTGGGAGGGGTAGATGCGGCCGCAGAAGCAGATCCGGCGAGGTGGACACCGCTGGCAGTGAATGGGCTATGGTACGCCGGTGGATGAGCAGTGTAGGGTTTCGAGAGGGGAGGGGAGAAAGGGCGATGAAGTATGGACGGCGTGATGTAAGACGCTCTGGTGCTGTGGAGTTAGTCGTTTTTGCGGGAGGGGGAGAGGAAATGAGGGTGCCATGTAGTGGGGGAACCGGAAGTTACCAAAGCAGCCCCGACCTATCATGTAGATGAGGGCGGTATTGTAACTGTTGGTCTCCGTGCACCAAGGAAAAAAGGGGGATTTCGCATGCTAAAGACTAAGGTGGCGGAAATTTTAGAAGGATGCGGGAGATTTTGCCGCCCGCGGGATCGTTCGTATCCAGTTTGAACTAATTTTGGACCGTGCTAGCGGGAAGGTCATGCTAGACTGTGTACACGGGGCACGCATCAGCAGTTAATAACTAGTGTGAAGTCCACCCCAGAAAAAAGACAATAACTCGGGATGATGCGCCGATAACTTGGACGTTCACACGGGCGCGGCCGATCGTACGGGTGTAGTGGCGCGTTCACAAAAAAGGGATCAAACGCTCAGCCTATGTATTTCTCGTGTAAATAGATAATTTAGTGCCATTGGTTATTTACTTTAAACATAATGCATTGACGTGTTAGTGTAGAGGCGCACAAAAAGAAATGGATATTGTAGTCAGCTAGTTAAAAGTGTTACCTTATATGATTACATAGCCTCCACTTCATAAATTGCGTACCCGTTGAATTCATATATGAATATTACATATATTACTTCAAAATAGAAACTTAAATCATCCAAGACTAATGAATTTGAATGCAAGAGTAACAATGGTGCATGTTCATGATAGCTACATTAGTTGTTTGAAGAAACATCATTGTAACTTTGGCATGCACAACTAAAAAGGCTTATTTAATTAGAAAAAATGTGATATGTGAGTGTCCAATCTTTATAGCGTTGAATCGATATTGTACCTTTGGCCAGGATACGAAGTAGATATTGACTTATGTTCAAGCGATGCACGTCCACGATCGCTAGATTGTGATACGTGAATGAATTGTGCAATCTCTCTCACACGCATACATATCTCATTTCCCTGTGGGCATCGGAATCACACACGCGCACTTCATGTATTTCTCTCCCTCCGTCAAGGTTAAATTCGTCTGTCTACCCCATCCTACAAGTCTCTCACACAGAAAGACACACAGTCTCTATGTCTAACACGCCCACCCCTTTAATTCCGCCCACCCACAGCCACTATTGTCTCTCACACATATGCTATCTACCTATCCCTTAATATAGCTAGATATGTGTCACACAAACTTATTCTCCCTACTAGCAAGATGCCCATGCGTTGCACGGAACATCAAGATGCATTTGTATGAGAAGTTTATCTTGTGGGAGAAAAGGATGAACGAGGGAATGCCTTATTTGCAAATGCGGAGAGGGATGTGGGTATCTTTTTGCAAAATTGCCATAGTTTCCTTCCTGTCCGTCGGATATAAATTGGATGGCCTATATTGTAGGATGGCAGGAACACCATCATCACCAACTCTGTTTTTTATAAGAGTAGAGATATGTGAGTGTCACTACCCCCCACACACCCACACTTCCCAACACCGAAGGAGTAGGGTGACACCTCGATCTTGATACTAATCTATCGACTGGCTTCTCTCTCAAACATACACACACACACTACACGGCATCGAAGGAGCTAGTAGGGTGGCACATCGATCTTGATAATAATCTATCTATTCCTCTTTCAAACACACACACACACACACACACTCGCTAGTTGTGCCTCTGTGCCTACCGCGCACACTCTCGATACATCTTTCTCTTCCTCCCCCCAACAATGACAGCAGAAGGGTGACAACTCGATCTGATCATAATCTGTCAATTGGTTTCTCTCTCTCAAACATTGTGTCTCGGTGCCTCGCTCGGTAGCACCCTCGATATGTAGACTTCTCGCGCGCGCACAGCTGTAGTGACGATGACGCTAAACCCAGTGTGCCTTGTTTTTACCGGCCTCATGTGATAGTTTTCACCCCGTTTTCTTTTAATTAACAAGGCAACCTTTTCTTTGTTACTACTAGTGAATCTGAAATCATTCGGGGCAGACATAAAATATATCACTTCAACCCAATTATCGCAACAACTATTTTAAAAGAAATAAGCTAGCTGCCCGTGCGTTGCACGGAACATCAAGATGCATTTGTATGAGTAGTTTATCTTGTGAGAGAAAAGGTTGAACGAGGGAAGGCCTTATTTGCGAACGTGGAGAGACGTGTGGGTATATTTTTGCAAAATTGCCATAGTTTCTTTCCTATCCATTAGATATAAATCCGACGGCCTATATTGCAGGATGGCACGCACACCATCATCACCAACTCTGTTTTCTACTCCCTCCGTCCGAAAATACTTGTCATCAAAATGGATAAAAAGAGATGTATCTAAAACTAAAATACGTCTAGATACATTTCCTTTTATCCATTTTGATGAAAAGTATTTCCGGACGGAGGGAGTATTTGTCTTTTTTAGAGATTTCAACAAGTGACTATGACCGGACCTTACCAACATACTCAAAAATGTAGTCCATAATTTTGATGTTACCCTCTTTTCTTGGCGGTGCAGTGCCATCTGGATACCTCATAAATAAATAAAGTACTACATGATACTAATATATGATACATGGCGCAGGAGTACTAAGTATTATTAATACAGTTTTGCTAGAACTCATCTAGACGAGATATAATTTGGTCTCATTCATCTTTTATAGCCATTGGATGTGATGCTATATAAGATGCGTGTGTGCTGACGTGGGTTGTATTTGTTCTTGTGCAACAAACTGACCACTGCATGTCATGTTTGATAGTCTCAAGTCATTAAAATCATACAAGCCCCACATCTCTTCTTGGTTGATTCCTCTATTTATGTCAAAAAATAAGAAACAACGTGAGAGTTAATGCACCACGCCTATGTGTTTACTATTTGGTTTTTGTAAGATGACTTAATACTCACCTAGACGGAGGGAGTATTCGATTTGACAGCGGGCGGCGCAGTTCCCGATACGGCTTTAATGCAGACGAGGGAGGGAGTAGCGGTTCCCGATATGTTGAACGGCCAATGCATCCTTCTTCAATTAATGCATGAGGGAAGTAATGGGAGGAGGTCTGGGAAAATAGGCTGCACGATGTGAATGCAACGCAGTTTGCGCTCATTGCCCTCGTATAAAAGCGCCCCTCCATTCCAATGCATCTACCACATCGTACGCACCTAAGCATTTGCCTAAGCACCTACACTAAGCGCAAAAGAGCTCACTCCAGACCCATGGCGGCGATGCTCGTGAGCGGCCAGCGACTGCGCCAAATGGTCCACGACGCTGGCCTGCGGCATGGCGCCGAGGATTGTCTCTAGACAGTGTTGGAGACCGGCTGGTGGATGGCCGCCTTCGACGCCAACTACGACTCTCAGTTGGACCATATGATCGTTGCCACCAGCAACAAGTTCACCGTCCTCAAGAAGCTCGCAGACGACATCACCATACTCCTCCAGCCCGCGTGCCCGGTCTCCTCATTGCCTGCCACCCTAATCAGCCTCCATGGACGAAACCTCTTTCAAGCATTGGTGGCCCTGAGACTGCCCACCGACGCCACGAAGAATGTCCACCTGGAGGTCGCACTCGCCGCAGGGCGCCTCGCCCTGTAAGAATTCGTCGACCTACACATCCACATGTACGAGGAAATCATGTACATAGGTATCTACAAGGCCAGTGAGGACGCTACGACGTTGGACTTCCTCAACCGGCTGGAAGCCTTGGATGCCTTTGCTGAGAAGCACCTCGACCTTGCCACAAAAGCCGCCGCTCCTTAGCCACCGGTCGGTGGCCCGGCGCACTAAGTTGAGGAGGAGGAGGTCGCACGTTCGTGGATCCATCTTTCTTCTTACCTTCTGTAACCACCACTGCGATTGCATCATTGTGGCCCTAATTCTTATTGTGCTGTTGCATTCTCGTTCCATTCAATACCGACATGTGCGATCCCTTTGCTTAATTATATGCATCTCTATAACTAGTACTCCATCCGTCAATTTATAAGTTGTGCTTACCTTTTCCATCAACTTCGTGCAACATGCGGGCATCTTGCTAGAAACACTAGAATATGTCTATATAATCCGTATGTGATAGTCCATTTGAAATCTCAAGAAGACAAATATTTAGGTACGGAGGGAGTAATATATTAGGAGTATATCAAAACAATAGTGATTTCTTTCAAGTTTGTGAACAAATACTACTATTCTACTACTTTGGATCCGTCGCAACGCACGAGCACATTTTGCTGGTAAAAGGAAAAGGCCTGCCACGTTCACGTCGCATCCCCACACGCCCGGGAATATGGAGTACAACACAGCTCGTCCGGCACGACACATGGCTTAGGGATGGCGTGTTGCCTAGCATTTTCACTTTCATGTGGGACCGCCGTTGAGCAAACCAACAACCCGTCCGCCGCCGGGTTGGAAAAAAGAAACGAGGGGAAGATCTAGCTATAGCACGGAAGCCAAGAAATTTGGTGTCAGACGGGGCTCGTTGATAGAGTAGGAGCATTCCGTACTAGTACTACTCCTACTAGTACCAAGTTTGTACTCCTAATACTATATTACTAGTACTACCACTATACAACTAGTAGGTACGTGCACGGCACAACATCATAGGAACAAAAAATGGGAAGATCTTGTTTTGGGTGATTTATCTTTTTTTCAATCAACGTAGTATGAATAATATGATGTGGGGGGCACCCATGAAGCTTATGTGGCTTGGTTGCATGGTTACGGAAGGTTAGAGAAAAATAAATAGATAATGTGTTTAGAGTGCACTCCACTAAATAGATATATATATACTTTGGATCCATTGCAACGGACCGACACATCTATATCTATACCCCCTATATAGTGTGTGAAAAACTTTGAAAGTTGGTCGTTGGATGAAGCCAATCCAACGGTACAAAGATGGCAAATCCGAGCACTACTGGCCGTTGGATATCATCCACCAGATTCTGCCACATGTATAATCTAGAAGACTCCATGGTTGAACTTAATTCATGACTAAGGGCCTCTTTGATTCATAGGATTGCAGAAACACAGGAATAGGAAAAAAGTAGGATTGGAATGGCATGTTCATTGGATCCCTATAGGATTTGAGTTTGTTTGATTGTGTCACATGAAAAACAAAGGATTTCTTTCAAGACGTTGGAGTGCATGTTAGAATTCCTGTGAAACGTAGTACAAATGAATCCTTAGGAAAATATTCTACATGATTCAATCCTACGAATCAAACGACCAACGTAGGAAAAATTCCTAAGGATTCTAATCCTTCAAAGATCCTATGAAAATCCGTTGAATCAAACAGACCCTAACTTTGCCACAACTAAGCTTAGGAAAAGTTATTAGTTCTTCAAAACGAGAGAAACAAGTTGGCATGCCTAAGGGAATCTTGTCACATTTTTGGTGTGTATGTCATGTGGGGCCTTAGTGTGCCTTGCCTAAGGTGTGGCTTGAATCAAACACTCGCCTAAGTTAATCAAACTTGCCTAACCTTACATTCCACCAGATTTTGCCACATGTTAGAATCCAGAAAGCTCCACATGTAGAAGCATAGTGCACAAACCACCAGAATCTCATGCGTGCAATGCACGTGTACCTTACTAGTACTAGTTGGTAGTAGTAAGAAACAAATTCCAGTTTTGGCATGAGCTCGTACTGCGGGAGCACCACAAGGCCTGCCACAGGAGTTACATTTCCCTCTCGGGGCCCATAGGACCGAACTTTAGTGGCTTAGTGGTAGAAACAAGATACGTGATGGTCGCCGTGGTTCAACTTCCATGGACAAGCTGTCATGTCTTCTGACACATGTATATCAAAACTAGAGTGTTTATATTTCAAGCACGTGAACAAGTATTATTCTACTACTTTGGATCCATTGCAACGCACGGGCCAGCACATTGGTAATAGTAGTGTCCATCTCTATCTCACGAGGCCTTCCCTCGTTCATCCTTTTCTTTCACAAGATAAACTACTCATACAAATGCATCTTGATGTTCCATGGAATGCACGAGGATGTTTCCTTGGGGGTCTCTCCAGCGCGGCGTGGCCGTAGTTGCAAGTTGACGCCCCTTGAGATGCCGACGTTGAGGGGCACTCGGATTTCCTCCGATGAGCAGGTAAGATGAGTTTGATCACGTAGTAAATGCATTCTAAAGACTACTTCTGTGTCCATTTCCTAATTCTCCCCCTGCCCACTGTTTCACAGGTTAGGCTCGGTGCGAGTGGAGATTGGCTTGCATATGTACGGGAGGGTACTAACATCAATTTGCACAACATTTACAACGGTGAAACCGTTCCCGTAGAACCTTTGTCCAACATTGGGATCAGCCATGCAATGGGCCACCGCATGAATTGGTACGATGGAACCACGGTGAGATTGAATAAGATAGCACGAACCTTGCACATGGAGGTCAAAGGCGGACCATGCTGTCTGCGGCCGATTTGTTGCCGTACGAGTAGGAAGACGCTGTGCTCCTTTCTAACCGCATCTTCGCGGTGACAAACCAGGGGACTTATTTTGTATGGGACACATCCTATGATATACTCCCTCTCTCCCAGTTTATTTGTTTTGAACCGTTTTATAAGTTTCAAATTCAAATTTAGAGCTCCCCATCACATGTTGAGATTACAATGTCCATTAAATCGTTGCGTGCATGTATAGTAAAGAAACAAATCTCGAGTTTGGCACGAGTTCGTGCTGCGGGAGCACCACAAGCCCTGGCGCAGGAGTTACATTTCCCTCTCAGGGCCGCCGGGACTGAGCTTCAATGCCTTACTACACCTACCTTTGATTCAATAACATGTGGACCCGATAGGTGACTGGTCCACATGTAATGCTCCCGTAGGCAGAGGGGCCAAGAGGGGTGAGCCACAGGTCGGGGGACGTGTGGTTTCATGGGTTCGAGCGGCGTCGTGGGAATCGCGGGTGGCTATGGTAGAAACCTGATGCTCGCCGCATTTTAGGTGGCCCACATGTCATGCACACAAAGGCAGAGGGGCGGTGCGGCCGAGAGGGGTGAGGCGCACATCGGGGGGCGTGGTGCCATGGGTTGGAGAGGCGTCGTGGGAATCGCGAGATGAAACGTGATGGTCGCCGTAGTTGAACTTCCATGGGCAAGCTGTCATGTCTACGGACACATGCACTGCATACCGATCACTGGAAGGAGTAGCAGAGAAAGCTATATATGCGGATAAATAGTTCCTTATAGTCAAGCGGACCCACGCTACTACTCTGTTCCAAAGACATGCACACCATCGAAATAGTCCATCTATATCAATATACACCGAGAGGGAATAATTTTTTTTACAAGAGAGGAAATAGTTCATCCATCCATAATGCCCTCCTGCTGGTGCAGCCTTTTCTTCTTCTTCTTCTTCTTCTTCTTCTTCTTCTTCTTCTTCTTCTTCTTCTTCTTCTTCTTCTTCTTCTTCTTCTTCTTCTTCTTCTTCTTCTTCTTCCCATTCTCTGTGGGAGACGGCTTCGCAACAAGCTCTTTGGACCTTGCAGCTATCTCAAAACTCACACGGGCATCGACGGCAGCATATTTTATCCACTCGTACGTCAAGGCATAATTCTCCCATCCAGACGACCTTAATGCCACCGTCTCATCACCCTTCTGAAGATTTGTACCGAGCACAAAATTTGCTACGTCGAATAAGGATGGTGTCTGTTTATCACAAACTTCTACAAGAATTTTGATTCTGGTTTGTAGGTCAGTGATGCTATTCAAATCAAGGTTGTACGGCTCCAGCTTCTGTTTGTCCCCTTCGATGGCTGCCCCACAGAAGTATACGTCCTCCCGAGACAAGAAATCGTGAAGCTCACCTGGTATGGAGGGCGAGTGTATGATGTGGTACACCAAAACATCATCTTCGAAGCACAGCTGAAGGACGGCGTCGCGCTGGATCTTCCCAGGGGCACGCTCCATGTACTCTGCGTCGAGACCGATGACCCTCGTCTCTACCTTTTCGAGGGAGTTGGATACATTGTTGATCCACTGCCGAAGAACCCTTGGGTGGACGGTGACGGTGGCAACTATGCGCATTGAGCCTTCGACGAGGACATGGTTGACGCTAAAAACCTGCATCTCGATCTCTATCGCCATTTGGAACCGCTGGAACGGAGGGCTATGGTTTGGAGAATTAGGATTAGATGGCTAGTCTAACTGAAGTAGTAGATGATTATTTAAAGAGGTTAAAACAATGTGAACGCAGTGGGGTTTGGATGCAAATGAAGACGAAGGGGAGGTGAAGAAGCCGAGGAGAATTAGTTCCCGATGGAGAAGTAAATGGGAGAAGTGGCGTGCAGGCAGTTGATTAGATGGCTAGGTAGACTAAACGAAAAGGCTATGCGGGTAGACTGATGAGTCGTACCTGTTCGTGTACGTGCCCATCCTTCATGATAGGTGGGACCTATGCAAACAGATAAAAAAATGTGTCGTAGTTTTTTTGAGCGCGTGAGTGGGAGACACAACATTCTCTGGTTAAGGAATACTCCCTCCGTTTAGGTGAGTATAAGTCACCTTATGAAAATCAGGTTTTCCCAAAACCTTTACGCGTGGAGCATTAACTTCCTGCTCGATCCCCTCCCAGCCTCGTTAGCCAGCGTTCTCTTCCTTTGCTGCCGCGTTCTACCTTTCCATTTTTCCTCTTCTCAAGTGTGGAACGATCTGCATGCCGTCCTTGATGCACCAGAACGACCACTGCATGCATCGCGGCAGAGCGTTGATTGGGCATGCACAAGAATTTGGTTCTGCTCGCAATATGGATGATACCTGAATGATGAAGTGAACAGGAATGCTAGCACGGGAGACCTATTTACGCTATACAATACTGGAGTACTCATGTACCTACTAGTAATAGTAGTAGTAGTAGTACAACTGTGGTACACTTGGTGGTCAAAATACTATTCATCCGGTCCTCACAGTGAAGTGACAACACCCTGCGCCTGACACTAGTCCAGGCGGCGTGTTCGGATTACCAAAGTCAGCCTCACCCTGTGCACAGTGCAGTCTGTCACCGCCGCTGTACAGCACATTGGCGCCTCGCCTCGTCTCCCTCTCTGCTCCCATAGCACCACTCCATCTCCATCTCCTTCTCCGTCTCCATCTCACTGTGCCCCCGTGTACCGTCGCCTCACTCGCCTCCCCAGTACCACTATTCCCTCGCTAGCCGCTCCAGCACCGACATCCTTCTCCCCCGTAAATCAAGCCCCCTTCCAAACTCCACCATGGCCGAACGCGAACCGCGCAGCATCCATATGAGCCGCGATTGGAGCAATCTCCACAGTGACATTCTCAACCTCTGTTGTTCGTGTATGGATATGTTGAGCGCCTTGCGGCTGGCTGCATGCTCGAGGGACATGCACACGGCCATCGTCGAAGCGAGGCCTAAGCTTTTCAAGACACCCTGCTTGCTGCTATCTGGTCTTGCGAGATTGGCTCACCATGATACGGAGGCGTGCATGATGCCCCTCGACTTCAACCCGATCTCCATTATCCGAAACTTCTTTGCAGGTATGTAGTGGGTCGCCGTACATCATTTCCCTCGACATCGATCCGATCACCATCGCCCGAAACTTCTTGGCAGGTATGTACTGGGTCGGCACGAACTCCCACTGGATGGCTGCCTTTAGAGAAGATGGTAAAAAGTTGGTGCTTGTGAACTTCCAGACCTCCCATGAGATTATCCTTCCTCCATTGGATTATATAGAGTATTACCATCGCGGTCCAAGTCATCTAGATTACTACGTCAGTTGGACGGACCTTGTTTTGCAGAAGATTGTAATCTGCCAAGTGCCCACACGACATGCAAATTATGCAGACTTCAAGCTAATTACCTTGTTCGACCGCGAACTCGCCTATCTTTACGCCAATGCCTTCTTTAGCTGGAGACAACTCAGCTCGTAGTGGATCATCGTCAAAGCTGATACACACTTCTGTGATGCTATTGAACACAATGGCATCATCTACGCGATCGACAAAGCAGATGGCACCACGTATTGCTGGGACGGCGTGTGTAAGTTGTTTCCTCTCATGTTAATGATGACGCCATGACACTGTTTGAACTTTTTGTGACGATTGGCATATCTCTATTTGAGTAGAATTTGAGTAGAACTATGGCAATGTATTAGAGATGCCGTAAATCAGCTATATTTGGAATGAGTTAATTCATGCGATTGTGACCATGTCATTATAGCCAATTTGTACCCTGAATAATCAAACTGTTAGGAATATATGGATATTATCCTTATTTTACAGTAATCTATATACTACTACTAAATATGAGTGTGTATCAATGGCCATGTTAGTTTCCTCATTTTCATGATGTAGAAACATGCACCACACTGTTGGTTTCATCTAACCATACATTAGGGAAGTAAATGTGCATATGGAGAACTCTATATTTGGAAGTAGTGAAATCCTGCAATGCTTACCATGTGTACATACCTATATTCGCCCTTCAGCAATCAATGGCTAGAATATATCCTCACAAAATTTTTGCCCACAAAACACGAGTATATAATAATGCATGGTCTGTTAGTTACCTTGAAGAATTTGTTTGTGAGGACAGAACATGATTACATAACATGCATGACATGGTAGTTTCCTGTGAAGAATCGATTGCGAGATAACATGAGTATAACCATGCATGGCACTTCTATATTTTTGAACCCAGTATACATTTCCCTGTATTTTCCTCCCAGTTCCAACAGGGACATATCAATGCTGTTTCTTGCATTATCCTACTCATACTCTGAACAATGCTGATCTTACATTAACAATGCCTGTCCTTTTTGATATGATGCAGTGTCCCTACAGTTACTGCCCTTTGTAATCACACCACCTTTGCCAAAAACAGGGAAGCACAACTGGTTCCTCGCTTGATCAGACGACGGAAAAAGACTGATGATCATTCGGACACATGAGTCGGAAAAGTTATATTGCAAAAACCCCATTGTATACAAGCACCGTGTAATACGTGAGTATCCGGACAGTGGCTGTTACATCTATGAGCAGGATACCAGCTTGTTGTGGCCTTTAGGATTTTTTAGTTAGAGGCGGGTAAACAGCCTTGGTTCATACTCTCTGTTTCTCGGACTCAATTTCCGATTAACCAGGAGATCATCGTTGGCAAGGACCTTGATGGCAGAGAGACTCTGTTTTCTATGGAAAACTGTGTCTACACGGCGAGCCCTAGGAGTTCGGGAGCAAACTCCCCTGATTGTCAACGATACAGCCTGCAGCCAAAAGAAGGTGAGAATGACAAAGGCATCCGGATTAACTTTGATCCTTGGATGTCTCAATTGCGACAGGCAGTGATGTGGTTCGAGCCTTCAGGTTGATAGGTAATTGGGCTGTTGCATCGAAAGGGTGGAGTACTGGTGTCTCCGGATCACTGGTCGCTGAAGCAGGGCTGCAAATTATGATGGTGTTGGATCATCTCTTCGAATGCCTTTGTTGTCTTTGCTACTGGTTCTGGATGGGTAGTTCTTTGTTTTGTTATGCATATTCCTTGTCATTTGGTCATCCTCGTTTGTGTCACTCTTACTATGTAATAGTTGCTTCTGTTTAGAATGTCATTCTCGTCTGGATCACAAGAGTTTGAGCGCCGCAGATGGGTGCGTTTTGGTGGTGTAGCAAGACTTCTTATGAACTATCATGTCTTGCTGTTTATGTTAGTAGTAGTCACTAGTCAGTGTTTGAATGTTGTATATATCGTTGTTTCGAATTGTTTATTGTCTCGAACTACTGGTGGGCTAAATGAGGGCATCACCATTCTCCAATGTTCAGAGTATATCTCCTTTTTTCAAGTTATATAATTTGAGCTCAGTGTCTTTTCGATGATGTACACTTGTTTGGGCCAGTGAGGTGTCGTTGAATATGGGCCAAGTAGTAACGCAATGCCAAACATGTCAATTATGACTCTCAGGCAGGGCTCTCAAAAGATCCTAAAAAAAGGCCGGGCTCTCCAAAAAAGAATGAATAAGGACTCTTAGGCCGACATGTGGGCGCCACCGGTGTTTTCGTGCGCTTGCGCGCCGAGAGCATATTGGCGCGTGCTCGAAATTCATGCTACCTTTTCATCCGCAGTCTCCCGCCCCTCCCCCACCTCTGGAATCTCGATTCCTAGTCCAGTTCCCCCAAATCCCCTCCTGTACTCCCTATACTCAAGCGCACTATCATGTCGCCGGTCAATGCGGATCTCTGAGCCGGAGATCCTGAGGTTCGTCCTGCCTTCGGTCGCTGCGTGCTGTCGGTCAACAGTGGCATGGCGGCGCTTGACGACCTGTTTGCTGGGAAAGTGCTGATGGTAACCATCAACGGCGACCGGCCTCCCGTCTCGCCGGATTACGTTGTCAAAGCTCTTGGCATTGCGCACGGCATCCAAATAAGTGACTTGCTCGTTGAAGTCTGTCCGCCACCGGCTGATTTCTTCGTCAGGTTCCGGACAACTTTCGACTGCAGTCGTGTGTTCGAATCTTCCCGGCGTTTGTTCAGCGATGGCGCGCTGGTGAGCTTTGATCGGTGGCACCCAGGATGGGGCTCGGTGCCCTCTGAGCTTGAGTTTTTAACAAAACTTACCTTCCATGGCATGCCTCGACGTGCTTGGAACAGTGAGTCCATGAACAAGCTTATCAACGACCTTGGAGGTGAGCTCGTAAGTATGTTTGTTCCTCCAGACAGCTAGGCTCTGACGGTTATGGCATGGATGAAGAAGCCGTCCACCATACCGAAGGTGATTGGTGTTGAGATACCGGTGCAGGAACCGGGGCTGTACTATTCGTCGCCACCAAGGCTGCCGCGGACCACATTAGGGATGTACCTGTATTGAGTGTTCATGCATGTCGAAGAAGTGGTCAATCCATTAATCGAAGTCCTGCCGCCGCCGCTGGTGCCAGGGTCCGTCGACGACGTCCATTACAGGAGTCAACGTCAGACTTTCCCCGTGTTGCTCGGAACGATGGATGGCACAGGGCCTACTCCATCGCGCGGCGGAGGCCACTGCTTTTTGGGAGAAGAGGCAGGGCTGGCTGCCTGGATGTGCTCTAATTTGAGGTAACAACTGAATCTTGCCAGATACTAGTTAAATCCGAGCTATGGGTGTGAAGCACTGATATGCCAGTACATTTATTGTGACCTGTTCTAATTTTGTACCTGAACTTTTTTAGAAAGGGTTGTACGTCAACTTAATGTGCTAGGAGAACTTATTGTGTTGTCTATCTGTTTTCTTTGCACAACATTCAAGATATTTCCCCATCATTGATAAAGACGATGAACCGTTATGTACGACTTCATTGGTTTCAACATAGCCCTTCCCGTAGTGATCCACTGCTTCCATCCTGATTGTGCCGCCTGCGTGAAATTTTTGTATGCAAGTTCAGTGTGCTATGATGTTCTATATGAATGTGTCAACTATATAAGTTTTTACTGAGCATCAGTAATGCATATGGCTGAAAGATGTATTTACGAGCATCGGCCGATGGGTCTCTCTCTCTCTCTATCTCTCTCTCTCTCTCACACACACACACACACGCGCGCGCGCGCACGCACGCACAAGTGGGACCCGTTGAATTATTTATTTGCTCATGACAGCTTTTAATTAGGTTCCACTGTAATCTAACTTTTTTTTAAGTTATTAATTGAGCCCAGTGACTTCAAAAAGTTGTACAGAAGCCTTGCTTGGACCTTTCCGGCGTCACTGAATGTGGGCTGAGTAACCATGTTAGGTTGTACTGTACTACACAGGCCTTTTTTCGCTATTTTTTCTTAAATAATACATTTTTATTAATTTTCATAAATATTACGCTGGGTATTTTTTTTTCAAAAATAATACACCGCCCGCCCGCTTCAGGCCGACTGGGCCTAGTCGGCCCACAGCAGGCCGATTGGATTCCAGTCGGCCTACAGCTGGCCGACTGGCCCCTGTCGGCCCACAGTGGGCCGACTGGAGCTAATTGGCTCGCTGTGGGCTAATTGTTTTTGCAAAAGTGTTAATCATGTATTTAAAAAATATGTGTATTGTGACCTCCTCCGCTCGCTGTGGGCCCACTGTTGACTAAAAAATATGTTTTAGAAAGTGTTAATCATGTATTTAAAAATTGTTAAATGTGTGTATAAAAATGTTCCTTATCTATACAATTTTTTTAATGTGTGTATAAAAAATAGTTTTTTTTTCAACATCAGCAATGCAACTGGGCCGACAGTTGTACACAATATGTGGGTCAACTTGTTATTCTCCACGCCGCTCGGCTGCAAACTTTCCTAGGAGGTATGCATTAGGCTTAACAAGAAAATGGACTTTAAAAAATAATAAATGGGATGTAATTATAATAACTGGACAATTACTATGCACCAAATACGTAATTAGTTTGAAAAATATATTATTTTTGGAATTTGAAAATTTTAATTTCATTACTTGTTGCGCGCGCAATATTTCGTTGGATTTTAACATAATACAACTCTATTTTGAAATTATATTTAACCTGACTAGAAATTTCGGATACAAATATTTCGGATCCCATCAAAATATGGGAATTTTTTTTGAATTCTGTTTTGAGCGGTTGTTTGAAATTATTAATCGTTGTCCTAGCTAGAAGTTGGGTTGTACTTTTAACAAACTGTAAATGGGCTGTAGTAAATTCCATTAGAATTAAAAAATGGGCTGTACATTCTTACAAATCGGAAATGGGCTATATGTTCTCTGCCAAATCCGAGCTGTGGGCCTACTAAGTTAACGCGTACCAAGGGCTTTGTCAACTTAGTCAATATAAACGATTCTAGTTGCAGTGATCGTACGATGTCCATCCAACGGCCGTAGTGCTTCTTCAACCTCTGGTCTTCTTGCTCCAGCCGCCCAAAGCAGCGCCGGTCGTGTCGCGTGCTCCTGCCTCCCATGGCTGGCTGTGATGCCGCGGAGGCCTCACCGCCCCGTACTACTCCCACCGCTGGCCAGGCCATCCCTCTACTCACCCACACCCCCTGTTATTCTGTGGCGATGACAGCCTCACACCGCAGCCGAACCAGTAAACCCTCGTACTCCTCTCCGCGCGGGCTTCCAATGCTGTGTCTTCCCCGGCTCTGCGTCGTCCCCTTCCTAGGCCTCGCTGTCATCTAGACCACCGCCCTGGTGCTCTCGGCGCGGCGTGGTCAACGTGGTCAACGACCGACTTCCATCAGAAGAGTACTGTACGTGGAGAGGCTGACAGCTGGGTCCACGGCAGCCGCAAGGAAGTGCCTCCTTATTACGCGCAAAATAATTATTCCTCCACCTGACAGCAGGGACCCACCGGACGGGCCACCGTATTTCACGAAAAAAATGATTCGCCCCCTGACTGCTGGGACCCACGAGCTACATCTTCGCACGCAAGGAAGTGCGTCCGAAAAAAAAACGATTCGCCCCCCTGACTGCTGGGACCCACCAGGCCCCCGACTGTTGGGACCCACTAGCTACATCTTCGCACGTAAGGAAGTGCGTCCGGGCAAAAAATAAACAAAACGATTCGCCCCCTGACTGCTGGGACCCGCCAGCTACATCTTCGCAGGCAAGGAAGTGCCTGACAGTCGGGACCCACCTGGTCGAAGCATACGTAGCGTTATCATTCTGGCGCGAACGTGTACGTACATACTGGTCGATGTAGAGGCGCGCATGTAGCATGTACACGTACGTACAACGGTCAGGGTGCAAGAAAGAAAATACGGCCACGTATGTGTACATACGAGCGGGGTCTCGAACGCCTACTCGCGCATACGTATGGCCAAGGCTCGTGTACATGGTTGGGTCAGAAAGGAGAAACAACATCGTCATCATGTTCATGGGGAGGCAACGGAATGCGTCGTGTTCATGGGGAGGCAACGGAATGCATCGTGTTCCTCGGGAGGGCTTGGACGAAACATGCGATGGAAATGAGGCCTGGCGTACCGCAGAACGGAGGAAACGGCCTTGTGTTCGACTGGCCACGTTCGAAACGGGATCCTGTTCATCGGGAGGGGTCTGGCGTACCGCAAAACGGAGGAAACGGACCTCCTACGATCGAAACGGGGGTCTTGTTGATCGGGAGGGGTGTGGCCTACTGCAAAACGGACGAAACGGACTTGTGTTGGAGCGCTACGGTCGAAACGGGGGTCCGCTTCATCGGGAGGGGTGTGGCGTACCGCAAAACGGGACTCCACAGGATACTGTTCATCTCCACCGCCGACCTCCTCCAGCCTCCACGGGCTCCTGTTCATTCAGCCTCCACCGTGCGCTACTCCACCGGCTACTGTTCAACCACCCCTCCATCGTCTACTGTTCATCCAGCCCTCCACACCACGGGGTCCTGTTCAACCACCCCTCCACGGGCACTCCTCCACCGTCTACTGTTCAACCAGCCCTCCACACCATGGGGTCCTGTTCAACCACCCCTCCACCGTCTACTGTTCATCCAGCCCTCCACACCACGGGGTCCTGTTCATCCACCCCTCCACGGGCACCCCTCCACCATCTACTGTTCATCCAGCCCTCCACCACACCACGGGGTCCTGTTCATCCAGAGGCAACGCCACTGCTCACTGTTCATCCAACCCCCCCGCAACGCTCACTGTTCATCCCATCGATCGGCTTCAGTTAGCAGCAGTAGCGAAGGAATCGCTCGATCGAGTTCAGTTAACAGCCATCGATCGATCGCTCGGGTTCAGTAACGCGTAGCCTGCAGTGCAATCGCTCGGGTTCAGTTAGAGCCCAACGACTCGCTCGGGTTCAGTTAGAGCCAACGCCTCACACACACGCGCGTACGTGTACGAGAGAAACACGCATCGCTCGGCCCCCGACCTCCCACCGTAATCGGGAACTCCCCGAAATTTTCCTCCCCCTCGCTTCTACCATGGTTTTTTTCGTCATGGACGGCCCAAAGAATGTCATGCAGCTGCGTCTCCGGCCCGCCCAGGACGAAAAGCCAATTTTCTGTCATGATTTTTTGTCATAGAAGTAGGAGCCCACCACATCTATGATGATACCGGGTTTTGTCACAATTATCGTCATAGAAGTGTCATATGTATGACAGAAAAAAATTTCATTTGGCTCAAAATGTCACAGATGTGTCTTTTTTTGTAGTGTTAGGAGAGTACTGGACTGCAGCTAAGCCCCCGAGTGGGAGGCTTGCTCACCACTCGGTAGGATTTTACAAACTTGGGCGAGTACTGGACTGCAGCTAAGCCCCCGAGTGGGAGGGTTGCTCACCACTCGGTAGGATTTTTTAACTTAGGCGAAACGTATTCGCAGCTAAGCCTCCGAGTGGGAGGCTTGCTCACCACTCGGTAGGATTTTCTTTTAAACTTAGGCGAAATGGATTCGCAGCTAAGTCACCCACCTGGGGGATTTTAGACGCAAATAAAAGCAACAACAATCGTTTAAGAGGACTATAAAGATCTTGTCTTTGATAAGCAAATTACAAAGGTACTTCTTATTACATTTTATTCAAATGGGTACTTAAGTGTAAAAGGGGCGGGGCAACTCCGCATTCCAAGCCCGTGGCTCGTCCTTCTTATGCTCGACATTGTAAAGGTGGTATGCTCCGTTGTGGAGCACTTTGGTGACAATGAAGGGGCCTTCCCAAGCAGGAGCGAGCTTGTGTGGTTTATGCTGATCCACTCGAAGAACCAAGTCTCCCTCTTGAAAGGCTCGACCTTTCACATTTCCGGCGTGAAATCGATGCAAGTCTCGCTGATAAATGGTCGACCGGATCAAGGCCATCTCTCTTTCCTCCTCTAGGAGGTCGACTGCGTCCTGCCGAGCTTGTTCTACTTCATCTTCAGAGAAGAGCTCGACTCGTGGTGCATTATGAAGTAAGTCACTCGATAGAACAACTTCAGCTCCATAGACCAAGAAGAATGAGTTCGGCCAGTCGACCGATTGGGAGTTGACCTCAATCCCCAAAGAACTGATGGAAGTTCATCAACCCAGGCGCCCGCTGCATGTTTGAGGTCTCGCATCAGTCGGGGTTTCAAACCTTTGAGAATCAGGCCATTTGCTCTCTCTGCTTGTCCATTCGACTGGGGATGGGCGACTGAAGCATAGTCGACTCGTGTGCCTTGGGAGGTGCAGAAGGCTCTGAACTCATCTGAATCGAAGTTCAATCCATTGTCAGTGATGATGCTGTGTGGAACTCCGTATCTGAACGTCAATTCTCTAATGAAGCTGACGACAGTACTAGCTTCCAGATTCTTGATAGGCTTGGCTTCAATCCACTTGATAAACTTGTCAACCGCTACAAGCACGTGAGTGAAGCCGCTCCTACCAGTCCTCAACAGTCCAACCATATCTAATCCCCAAACAGCAAAGGGCCAGACGAGTGGAATGGTCTTTAGGGCTGACGCAGGTTTGTGGGACATATTGGAGTAAAACTGGCAGCCTTCACATCTGTCAACTATATCTTTCCCCATTTCATTCGCTCGTGGCCAATAAAATCTAGCTCGGTATGCTTTAGCCACAATGGTCCTAGAGGACACATGGTGGCCACAGGTCCTCGAGTGGATGTCGTTGAGGATCGCTAGACCTTCTTCCGGGGTTATGCATTTCTGGCTGACTCCGGTTACACTTTCCCTGAACAGCTGTCCTCGTATCACAGTAAAGGCTTTGGATCGACGGACGATCTATCGAGCCTCTTCTTCATCCTCTGGGAGTTCTTTCCTAAGGATATACGCAATGTACGGCACTGTCCAGTCAGGAGTAATAACCAAAATATCCATGATTAGGTCGACCACGGTTGGCATCTCGACTTCAGTCGGATCTGTGGCACTCTTTGGTTGTGGAAGCTCTTCAGTGAAAGGATCTTCTTGAACTGAAGGTGCATGAATATGTTCCAGGAACACATTACTGGGAATGGCTTCTCTCTTGGAGCCTATCTTTGCTAAATCATCGGCTGCTTGATTTTTCAGTCGGGGTATGTGATGGAGCTCTAACCCCTCAAACTTCTTCTCTAACTTCCTCACCGCGTTGCAGTAGCCAGTCATGGCTGGGCTTCTGACGTCCCACTCCTTCATCACTTGATTGACTACCAAATCTGAGTCGCCATAGACCATGAGGCGACGGACACCGAGTGAGATGGCCATACGTAACCCATACAAGAGTGCTTCATATTCTGCTTCGTTATTAGAGGGATCAAAGTGAATCTGGAGGACATATCTGAGCTTGTCTCCTCGAGGGGATATCAGTACCACCCCAGCACCGGAACCATTCAGCATCTTGGAACCATCAAAGAACACGGTCCAGTGCTCCAAGTGAACTTGAGTCGGCAGTTGCTGTTCGATCCAGTCGGCGAGGAAATCCGCTATTGCTTGGGACTTGATAGCTTTCTTTGCCTAGAACTTGATATCTAAGGGAAGGAGTTCAATCGCCCACTTTGCCACTCGACCAGTTGCATCTCTGTTGTTCAGAATCTCCGATAATGGAGTGTCGCTGACGAATGTAATGGAGTGGTCAAAGAAGTAATGTGCAACCTTCTTCGTGGTCATATAAATCCCATAAACAAGCTTCTGACAATGTGGATATCTTTGCTTTGATGGAGTCAAAACCTCAGAGACATAGTATACTGGGCGCTGAACTTTGTAAGTTTTTCCTTCTTCTTCCCGCTCGACTGTAAGTACTGTACGTCCAGTGGCCGCAATGTAAAGCAGTAAAGGCTCTTTGCTGATTGGAGCAGCAAGCACCGACTGGGTGGAAAGCAGGGCTTTAAGCTCTGCAAATGCTGCATCAGCTTCAGGAGTCCACTCAAACTTATCTGACTTCTTCATCAGTCGATAAAGAGGAAGTGCCTTTTCACCGAGGCGAGAAATGAATCGACTTAGGGCGGCCAAACAACCAGTAAGCTTCTGGACATCATGCACATGCACAGGGTGTTTCATCCGCAGTATGGCACCCACTTTCTCTGGGTTAGTGTCGATCCCTCGTTCAGAAACGAGAAAACCGAGTAATTTTCCGTCTGGAACTCCAAACATGCACTTTGATGGATTAAGTTTGATTTCATACCTTCTGAGGTTGGCAAAGGTTTCAGCAAGGTCAGCTAGTAGGTCGGAACCTTTACGTGACTTGACCACAATGCCATCCATGTATGCTTCCACATTCCGACTGATCTGAGTGAGTAAACACTTCTGAATCATCCGCATGAATGTGGCTCTAGCGTTCTTCAAGCCGAATGGTATAGTGACATAACAGAAGCACCCAAATGGGGTGATGAAAGCTGTTTTTATCTCATCGGGTCCATACAGACGGATCTGATGATACCCGGAATAAGCGTCCAAAAAGGACAAACGCTCACACCCCGCAGTCGAGTCGATTATTTGGTCGATGCAAGGGAGAGGAAAGTGATCTTTCGGGCAGGACCGATTGATATGTTTGAAGTTAATGCAAATGCGAAGTGAGTCGTCCTCCTTTGGGACCATGACAACATTAGCTAACCACTCGGAGTGATAAATCTCTCGAATAAACTCAGCTGCTAGAAGCCGAGCCACTTCTTCACCGATTGCCTTTCTCTTCTGTACGGCAGACCGTCGAAGATGTTCTTTTACTGGTTTCACTTTTGGGTCGACTCGCAAACGATGCTCAGCCAGTCCCCTGGGAACACCTGGCATGTCAGAAGGTTTCCATGCAAAGATGTCCCAGCTCTCACGAAGGAACTGGATGAGCGCTTCTTCCTATTTGGAGTCGAGTGTTGCTAAAATGTGAGTCGGAGCAGCACTGGGATCCATGGGGTGAATATGAACCGGCTTCGTTTCACCAGACGACTGGAATGCTGAATCTGTGGCAGGCTTCTTAGCTCGCAACAAATCACTCGGATCTGCATTTTTTTGATACTCCTGCAATTCCACTACCGCCATCTGTGCATCGGCGATCTTTGAGCCCTCCTGGAAGCACTCTTCTGCCTTCTTTCAATTGCCAGTGATAGTGATGTAGCGACCAGACCTCAAACAGTCTGATCTCTGTGCTCCGGTGTCATCCCTGGATCAGTAATGCTGACACCACACAGTACTCGGAGGATTTATAGCAGAGTAGCAATCACACACTTATTACATCGAGTGTCTCAAAAGAGAACTTATTACAATAAATATGGCTTAAGGCCATCTAATAATAATAACAGCGGAAGGCTTGGAAGATAAGTGAGTCCATCAACTCCAACGGCATCACTGAGTATAGAACCATGACCTAAAACTCCTTAATCGTCGTCGGAAAAGTCCGCAACATTAACGTTGCAGCCCGAAAATGGGTCAGCACATGGAATATGCTGGCAAGGTAACACATAGAGAGTAATGGAATGCAACAGCTATACTATATGCATATTTGGCTGGTGGAAAGCTCTATGGTTACAGTTTTGCATAAAGCCAATTTTTCCCTACTTCAAAAGGAATAAATTTAATTACTATCATGGTGGTTGTTAAACATTGAGAATGGTTGACAGCATTCTCAATCCCCAATTAAGCATCATCATTAACCCAACAACATTAATTTTAGAGTAACATGTTGAGATTCACATGATAATCCAGATACTAGATACTCAAGATGTCCATAACCGGGGACACGGCTAATCATGATTAGTTTGTTACACTCTGCAGAGGTTTGCGCACTTTTCCCCACAAGACTCGATCGCCTCCGTTGGATTTCTCGCACTACATGGTGTTTGAGAAACGGATGACCGAGACACAGTCTTTCAGAAGTGCTAGCACCTTACGATGGATAGACCGGTACACCTACTTTCCCCTACATCTGCTAGTCTACCCTGTAAGAGTTCGCACGACTTAATCAACTATGCCAGAGCCCATAATGGCTTGTGGCTGCACACGGAAGTTTCTAGTTTGAAAAATCTCATGATCCCTTTGAGCCTGGGTGGCGGTCCAAAAGAAAATAGGCATGTCCTGGAATACCCAGGTGCCTCAATCCACCCAGATGTGTGTTTAAGTTGCCACCTTAGATAAACCATTAATTATCAATCTCACATTTTTCATGGATTTCACTCACCCAATCCACGTCTACTAGCATAGCATGGCATAATAAGCAAATGTAGAAGTAACTCCCAAAGGTTTGATAATAAACAAGTAATAGGTACTACCTCATCTACTTCCCATCCCACAGTTTAATTAGATCCTAATCATGCAATGTGTGAAGATTGATCTAATGCAAAAAAAACTGGGTTGTAGAAAAGGTATGATCAAAGTGTTACTTGCCTTGTTGATGATCCGTGAAACCTAACGATTCGAAGTAACAGGCGGCGCACTCCGGGTACTCTATCGCAGGCAAACAAACAAGCATACAATAAGTACTCATCTGATGCATAGGTAAAACTCAAATAAGAGATCTAACCAGAAGGTTCAACTTAAGAACTCCGGTTGGCAAAAAGAATCAAATCAAACGAAGCAAAGAAAGTCAAACAGCGAAAGAAAACAACTTCGTTCTAGTAATCTGAACCTAAGTCAAATTTTACAGTAGCAAAAACTTGTTTAAGTTGATTATTCGGATAGAGGGTTTCAAGACGAAACTCCCGGTGCTTGAATCGCCTGATTCCGATAAACGAGCGTAAAGAAAAACTAAAACGAAAATCGGATCAGAAATCGCAATCAGAAAATAACCGCGGAAAATCCGACGAAAAAGAAAAATGACGAACGGATTTTTTTTATGGCACGGAATTCGAGGTGCGGCGAACCTCGGGCGACGCGCGGCTCCGGCGGATCAGCGGCGGAGCGGCGGCGGGGCTGGGGCTGGGCGCGGCTAGGGTTAGGGTTCGGGCGGCGGCTGCTGGTGGGCTGGCTCGGGCCCGAGGCGCGGCTTATAAAGCCCCCCGGCCAGGCGGAGTCCTGGCCGAGTACGGCCCATAGTCGGTTGCGTTTTTTTTTCGCTCGGAAGAAATATAAAAAGAAATACTAAACGGACTCAAAAAATCCCGAAATAAATTTTCCCGGGCTGCTAAAATCAAGCCCGACAAAGTGAACATTTATTTGGGCCCGAAATGCAATTTTGAAAAACGCGCATTTTTCCTAATTCAAATAAAAACAACAAAAAAACTCCGAAATAAAACTATTTGATTTTTTTATTAAATTATATTTTGGGAAAGTCATTTTATTCCCTCTCTCATATTTTTGTAATAGAAATAATTGATGATAAAAAAAATAAAATCAAATGATCCTATTCTCAAAATTTGAGAAAACTCAATTATGAAAATAACGAAATCCCCAACTCTCTCCGTGGGTCCTTGAGTTGCTTAGAATTTTCTAGGATCAAAACCCAAAGCAAATAAAATATGATATGCATGATGATCTAATGTATAACATTCCAAATTGAAAATTTGGGATGTTACAAACCTACCCCCCTTAAGATGAATCTCGCCCTCGAGATTCGGGTTGGCTAGAAAATAGGTGAGGGTGGTCTTTGAGCAAATCTTCCTCTCGTTCCCAGGTGGCTTCATCCTCCGTGTGGTGGCTCTACTGAACCTTGCAAAACTTGATAACTTTTCTGCGAGTAACTCGGCTGGCAAACTCGAGGATCTTAACTGGTTTCTCCTCGTAGGTCAAATCGTTATCCAACTGAATAGTTTCCAAAGGCACTGTGTCTCTCAATGGTATGTCAGCTATCTCCGCGTGACACTTCTTTAACTGAGAAACGTGGAACACATCATGAATTCTTGACAATCCTTTGGGCAATTTCAACTTGTAGGACACTTCTCCCATACGCTCCAAAATTCGATATGGTCCTATAAATCGTGGCGCTAACTTCCGTTTAACTCCAAAACGCTTTGTTCCCCGAAGTGGAGATACTCGAAGATAAGCTCTGTCTCCAACTTCGTAAACTGTCTCCTTGCGTTTAGAATCTGCATGACTCTTCTGTCTGGACTGGGCTACCTTGAGCCTATCGCGAATCAACTTCACTTTCTGTTCAGACTCCTTAATCAAGTCAGGTCCAAACAACTGGCGGTCTCCAACTTCGTCCCACGACAACGGTGTCCTGCACCTCCTTCCGTACAAAGCTTCGAAAGGGGCCATCTTCAAACTGGTTTGGTAACTGTTGTTGTAAGAGAACTCTGCATATGGCAAATTATCGTCCCAACTAGATCCATAATCTAGCGCACAAGCTCTCAGCATATCCTCCAAAATCTGATTGACTCTCTCGGTCTGTCCATCTGTCTGCGGATGAAAAGCTGTACTAAATTCTAGCCTGGTTCCCAAAGTTTCGTGCAACTGCTTCCAGAACTTTGAGGTAAACTGGGTTCCTCTATCTGATACGATACTCCTCTGAACTCCATGCAGACATACTATTCTGGTCATGTATATTTTTGCCAACTTAGCACTGGTATAAGTGGTCTTTACTGGGATGAAATGAGCTACTTTCGTCAATCAATTGACTACAACCCAAATCGAGTCATAGCCTGAACGAGTCCTGGGCAATCCCGTGATAAAATCCATGCCTAACTTATCCCACTTCCATTCGGGTATCGGCAATGGTTGTAACAATCCTGCTGGCTTCTGATGCTCTGCCTTTACTCTCCGGCATACATCACAAACTGCTACATACTCTGCTATTTCTTTCTTCATTCCGGTCCACCAGAAAATATCCTTCAAATCCAGATACATCTTGGTATTCCCTGGGTGAATCGAATAGGGTGAATCATGGGCCTCTTGCAGAATTAACTTCCTGATCTCTGGGTCATTGGGCACATAGACACGGTCTTCAAACCATAGGGTATCGTGCTCATCCTCACGAAATCCTTTAGCTTTTCCTTCTTTCATTTTCTCCTTTATGGAAGCAATCTCCTTGTCAGTCTTCTGAGCTTCCCTGATTCTGTCCATCAAAGTTGACTGAATTTCCAACTTTGCTACATAGCCTCTCGGAACTATTTCCAAACATAGTTCACGAAGATTTTCTGCTAACTCCTTGGGTATTTCTCCCGTCATTAACGTATTGACATGGCTCTTGCGGCTTAATGCATCAGCTACTACATTAGCCTTCCCGGGATGATAATGCAATTTCATATCATAATCCTTGATGAGCTCCAACCATCTCCTTTGTCTGAGGTTCAACTCCTTCTGTGTGAAAATGTACTTCAAACTCTTGTGATCCGTGTACACCTCACAATGATTTCCGATGAGGAAATGTCTCCATGTCTTCAAGGCATGCACTACGGCTAACTCCAAATCATGCATAGCGTAATTCAACTCATGGGGCTTCAGTTGTCTTGAGGCATATGAAACAACTCTCCCTTCCTGCATAAGCACTGCTCCAAGTCCTCGACGTGAAGAGTCGCAATACACCTCATAATCCTTGGTCTGATCTGGCAAAATCAACACTGGTGAGGTAACCAAGCGTTTCTTCAACTCCTGGAAACTAGCCTCACACTGCTCAGTCCATTTGAACTTGGTATCTTTCTTCAACAACTCCGTCATAGGCTTCGAAATCTTTGAAAAAATTTCAATAAACCTCTAGTAGTATCCTGCGAGTCCAAGAAAACTCCGGATCTCTCCAACGGTAGTTGGGGCTTCCCACTTGGTCATGGTATCAACTTTAGTGGGATCAACAACTATACCTTCTCCAGATATAACATGTCCGAGGAATCCTACTTCCTTCAACCAAAACTCACATTTGTTGAACTTGGCATATAATTGATGTTCTCTGAGCTTTCCAAGTACCAAACGCAAATGCTCCTTATGTTCCTCTTCATTCTTTGAATAAACCAGGATATCATCAATGAACACTACGACGAACTTATCCAAAAACTCCATAAACACTTTGTTCATCATGTTCCTAAAATAGGCAGGCGCGTTAGTCAGACCAAATGACATAACAGTATACTCATATAGCCCATACCTGGTGGTAAAAGCTGTCTTCGGAATATCCTGTTCTCGAATCTTCAACTGGTGGTACCCTGATCGCAAATCGATCTTGGAAAACACTTTAGCTCCTTGCAATCGATCAAACAGATCATTGATCATTGGTAGCGGGTACTTGTTCTTGATTGTTACTTCATTCAATCCTCGATAATCAACAACCATCCTTAACGATCCATCCTTCTTCTCTACTAATAGTACTGGTGATCCCCAAGGTGAAGAACTTGGGCGAATGTAACCTTTATCCAGTAACTCCTTAATCTGTTTCTTAATTTCCACCAAATCCTTTGCTGGCATCCTATATGGTCTCTTTGATATTGGCCCTGTGCCTGGCAATAGCTCAATTAAGAACTCAATATCTCTATCCGGTTGCATGCCTGGCAACTCCTCTGGAAATACATCAGGGAATTCCCTTACCACTGGTACTTCTGCCTGCACAACTCCTGTTAATGAATTTACTTGTGTCTTGTTTGGCGCATGCCGGGATACATACTTGATCCTTCTCCCTTCTGGGGTGGTAAGCAAAATTGACTTACTAGCACAATCGATGTTTCCTCCATACATCGACAGCCAATCCATACCAAGAATCACATCCAGACCTTGGGATTCCAGAATAATTAAATCTGTTGGGAAAACATGTCGTCCTATACTTAATGGCACTTGAAAACATCCTTGACTGGCCATGTACTCTGCTCCTGGTGAGCTTACTAGCATAGGTGTTTTGAGAACCCTAGTGGGTAGGCTATACTTTTCCACAAATCCCCTTGATATGTATGAATGCGATGCACTAGTATCAAAAAGAACGAGTGCAGTAAATGACTTAACCAAAAACTTACCTATTACTGCATCGGGCTGAGCTTCAACCTCCTCCACATTAACGTGGTTCACCTGTCCCCTGTTGAAAGGGTTCGGCTTCTTTCCAGAGCTTCCATTGCCATTTTGGCCTTCAGGACATTCATTGGCATAATGTCCGGTCTTGGAACACTTGAAATAGGTGACTTGACTCAGATCTCTCTTGGCTGGAGTTGATGGGGTGCTGCGGTTCTGGCCATTGCTTCCTCCATTCCCATTACCATTCTTGGTGCCATTGTGATTGTGCGAGCTACCTACTCCATGGGTATGCTGAAAATGTCCTCCCGGTCTAGGGGTAAAACGTGGCTTCTGCTGAGCTCCTGAATTATACTTTCCTTGTCCATACTTCCTCTTGCGGTTCTCAATTTGCTGCTGCTTCCCTTTAATCATAAGAGCACGGTCTACCAACTCCTGGTAGTTGTTGAAGGTGGCTACCATCAACTGCATACTCAACTCATCATTCAGTCCTTCCAGGAACTTCTCCTGCTTAGCTGCATCCGTAGCAACGTCGTCTGGGGCATAATGTGCTAGCTTACTAAACTCCTCCACATACTGGCCAACTGTCCGTCCTCCTTGGCGCAAGTTGCGAAACTCACGCTTCTTCATGGCCATAGTCCTGCTGAAACATGGACAGTACGGAAAGCCTACTGAAATTGATCCCATGTGACAGTGTCGACTGGAAAGGTGGCTGTGAAATTCTCCCACCATGATGCTGCGGGTCCTTCTAACTGATGTGCGACAAACTTAACCTTCTCCTCATCTGTTCATCCTGCTGTGGTCAACTCCCTAGCTGTCTTGCGGAGCCAATCATCTGCTACTATTGTCTCGGTGCTACTAGAAAACACCGGCGGATTCAGCCTAAGAAAACGGGCTACGTGGTCAACAGGTGGTGGTGGTGGTGGGTTGTTGTTGTTGTTCCCCTGATTCTGATTCTGGACTAGCAACTGCATCAAGGTGATCTGCTGCTGGATCAACTGGGTGAGCTCCGGCGGAAAGGCAAATCCGGGGTCACGTCTCGGAGGCATCTGAGGTTTAGAAGAGATTGTTGGAAATATGCCCTAGAGGCAATAATAAATTAGTTATTATTATATTTCCTTGTTCATGATAATCGTTTATTATCCATGCTATAATTGTATTGATAGGAAACTCATATACATGTGTGGATACATAGACAACACCATGTCCCTAGTAAGCCTCTAGTTGACTAGCTCGTTGATCAATAGATGGTTACGGTTTCCTGGCCATGGACATTGGATGTCGTTGATAACGGGATCACATCATTAGGAGAATGATGTGATGGACAAGACCCAATCCTAAGCCTAGCACAAGATCATGTAGTTCATGTGCTAAAGCTTTTCTAATGTCAAGTATCGTTTCCTTAGACCATGAGATTGTGCAACTCCCGGATACCGTAGGAGTGCTTTGGGTGTGCCAAACGTCACAACGTAACTGGGTGGCTATAAAGGTACACTACAGGTATCTCCGAAAGTGTCTGTTGGGTTGGCACGAATCGAGACTGGGATTTGTCACTCCGTGTAAACGGAGAGGTATCTCTGGGCCCACTCGGTAGGACATCATCATAATGTGCACAATGTGATCAAGGAGTTGATCACGGGATGATGTGTTACGAAACGAGTAAAGAGACTTGACGGTAACGAGATTGAACAAGGTATCGGGATACCGACGATCGAATCTCGGGCAAGTATCGTACCGCTAGACAAAGGGAATTGTATACGGGATTGATTAAGTCCTTGACATCGTGGTTCATCCGATGAGATCATCGTGGAACATGTGGGAGCCAACATGGGTATCCAGATCCCGCTGTTGGTTATTGACCGGAGAGTCATCTCGGTCATGTCTGCATGTCTCCCGAACCCGTAGGGTCTACACACTTAAGGTTCGGTGACGCTAGGGTTATAGAGATATTAGTATGCGGTAACCTGAAAGTTGTTCGGAGTCCCAGATGAGATCCCGGACGTCACGAGGAGTTCCGGAATGGTCCGGAGGTAAAGATTTATATATGGGAAGTCTTGTTTTGGTCGCCGGAAAAGTTTCGCGCATTATCGGTATTGTACCGGGAGTGCCGAAAGGGGTCCGGGGTCCACCAAGGGGGTCCACCTGCCCCGGGGGGCCACATGGGCTGTAGGGGTGTGCGCCTTGGCCTATATGGGCCAAGGGCACCAGCCCCAAGAGGCCCATGCGCCAAGAGATAAGGGAAAGAAAGAGTCCTAAAGGGGGAAGGCACCTCCTAGGTGCCTTGGGGAGGATGGACTCCTCCCTGGCCGCACCCTTCCTTGGAGGAAGGGCCAAGGCTGTGCCCCCCCTCTCCCTTGGCCCTATATATAGTGGGGGGAAGGGAGGGCAGCCGCACCTAAGCCCTGGCGCCTCCCTCTCCCTCCCATGACACATCTCCCTCCTCCCGCAGCGCTTGGCGAAGCCCTGTTGGAATCCCGCTACTTCCACCACCACGCCGTCGTGCTGCTGGATCTCCATCAACCTCTCCTCCCCCCTTGCTAGATCAAGAAGGAGGAGACGTCGCTGCTCCGTACGTGTGTTGAACGCGGATGTGCCGTCCGTTCGGCGCTAGGATCATCGGTGATTTGGATCATGACGAGTACGACTCCATCAACCCCGTTCTCTTGAACGCTTCCGCGCGCGATCTACAAGGGTATGTAGATCCACTCCTCCCTCGTTGCTAGATGACTCCATAGATTGATCTTGGTGACACGTAGGAAAATTTTGAATTATTTCTACGTTCCCCAACAGAGATGAGATATAAGAATAGAGGGGGTCTAAAGAGAAAACACTACCCATATGCACATGAGGCAAAAGCAAACAATTCACTTCATTCAAACAAACAAAGGCATACAATCGATCTAACTATCGCAAAGTGCTCGGACTACTATATTTACATGGTGGACTACTACTACTGATGAGGTGGTCTACTAGAAATATTCTACGATTGTAGACTCCATGATATCTACTCCTGCTTCATCAACATAATCATCATTGCTACTATCTTGTTCCGAGTCGGTGCCGTCAATGATGATGTAGTCTTCCGGGCTAATCTCCTTGGGTTCTTCGTCTTCATCTACTGGTGTCGGGCCTCCCATAAATATTCCAATCTTCTTGATCAGGTCGTCATTCTTCTCCACCAATACTTCAATTTCTTCTTCATAATCTTCGTGTGTAGCCTTGAGTTCTTCCTCCAGTTCCTTGATTCTAGTCTTAGCCTTCTTCAGATCTATCATGTCGGCGCACATCTGATTCTCCTGTCGTCGAATGTGCTGATTTAACTCCTGAATGAAAGCTGCAATTGATCTATCTTTCCTGGTGTTAATCATCTCCCAGTGTTCATCTCGGCGCCCACAAATCTGGTATATAGTATCCTTAAGATCCTTGCGGTAGACTTCTCCAATGCGTCCCATGGCGATGTGAGCTGCCATACTCTTTCCTAGACTCCAAGTTGGTGCATCAAAAGAAAACTCTATGGGCTCAGTGACTGGCATGAACGTCCTTCCTGGAACTTGAACTTGAATCATCCAGCGCTCTTCTTCAGGTAAAGTGGCGTTGTAGGTTCCTGTGAATCTTGGTACTCCTATGTTCAGGTATCTAGTGACTTCCTTCAAGTGGCGTCCAAAGGGTGTATCTTCATCCGGTTGGGTGAACTTGTTCCTTGCATCCGCCATCCTAAAGAGTAGAAAAGATGAGAGGTCAGAAGAGAAGAGAGTGAGTAGTGATCTAGGTCTTTAGCTTAGTGGTCGTGTCCTACAGTCAGCGTGTGCTCTGATACCATCTTTGTAACGACCAGACCTCAAACAGTCTGATCTCTGTGCTCCGGTGTCATCCCTGGATCAGTAATGCTGACACCACACAATACTCGGAGGATTTATAGCAGAGTAGCAATCACACACTTATTACATTGAGTGTCTCAAAAGAGAACTTATTACAATAAATATGGCTTAAGGCCATCTAATAATAATAACAGCGGAATGCTTGGAAGATAAGTGAGTCCATCAACTCCAACGGCATCACTGAGTATAGAACCATGACCTAAAACTCCTTAGTCATCGTCTGAAAAGTCTGCAACATTAACGTTGCAGCCCAAAAACGTGTCAGCACATGGAATATGCTGGCAAGGTAACACATAGAGAGTAATGGAATGCAACAGCTATACTATATGCATATTTGGCTGGTGGAAAGCTCTATGGTTACAGTTTTGCATAAAGCCAATTTTCCCTACTTCAAAAGGAATAAATTTAATTACTATCATGGTGGTTGTTAAACATTGAGAATGGTTGACAGCATTCTCAATCCCCAATTAAGCATCATCATTAACCCAACAACATTAATTTTAGAGTAACATGTTGAGATTCACATGATAATCCAGATACTAGATACTCAAGATGTCCATAACCGGGGACACGGCTAATCATGATTAGTTTGTTACACTCTGCAGAGGTTTGCACACTTTTCCCCACAAGACTCGATCGCCTCCATTGGATTTCTCTCACTACATGGTGTTTGAGAAACGGATGACCGAGACACAGTCTTTCAGAAGCGCTAGCACCTTACGATGGATAGACTGGTACACCTACTTTCCCCTACATCTGCTAGTCTACCCTGTAAGAGTTCGCACGACTTAATCAACTATGCCAAAGCCCATAATGGCTTGTGGCTGCACACGGAAGTTTCTAGTTTGAAAAATCTCATGATCCCTTTGAGCCTGGGTGGCGGTCCAAAAGAAAACAGGCATGTCCTGGAATACCCAGTTGCGTCAATCCACCCAGATGTGTGTTTAAGTTGCCACCTTAGATAAACCATTAATTATCAATCTCACATCTGTCATGGATTTCACTCACCCAATCCACGTCTACTAGCATAGCATGGCATAATAAGCAAACGTAGAAGTAACTCCCAAAGTTTTGATAATAAACAGGTAATAGGTACTACCTCATCTACTTCCCATCCCACAGTTTAATTAGATCCTAATCATGCAATGTGTGAAGATTGATCTAATGCAAAAAAACTGGGTTTTAGAAAAGGTATGATCAAAGTGTTACTTGCCTTGCTGATGATCCGTGAAACCTAACGATTCGAAGTAACAGGCGGCGCACTCCGGGTACTCGATCGCAGGCAAACAAACAAGCATACAATTAGTACTCATCTAATGCATAGGTAAAACTCAAATAAGAGATCTAACCAGAAGGTTCAACTTAAGAACTCCGGTTGGCAAAAAGAATCAAATCGAACGAAGCAAAGAAAGTCAAACGGCGAAAGAAAACAACTTCGTTCTAGTAATCTGAACCTAAGTCAAATTTTACAGTAGCAAAAACTTGTTTAAGTTGATTATTCGGATAGAGGGTTTCGAGACGAAACTCCAGGCGCTTGAATCGCCTGATTCCGATAAACGAGCGATAAGAAAAACTAAAACGAAAATTGGATCAGAAATCGCGATCAGAAAATAACCGCGGAAAATCCGATGAAAAAGACAAACGACGAATGGATTTTTTTTACGGCACGAAATTTGAGGTGCGGCGAACCTCGGGCGACGCGCGGCTCCGGCGGATCGGCGGCAGGGCAGCGGCGGCTGGTGGCGGCGGCGGCGGGGCTGGGGCTGGGCGCGGCTAGGGTTAGGGTTCGGGCGGCGGCTGCTGGTGGGCTGGCTCGGGCCCGAGGCGCGGCTTATAAAGCCCCCCGGCCAGGCGGAGTCCTGGCCGAGTACGGCCCATAGTCGGTTGCGTTTTTTTTCGCTCGGAAGAAAAATAAAAAGAAATACTAAACAGACTCCAAAAATCCCAAAATAAATTTTCCCGGGCTTCTAAAATCAAGCCCGACAAAGTGAACATTTATTTGGGCCCTAAATACAATTTTGAAAAACGCGCATTTTTCCTAATTCAAATAAAAACAACAAAAAACTCCGAAATAAAACTATTTTATTTTTTTATTAAATCCTCAATATTTCTATATTTTGGGAAAGTCATTTTATTCCCTCTCTCATATTTTTGTAATAGAAATAATTGATGATAAAATAAATAAAATCAAATGATCCTATTCTCAAAATTTGAGAAAACTCAAATATGAAATTAACGAAATCCCCAACTCTCTCCGTGGGTCCTTGAGTTGCTTAGAATTTTCTAGGATCAAAACCCAAAGCAAATAAAATATGATATGCATGATGATCTAATGTATAACATTCCAAATTGAAAATTTGGGATGTTACAAGTGATCACCCCTTTATGACCAGGCATCTTCAACTTGAGGTACACGTAACATGGTCGAGCCATAAAACGTGCATAAGCTGGCCTGCCCAGAATAGCATGATAAGCACTCTGGAAGTCCACGACTTCAAATGTCAACTTTTCTTTGCGGTAATTCTTGGAATCACCGAAAACTACATCAAGGGCGATCTGGCCGAGTGACGCAGCCTTCTTGCCAGGAATAACTCCATGGAAACTCATATTGCTTTCACTGAGTGTGGACATCGGAATGCCCATTCCTTTCAACGTCTCCGCATACAGTATATTCAGACCACTGCCACCGTCCATCAGAACCTTAGTCAATCGAGTGCCTTCGACTACTGGGTCGACCACCAGCGCTTGCCTCCCAAGGGTGGCTATGTGTGCTGGGTGATCGGACTGGTCAAATGTAATGGTAGTTTGAGACCATTTCAAATAACTGGGTGTCACCGGAGCGACCATATTCACCTCTCCCTTGATGACTTTCAGTCGACTCTTACTCTCAACATCAGCGATAATCATCAGAGTGGAATTGACGTGGGGGTAACCATCATCGTCCTCTTCCTCATCCTCAACTTTGTCAGTTTCCTTCTCCTTTTCCTTGGGCTGTTTCTCTCGGAATTGCTGGATTAGGAGTCGACACTGTCGAGTGGTATGCTTCGGGTAAATGAAATTACCCTCTTCATCTTTCTTAGTGTGAATGTGGCATGGTAAATCTAGAACATCATTTCCATCTTGATCTTTTACTTTCTTGGGGCTCCACGGTCCTTTGGGTTTCCCTTTGAACTTTCCTTGAGTCACGGCTAAGGCTTCTCCAGGAGCAGCTGGCTCGGCTTTGCGCTTCTGCTTCCGACTAGAGTTCCCTCCTCCGGTTTCATTGGCGACTGTTTTGTGCTTGCCACTCCGGAGTTGGTCTTCCTCTTCACCATTGGCGTATTTGGTGGCAATCTCCATCATCCGAGTCAGAGTCATATCTCCTGTCCGACCGAATTTCAGATTCAATTCCCGATACTTAACGCCTTCTTTGAAGGCACAAATTTCTTGGTGATCTGACACATTCTCCACTGTATGGTGTAATGTGATCCACCTCTGGATATAATCTCTCAGAGTTTCATTCGGTTTCTGAATGCAACACTGTAATTCTGTCAGCCCTGCTGGTCATTTGCAAGTACCTTCAAATGTTCTGACAAATACACGAGCAAGATCTTCCCAAGTATAAATACTACCAGACGCTAACTGATTCAGCCATGCTCTGGCCGAGCCCTCTACATCAAAGGGAGATGCTTCATGGCAACTTCATCGTTGCCACCACCAATCTGTACAACCACTCGGTAAACATCAAGCCAAGTGTCAGGCTTGGACTCACTAGTGAACTTACTGACTCTAGTTGCCAACCTGAAGTTGGGAGGAATCACCGCAGCCCTGATGGCTCTGCTGAAGCACTCTGGACATGAGACATGCACTCTGCTGTTGGTTGGAAAATCTCTGTCGTGGCCTTCTCTGTGAGCTCTGTTTCTGTCGACCAGACCCTGAGCGAGAATAGATCTCGCATCAAAGCCCAGTTCTCTAGGGTCAACTGGAATCCTTCGTCCACCACTGTGAGGACGTCTGTCATCATGCTACCGAGGCACGTATGACCCACTCCTTGGGGGAGGCGTGGGCACTCAACGACGATCATCGTGATCGAGTCGGTGATCATACTGCTCATGGTTTCTGTATTGATCTCGCTGGTCCCCATGTCCCTCACGCCTCAGGGGCGATCTCGGGCTGTGAGCCGACTGGACTGTGTCTGCAACCATGGATCTGCTATGGATCCTATTCCGTGACTGAGATACTATTGTATTCTGCTCCCCCGCTGCTCGGAGCAAAGCCCGGATCTGCGCCAAACCTCGACCAGCTTCTGACTGGGAAGGCTGAATTGACTCTGCTATATATTTGGGTTGTAGCTGCAAGATTCTGGATCGGAGTTCGGTATACCTGAGTCGGAGGCGGAAAAAGTTGACGTCGACTGGACTCGGGGATACGTTGCTGAGCACGCTCGTCGAGTGCGCGCTGGAGGTTCTCCAGTCGAGTGCGCTTAACCAAGTTGGCCAGGCGCGCCTCCTCCAAGGCCTGGGCCTCAGGGGTTTCTCCAACGATAGGAGTGTGAAGAGTATCCATGTTCCGGCGGCGAAGTTCTTCCCTCCGCTGCGAAGAGAGGGGTTCAGGGTGGTACTCTTTGTGAACATGCGATGGATCGCCGCCCCCATCGCCTTCGCCTTCACGGGTGAATCCAGGAGGACTACGTGGTCCATTGACCATCGAAACTTTCGCCGCGGGGTCGCTGCTGTTGCACTCAGATGCAGTTTCTACGGAGCCAGTCGAACAGGCCGTATGGAGTTTCGTCGGGCTCGATTGCCGCGACTTGGGGGGTGGCCGACTTGCGAGCCACCGCATGCCTCACCCACCGCGGAAGCCTCAATCGACCGGAACATTTTCTCCGGCGGGCTGCAGGGAGTGAGGTCAACACAGGAGCCGACCGATACTGAGTCGATGGCTGCCGTAGGAGGACGCCACAGACGCACGCGCGAAAGTGCATTGCCCCGCAGACGGGGAGCGCCTCGACGTCGAGTGGCGCTTCTTGGAGCCAAGCGGAGTCGTCGGCTATGAATACGAGCGCGCCGAGACGGATCTCGTGGCCCTCGGCCAAACCTCCACCTGAAACCATGTTGATGTGGATTGGAAAAATCACAACTTCTCCAACAAGTCGCTAAGACACCTGCCCCACGGTGGGCGCCAACTGTCGTGGTTCTAAGTCTGACAGTAGAATGGGGTGTAGGAATGTAGAGGCAAGATCCTAGCTATGGAGGAGTTGTACACGCGAGTTTTACAAGTTCAGGCCCTTCTCGGAGGAAGTAACAGCCCTACGTCTCGGAGCCCGAAGGCGGTCGACTGGATTATATGCGTGTGAGTTATAGGGGGTGCGAACCCTTGTGCCTGTGGAGGGGGGTGGCTTATATAGAGTGCGCCAGGACCCCAGCCAGCCCACGTCACAGAGGGTTTAAGGTATATTGAAGAGAGAACGCTATTGGTAACGCCCACACTAAAGAGCTCTAAATGACAATTAAGCCTATAAGTAAATGCCCGACCGTTGCTCATGCAAAGTGGCTTTAGCTCTTCTGTCTGTCGAGTGACTTCCGCGAAGGTTGAGTGACATTGATTCTTCCGAGTGGAATGTCTCTGGTCGATTGGATGATGGTACCCTTTGAATGATCCTGGCTTTAGGGTGATGTCCTAGGGGAGGATGTCTAGGTCAGGTCTATGACCCTACCCTAGGTACATAGCTTCATCAGGGGGCGCGCCCTACCCCCTGGGCGCGCCCCCTGCCTCATGGGCCCCCTGACGCTCCACCGACCTCAACCCTGACTCCATATGTTCACTTTCGGGGAGAAAAAACCAGAGAGAAAGATTCATCGCGTTTTACGATACAGAGCCGCCGCCAAGCCCTAAACTCTCTCGGGAGGGCTGATCTGGAGTCCGTTCGGAGCTCCGGAGAGAGGAATCCGTCGCCATCGTCATCATCAACCATCCTCCATCGCCAATTTCATGATGCTCACCGCCATGCGTGAGTAATTTCATCGTAGGCTTGCTGGACGGTGATGAGTTGGATGAGATTTATCATGTAATCGAGTTAGTTTTGTTAGGGTTTGATCCCTAGTATCCACTATGTTTTGAGATTGATGTTGCTATGACTTTGCTATGCTTAATGCTTGTCACTAGGGCCCGAGTGCCATGATTTCAGATCTGAACCTATTATGTTTTCATTAATATATGAGAGTTCTTGATCCTATCTTGCAAGTATATAGTCACCTATTATGTGTTATGATCCATTAACCCCGAAGTGACAATAATCGGGATACTTACCGGTGATGACCGTAGTCTGAGTAGTTCATGTATTCACTATGTGTTAATGCTTTGGTCTGGTACTCTATTAAAAGGAGGCCTTAATATCCCTTAGTTTCCAATAGGACCCCGCTGCCATGGGAGGGTAGGACAAAATATGTCATGCAAGTTCTTTTCCATAAGCACGTATGACTATATTCGGAATACATGCCTACATTACATTGATGAAGTGGAGCTAGTTCTGTGTCACCATAAGTTATGACTGTTACATGATCGATCACATCCGACATAATTCTCTATCACCGATCCATTGCCTACGAGCTTTCCATATATTGTTCTCCGCTCATTTACTTTCCGTTGCTATTGTTACCATCACTATAAAACCCAAAAGTATTACTTTTGCTACCGTTACCACTACTATCATATTACTTTGCTACTAAATACTTTGCTGCAGATATTAAGTTATCCAGGTGTGGTTGAATTGACAACTCAGCTGCTAATACTTGAGAATATTCTTTGGCTCCCCTTGTGTCGAATCAATAAATTTGGATTGAATACTCTACCCTCGAAAACTGTTGCGATCCCCTATACTTGTGGGTTCTCAAGACTATTTTCTGGCGCCGTTGCCAGGGAGCATAGCTCTATTCTTTGAGTCACTTGGGATTTATATCTGCTTATCATTATGAAGAACTTGAAAGATCCAAGAACCAAGATTTATCCCTCAACTATGAGGGGAGGTAAGGAACTGCCATCTAGCTCTGCACTTGATTCACCTTCTGTTTTGAGTAAGCTTGCGACACCTAAACCTGCTTCTGCTATTAATTCTGATATGTCGCATGTTATTGATGATGCCACTTCTGCTATGCATGATACTTATGATGAAACTACTTCCATGCTTGATACTACTGTGCCACTTGGTGAATTTCTTGATGAACAACTTGCTAGGGCTAGAGAGAAGGAAATTATTGAAACTGATAATATTGAGGAAAGTGATGATGAAGATTCTCCTCCTAGATATGAATTACCTATTGTGCCTGAGGGCTATGTTATGGATGAAGAAAATGCTAGAGATTTTCTTGCTTGCAATGATAGGAGTGATCTTAAGAAATTATTAGCTAAGCTGGTGTCGGTGTACTAGAGTAGGGGTACCCTAGTATCCCGAACTTGTGCACGGGCAGTCGCAGCATCCCGCGGCAAGGCTTGCCGGGTGACCGCCAAGGTCCTCCGTGGTTCTTTTGGAGCCATTCAAGAACAAAGTGTCCAAGCTAAGAAGACAAGACCCCGGCAAGAGGAGCTTGCCGGGAAGGCTATCAAAAGCATCTCAAGACCCCGGCAAGAGGAGCTTGCCGGGAAGGCCACCCAAGGCATTTCAAGGAACTTGCCACGGTGCACCACGCGCCCCGGCAAGGCCCGGTGAGCGACAAGCTCCCGGAAGCGACAAGACAACGACAGCGGCAAGGCGCTTGCCGCGGCGAGCCACCTCTCTGGGCCCGCGCTCCAGCACATCCACCAACGTGTCGCTCTGGGGCCCTTCCAGGCGTACGTGGCGGGAGGCTGTGCAGCCAGTGGCATGCGGTGGCAAGCGGCGCTGACAAGATCGCCATCGTGGCGAACGGTGGCGTCCCTGGCGGTCTCTTTTTGCACTGTTTAGACGACACAGACGGGCATTTATTTCCCTTGTCCCCTGCCGTCAGGGTTAGGTATGCTACACTGTAGCAGGTAGCTGTGCCTACCACAGCACCTTTCCATTTTTGCCCTTTACCTCCGTTGCCACCTGTCGGTAACCCCTTGAGCATATAAAAGGAGGCCCGTGTGCAACATGGAGGGGGGTTAGCCATTTCAGAGAATACTCACGCTCGGTCTTGCTAGCTGCTGGTGTGTACTGTAGCACTCCGCGCTCCCGAGCTAGAAATCAATACAAACCACAAGGCAGGAGTAGGGTTTTACGCATCCGTGCGGCCCGAACCTGGGTAAATCGCTCGCGTGCATCGCCTCAATTTGCTCTTTGCACGATCTCCGCCCCCGCCGAACCGAAAGGGACCCGGTCCGCTGGTCCCATAGGTGCCCGTGGATCAGTACCCCGGCATCTTTGGCGCGCCAGGGGAACCAGGCGACTTGCCGTACGCGGTAGGTTGCCCTGCGTTCACTCGTGAGCTGCGGCAAGTCCAGTGGCCCAGTACGAAGAATTTCAAACCAGATGTACCAGAGAAGTACGACGGCAAGACGCATCCGTCGGAGTTCCTCAACATCTACACCATCGCGGTGCAGGCTGCCGGGGGGTGAGACGACAAGATCCTTGCCAACTACTTCCCGTTGGTGCTCAAGCCTAACGTCAGGTCCTGGCTCATGCATTTGCCGGACAACTCCATATCCTCCTGGGCAGATCTATGCCATCAGTTTGTTGGCGCCTTTACAGGCGGCCACAAACCTCATGGACAAGAGAGTGATCTTCATCTGCTCGCCCAGAAGGAAGGAGAGCCCCTGCGCAAGTACATTCAAAGGTTCAGCCGTGTACAGTATAACATCCCAGACGTCCACCCCGCCGCGGTTATCAGCGCGTTCCACCAGAATGTGCGTAACCGCAGGATGCGGGAGGAGATGGCGATGTGCAGGATCAGAGACGTCAGTGAGCTGTACGCCCTGGCCGACAAATGTGCACGTGCTGAGGAAGGGAGGAGACTCCCCGGAGAGAAGACCGGAGCAGAAGGATCTGACAGTGAGGATACTGCCCCGGCAAAGAAAAACCGGTGGCGGAACAGGAAGAAGAAAGGCAAAGAGGTGCTAGTCGTTGAGCAGTCCAGCAACGAAGGTGGCGCCAAGCAGGCCAAGGTTGGTAGCTCCGGCAAGGAGATTGCCGCGTGCGCCAACTGCCAGGCTGTGGCGGTCGCCGACAAGCAGGACGGCTCCGACAAGCAGTACTGTAAGATTCACCGCACCAAGGGCCATGACCTCCAGAGCTGCAAAAAGGTCGAGCAACTTGTCCAACAGCAAAAGGCTGAGTACGAGCGGCAAGACAAGGAGAGGGCCCAAGGAGGTGCTGGAGAATCCGGCAAGAAGCGTGCCGGCCGGGGAGGACGCCACGGCAAGGCCAAGCAGCGGCAAGGAGACAGACCTCCCCGGGGCCGCGACAACGACGAAGACGACGACGACGAAGACATGGATGATGTCGAGACCAGTGAGCAGGAGTTTCAGAAAGCCACAGAGGTCTTGTGCGTTGACGGCGGCACTTCCCTGCATACTTCACACCGCCAACTCAAGCAGTGGGTGCGGGAAGTCAATGCAGCGGAACCACCTGTCGAATCGCGCAAACTTCTGAGATGGTCCAGCACGCCTATCATCTTTGACATTGAGGACCACCCTGATCGCACAACTGCAGTCGGGTGTTTGCCGATGTTGGTTTCACCAACTATCCGCAACCTCAAGGTCACCAAGATGCTAGTTGACGGCGGGGCCGGCTTGAACCTGATCTCCTCCGCTGTGCTCCAAAAACTCCAGATCCCTGACAGCGAGCTCGAAGAGACCGGCACGTTCCAAGGAATCAATCCGGGAAGGAGCAAGCCGAAGGGGAAGGTCACGCTGCCAGTAACATTCGGCAACGAGCTCAACTTCAGGACTGAGAGGGTCACATTTGACGTTGCCGATATTCCATTGCCTTACAATGGAATACTTGGCCGTCCAGCACTTGCCAAGTTCATGGCAGCCTCTCATTATGCATACAACATGCTGAAGATGCCAGGCCCGATAAGCGTCATCTCTGTCCCCGGCGACAAGAAGGATGCCCTTATCTGTGCCGACAAGCTCTACCGGGAAGCAGCAGCCGCACCAGATCGCAAGACACTTGCCGCTGAAGCTCCCGGGGGGAAGAAGACTAAGTCCGGCAAGAGTTCTGATGCCCACTCCGGCAAGCGCACCTCTTCGGAGTGCTGCACTGCCGTCGAGGACGCACCATCGAGATCCACCGGCAAGTGTAAGAAGACGATGGCAGCTCTGCCAGAGACGAAGAAGGTGTCCGCCAAGGAGGACGGCACTGGTGGTACCTTCACCATCAGTGCCACGCTTGATCCTAAATAGGAAAGCGCGCTCGTTGCTTTCCCGCGGGCGAATGTCGATGTGTTTGCATGGCAACCGTCTGACATCCCCGGTGTTCCCAGGAAAGTAATTGAGCACCACCTTGCCGTTTGTCCTCATGCGCGGCCCGTCAAGCAGAAGGTCAGGAAGCAGGCAGTGGAGCGCCAACAATTCATTGCAGAAGAGATCAAGAAACTGGAAGCAGCAGGCCTTGTCAGAGGAGTGCTCCATCCTACGTGGTTGGCCAATCCTGTAGTCGTGCGTAAGGCAAACAGGAAATGGAGACTTTGTATCGATTTTACCGATGTTAACAAAGCTTGTCCCAAAGACCCATTTCCTTTGCCGCGCATTGACCAGATTGTTGACTCCACAGCCGGATGTGATTTGCTTTCATTTCTTGACGCATACTCAGGATACCATCAGATCTTCATGGCAGAAGAGGATGAGGAGAAAACCGCATTTATTACTCCATGTGGCACGTACTGTTTCGTACGAATGCCTTTCGGATTAAAAAATGCTGGTTCAACATTCGCAAGAGTAGTCCATGTCGCTCTTGATCCGCAAATACACAGAAATGTGGAGGCCTACATGGATGACATAGTGGTCAAGAGCAAGGACAGAGCAACCTTGATTCAAGATCTAGACGAGACCTTTGCAAATCTGCGCAAGATCAGCCTCAAGCTCAACCCAGAGAAGTGTGTGTTTGGAGTTCCCTCCGGCAAGCTTCTCGGGTTCTTTGTGTCTCAACGAGGAATTGAAGCCAATCCCGACAAGATCAAGGCCATTGAGCAGATTGAAGCACCCAAGCGCGTCAAAGATGTACAAAGGCTTGCCGGTTGTGTGGCTGCTCTCAGCAGGTTTATCTCTCGATCTGCTGAGCGCGCCCTGCCATTTTTCAAATTATTGAAAAAGGCAGGTCCAATGAAATGGACTCCGGAAGCGGAGGCTGCGCTGCAAGACCTGAAGAGATACCTGTCCTCCCCTCCAATACTTGTCGCACCTAAGCCACAAGAGAAGTTGCTGCTGTACATAGCGGCAACCAATCAAGTGGTTAGTGCTGCGTTAGTAGCAGAGAGGGAGGCAGATGATGAGCCAGCAACCACGGCAAGCGCATCCAGCGACAAGCAGGGGGCTTCCCCGACATGCTCTGGTCCCGACAAAGATGGATCTGCGCAGATGCAGGACGAGATACACAAGAAGATGGTGCAGCGCCCAGTTTACTTTGTCAGTTCCCTTCTGCAGGGGGCTAGGTCAAGGTACTCTGGCATGCAGAAATTGCTTTTCGGCCTTCTCATGGCCTCGAGAAAGCTGCGCCATTACTTCCAAGCACATGAGATCACAGTTGTCACTCGCTTTCCGCTGAAGAGGATACTGCAGAATCCAGAAGTGACAGGCAGGATTGTTGAGTGGGCACTGGAACTGTCAAGCTTTGGCCTCAAATTTGAAAGTACTTCAACTATCCAGAGCAGAGCATTGGTAGAATTCATAGCAGAATGGACGCCAACACCGGATGAAGAAATTCCAGAAACGAGCATCCCCGACAAGGAAGCAAGCAAAGAGTGGCTGATGTACTTTAATGGTGCCTTTTCACTGCAAGGCGCAGGCGCTGGTGTGCTGCTTGTCGCACCCACCGGAGAGCACCTCAAGTACGTAGTCTAGATGCACTTTCCCAAGGAGCAAGCAACAAACAATACTGCAGAGTATGAGGGCTTGCTTGCCGGTCTCCGGATCGCGGCAGACCTTGGGATCAAGAAGCTCATTGTCAGGGGTGACTCACAGCTTGTCGTCCGCCAAGTAAACAAGAGTTATCAGAGTCCGTTGATGGAAGCTTACGTCGACGAAGTGAGAAAGCTAGAAGAGCACTTTGACGGCCTACAAATGGAACATGTTCCAAGAGCTCAGAACGCCATTGCAGATGGCCTGTCAAAGTGCGCCGCACTTAAGTTACCTGTGGAACCAGGGATCTTTGTGCTCAAGCTGACTCAGCCATCCGTAACGCCATCAACTGGACAGAGCAAGAAGAGGAAGTTGGTTTCTGGTGACTATTTGCCGGCAGAGCTTCCTGAAGCCGCCGCCAAGAAAGTCCCTAAAATCAACGCCAAAAGTGCTGAGGAGCAGTCTGCTCAGGTAACCCCTAGGGTTTGTTCCGTTGTAGCAGAAGCTCCCGACAAGTTTTGCTCCGGCAAGCTTGCCGGGGAACGTCACGCTCCGGCAGACCCGCAGGTTCTTGCCGTAGAAGCGGACGTTCTCGCAGCCGCAGAATTGCCTTTAGTCCTTGTTGTCGAGCCACAAGCTCCAGCATGGGCGCAGCAGATTGTCCATTTCCTTCAGACAGGAGAACTTTCCGAAGAGCAAGAAGAAGCGGAAAGACTAGCCCGGCAGTCAAGTATGTACCAGTTTGTCAACAAGACACTGTACAGAAAAAGGCTCAACGGTGTGAAATTGAAGTGTATTCCCCGGGAAGATGGATAAAAGCTGTTGGCAGAGATACATGGAGGCGTATGTGGTCACCACATTGGCGCAAGAGCACTTGTCGGCAAAGCATTCCGGCAAGGTTTCTTCTGGCCAACAGCCCTCCAGGATGCAACTGCACAAGTAACCAAGTGTGAAGCGTGCCAGTTCCATTCCAAGCAGATACACCAGCCAGCTCAAGCTCTCCAGACGATCCCTTTATCCTGGCCATTTTCGGTGTGGGGGCTCGACATCCTCAGCCCCTTTCCCCGAGCTGTCGGGGGCTTTGAGTACTTGTACGTTGCAATCGACAAGTTCACAAAGTGGCCGGAAGTGGAACCAGTGAGAAAGGTGACAGCACAGTCAGCAGTCAAGTTCTTCAGGTCGATTGTTTGCCGCTTCGGGATCCCTAACAGGATAATCACCGACAACGGTACACAATTCACGAGCCGCACCTTCATGCAGTACGTCCAAGATCTTGGCGCCAAGGTCTGCTTCGCTTCTGTTGCTCACCCGAGAAGCAACGGTCAAGCGGAGAGGGCAAATGCTGAAGTGCTGCGCGGGCTCAAGACCAGAACTTTCGATAAGCTGCACAAGTGCGGAAGAAACTGGATCGAGGAGCTGCCGGTGGTTCTTTGGTCGATCAGGACGACGCCAAATCGAGCCACTGGTCAGACACCTTTCGCTCTAGTCTATGGAGCAGAGGCAGTTATCCCCACGGAACTCGTATACGGGTCACCTCGAGTGCTCGCTTATGATGAGCTTGAGCAAGAGCAGCTGCGACAAGATGACGCGCTGCTCCTCGAGGAAGACCGTCTTCAGGCTGCTGTGCGAGCTGCTCGCTACCAGCAAGCTTTGCGTCGCTACCATAGCCGCAAAGTTAACGCCAGAAGTCTCGAGGAAGGCGACCTTGTTCTTCGGCGCGTTCAGTCCGCCAAGAATTCCAACAAGTTGACGCCGAAGTGGTAAGGCCCTTACCGGGTGAAACGAGTCACAAGGCCTGGCGCTGTCCGCCTTGAGACCGAAGATGGCGTTCCGGTGAGCAACTCCTGGAACATTGAGCATCTTCGTAAGTTTTACCCGTAAGGCGCGGTTGTCGGAACCTGTTCCGGCAACCACCTTTTGTACAAGTCTTGCCGCTGTTGCATGTAATCCTTTGTACAAAGCCGGGCGCAGATCCCGTGCATAAGTAAAGATCATGTGCTCCGCACATTTTGTCGATTTTATGCTTTCTATTTTCTGGCATATATGATCTGACACTTTGTGCAGCACCTAAACCCCGGTAAGCAATAATGAGCCGTAAAGGCGCATATCTGTATTGTCTTTTCTTTCTTTTGAAAGCAAGGTTCCCCTCGCCCACAAGTTTCCCGGGGAGGAAAGGAGAAGACGATGGTATGGACCAGGTGCCGTTCAAGAGAGTTTCGCCTTGCCGGGGAGCAAATAACAGAAAAGCTAAGTTGCCGCTGAGCTCTTTGCCCTTCTCGGCGAGATCGGCTTCTAGCCGCGCCACCTTCGTCTTCAATTCCTCCTTGGCGGCCTCGGTGGCGGCGGCGGCGTCCTCTGCTTGTTTGAGGGCTTCGCCGAGTTTTCCCTCTCGTGCGGCAAGCTCCTCCTCGTGGGAGTCGAGGTTGACCTTCCGCTGTGCCAGCTCGCCCTCCTCCGTGGCTAGCTTCACAGCGGCAAGTCGCTGCCGCTCTTCAGCTTCGGCCTTCTCAAGAAGGAAGGCCTTCTGTGCTTTAGCGAGCTGCTCCCGCTCTTCCGCTAGGGATCGGAGGGCTTCCCAGTGGAAACCCCCAAGCTCCTCCGCGCGCTTCTCGATATCAGCTCCCGCCTTCGCGACAAGCGCCTCGCGGGACTCCAGCTTGGCCTGCCGCGCGCGGTAGAGCGACATCAGTCTCCGCAGCAGCCGCTCCTCCTCAGGCTCATTGCTGCTGCTTGGCGCGTCAACCACCGTCAAGCCAGCGGAGGCAAGCACTTCTCCGTCGAAGACCTCCCCCTCGACCGGCGCCCTGGAGCTCGATGCCCAGGGAAGATTGATGAAGACGTCGTCGCCGGCCTTCAAATAAACGCCCGGCTGGGGCTCCTTAGAGCTTGGCACTGCGGCTTCGGCGGATGGGTCGGCGGTCGGCGTAGCGCCTGGCGCTCCTGCGGCCTCTGGGCCGTCAGTACGATCGCCAGACTCCTCGCCAGTTGCTGCGGCGGCAGCCTTGGCGGCCTCTACGCCGGCGGCGTCTCCAGCACCGGCTGATTTGTCGGCGGCGACCTCGGTCTCCATCTGCTCCGCAATGGACGGATCTGACGGCCGGAAAAGGGGAGAAGAGTCAAACCAAATCCAGCAAAAACCCAGAAAGATCAAGGAAAGAAGAACCCGAGGGAAGTTTGGAAGCAAGAGGAGTACCTGCACCAGGCTCTGCAGTCGTGGTCTCCGCCGTCGGGGGGCCGCTGGTGTTGTCCCTCGCCGGAGAACCCTCCCTTGCCGGAGACTTCTCCCTCACCGGGAAGCCTTCCCTTGCCAGAGAATTCTCCCTTGTCGGGGGATTCTCCCTTGGCTCCTGGTGGGGCTGCTCGGCTCCTACACAAGTCAACAAGCAGATATTAGCAAAGACAAGTACCCAAGCGCGCCTCACAGCAGAAAGTAAATCATACACTTACGCTGGGGGCTGCCCTGGAGGAAAGTCGCCGGGTCCGGCAAGGTTGTCTCGGGCGCGCCACCTGCTGTCGCAGTGGGCTCGTCCTCGATGATGATCACCGGGGCCTTAGCTCTCTTTGCCGCTCTCTGGGCCAGAGTCCTAAAGAGGAACAGATTCAGGGAAAAGCAAGTGAGAAACAAGACCAACAACAAGAACTGAAGAAATGCAAGTACAACAAGAGAAGCTTACTCTTCTTCTTCTTCCTCGTCGGAGCTTAACGCGGAGAAGTCGAAGCCCGGCACGTGCCCGGCGCGAGGAGGCGGAGGAGAAGCTTCCCTTGGCCGCTTGGCGGGAGCAGTGGCGGCGGTCTGAGACGACCCCGCTCCGGCTGTCGGCGCGGCGTGAGTAGCGGTAGGGACTGAAGCGGTGGTCCGGCTAGACTCCGCTCCAGTTGCCGTCGCAGCATGAGGCGCTCCCGCGGCAACGATGTTTGTCGCGGTGGAGCGTGTCACGCGGCGTGGCGACTGTTGACCCGCTTGCCGCTCCGCCACGTCACCGACCTTGCGGAGACGCCTTCTTGGTGGGGATGGAGGCTCTGCTTCTGGTGGGCTGTCTGAAGATGAGGTGGAAGAAGAGTTGATTTCCAACGAGCCGCTCGTGTCCTTGGCGGGCTCGCTCGGCTCGGCGTCACGCCCAGCAAGCTCCTTCTTGCAGGCGGCCTCCCCTCGCCTGGCACGGCTTGCCGCTTCCGCTGCGTCAGCCTCCTCCACAGTGAATCCAAATTCGCCCGCGGCTGCGGCTGCTGCTGCCTCCTCCATCCTAGTGGCGATGAGCGCCAACTCCGCATCCGTGGTGTCGCGGGTGAGGCCGTCCTTTTCGTCGGGGCGGACTGGCACTTCCACCAAGTCGTCGAAGAACTGCTGCACGACCTCGTCCGCAGACTCCTGCCAAGTTGGCACAATCCCGTGCGAGTCGCACTCCGGCATCATTGCACGGATGCGGTCGAGCGCGGAATTGTTGCACAAAGGCACGACGCCCCCCGGCAACCTGAACACCTCGGGATGCTGGGGGTCATATTTGAACAGCTCCTGGAGCATCGCGTTGAGCTCCAGGACTGTGAAGTTGTAATTGAGGCCTGGCCGCAGCCTCATGATGTCTGCCGCGTTCTTGAACTCCCAAGTGGGCCTCCCCCGTTCCTGCAGGGGGGCGATGCGGCGGCGAAGGAAGTCTGCGCCAACAGCGCCAACAGTAAGCCCGGCAAGCCTCAGGCGCAGGATCCTGGTGACGGCAATCTTCAGCCTGGCGTCCTCCGGGGCCATGTCACTCCAATCGCTGCCGCGTGCTACTGGGGTTCGACGTCGGGTGGTAAATGGCTGCGGGTTCTCCTCGTCAATCCAGCACCAATCAGCTCTCCACTCCTCCCACTTGCCGTGGAATTCTCCCTCCAGATAGGTCTCTTTCTTGCCGGGCCTTGAGATCCAGGCAATTCCGCCGGATAGAGGCTCTCCTCTCTCTACTCGAGGTATGAAGAAGTGGCGGAAGAGGGCTACGTTGGGAAGGACTCCGACAAAGTTTTCGCAGAGATGTGCGAAAACTGCCATTGTCAGGACGGCATTGGGGGTGAAGTCAAGGAGATGGAATCCATAGGTATTCATGATGTCGCAGAAGAAATCAGAGAAAGGCAGGCAGAGCCCGCAGTAGAAGAACAATGCGAAAAAGGGGTATCCATTCGGAGCCTTCTTCCAAGCGGCGGCGGGGAGTACCTTAGTGCGCGGATGCGCGCGCGTCTCCGCCGACCAGAAAAGGTAATAGTTTTCCCTCAGCTCCTTCGTGCCAAGCTTGGGGGGGAAAACGGACCGCTCCTTCCGCAGCGCCGCGAGCCGCTGCGCCTCGGTCGTCTTCACGGTCTTCCCCTTGTCGGCTTTTGGATCCATGGCGGAAGCAGTGGAGGAGGTCGACGGCGTTGGTGGTGCTAGTGGCGATGGGGGGCGGAGCGCTGCTCTCTTTCTCTCTCAGCTTTGGGAAGGCGAGGAAGCGGCAGAGATTTCTGAGATTGGAAACGGCAACGGGCGAGTGGGCCAACTGCCCCTGTTTCCCCTTCTTATAAAGGGGGAGGGGGAGGACGTTCCGCATTTCCGAATAAAGAAACCCCCACGATCTCTTCCACGACGCCGCATTCAACACGTGCCGTTCGGGGAGGGCGCGGTGGATACGGAGTGAGATTCCGCGTAACTTAGGCCGCGCGTGCCCGTGCCCTGTTTTGGGCCTGGCCCAACAGCGCTCGGCACCGTGTATGGCCCAGGCCCGGGGGCTCCTGTCGGTGTACTAGAGTAGGGGTACCCTAGTATCCCGAACTTGTGCACGGGCAGTCGCAGCATCCCGCGGCAAGGCTTGCCGGGTGACTGCCAAGGTCCTCCGTGGTTCTTTTGGAGCCATTCAAGAACAAAGTGTCTAAGCTAAGAAGACAAGACCCCGGCAAGAGGAGCTTGCCGGGAAGGCTATCAAAAGCATCTCAAGATCCCGGCAAGAGGAGCTTGCCGGGAAGGCCACCCAAGGCATTTCAAGGAACTTGCCGCGGCGCACCACGCGCCCCGGCAAGGCCCGGTGAGCGACAAGCTCCCGGAAGCGACAAGACAACGACAGCGGCAAGGCGCTTGCCGCGGCGAGCCACCTCTCTGGGCCCGCGCTCCAGCACATCCACCAACGTGTCGCTCTGGGGCCCTTCCAGGCGTACGTGGCGGGAGGCTGTGCAGCCAGCGGCGTGCGGTGGCAAGCGGCGCTGACAAGATCGCCATCGTGGCGAACGGTGGCGTCCCTGGCGGTCTCTTTTTGCACTATTTAGACGACACAGACGGGCATTTATTGCCCTTGTCCCCTGCCGTCAGGGTTAGGTATGCTACACTGTAGCAGGTAGCTGTGCCTACCACAGCACCTTTCCATTTTTGCCCTTTACCTCCGTTGCCACCTGTCGGTAACCCCTTGAGCATATAAAAGGAGGCCCGTGTGCAACGTGGAGGGGGGTTAGCCATTTCAGAGAACACTCACGCTCGGTCTTGCTAGCTGCTGGTGTGTACTGTAGCACTCCGCGCTCCCGAGCTAGAAATCAATACAAACCACAAGGCAGGAGTAGGGTTTTACGCATCCGTGCGGCCCGAACCTGGGTAAATCGCTCGCGTGCATCGCCTCGATTTGCTCTTTGCACGATCTCCTCCCCCGCCGAACCGAAAGGGACCATGTCCGCTGGTCCCATAGGTGCCCGTGGATCAGTACCCCGGCAGCTGGAACAGAAAACTCTGAATGCTAGAATGAAATATGATCCTGCTTATCCTACTTCACCTATCTTTGTTACTGATAAGGATTATGAATTCTCTGTCAACCCTGATATAATTACTTTGTTTGAATCTGATCCTTTCTATGGCTATGAATCTGAAACTGTTGTGGCACATCTTACTAAATGTAACACCCATGATGCGGCTATATCTCCCACGTGTCGGAGCACGACTTAGAGGCATAACCGCATGGTAGGCATGTCGCAAGAGGGGTAATCTTTACACATCCCATGTACTGAATAAGAAAGGGATACAGAGTTGGCTTACAATCGCCACTTCACACAATACATAAATATATCATACATCATCCAGAATACAGTCAAGGTCCGACTACGGAACCAACATAAATAAAGACAACCCCAAATGCTAGATCCCCGATCGACCCGACTGGGCTCCACTACTGATCAACAGGAAACGGAACAACACAACAAACAAGATCTTCATCGAGCTCCCACTTGAGCTGGGTTGCGTCACCTGCACTGGTATCATCGGCACCTGCAACTGTTTGGAATTATCTGTGAGCCACGAGGACTCAACAATCTCACTCCCGCGAGATCAAGACTATTTAAGCTTGAAGGTAGGAAAGGGTAGTGAGGTGGAGCTGCAGCAAGCACTAAGCATACGCAAAAGAGAGCGAGAAGAGAAGCAACACACGGTCGTGAACTAGAAGTGATCAAGAAGTGATCCTGAAGCTACTTACGTTCAAGCATAACACATGACTGTGTTCTCTTCCCGGACTCCGCCGAAAAGAGTCCATCACGGCTACACACGCGGTTGATGCATTTTAATTAAGTTAAGTGTTAAGTTCTCTACAACCGGACATTAACAAATTCCCATCTGCCCATAACCGCAGGCATGGCTTTTGAAAGTTCAAAACCCTGCAGGGGTGTCCCAACTTAGCCCATCACAAGCTCTCACGGTCAACGAATCCCGGTCACAAGACATTTCGACAATGGTAAAACAGAACCAGCAAAACCGCCCGATGTGCCGAAAAATCCCAATAGGAGTCGCACGTATCTCGTTCGCAGGGCACACCGGATGAGACATCCGACGAGTAAAACCAAACCTCAAGTTGCCCCGAGGTGGCCCCGTAGTCTTCTCGGTTCGGACCAACACTCAAAGGAGCACTGGCCCGGGGGGGGGGTTTAAAATAAAGATGACCCTTGAGTCTGCAGAACCCAAGGGAAGGTATATGGTGGTAGGTAGGCAAATGGTAAAACCAAGGTTGGGCCTTGCTGGAGGAGTTTTATTCAAGGCGAACTGTCAAGGGGTTCCCATAACACGCAACCACGTAAGGAACGCAAAATCAAGGAACATAACACCGGTATGACGGAAACTAGGGCGGCAAGAGTGGAACAAAACATCAGGCATAAGGCCGAGCCTTCCACCCTTTACCAAGTAGCAAGTGGTAGGTAACGTGGCATAGCAATAGAGCGAGTGACAGAGTCCTGGATTAGGGGGTCCTCATATGGCTGGACTATATAGTTTAGCCGGACTGTTGGACTGTGAAGATACAAGATTGAAGACTTCCTCCCGTGTCCAGATGGGACTCTCCTTGGCATGGAAGGCAAGCTTGGCAATATGGATATGTAGATCTCCTCCCTTGTAACTGACTCTGTGTAACCCTAGCCTCGTCTGGTGTCTATATAAACCGGAGGGTTTAGTCCGTAGGACGAGAACAATCATACCATAGGCTAGCTTCTAGGGTTTAGCCTCTACGATCTCGTGGTAGATCAACTCTTGTAATACTCATATCATCAAGATCAATCAAGCATGAAGTAGGGTATTACCTCCATCGAGAGGGCCCAAACCTGGGTAAACATCATGTCCCGTGCCTCCTGTTACCATCCACCTTAGACGCATAGTTCGGGACCCCCTACCTGAGATCCGCCGGTTTTGACACCGACATTGGTGCTTTCATTGAGAGTTCCACTGTGCCGTCATCATAAGGCTGGATGGCTCGTCTCGTTATCAAGGACAACATCACCTCTAGGGTAGCCCTGGCTGTAGGCCAAACTCTCCGACTAGGCGGCTTCGTCATGACCGCCCGTTCGGCCTGTTGCGCCGACGATGACTTCTCGGGTCATCAAAAACAGTCTCCACGCCGGCTTGGAACTCGCTGAGCAGATGGATCCAATGGAGCTCTCTTCTTTGAGCGAGCTCTTGGACCGCATCGCCGCTTTGGGAGTCGCCACAGACTATGATCGGATCGGGCTTAAACCCGACCAAAGGGAGATTAACTCTCTGCCGGTCACCCATCAGATAGCGGTGGTGGAGGAGCAACGCAGCGATTCTTCCTCTATCTTGAGGACAAGCTATGTCCGGATTCCCGAGCTCTCTAAGCCGGATACCTGTCTACGGGAGGACATGCTCAAGTTCTAAACTTAGAATCAGACAGCGGGCCAGACCTATTGGGCAACATCCCGGAGCCCGAACTTTCAAGATCGAAAACTCCGGCGCTCCTGGGTCTCAGATCGGGTCAGGGTTCGGACCTAAATTTACCCACCCACCCAGATATAAGTGATCTTTCCCACATTAGACAAGAGCCCCAGGAAACAGTACATCACTATTGGGCCAGATTCCTCCTTGCAATGAGCAAGGTCAAGGACTGTCGCGAGGAAGACACAATTTCGTTCTTTTGCAAAAATTGCACGGACCGGGGAATCCTCAATGTCATAAGTCGCCATGACATAGCACACTTCGCTGACTTGGTGGACATAGTGCAGAAGTACTGTGCGATGGAAAGTGCCTGGAAAACCCAAACAAAATTCTGGGATCCTCTGGCTCTCACTAAACCCCCAGTCCAAACTAAAAGGGTGTACTCTCATAAGTCACCCGATAAAACTACACAGAAACAAAAGCCCACTACAGGGCGTGGAACCGTATTGGAGGGATGGCTCAACGGGCCATGCAAAATCCACAGTACATCAGATACCATACCAACACATAGCCTTAGAGCATGTTGGGTACTTCGGCAGGTGGCCAAGAGCGGTGAGGATATCCTCATCAACAATACCGCAGAGCACCATCCCGTGGAGAACAACAATAGAGTATTGACAGTCTTCGAGACCTTCGCCTCAAATAATAGGCGCAAGCGAGCACTCTGCAGCCTTGCTGAAGTCTGCCAAGTAGCAGCAATAAATCCATGGAGCGATACGGCTATCATCTTCAATGCCACTGACGAACCTAAATTTCAGACAGCCCGAGCACCAGCCACCTTGGTCCTTAGTCCAATTGTGGACGGCTTCCGACTTACCAAAGTGCTCATGGATGGTGGCAGCGGATTAAACCTCATCTATGAGGAAACTCTTCGAAAAATGGAAATAGACAGAAGCCGCATTGAGCAAAGCAGCACAACCTTCAGAGGAATCATCCCTAGTTGGGAGGCACGATGTGCTGGCAAAATCACACTAGATGTGGTATTCGGCACGCCAGAGAATTATAGGTCTGAAGAAATCACATTCCAAGTGGCCCCATTCAATAGCGGATACCACGCCCTTCTAGGGCGGGAGGCATTCATGGTCTTCCAAGATATACCCCATTACGGGTACATGAAGCTCAAAATGCCCGGGCCCAATGGAATCATCACTCTAGCCAGTGATCCAGACATAGCACTCTGCGCCGAAAATAAAACAACCGCACTAGCCCTCGAGGCGTTATCCGAAGCCCTCGCGACCGAGGAATTAACTACGCTGCGCTCCATAGTGGACAGGGACGATGTGATACTCGACAAAAGATCCAAGTCCACTTCTTTCAAACCAGCGGGTGAAATAGTCAAATTCCAAGTCCATCCAACGGACCCTACAAAAACAGCATCCATCAGGGCACAACTAAACCCCACGATAGACGCCTCACTACGGGAGTTCTTGCGTGAGAATTGGGACATCTTCGCCTGGCATCCTTCAGACATGCCAGGAATCCCACGCAGGCTGGCCGAGCATAGCCTTAATATCCTAAAGGGATTCAAGCCAGTCAAGTAAGCTCTCCGGCGTTTCTCTGAGCCTAAGTGACAAGCCATGGGAGAGGAGCTAGCCAAGTTACTGGAAGCCGGATTCATCCGAGAAATAAAACATCCGGACTGGCTAGCAAACCTGGTGATGGTACCAAAGAATGACAAATCCTGGCGCCTATGCGTCAACTTCAAGGACCTTAATAAGGCATGCCCAAAGGATCCCTTCCCCCTCCCTCGCATCGATCGAATTATCGATGCTACCGCGGGACACGACTCATTGTGTTTCCTCGAGGCATACTCCGGATACCATAAAATTAAGATGGCGGAGTCCGATCAAGCCGCAACGGCATTCATCACTCCATACGACCCCTTCTGTTTTAACAACATGCCTTTCAGGCTCAAAAACACCGGTGCAACCTATCAACGCATGATCCAGACATGCTTGGAGACACAGATTGGCAAAACAGTGGAGGCATACATAGACGATGTGGTCATTAAAACCAGACACGTCGAATCCTTAATAGACGACTTGAGGCTCATGTTCGACAATCTCCGAACATACGACATTAAGCTCAACCCAGAAAAATGCGTCCTCTTAGGCTTCATTGTCTCCAACAGAGGAATCGAAGCAAATCCGGCTAAAATCCGAGCTCTGTCACAGTTGGCCGTCCCAACAAACCTCAAGCAAATCCAAAAACTAACTGGATGCGTGGTTGCGTTAAGCCGCTTCATCTCCGGATTAGGAGAAAAGGCACTGCCTCTTTATCGCCCTCTGCGATGCACGGAACACTTCGAGTGGACGGATGCGGCCACGGCCGGATTGGAAGAAAGAAAAGCCGTTCTGGCCACAAACCCAATCTTGGCCGCACCTAACGTCGGCGAACCAATGCTGCTATATGTAGTGGCAAATAACCAAGTTGTATGCGCAGTGCTCGTTGTCGAACGAGAGATGGATGGACATAAGTTCCCGCTTCAAAAGCCGGTATACTATGTATCCACTGTCCTCACTCCATGCAAATCACGGTACCCACATTATCAAAAGATAGCCTATGTAGTCTTTATGGCATCCCGGAAATTATGACACTACTTTCAAGAGTGTTCAATCACGGTGGCCTCTGAAGTGCCACTCAATGACATAATAAACAACCGTGAGGCCACAGGCCGAATTGCTAAATGGGCTATTGAGCTCCTCCTGTTCGACATAATATACAAACCACGACGAGCCATTAAGTCACAAGTACTGGCTGATTTCATCGCTGAATGGACAGAAGCCGAACTCCCTAAAGAGTACGGCGCGTACTCCAATTGGATTATGCACTTTGACGGCTCGAAAATGCTGGATAGTCTGGGGGCTGGCGTCGTCCTGACGTCCCCCACCGGAGATACAGTCCAATACGTACTCCAAATACTGTACACAGACTCCAACAACACGTCAGAATATGAGGCCCTGTTACATGGTCTCCGGATGGCAGTCTCCATGGGCATTCAACGCCTGAAAGTGCGTGGGGACTCGAACCTCACAATATCTCAAATAAATGGAGACTTCAATGCCAAAGATCCAAAAATGGCGGCTTATCGCAATGCCGTCCTCAAAATGCCAGCTCGGTTTGAGGGGCTTGAATTCCACCATGTGGCCCGGGAAAACAATTAGGCGGTGGATATTCTCGCCCGCATCGGCGCTAAGCGTGACCCTGTCCCACCTAATATCTTCTTGGAAAGGCTGTTTAAGCCATCCGTGGTGTGGGGAGGGGAGACTGGTAACAATAGTCCGAACCCTTCCACAACAGTACATACCGAACACTCTGACATAATCGGAGGCTCTGCCACCGAAATAACACCTTCCGCCCACGTAATAATGGCTGTAATCGCCCCGTGGATAGAACCATTCCTGGCCTACCTAACTAGGCAGGAACTACCCGAGGACCCAAACAAGGCGCGCTGCATTGTGCGGCGGTCTAAAGCCTACAAGGTCCACGAGGGAGAGCTTTATAAGAAAAGTGCTACTGGAGTCCTTCAAAGGTGCATCTCCGAAGAGGAAGGGCGGCAACTTTTGGCAGAAATTCATGCTGGACTTGGCGGCCACCACGCCGCAGCTCGGGCCCTTGTAAGCAAGGCCTTCCGTACAGGTTTCTATTGGCCAACGGCCCGAGCAGACGCACAGGACCTCGTTCAACATTGCGTCGGTTGCCAGCTTTTTGCCAACCAAAGCCATATGCCACCTACTGCTCTCCAAAAAATCCCCATTACTTGGCCCTTTGCGGTCTGGGGGTGTGATATGGTCGAACCCCTCAAAGGGGAAGCCATAAGAAAAAAAACTTATTGGTCATGGTGGATAAATTCACCAAATGGATAGAAGCCAAACCAGTTAAAACGGCCCAGTCCGGACTAGTGATAGATTTCATATCCGGGGTTGTACACCGTTACGGCGTCCCCCACAGCATCATCGCCGACAATGGCTCGAACTTTACAGCCGACGAGGTAGAACTTTGGTGCAGCAACATGGGCATCAAGCTTGATTATGCTTCTGTCTATCACCCGCAAACTAACGGTCAAGTCGAGCGAGCAAACGATCTTATCATGAGCGGCATTAAACCCAGATTAGTGCGATCCTTGAAGGAATCAAATATGCACTGGGTAGAGGAGCTCAACTCCGTACTGTGGGGGCTTCGGACCACGCCGAATCGCACTACCGGATACACACCGTTTTTATGGTGTACGGCGCAGAGGCGGTACTGCCCTGCGACATAATTCATGACTCACCTCGAGTGCGCGTGTATGAAGAGAAAAAAGCCGAGCTTGATCGGCAGGACAGTTTGGACGCCTTGGAGGAGGAGCGCGACATGGCAAAATCCCGTTCCGCATTCTATCAGCAACAGGCTCGAAGGTACCAAAGCAGGGAAGTACGGGCCAAAACTTATAACGTTGGCGAACTTGTTCTACGCCTACCAGAGAAGAAAAAGAACAAGCTCAAGCCCAAATGGGAAGGTCCCTTCATTATTGACCAAGTTCTAACCGGTGGAGCGTACCGTCTGCGGGATGCATCGGACAATCGACTCGAGCCAAATCCATGGAACGCGGCCAGACTTCGAAGGTTCTACGCCTAGTGCCGAACTCCGTGTTCGTTTCCCTACCTTTGTCAATTTTTTATATAGTCATTATCTGTCTTTTCTTTCTTTCTTCCCCTTTTTCTTCAACGCCTGAAAAGGCTACAATGTGTCTTGACTACACAATATTGACGCGCTACCCGCGCTCATGTTACCTGAGGGCTTCTTATACAGAAGCTTAATATAGCTACATTTCGGGCTCTCGGCCCAGCACATGTGTTACTTTTCACATGTACCTTTTTTCGCCATTATATGCATCGATATGACTTAAGTTTTGGCCAAGCTGGGTTGCCCGGCTGTTGTGTTTATGCCCTACATTCCCGTTAATTCGGCTAGGGCATAAGGGGAGCACCTCTGCGATTGTTACTGCTGGGTCAGCCGGATGTGTACCTCAGACTGGGTGAAGCCGAAAGCTAGCATTCTTAAGGGAATATTCGGCCGGTGAACAAAAGATGATTTCTATTTATTATACCACATGCTCCCAGAAGATTATATCCTGCGTCTCTTTTCGCAGTCCTGACATGCACGTTAGGGCATGCGTACCCAGGGAAAGGAACCCTTAATGGAACTATTCTCCCTGGAAGATGTTTCTTACTATCCATGTAATATAACATAGCTAGTTGGGTACTTGTCTGTTCAAGCACTTATGACCCCTATGCCCGGTTTCCACGCATATCCCGGTTTTTACATAATTGAGCTGGTATTCGGATACACTCCGGACTGTCGGGTCCGGAGGTTGAAGCAAAAAGGTCCGCCATGACAAATGATTTACAATCCGGCTAGGGACAATATATGTCACTTGAAGTACAAAGTCACTTAGACTGACTAAATTCTTCTTCTATACCATCCAACAAGCTGTCTAGCCTACAGTCCTGTTGAGAATACTTTGCGGCTAATTCTACCTGGTCATAAACCAAACTGACGGGGACCTCTTTCCCGTCAGACTCCACAGGTCCGACCTCAACCATGTGGTTCGGGTCAGCCTGGGTATATCGTGTCTTCACCATGGCCCAGGCTTCCCTTGCACCTTGTCGGCAAGTTGATATCTTCCATAGTCGGAAGCACCGCCGCGCTCCCTTGAGCTTTTCTACAAGCTCTCTCATGCCTACTGGCAGGGAGGTGGACGGCCATAAGGCTTGGGCAATGCCCTGCATCACCTGCCGCACTTGTCCGTGCAGTTGTGAAAGCTCTGGCAGAAGATCGCCTGTAGACCCGGGCATCTCCTCCGCGGGACGACCTGTCAACATACCTACAGATATAACTCTGTCAGCCGGTTTCTTCTTCGAACTCTATAAAAGTTCGGTCAAGCACTTACTGAAAATGCCACGTCGAAGCCTCTTATTCTCCTTTACGGAGTCAGCAAGCTGGGCCCGAACATCTTTTAGTTCAACGCTCAGCTGGGTATTGGCGTCTTGGAGATCGTTTTTCTCCTGCTAACTTTCGTAAGCACGCGCCCGCCAACATTTAGCTGTCGCTGAGTATGTTGCTCATCTGGATTCACTCCGGGTCCATCTGCATAATCTATTGTTAGATTTGCACGCATGCCGCATACTACCTGGTATCTGACATTCTCTGCAATGAAAACAAGTGTTACCAGATGGGGCCTTCTCGGACTCCTTCACCGCGGCAACTACGGCCTGAAGCTGGGCTTTGCACTCCTCCAGCTCTAAAGACAACTGGGTATTCTTCTCCATAAGAACCTATGCAAACAATGATCCTTAAATCAGTTGTGCCAACTGTTTCAAGTCTCAGGGGCTACTGATATACATAATTATTAGATTTCCTTACCCGTATATCTTTTACATACTGGTCCGTGGCTCTAGCAAGACCATTTTGAGCAGCTCGGATATACGCGTCTCCTGAGTTGAAGGCATCAAATGCCTCTTGGGAGAAAAAAGCGTCACGGAGTATGGCCCGGCGACGCCTGTGATTCATGGCGCTCTCCACTTTGGAATTTGTAGCGGATAGCCTATCCGCATCCTGTGTAGGAGGAACATCCGGTGTTGGCCCCATGTTAGCATCCGCCTCTATGTCCGGCTCTAGAGCCCGACTGTTGGAGGCGTGACCAGCAACCTCTCCGGATATAGTCCGGCGAGCGTTTTTCCTATTAGGGAACATGGGCGTTATTATATTTTAAAAGACGACTACCACAGAGCAGGGTTCTCTTTTGTACCTCTGCGACGGCGTCTCAATCCTATCCGCCTTCCTTTTGAGCCTACCCAGATTCGGTGCCCCTTGTTGGTGAGTCACTGCGGGTTCGGCATGGCGTCCCAAGGGACTTCCCTATAAGACACCATATGTGTGCGGTAGGTGAAGTGCATAAAAAGGGATCCTTCTTGGAAGTTAGGGCTTCGGATTTACTTACATGCAATGCGGGGAGCAGTCCAGGATAATCGGCTATGATGTCCACCAAGGTACCGTCGTAGCTCAACTGATAGAATGTTCTGTCGATGAGCTCCACAAATATGTCCGGATCTTCTTCAAGTTCGGGGTCAAGGGCCCGGTTAGGGTCCTCTGGTTGTGGAGACGGGTTGTGGACCTCCTTCACAGCTTTTCGCAATTCCTGCTATGGAATAGCAAGGTAAATACTTATGATAAAGAATGCGGAAGGGATTGGAGTGGAAAGTAGCAGCTCACCCAGCTTGGGGGGTTGTACATGGAGAATCCATCCCGTGGCTTAATACGAATGAACTCCTCTTCTTCTCCTTTATACAAATCAGACAATATCTTCGCTAGGGCAGTGACGGAGTCCGGACCTTTGCAACCGCATCAGGTGGCATCATCTTCTCCATTGAAGTGCCACATGGGTTGTCCCCGATATTTAAGCGGCTGCACCCCCTGCATTATACATATGGACATAACCTCGGTTATTGTCAATCCTGATTTGGCCAGCATTTCTATCCGGCCCATCAGGTAAAGGACTTCTCTGTTATCTTCCACCTGGGGGCTTCGAGGGCGCCAACTGCAGCGTTTCTTCAAAGGGGCATTGCCGAACTCAGGAAGGCCCATCTGAATAGGGTATGGAAGGGGGACGTCCTCCATATAAAACCACTCCGAAGGCTAGTCTTCGGACGTCTTCTTCGGGGTACCAGATAGGTATCTGGTCCCGGCAAGGCGCCATATTTCGGCTCCGCCCACTTGATATATTGACCCCTTTTGTGTACGGGGCATAAGGCAGAATAGCCTCTGCCATAGCTCGAGATGAGCTTGGCATCCCAGAAACAGCTTGCAAAGGGCGACGTAGCCAGTGATGTGTAATATGGAAGCGAGGGTAAAGTTATGCAACTAGAGGTCGTAGAACTCCAGGAGCCCGCGGAGGAACGGATGAATTGGAAATCCAAGTCCCCTTAATAAGAAAGGGACAAGGCATACCCGCTCCCCCTTGGATGGGTTGGGTAAGCTCTCCGCTTGCTCCCCGCCATTGTAGGTGGCGAGCTCGGCTCGAACGGGGACCATATACGCCGGAGGGAGAAATCCCTGGGTACTAATTGGCTGTGAGGCACGGAACACTTCTTCCAATCGCCAGGCTTAGGGCTACGGGAGCGAGAGGAGGAGCCGCGATGGCCGGCCATGTTGGAATGGATTTTTTCGGGCGCGCTCTGGCATATACTCGCTGTGGGAGGATGGTGTGATCTGGATCTGAGAATCCCCACCTCTTTAATAGACGGTTTACTCACATGGCTAGGGTGGCAAATGTAAAAATGCCCTGGCTTCTCGCATTCGCTCGATGCGTAGAAGATAGCCATTATTGGGTGCAGAAGCCAAGGAGTGCAACATTTATGGGAGGCCGAACACTACTCAATAGGTATCCAGAATTTGGAGAAGAACCCGCCTTGCAATGTCGAAGACAATCTGCGTGCCGGACTCATCGTCATTGAAGCCTGGTTCGGGGGCTACTTAGGGAGTCCTGGATTAGGGGGTCCTCGGACGGCCAGACTATATAGTTTAGCCGGACTGTTGGACTATGAAGATACAAGATTGAAGACTTCGTCCCGTGTCCGGATGGGACTCTCCTTGGCGTGGAAGGCAAGCTTGGCAATACGGATATGTAGATCTCCTCCCTTGTAACCGACTCTGTGTAACCGTAGCCTCCTCCGGTGTCTATATAAACCGGAGGGTTTAGTTCGTAGGACGAGAACAATCATACCACATGCTAGCTTCTAGGGTTTAGCCTCTACGATCTCGTGGTAGATCAACTCTTGTAATACTCATATCATCAAGATCAATCAAGCATGAAGTAGGGTATTTCCTCCATTGAGAGGGCCCGAACCTGGGTAAACATCGTGTCCCCTGCCTCCTGTTACCATCCACCATAGACACACAGTTCGGGACCCCCTACCCGAGATCCGCCGGTTTTGACACCGACAGCGAGCAACTAGCAAGCAAAGATAGAAGTGATTTCGAGGGTATGGTCATCTTGCCTACAAAGTTCTCAGAGTTGACGAAAGCTTGATCCTCATTAGCGTACTAGACAGGTTCCTCGATCATGTACTCGTCTCCCAGCTCTACCCAAGACAAGAACACAAGCAAAGGAACCAACAATCAATCACGGTGTAATGCGCAAGCAACATGATGCAAGACATGGCATGATATGCGAGATGTGATATGCAATGCATATGCATGCTTCAGAAGGGAAAGATTGAACCAGGCCTCAACTTGGCAAACCAAGTGTGCCGCTGGAAAGATGAGATGATTTTGGCCGAAATCGATATAAAGATCACCGGAAACGGAGGCACGGTTTGCAAATGGCAAGCGAAACAAGAAAGGCACAATTCTGCCATTAACAGCACGATGCCATCTAGAATGCAATAAGAAACAAAGCTACTGCACTCCAACATAGCAACAAAGTATATGGCAGTGTTCTACTCAAGATGCTTGACAAAACATGAACAGTGAGCTAAGGCTAAATCACACAAGGGCAGGTTCAATAAAGCATGGCAAAAGTGCAAAAGATATCAGCATCACAGACTTAGTGAAAATATCAACATGCCAGGAATTAGCATCAGGAAGACATGTTTAGAGCAAGATAACAACATGCTACAGGAACAGGTCATAGAAAACAAGGGCATGGCATGAATCTACTCAAAGCATAGAACAAAAGCCCCTTACTGACCATGAGCCAAAAGGGCACATAAAATATGATGGCACCCATGTAAACATAGCAAGTTTCGTTAACAGATTCAGACTTAGCAGAAAACTGAGCATGGCATAAACAGAATTATGAAGGCATATTTGCGAGCTTGATTCACTCATCACAAGGCATTGCATGACAAGATAAGCATACTACCAGTAAGAAGACATGTTCATGAATCTAACCATGGCAAGAACAAACACATAGCATGCATGGCTCAACTACAACAACTTTGGCAAAATTTATTAACATGTAAACAATCTGTCAGGAACATTTTATAGCAAACATAGAGCAAGATTAAGATATGCTAGGGCAATCCATAATTGCAAACAGGGGCATGGGTCTCACTGTAGCAACATGAATATATGGCATAAAAATAACAGCAGGGAAATGACTTGGTAGAATCCTAAGTCCCTGAAATCAGCAATATCACGAGAGCTACTTTGCATGCTTGTGCTAGTCACCACATTGATCACAAAAATACATGGCATACACCCCTGTAAAAATGGCATGGCATAGCCCAAAACACATGTAGAGCTCATGCCCATATGCAGCACACAATAAATGTAGCAAAAATGACAAATCCTCATAATATGCTAAGAATCAGCACCTAACAATTTATAGCACTCTTGCATCAACTATTTGGGCATCAAAATGGACTCAAGCAAGCATGTCACAATGGAAAAAATGAAGAGCACATCATGATGAACATTTTGATATATCACATGCACGAAACGGAGCAGTATGCAACAAGTTATTGGGCAACATCCTGGAACCCGAACTTTCAAGATCGGAAACTCCGGCGCTCCAGGGTCTCAGATCGGGTCAGGGTTCGTACCTAAATTTACCCACCCACCCAGATATAAGTGATCTTTTCCACATTAGACAAGAGCCCTAAGAAACAGTACATCACTATTGGGCCAGATTCCTCCTTGCAATGAACACCGGGGAAGATAAGAGAACAAAGAATGATAAACTTGAAGCTTCCTTTAGCATCTTCTCGAGAATCACCGGATAAGAACACTGAAAGAAAAGAATGAAGAGACTTCACATCCATAAGATGGAAACTTGATTAAGACATCTGATTCGTTGAAGAAAAGGGTGGGGGGGGGGGAACAAACAAGGACAACTTCGGACGGATGAAACAAACACCGTTGAGAAACTTAGAATTGATCTTGCAGACTGGGAGACTGATGGGATCATCTCGAAGAGAAACACACCGGTTGGATCAAGAAGGATTAGTATTCACATCGAAATATGAGAACACTGTTTAGGAAAGTTATGGAATCAACACTTGACTTCGAAGCAACTCGAATACCACAAACCAAAACAAAACAAAGGATTGTCTTGCAGAATAAGCCGGAAATACCCGCGTGATCCTAAAAAAAATTCACGAAATTTGAGGAGAAAAGAGTCAAAACTCTACGCCAGGATGCCTCACCAGAGCGACGAAGGGACTGGGGAGTAAAAAGAATCCTACTCTCCGATACATATAATCCTAAGACTCAAAACATTTTCTTCTAGACTCAACAACGTCAGAGATTCGATAAAGTAGGGGGCTCCTAAGTCGGGGAAGGCTCTGATTACCAACTTGTAACACCCACGACGCGGCTATATCTCCCACGTGTTGGAGCATGACTTAGAGGCATAACCGCATGGTAGGCATGTCGCAATAGGGGTAATCTTTACACATCCCATGTACTGAATAAGAAAGGGATATAGAGTTGGCTTACAATCGCCACTTCACACAATACATAAATATATCATACATCATCCAGAATACAGTCAAGGTCCGACTACAGAACCAACATAAATAAACACAACCCCAAATGCTAGATCCCTGATCAACCCGACTGGGCTCCACTACTGATCAACAGGAAACGAAACAACACAATGAACAAGATCTTCATCGAGCTCCCACTTGAGCTGGGTTGCGTCACCTGCACTGGTATCATCGGCACCTGCAACTGTTTGGAAGTATCTGTGAGCCACGAGGACTCAACAATCTCACACCCGCGAGATCAAGACTATTTAAGCTTAAAGGTAGGAAAGGGTAGTGAGGTGGAGCTGCAGCAAGCACTAAGCATATGCAAAAGAGAGCGAGAAGAGAAGCAACGCACGGTCGTGAACTAGAAGCAATAAAGAAGTGATCCTGAAGCTACTTACGTTCAAGCATAACACAAGACCGTGTTCTCTTCCCGGACTCCTCCGAAAAGAGACCATCACGGCTACACACGCGGTTGATGCATTTTAATTAATTTAAGTGTCAAGTTCTCTACAACCGGACATTAACAAATTCCCATCTACCCATAACCGCGGGCACGACTTTCGAAAGTTCAAATCCCTGCAGGGGTGTCCCAACTTAGCCCATCACAAGCTCTCACGGTCAACGAAGGATATTCTTGAAGGAAATATGCCCTAGAGGCAATAATAAAGTTATTATTTATTTCCTTATATCATGATAAATGTTTATTATTCATGCTAGAACTGTATTAACCGGAAACATAATACTTGTGTGAATACATAGACAAACTAAACGTCACTAGTATGCCTCTACTTGACTAGCTCGTTAATCGAAGATGGTTATGTTTCCTAACCATAGACATGTGTTGTCATTTGATTAACGAGATCACATCATTAGGAGAATGATGTGATTGACATGACCCATTCCATTAGCTTAGCACCCGATCGTTTAGTATGTTGCTATTGCTTTCTTCATGACTTATACATGTTCCTGTGACTATGAGATTATGCAACTCCCGTTTGCCGGAGGAACACTTTGTGTGCTACCAAATGTCACAACGTAACTGGGTGACCATAAAGGTGCTCTACAGGTGTCTCCAAAGGTACATGTTGGGTTGGCGTATTTCGAGATTAGGATTTGTCACTCCGATTGTCGGAGAGGTATCTCTGGGCCCTCTCAGTAATGCACATCACTTAAGCCTTGCAAGCACGGCAACTAATGAGTTAGTTGCGAGATGATGTATTACAGAACGAGTAAAGAGACTTACCGATAACGAGATTGAACTAGGTATTGAGATACCAACGATCGAATCTCGGGCAAGTAACATACCGATGACAAAGGGAACAACGTATGTTGTTATACGGTCTGACCGATAAAGATCTTCGTAGAATATGTAGGAGCCAATATGAACATCCAGGTTCCGCTATTGGTTATTGATCGGAGACGTGTCTCGGTCATGTCTACATTGTTCTCGAACCCGTAGGGTCCGCACGCTTATCGTTACGATGACAGTTTCATTATGAGTTTATATATTTTGATGTACCGAGGTTGTTCGGAGTCCCGGATATGATCACGGACATGACAAGGAGTCTCGAAATGGTCGAGACATAAAGATCAATATATTGGACGGCCATATTCGGACACCGGAAGTGTTTCAGATGATTTCGGAGAAAACCGAAGTGCCGGAAGGGTTACCGGAAACCCCTGGGGAAGTATTGAGCCTTAGTGGGCCTGAGGGGAGAGAGAGGGCAGCAGCCCAGGAGGTGGCGCGCCCCCTCCCATGAGGAGTCCGAATTGGACTAGGGGAGGGCGGCGCGGCCCCTCTTTCCCTCTCCCTCTCCCTCTCTTTTCTTCCCCCTTCTCTCTTCCTAGTTGGACTAGGAAAGGGGAGTCCTACTCCTACTAGGAGGAGGACTCCCCCCTCCTTGGCGCACCCCAAGGGCTGGCCGGCCTCCCCCCTTGCTCCTTTATATACGGGGGCAGGGGGGCACCTCTAGACACACAAGTTGATCTTCGTGATCGTTCTCTTAGCCGTGTGCGGTGCCCCCCTCCACCATAATCCTCGATAATATTGTAGCGGTGCTTAGGCGAAGCCCTACGACGGTAGAACATCAAGATCTTCACCACGCCGTCGTGCTGAAGGAACTCTTCCCCGACACTTTGCTGGATCGGAGTCCGGGGATCGTCATCGAGCTGAACGTGTGCTAGAACTCGGAGGTGCCGTAGTTTTGGTGCTTGATCGGTCGGGCCGTGAAGACGTACGACTACATCAACCGCGTTGTGCTAACGCTTCCGCTTTCGGTCTACGAGGGTACGTAGACAACACTCTCCCCTCTCGTTTCTATGCATCACCATGATCTTGTGTGTGCGTAGGAATTTTTGTGAAATTACTACGTTCCCCAACAGTGGCATCCGAGCCAGGTTTTATGTGTTGATGTTATATGCACGAGTAGAACACAAGTGAGTTGTGGGCGATATAAGTCATACTGCTTACCAGCATGTCATACTTTGGTTCGGCGGTATTGTTGGATGAAGCGGCCCGGACCGACATTACGCATACGCTTACGCGAGACTGGTTCTACCGACGTGCTTTGCACACAGGTGGCTGGCGGGTGTCAGTTTCTGCAGCTTTAGTTGAACTGAGTGTGGCTACGCCTAGTCCTTGTGAAGGTTAAAACAGCACCAACTTGACAAACTATCGTTGTGGTTTTGATGCGTAGGTAAGATTGGTTCTTGCTTAAGCCCGTAGCAGCCACGTAAAACTTGCAACAAACAAAGTAGAGGACGTCTAACTTGTTTTTGCAGGGCATGTTGTGATGCGATATGGTCAAGACATGATGCTAAATTTTATTGTATGAGATGATCATGTTTTGTAACCGAGTTATCGGTAACTGGCAGGAGCCATATGGTTGTCGCTTCATTCTCTTTATTATATGCAATGCAATCGCCCTATAATGCTTTACTTTATCACTAAGCGGTAGCGATAGTCGTAGAAGCATAAGATTGGCGAGACGAAAATGATGCTACGATGGAGATCAAGGTGTCGCGCCGGTGACGATGGTGATCATGACGATGCTTCGGAGATGGAGATCACAAGCACAAGATGATGATGATGGCCATATCATATCACTTATATTGATTGCATGTCATGTTTATCTTTCATGCATCTTATCTTGCTTTGATTGACGGTAGCATTATAAGATGATCTCTCACTAAATTTCAAGATAAAAGTGTTCTCCCTGAGTATGCACCGTTGCCAAAGTTCATCGTGCCCAGACACCACATGATGATCGGGTGTGATAAGCTCTACGTCCATCTACAACGGGTGCAAGCTAGTTTTGCACACGCAGAATACTCAGGTTAAACTTGACGAGCCTAGCATATGCAGATATGGCCTCGGAACACTGAGACTGAAAGGTCGAGCGTGAATCATATAGTAGATATGATCAACATAGTGATGTTCACCATTGAAAACTACTCCATTTCACATGATGATCGGTTATGGTTTAGTTGATTTGGATCATGTGATCACTTAGAAGATTAGAGGGATGTTTTACTAAGTGGGAGTTCTTAAGTAATATGATTAATTGAACTTAAATTTATCATGAACTTAGTACCTGATAGTATCTTGCTTGTTTATGTTTAATTGTAGATAGATGGCCCGTGCTGTTGTTCCATTGAATTTTAATGCGTTCCTTGAGAAAGCAAAGTTGAAAGATGATGGTAGCAATTACACGGACTGGGTCCGTAACTTGAGGTTTATCCTCATTGCTGCACATAAGAATTACGTCCTGGAAGCACCGCTGGGTGCCAGGCCTGCTGCTGATGCAACTGACGACGTTAAGAATGTCTGGCAGAGCAAAGCTGATGACTACTCGATAGTTTAATGTGCCATGCTTTACGGCTTAGAACCGGGACTTCAACAACGTTTTGAACGTCATGGAGCATATGAGATGTTCCAGGAGTTGAAGTTAATATTTCAAGGAAATGCCCGGATTGAGAGATATGAAGTCTCCAATAAGTTCTATAGCTGCAAGATGGAGGAGAACAGTTCTGTCAGTGAGCATATACTCAAAATGTCTGGGTATAATAATCACTTGATTCAACTGGGAGTTAATCTTCCGGATGATTGCGTCATTGACAGAATTCTCCAATCACTTCCACCTAGCTACAAGAGCTTAGTGATGAACTATAATATGCAAGGGATGGATAAAACAATTCCTGAGCTCTTCACAATGCTAAAAGCTGCGGAGGTAGAAATCAAGAAGGAGCATCAAGTGTTGATGGTCAACAAGACCACTAGTTTCAAGAAAAAGGGCAAGGGGAAGAAGAAGGGGAACTTCAAGAAGAACAGCAAGCAAGTTGCTGCCCAAGAGAAGAAACCCAAGTCTGGACCTAAGCCTGAAACTGAGTGCTTCTACTGCAAGCAGACTGGTCACTGGAAGCGGAACTGCCCCAAGTATTTGGCGGATAAGAAGGATGGCAAGGTGAACAAAGGTATATGTGATATACATGTTATTGATGTGTACCTTACTAGAGCTCGCAGTAGCACCTGGGTATTTGATACTGGTTCTGTTGCTAATATTTGCAACTCGAAACAGGGACTACGGATTAAGCGAACACTGGCGAAATGGTTCCAAAGTCGATGTGATCGCAGTCGGCACGCTACCTCTACATCTACCATCAGGATTAGTATTAGACCTAAATAATTGTTATTTGGTGCCAGCGTTAAGCATGAACATTATATCTGGATCTTGTTTGGTGCGAGACGGTTATTCATTTAAATCAGAGAATAATGGTTGTTCTATTTATACGAGTAATATCTTTTATGGTCATGCACCCTTGAAGAGTGGTCTATTTTTGATGAATCTCGATAGTAGTGATACACATATTCATAATGTTGAAGCCAAAAGATGCAGAGTTGATAATGATAGTGCGACTTATTTGTGGCACTGCCGTTTAGGTCATATCGGTGTAAAGCGCATGAAGAAACTCCATACCGATGGACTTTTGGAACCACTTGATTATGAATCGCTTGGTACTTGCGAACCGTGCCTCATGGGCAAGATGACTAAAACACCATTCTCCGGTACTATGGAGAGAGCAATAGATTTGTTGGAAATCATACATACAGATGTATGTGGTCCAATGAATGTTGAAGCTCATGGCGGATATCGTTATTTTCTCACCTTCACAGATGATTTAAGCAGATATGGGTATATCTACTTAATGAAACATAAGTCTGAAACATTTGAAAAGTTCAAAGAATTTCAGAGTGAAGTTGAAAATCATCATAATAAGAAAATAAAGTTTCTACGATCTGATCGTGGAGGAGAATATTTGAGTTACGAGTTTGGTCTACATTTGAAACAATGCGGAATAGTTTCACAACTCACGCCACCCGGAACACCATAGCGTAATGGTGTGTCCGAACATCGTAATCGTACTTTACTTGATATGGTACGATCTATGATGTCTCTTACAGATTTACCGCTATCGTTTTGGGGTTATGCTTTAGAGACAGCCGCATTCACGTTAAATAGGGCACCATCTAAATCCGTTGAGACGATGCCTTATGAACTGTGGTTTGGCAAGAAACCAAAGTTGTCATTTCTAAAAGTTTGGGGCTGCGATGCTTATGTGAAAAAACTTCAACCTGATAAGCTCGAACCCAAATCGGAGAAATGTGTCTTCATAGGATACCCAAAGGAGATACTTGGGTACACCTTCTATCACAGATCCGAAGGCAAGACATTTGTTGCTAAGAATGGATCCTTTCTAGAGAAAGAGTTTCTCTCGAAAGAAGTGAGTGGGAGGAAAGTAGAACTTGATGAGGTAACTGTACCTGCTCCCTTATTGGAAAGTAGTACATCACAGAAACCGGTTTCTGTGACACCTGCACCAATTAGTGAGGAAGTTAATGATGATGATCATGAAACTTTAGAACAAGTTACTACTGAACCTCGTAGATCAACCAGAGTAAGATCCACACCAGAGTGGTACGGTAATCCTGTTCTGGAAGTCATGCTACTAGATCATGATGAACCTGTGAACTATGAAGAAGTGATGGTGAGCCCAGATTCCGCAAAATGGCTTGAAGCCATGAAATCTGAGATGGGATCCATGTATGAGAACAAAGTGTGGACTTTGGTTGACTTGCCCAATGATCGGCAAGCAATTAAGAATAAATGGATCTTCAAGAAGAAGACCGACCCTGATGGTAATGTTACTGTCTACAAAGCTCGACTTGTCGCAAAAGGTTTTCGACAAGTTCAAGGGATTGACTACGATGAGACCTTCTCACCCGTAGCGATGCTTAAGTCTGTCTGAATCATGTTAGCAATTGCCGCATTTTATGATTATGAAATTTGGCAGATGGATGTCAAAACTGCATTCCTGAATGGATTTCTGGAAGAAGAGTTGTATATGATGCAGCCGGAAGGTTTTGTCGATCCAAAGGGAACTAACAAAGTGTGCAAGCTCCAGCGTTCCATTTATGGACTAGTGCAAGCCTCTCGGAGTTGGAATAAATGCTTTGATAGTGTGATCAAAGCATTTGGTTTTGTACAGACTTTTGGAGAAGCCTGTATTTACAAGAAAGTGAGTGGGAGCTCTATAGCATTTCTGATACTTGAATAATAGTTTTTCAATGAAAGACCTTGGTGAAGCTGCTTACATATTGGGCATTAAGATCTATAGAGATAGATCAAGACGCTTAATTGGACTTTCACAAAGCGCATACCTTGACAAAGTTTTGAAGAAGTTCAAAATGGATCAAGCAAAGAAAGGATTCTTGCCTGTGTTACAAGGTGTGAAGTTGAGTAAGACTCAATGCCCGACCACTGCAGAAGATAGAGAGAAAATGAAAGATGTTCCCTATGCTTCAGCCATAGGCTCTATCATGTATGCAATGCTGTGTACCAGACCTGATGTGTGTCTTGCTATAAGTCTAGCAGGGAGGTACCAAAGTAATCCAGGAGTGGATCATTGTACAGCGGTCAAGAACATCCTGAAATACCTGAAAAGGACTAAGGATATGTTTCTCGTATACGGAGGTGACAAAGAGCTCATCATAAATGGTTATGTTGATGCAAGCTTTGACACTGATCCGAACGATTCTAAATTGCAAACCGGATACGTATTTACATTAAACGGTGGAGCTGTCAGTTCGTGCAGTTCTAAACAAAGCGTCATGGCGGGATCTACATGTGAAGCGGAGTACATAGCTGCTTCGGAAGCAGCAAACGAAGGAGTCTGGATGAAGGAGTTCATATCCGATCTAGGTGTCAAACCTAGTGCATCGGGTCCAATGAAAATATTTTGTAACAATACTGGTGCAATTGCCTTGGCAAAGGAATCCAGATTTCACAAGAGAACCAAGCACATCAAGAGACGCTTCAATTCCATCCGGGATCTAGTCCAGGTGGGAGACATAGAGATTTGCAAGATACATACAGATCTGAATGTAGCAGACCCGTTGACTAAGCCTCTTCCACGAGCAAAACATGATCTGGACCAAGGCTCCATGGGTGTTGGAATCATTACTATGTAATCTAGATTATTGACTCTAGTGCAAGTGGGAGACTGAAGGAAATATGCCCTAGAGGCAATAATAAAGTTATTATTTATTAACTTATATCATGATAAATGTTTATTATTCATGCTAGAATTGTATTAACCGAAAACATAATACTTGTGTGAATACATAGACAAACTAAACGTCACTAGTATGCCTCTACTTGACTAGCTCGTTAATCGAAGATGGTTATGTTTCCTAACCATAGACATGGGTTGTCATTTGATTAACGGGATCACATCATTAGGAGAATGATGTGGTTGACATGACCCATTCCATTAGCTTAGCACCCGATCATTTAGTATGTTGCTATTGCTTTCTTCATGACTTATACATGTTCCTGTGACTATGAGATTATGCAACTCCCGTTTGCCGGAGGAACACTTTGTGTGCTACCAAACGTCACAACGTAACTGGGTGATCATAAAGGTGCTCTACAGGTGTCTCCAAAGGTACATGTTGGGTTGGCGTATTTCGAGATTAGGATTTGTCACTCCGATTGCCGGAGAGGTATCTCTGGGCCCACTCGGTAATGCACATCACTTAAGCCTTGCAAGCAATGCAACTAATGAGTTAGTTGCAAGATGATGTATTACGGAACGAGTAAAGAGACTTACCGATAACGAGATTGAACTAGGTATTGAGATACCGACGATCGAATCTCGGGGAAGTAACATACCGATACAAAGGGAACAACGTATGTTGTTATGCGGTTTGACCGATAAAGATCTTCGTAGAATATATAGGAGCCAATATGAGCATCCAGGTTCCGCTATTGGTTATTGACCGGAGACGTGTCTCGGTCATGTCTACATTGTTCTCGAACCCGTAGGGTCCGCACGCTTAACGTTACGATGAAAGTTTCATTATGAGTTTATATATTTTGATGTACCGAAGGTTGTTCGGAGTCCCGGATATGATGACGGACATGATGAGGAGTCTCGAAATGGTCGAGACATAAAGATCGATATATTGGACGGCTATATTCGGACACCGGAAGTGTTTCAGATGATTTCGGGGAAAACCGGAGTGCCGGAAGGGTTACCGGAAACCCCTGGGGAAGTATTGGGCCTTAGTGGGCCTGAGGGGAGAGAGAGGGCAGCAGCCCAGGAGGTGGCGTGCCCCCTCCCATGAGGAGTCCGAATTGGACTAGGGGAGGGGGGCGCGGCCCCTCTTTCCCTCTCCCTCTCTTTCCTTCCCCCTTCTCTCTTCCTAGTTGGACTAGGAAAGGGGAGTCCTACTCCTACTAGGAGGAGGACTCCCCCCTCCTTGGCGTGCCCCAAGGGCCGGCCGGCCTCCCCCCTTGCTCCTTTATATACGGGGGAAGGGGGGCACCTCTAGACACACAAGTTGATCTTCGTGATCGTTCTCTTAGCCGTGTGCGGTGCCCCCTCCACCATAATCCTCGATAATATTGTAGCGGTGCTTAGGAGAAGCCCTGCGACGGTAGAACATCAAGATCGTCACCACGCCGTCGTGCTGACGGAACTCTTCCCCGACACTTTGCTGGATCGGAGTCCGGGGATCGTCATCAAGCTGAACGTGTGCTAGAACTCGGAGGTGCCGTAGTTTCGGTGCTTGATCGGTCGAGCCGTGAAGACGTACGACTACATCAACCGCGTTGTGCTAACGCTTCCGCTTCCGGTCTACGAGGGTACGTAGACAACACTCTCCGCTCTCGTTGCTATGCATTACCATGATCTTGCGTGTGCGTAGGAATTTTTTTGAAATTACTACGTTCCCCAACAATTCTTTCTCCCAGGAAGACCCGATCAGACTCGGAATCCCGGTTACAAGACATTTCGACAGTGGTAAAACAGAACCAGCAAAGCCGCCTAATGTGCTGAAAAATCCCGATAGGAGTCACACGTATCTCGTTCTCAAGGCACACCGGATGAGACATCCTATGAGTAAAACCAAACCTCAAGTTGCCCCGAGGTGGCCCCGCAGTCTACTCTGTTTGGACCAACACTCAGAGGAGCACTGGCTCGGGGGGTTTAAAATAAAGATGACCCTTGAGTCTGCAGAACCCAAGGGAAGGTATTTGGTGGTAGGTAGGCAAATGGTAAAACCAAGGTTGGGCCTTGCTGGAGGAGTTTTATTCAAGGCGAACTGTCAAGGGGTTCCCATAACACCCAACCGCGTAAGGAACGTAAAATCAAGGAACATAACACCGGTATGACGGAAACTAGGGCGGCAAGAGTGGAACAAAACACCATGCATAAGGCCGAGCCTTCCACCCTTTACCAAGTATATAGATGCATTAAAGTAATCAAGATATAGCAATGATATCCCAACAAAAATCCATGTTCCTACAAGGAACAAACTTCATCTTCACCTGCAACTAACAACACTATAAGAGGGGCTGAGCAAAGCGGTAACATAGCCAAACAACAATTTGCTAGGAAAAGGTGGGTTAGCGGCTTGACATGGCAATATGGGAGGCATAATATAGCAAGTGATAGGTAACGTGGCATAGCAATAGAGCGAGCAACTAGCAAGCAAAGATAGAAGTGATTTCGAGGGTATGGTCATCTTGCCTGCAAAGTTCTCAGAGTTGACGAAAGCTTGATCCTCGTTAGCGTACTCGACAGGTTCCTCGATCATGTACTCATCTCCCGGCTCTACCCAAGACAAGAACACAAGCAAAGGAACCAACAATCAATCACGGTGCAATGCACAAGCAACATGATGCAAGACATGGCATGATATGCGAGATGTGATATGCAATGCATATGCATGCTTCAGAAGGGAAAGATTGAACCAGGACTCAAATTGCCAAACCAAGTGTGCCGCTGGAAAGATGAGATGATTTCGGTCGAAATCGATATAAAGATCACCGGAAACGGAGGCACAGTTTGCAAATGGCAAGCGAAACAAGAAAGGCACAATTCTGCGATTAACAACACGGTGCCATCTAGAATGCAATAAGAAACAAAGCTACTGCACTCCAACATAGCAACAAAGTATATGTCAGTGTTCTACTCAAGATGCTTGACAAAACATGAACACCGAGCTACGGCTAAATCACACAAGGGCAGGTTCAAACAAGCATGGCAAAAGTGCAAAAGATATCAGCATCACAGACTTAGTGAAAATATCAACATGCCAGGAATTAGCATCATGAAGACATGTTTAGAGCAAGATAACAACATGCTACAGGAACAGGTCATAGCAAACAAGGGCATGGCATGAATCTACTCAAAGCATAGAACAAAAGTCCCTTACTGACCATGAGCCAAAAGGGCACAGAAAATATGATGGCTCCCATGTAAACACAACAAGTTTCGTTAACATATTCAGACTTAGCAGAAACTGAGCATGGCATAAACAGAATTATGAAGGCATCTTTGCAAGCTCGATTCAATCATCACAAGGCATTGCATGGCAAGATAAGCATACTACCATCAAGAAGACATGTTGATGAAGCTAACCATGGCAAGAACAAACTCATAGCATGCATGGATCAACTACAACAACTTTGGCAAAATTTATTAACATGTAAACAATCTGTCAGGAACATTTTATAGCAAACGTAGAGCAAGATTAAGATATGCTAGGGCACTCCATAATTGCAAACAGGGGCATGGATGGATAGAGCATAACCATATGTCCAAAACATCCTTACTGAAGCAACTCAAAAGAAGCATGGATCTCACTGTAGCAACATGAATACATGGCATAAAAATAACAGCAGGGAAATGACTTGGTAGAATCCTAAGTCCCTGAAATTAGCAATATCACGAAAGCTACTTTGCATGCTTGTGCTAGTCACCACATTGATCACAAAAATACATGGCATACAACCCTGTAAAAATGGCATGGCATAGCCCAATACACATGTAGAGATCATGCCCATATGCAACACACAATTAATGTAGCAAAAATGACAAATCCTCATAATATGCTAAGAATCAGCACCTAACAATTTATAGCACTCTTGCATCAACTATTTGGGCATCAAAATGGACTCAAGCAAGCATGCCACAATGGAAAAGAATGAAGAGCACATCATTATGAACATTTCGATATATCACACGCATGAAACGGTGTAGTATGCAACAAGTTATTGGGTAACATCCCGGAACCCGAACTTTCAAGATTGGAAACTCTGGCGCTCCTGGGTCTCAGATCGGGTCAGGGTTCGGACCTAAATTTACCCATCCACCCAGATATAAGTGATCTTTTCCACATTATACAAGAGCCCTAAGAAACAGTACATCGCTATTGGGCCAGATTCCTCCTTGCAATGAACACCGGGGAAGATAAGTGAACAAAGAATGATAAACTTGAAGCTTCCTTTAGCATCTTCATGAGAATCACCAGATAAGAACACTGAAAGAAAAGAATGAAGAGACTTCACATCCATAAGATGGATACTTGATTAAGACATCTGATTCGTTGAAGAAAAGGGTGGGAGGGCGGGACAAACAAGGACAACTTCAGACGGAAGAAACAAACACCGTTGAGAAACTTAGAATTGACCTGGCGGACTGGGAGAATGATGGGATCATCTCGAAGAGAAACACACTGGTTGGATCAAGAAGGATTAGTATTCACATAGAAATATGAGAACACTGTTTAGGAAAGGTATGGAATCAACACTTGACTTCTAAGAACCTTGAATACCACAAACCAAAACAAAACAAAGGATTGGCTTGCAGAATAAGCCAGAAATACCCGCGTGATCCTAAATTTTTTTTATGAAATTTGAGGAGAGAAGAGTCAAAACTCTACGTCAGGATGCCTCACCAGAGCGACGAAGGGACTAGGGAGCAAAAAGAATCCTACTCTCTGATATATATATAATCCTAAGACTCAAAACATTTGCTTCTAGACTCAACAACGTCAGCGATTCGATCAAGCAGGGGGCTCCTAAGTCGGGGAAGGCTCTGATTACCAACTTGTAACACCCACGACGCGGCTATATCTCCCACGTGTTGGAGCACGACTTAGAGGCATAACCGCATGGTAGGCATGTCGCAAGAGGGGTAATCTTTACACATCCCATGTACTGAATAAGAAAGGGATATAGAGTTGGCTTACAATCGCCACTTCACACAATACATAAATATATCATACATCATCCAGAATACAGTTAAGGTCCGACTACGGAACCAACATAAATAAAGACAACCCCAAATGCTAGATCCCTGATCGACCCGACTGGGCTCCACTACTGATCAACAGGAAATGAAACAACACAACGAACAAGATCTTCATCGAGCTCCCACTTGAGCTAGGTTGCGTCACCTGCACTGGTATCATCGGCACCTGCAACTGTTTTGACGTATCTGTGAGCCACGAGGACTCAACAATCTCACACCCGCGAGATCAAGACTATTTAAGCTTAAAGGTAGGAAAGGGTAGTGAGGTGTAGCTGCAGCAAGCACTAAGCATACTGTTGGGGATATTACTATCAGTCATGACCCGCCCAGGAGGGGTCGGGTCAGCCCCGATGGCGGGTTACGCAAGAAGCCCAGTAAACATTCAAGACGATAGTTTATTAAACCTTATAGAAGGCCCAAGGGCTTGGAGGCGGCTTCAGGCCCGATATTGTAAACCGCCGTATGTAAGGAAAGACTTGTAAAGAGAGGCATGTAAAGGAAGTCACCGAGCCGGACACGATTATGTGCCGGCCAGGACTCTGTAGGCCACCAGGCGTCAACCCATGTATATAAGGGGACGACCCGGTGGCGACTTAGGGCAAGAAACAACAAATCGATAACCAAGCCGGCGAGTTGAGCCTCTTGGTGATCGAAACCCCAGCAATACCAATCCCAACTAGACGTAGGCTTTTACCTTCATCGTAAGGGGCTGAACTAGTATAAAACCCTCTCATGTCCTTTGTCCCGATTAACCCCTTTAAGCTTCCTAGTGCGATGGCCCTACGACTAAGTCCTTGCTCTAGGACATCTGCCGTGACAATTCTACGATAGTTGGCGCCCACCGTGGGGCCAGCGCATGGTCGATTTGAGTTCTTGAAGGGCAACTTCGAAGGGCTCAAGGGATACGCTGTGGGCCGGATGACCAAGAGTCATTGCGGCAAGCTCTACATCGACGACGAAGGCTGGGGCCCCGAGGCCGGCTCAATTGAGTACGGATACCGGGTCCCCTTCGGCAGAATTCACGTCTTCATCGGTCGGATCGGCGAGTCAGGTCCTGAGCCAGACGTCCACACCGACCTCATCAAAACGGCTCGGCGCGCGAGGACTGTCTGTGTTCAATCTACCGTGAAGCATGCCTTCGTAGGCTGCGTCCACGGCAGTGAATACTCTGAAGGATCGGTGGAGGACGGTGAGACGGCCGTCTGTTCTGACACTGCATCATCAACGGGCGAGACTGACTCTTTGTACTAGCTGCAGGACGGCATGCTCGGGGGCTGTTCCGATGGGAGCAGTATTCTGGACCCTCTTGAGCCACCGAATTGGGCCGGAGTCTTCATGGCAGGGACACAGCCCGGACATAACTCTACAGCAGTGGCGGCAACAGCTACTGGGTCGGCTGCAGCCGGGTCAGGAGACCCCGCGCTCCCCCCGGCTCAGATCTTGATGGACCTCATGGATAAATTGACGACTCTGTTGACTGCCATGGTAGAGCCGGCGGATAAAGCCCATCATGATGCAGAGGTGGCACGCATACGTGAAGAGATGGTGCAAGATAAGGAAAATCTAGCCGCAGAGGAAGTCAGGATGGCAGCAGAGCGGGCGGCTTTGGACGTTCGTGCTCAACAGCTTCAAGCGGAGACCTTCCGGCTCTCGGTGGATCTGAATGCATCGAACGAGGTCATGAAGAGGAAGCATCAGAAAACCCAATCACGTCTGCCTCTGATGCTCGATCCTAGGAATCTTTTTCACACACCCGGAGCCGGGGGAAGTAACCCGCCGGAGGCACCCCGGATTACAACACCTGGCGCACTGGTCCAGCCGCGTGCCATGGACCCACCTCATATAATTACCGATCCGCCTCATTACCTCCCAATGCCGCCGGGTCACTTGTCCAACCCTTTGGAAAACCTCATCGCAGCATCGGCTCGTCTGGTGGCTCTTCCGATGGAAGGTGACTCACCGGCGGCAATTGAAACACGGAGGGTAAGAGAACTTCTTCAAACAGCTCTGGCGCAGCAGGATGCATACTCCTACAGTCGAGACGGGATCCATTTAACTCCTCGCCCAAGCCGGAGCCCGAGTTACAGTAGGAATATGGAATCCGCAGACATGTCAAGCAATGCTCAACACCACAACCGTCCATACAGGCATGAGCCGGTGCGGGCTGGAGCCCTTAACTTGGCGGATCAGGAGAGGATTCGACAAGAGGCGAAACGAGCAGTTCAGATGGCAGCAGATCAGGCGGCTCATCAAACTTTTCCGGCTTATCCAGCAACCTCGGTCGAGGCAGGAGTGGCCACAAGAACCGAAGGCGTTCCTTGCTTGGTGCCGGCCATACGTAATGAGCGTTTGCCAAAGGATTTTAAGGGGCCTCGTAAGGTGCCTAATTACACAGCTGACTTACAGCCCGTGGCTTGGATTGAGAGTTATGAGATGGCTATGGAGTTATTGGAGGTCAGCGATGCAGCAATGGCCAAGTATTTCACTATGATGTTAGATGGAACAACTCGTACTTGGTTGAAAGGATTGCCACCCAATTCTATCGGCTCATGCGCGGAGTTGAAGGCCCTGTCATCCATAACTTTAAAGACATGTGTAAGCAGCCTATGTCGATTGTGGACCTAACCAATTGCAAGCAAGAGGATGGTGAATCCACAACCCATTGGGTGCGCCGGGTCAAGGAGATAATACATTCATCTGATAAGATGGATGCCGGCTCAGCAGTCTTAATGTTGGAGAAAAATTGCCGTTTCGAACCTCTGAAGCAGAAGCTGGGGCGGCTCAAGCGTGACTGTAATGACATGGGAACATTGATGGCGGATCTCATCAAGTATGCTGATTCTGATACTACCAAGGACCCGGTGTCTGACAAAGAAAAGGCAACGAAGGGAAAGAAGAGCGGCAATGACAAGGGTCACCAGCATAACCTGGCGAATCAAGGAGGTAATAAATGTAAGGCTGATGAGTTTGTTGGTAACACTAATGCACAGGGCGGAAATCAACGGCGCAAGGGCAGACAACCCCCTCAGTCGGGCGGGTCAGGTCCCACCCTTGAGCAATTATTGAATGAGCCTTGTCCAAAGCACGACACCCGGGAGAAGCCAGCCACCCACCTATGGAAAGATTGTACAATCATGAAGGCGTTTGAAACTTCAAATGCGTTTGATGGAGGTCACGACCCAGGTGGCGACTCAGGTGGAGGCGGTTTCCAAGGCCCGGGCGCCGGCTTAGGTGGAGGAGGATTTCACGGTCAGGGCCATCCTGGTAACCAAGGAGGGTATAATCCGCAACCCGGCCAAGGTAATCAGCAGCAGCAGTCCGGATATCAGAGCAACCCGAAGCAGCTGAATAGTGGGCAATACCATGTATTCACCACTAGCTTATGTAAGAGAGACCAGAAGCTTCACAAGAGGGCCGTCAATGCCGTTGAGCCGGCGGTTCCACGTTACTTACGTTGGTCAGAGCAGCCTATTGTGTGGAGCAGAGAGGATCACCCACCCCGGGTCGATAATCCGGGTCACTTGGCTTTGGTGGTGGCGCCTCAGGTTGGTGGATACAAATTCACTAAGGTACTCATGGATGGAGGCAGCAGCATCAACATCCTCTACTATGAGACGTTCCGCTGGATGGGATTGACTGATAAGAGTCTTGAACAATCCAACACTGTTTTTCACGGTGTGGTTCCTGGCAAGTCGGCATACCCAGTGGGTAAGATTGAACTAGAAGTAGCCTTTGGGGATGAGTATGACTCCAGAGCAGAAAAATTAACCTTTGAGGTGGTTAAGATCAAAAGCCCGTATCATGCTCTGTTTGGACGGCCGGCTTATGCCAAATTCATGGCTCGGCCGTGTCATGTGTATTTGCAGCTTAAGATGCCGGGTTATAAGGGCACCATTATAGTACACAGGAGTCGGAAAATAGCTTTGGAGTGTGAAGAAGGTGATGCTGCCTATGCTGATTCTGTCTGTGCAATAGAGGAGTTAAAATTTTACAAAGACCATGTTGACCCGGCAGACATGACTGTAACGCCCTCGATGCGGCTATATCTCCCACGTGTCGAAGCACGACTTAGAGGCATAACCGCATTGAAAGCAATGTCGCAAGTGAGGTAATCTTCACACGACCCATGTAATACATAAGGGAAAGAGATACATAGTTGGCTTACACTCGCCACTTCACACAATATGTGAATAAAGCATTACATCATCCAAATACAATCAGGGCCCGACTACGGAGCCAAAATAAAAGAAGACTACCCCAAATGCTACAAAGGTCCCCGATCGACCCCAACTGGGCTCCACTACTGATCAACTAGAACGAAACAACACAAAGGACAAGATCTTCATCGAGCTCCTCCTGAGCTTGGTTGCGTCATCTGCACGGTCTCATCGGCACCTGCAAGCTGGTTTTGGAAGTATCTGTGAGCCACAGGGACTCAGCAATCTCGCACCCTCGCGATCAAGACTATTTAAGCTTATGGGTAAGGTAAAGGTATGAGGTGGAGCTGCAGCAAGCGACTAGCATATATGGTGGCTAACATACGCAAATGAGAGCGAGACGAGAAGGCAAAGCACGGTCGAGAAAAGTATGATCAAGAAGTGATCCTAAAACAACCTACGTCAAGCATAACTCCAACACCGTGTTCACTTCCCGGACTCTGCCGGAAAGAGACCATCACGGTTACACATGCGGTTGACTCATGTTAATTAAGTTAAGGTTCAAGTTATCTTCAACCGGACATTAACAAATTCCCATCTGCCCATAACCGCGGGCACGGCTTTCGAAAGTTCAAATCCCTACAGGGGAGTCCCAACTTAGCCCATGACAAGCTCTCACGGTCAACGAAGGAATAGACCTCCTCCCGAGACGTTCCGATCAGACTCGGTATCCCGGTTCTACAAGACACTTCGACAAGTTAAAACAAATCCAGCAACACCGCCCGAATGTGCCGACAAATCCCGATAGGAGCTGCACATATCTCTTTCTCAGGGCACACTCAGATGAGACTAGCTACGAGTAAAACCAACCCTCAAGTTTCCCCGAGGTGGCCCCGCAGGCAGCTCAGTTCGGACCAACACTCAGAGAAGCACTGGCCCGGGGGGGGGGTTAGAATAAAGATGACCCTTGAGTCTGCAGAACCCAAGGGAAGGTGGTAGGTTGTTAGTGCAAATGGTAAAACCAATGTTGGGCATTGCTGGAGGAGTTTTATTCAAGGCGAACTGTCAAGGGGTTCCCATTATTACCCAACCGCGTAAGGAACGCAAAATCCGGGAACATAACACCGATATGACGGAAACTAGGGCGGCAAGAGTGGAACAAAACACCAGGCATAAGGCCGAGCCTTCCACCCTTTATCAAGTGTATAGATGCATTAATTAAATAAGATATATTGTGATATCCCAACAAGTAAACATGTTCCAACAAGGAACAACATCTCTATGTTCCAAGAAGGAACGAACTCCGATCTTCACCTACAACTAACAACGCTATAAGAGGGGCTGAGCAAAGCGGTAACATAGCCAATCAACGGTTTGCTAGGACAAGGTGGGTTAGAGGCTTGGTTCAACAATATAGGAGGCATGATAAGCAAGTGGTAGGTATCGCAGCATAGGCATAGCAAAAGAGCGAGCAACTAAGCAAGCAAAGATAGAAGTGATTTCAAGGGTATGGTCATCTTGCCTGAAATCCCGCAAGGAAGAAGAACGAGTCCATGAAGCAGACAAACGGACGTAGTCGAACGGTTCCTCACAAATGCGATGTTACCGGAAACAACCCGAAGAAGCACACCGGAAAGAAGCAGACAACATAGTAAACAACCACCACATAGACATGGCATGATGCGCAAACAAGTATGATGCATGTCCGGTTTAAACAGGGCATGGCATGGCAAAGTGCAACAACCAAAACTACAAATTAAGTGGAGCTCAATATGCAACAAGTTGCATATTGACGGAGCACCACACCAATTATTTAGTTCGATCTCGTTTATGTACCCAACAATATTAAATGTTGTTAAACATGGCAAGAGGGTGAAGCAAAAGAAAACTACCTATCTAGTCAAGTTTAAATGAGGCCGGAAGCAACGAACAACAATTCCGGTAAATCCCCATAGCATATTTTAGATTTGGTGTGGTTCTGCCCTAAACGCAATTTTAGAGTTGTTAAACATGCAAAACAAGTAGACCAAGTTAAACTAGGCAAAATTCCACCCCATTTGCATATAAAGATTATTTAATTCGGAGCTACGGTTGAATAGTTATGAATTAAATCATTGTAGCATGGCATAGGAGGAAATTTAATCAAACATCATTTTAAACATTTTAAATATGGATGAAAATTGGATATTATTAATCTACACAAAATTCTAAGCAACTTTCATGTATAATCCATTTTAATCCAATGCACCAATTGTGAGTTATTATATGCATGTAGCACAAGGGGTTTTCTGTAAAACAGGCAAACACTGGATAAATAGACAAATCGCAGAACGGAAAAAAATGTGACATGGGCCGAATCTGGCTGGAAGCCCAACAAAGGAAAAAAAGGACAGGCGCTGGGGTGGCCTCACCATGGGCCTCGGCCCGGCTTGGCAGAGGAGGCCAGCGGCGCTGGGCCTTGCGCGGCACAGGGGAGCGGCTGAGCTAGCGGAGAGAAATCCGACCCACGCGGGAGTCAACGCGAGCGGGCGCGAAGCTCGTCTCCTCGAAGTAGGATGACGGCGGCGGCATACGCGGCTCTAGCGAGGGCGACGCATGGGGAAACAACGACACGCGCGGCCGGTGATGTAGGGAACGGGCAGATCCAGGCGAGGGGTCCCGGATCCAGTGGAGGCGCGCCCAAGAGGTGACCGGCTTCGACGTATGGGCTTCAGGGTCGGGCGGCCATGGCGGATCCTGCAGGGCAAGGGAGAGAGATGAGAAGGAGAGGGAAAGGGAAGGGCACGGGGCGGTGAAGGGAGGTCCGGCCTGGGGTTGAGGTCACCGGCGGATGGTGCGGCGTGCTCCGGCGAACGAGGTAGACGAGGCGATGGAGCACATGCGCTCGGGATCCTCCCTGCGGGAGGAAGATGGGGCGCTGGGGGCGGAGGCACTTGGGCCCAGATCCAGCCCAAGGCGGGCCGGTTGCGGGCTCGGGCGGCCGCACGGGGTGGAGGAGGCTGTGAGGCGACGTGGCGGACTCCTAGTGGATGTAGGCGGTGGCGCTGGTGGCGGCTACCCACTCGGGCGGCGCCAAGTTTGGGCGGAGGTACGGCTGGGCACGGAATCTGAGGAGGGGGAAGGCTAGAGGTAGGTGGAGGGGCTAGGCTGCCCAAAAATGGCAGGATGGGGCTATATATAGGGAAGGTTTAGGGTTAGGGGAAATTAGGAGGGGTTTTTGGGGGTTTCCGGACCCTCGGATCGCAACCGATGGGTCCGATCGAGAGGGGGGATAGGTAGGCCTAGGTGGGATGGTTGTGACTGTGTAGAAGGTCGAGGGCTGCAGGAGAGAACAGAGAGAGAGAGACCCGGCAATAGTTTTCGGAGACCGAAAACGTCCGACGATAGACCGGCTATACTGCCGCTATAGTTTAACGGTTAGGTTATCAAACGAACTCCGAATGCGATGAAACTTGACAGGCGGTCTATCTACACTATAATAAGACCACACGTCAACTCTCATCCCATATCGAGAACATTTTCCGGCCACTTATAAAATAATATTTCAGACATGTCGCGGGCGCGTGCAAGTGTGTCTGGGCTCAGAACGGACAACAGACGGAACGAGGAGACCGGGACTGATGCATGTTTTGAAAACATGATGATGCAATGCATATGATGACATGATAAAATGCAACACGCAAGCAAATGACATGGCAACGACAGCAAATAACTGGACGACACCTGGCACATCGGTCTCGGGGCATTACAATGACGTCATTAAAGAAACCAACAACAGAGCATGAGTCGGTGTTGAAGTTCAAATCAGCTGATGACACCAAGATGGTTGACTTTGTGCCTGGCAACTCATCCAAGCAGTTCATCATCAGTGCTAACTTGGATCCAAAATAGGAAAGCACGCTCATCAAGTTCATCTGTGAGAACCGGGACATCTTTGCATGGAAACCTTCAGACATGCCGGGTGTCCCGAGGGAACTCGCTGAGCACACTCTCAATATTGATCCAAAGTTTAAACCTGTCAGACAATTTCTCCGACGGTTCAATGAAGAAAGGTGCAAGGCCATTGGAGAAGAGGTGGCCCGGCTTTTGGCTGCTGGATTCATTATAGAAGTCTTTCACCCAGAGTGGTTAGCCAACCCGGTGCTTGTACTAAAAAAGAATGGCACCTGGCATATGTGTGTGGATTACACCGATCTGAACAAGGCTTGTCCGGCTGATCCTTTTGCCCTCCCCCGTATTGATCAGATCATTGATGCTACGGCGGGTTGCGCATGTTTGAGTTTTTTCGATGCATATTCTGGTTATCATCAGATCAAGATGGCAGTCAAAGATCAGGAGAAGACGGCTTTTATCACTCCTTTTGGAGCTTTCTGCTATGTGTCTATGCCTTTTGGGCTGAAGAGTGCCCAGGCGACTTACCAACGGTGTGTGCAGAATTGTCTTCACGGTCAAATTGGACGTAATGTTCATGCTTATGTGGATGATATAGTGGTAAAATCCAGGAAGGTGGAAACCTTGGTCGCAGATCTGAAAGAGACTTTCGATAATCTCCGGGTCTACAAAATGATGCTTAACCCGGCCAAGTGTGTTTTTGGAGTCCCAGCTGGCAAGCTCTTGGGTTTTTTGGTGTCTAACCGAGGTATTGAGGCTAACCCGGAGAAAATCAAGGCAATTACATCCCTGGCCAAACCAACATGCATCAATGACATTCAACGACTGGCGGGTCGTGTCGCTGATTTGAGCCAGTTCATAAGCCGGTTAGGGGAGAAGGCAATGCCTCTGTATCAGATGATGAAGAAAACAGGTGATTTTATTTGGAGCGATGCTGCAAACTCTACTTTTGAAGATTTGAAGACACAGCTTGCTGAGCCGCCGGTCCTAGCTGGTCCAGTTGAGAAAGAGCCGCTGCTGTTATATGTGGCCGCCAACTCACGAGCTGTTAGTGTGGCTATTGTGGTGGAGCGCAAGGAGGCTGGCAAGGAGCATCCGGTTCAACGGCTGGTTTACTACGTCAGTGAGGTGCTAATTGAATCCAAGCAATGATATCCACATTGGCAGAAGCTTGTATATGGGGTGTTCATGGCAAGCCGGAAGCTTAAGCATTATTTTCAGGGACATCCAATCACCGTGGTTAGCTCTACTCCTTTGGGAGACATCATTCAAAACAGGAAAGCCACTGGACGAGTCGCCAAGTGGGCGATTGAGCTTGGGTCTCATGGGTTGAAGTATATGCCACGTACCGCGATCAAATCTCAAGCACTAGTTGACTTCATTAATGACTGGACAGAGATGCAGATGCCAGAAGAAAAACTGGACAACACGTATTGGACTATTCATTTTGATGGGTCCAGACAGTTGGAAGGCTTGGGGGCTAGAGTTGTTTTAACCTCTCCTCGAGGTGAAATTTTTTGTTATGTGTTACGGTTGATGTTTCCTTGCACTAACAATGCAGCAGAGTATGAAGCTTTGCTCCATGTTCTTCGAGTGGCAAAAGAGATGAGTTTGAGCCGGGTCAGATGTCTTGGCGACTCAGATCTAGTGGCTCAACAGGTATCAGGCAAATGGGATTCCAAGGACCCTCTCATGGAGACTTATCGCCGGGAGGTTGATGCTGTTGCAGGGCATTTTAAAGGTTATCAGGTGGAGCACATCGACCGTCGAAAGAACGAAGCAACTGATGCTTTAAGCCGGTTGGGGTCTCAGCGTAAGCCGGTACCACCTAACACCTTTTTGGAAGTTTTGCATAACCCGTCTGTCAAGTTGCCCACAGAAGAAGATTTAGTTGTTCCTGACCCGGAGGCGCAGTTGGTGGTGGCTCTTCATGTCATCCCAGATTGGACAGTTCCGTTCTTGGCTTACATAAACCGGGGAGAGTTGCCAGCGGATGAGACCCTGGCTCGACAGATAACCCGGCGGTCTAAGTCAATGACGATTTCGGATGGAGAATTATACCATCGCAGCGTCTCCGGAGCGTTTCAGCGGTGTGTTTCCCCCGAAGAAGGTCAAGAAATACTTCGTGAGATCCATGAAGGCGATTGTGGTCATCACGCCGGGTCAAAATCTCTGGTGGCCAAGGCTTTTCGTCACAGTTTTTACTGGTTGACGGCTCACGCTGATGCAGATGATCTGGTCAGCAGATGTGATGGATGTCAAAACTTTGCACGATGAGCGCATGTGCCGGCTCAAGAGCTCCGAATGATTCCAATCACTTGGCTATTTGCGGTCCGGGGGCTTGACATGGTGGGACCTTTCAAAAGGTCTAAGGATAAAAAGACACATCTCTTAGTGGCAGTTGATAAATTCACTAAGTGGGTTGAGGCGGAGCCAGTGAGTAAGTGTGACGCGGCCACGGCGAGTCAGTTCATGAAAAAGGTGATCTTCCGTTTTGGTTTTCCACACAGCATTGTCACTGACAATGGCACTAATCTGTCCCAAGGGGCTATGGAGGAGTTTTGTCAACGTGAGCACATCCGGCTTGATGTTTCTTGTGTAGCTCATCCTCAATCCAATGGTCAAGCTGAGAGAGCAAATCAGGAAATTTTAAAAGGTCTCAAACCCTGGCTTATGGTTCCCTTATAGCAAATGCCGGGTTGTTGGGTAGAGGAATTACCCTCGGTGTTGTGGAGTATCAACACCACACCTAACAGGTCTACAGGCTACACACCTTTCTTCATGGTGTATGGAGCAGAAGCAATGTTGCCTAGTGACATCCGTCATGACTCGCCCCGTGTGGCGGCTTATGTTGAAGCTAATATTGAACAAGCCAGATAGGATGCACTTGACTTGTTGGATGAAGAAAGAGACTTAGGAGCGGCTCGGTCAGCAATTTATCAACAGGACCTGCGCCGTTATCATAGCCGCCGGGTCAAATCCAGGACTTTTCAGGAAGGCGACCGGGTGCTCCGGCTCATCCAAGATCTGTCAGATGCGCACAAGCTATCCCCACCTTGGGAAGGACTCTTTGTGGTCAGCAAGAACTTAAACAACGGGTCGTATTACCTCATTGACGTTCGAGAACACAAAGATTCACGTAAGTCGGAGGAGGAGACCCGTCGACCGTGGAACATTGCTCAACTTCGGCCATACTACACCTGAGCTACCGGCTCTCATCATGTACATACTTTAACATTCTATATACCATGATAAGTAATAAAGTAAGACCATCAGTCTCTTTTCTTTTCAAAGATTATGCATCTTTGTTATTTCTTATTTTCAAATGACTATTAAGGAGCTGATCATATTTGAATAAAGTCTAACCTTTTTTGGTCCGGCTTATGATCGTATTCGAATCTAGCTGCAATTATCATGGTAACCTGGGGGCTTCCTGTTCAAACATAGGTCATATTCGAACCAAATAGAACAAAGCTGTCGTAACCCTCTTGATTGGCTCAAGGCCAAACTCACTAGGGGGCTTCTTGATCGTATCCGAATCATAGCTTAACCCCTTTTGGGTCCGACTTGGATCGTATTTGAATTAGGGTTGTTAAAAACCTCTCAAGGTTATTTGGGGGCTTCCTGTTCAAACATAGGTCGTATTCGAACCAAAGAGACCATAGATGTCGGTACCCTCTTGATCGGCGCAACGCCACAACCACTGGGGGCTATATGGTCATATTCGAACCTTAGCTTAACCCCTTTGGTCCGGTTTACTGATCATATTCGAATCAGAAGCTGCCAACCTTTAAATATAAGGTTAAATCATACTTGTTAACTGTTGTTTGCCTTTGGGTTTCTTGTTGAAAATAATTAGCATGATCTTCTTTGCCGGTTTGTCTATTTGACAACAAGGCTACCAAGGTATGACGATCATTAAAGTATTCAAAGGTATTGATTTCTCAGAAAGATTGAGTTATCAGCTTCATTACCCGGGTTGCTCAAGCCGGTGGTCTAAGGATCAAAGGTACAAGTATGGCTATTATTTATATATAATTGCCTGCTGCATTAACTAAAGAGTTAGTTTCAGCCCTTGTCCTTTATTTATATCTGTTTTCTGTTTTCTATTATGATAAACATATTGGATATAAGCCGAGTATTTTAACCCGTTCGGTTCTAAGCCGCCAAGCCAATCTTTTCTCTTGTATCTACAGGGAACAGAAACAATCATCAAATATAATGCATATATTGCCATCAGGAAACACGGAGTCACATACAGTGTTTTATGCACGATGGCATAAGCAAGGCATTCAGTGTTTTCACAGCTAAACTATTACACGGCTTTTTATAAGCCAATGAAGATGGTTATTATTCCTCCCTCGCCGGTTCACCGCCCTCTGTTGGCTGGAAGTTGGGTTTTGACCAGTCAAAACCATTCACGGCGACGAATTCTGCTTCATCATCGATCAGGCCCGCCGGGTCAACTTCCGGGGCAAATGTATTTTCTCTTATAGGCGGGATCAAATCCGTCACCTTGTACGAGCAAGTCGCCATCTTCTTATTTTCAGCATCAAAACCCGGCTGATATTTGTCAATGTTGGTATCATATCCAAGGGTAGGTGCCTGAGGCCGGACTCCGCGCATGCAAGCCATGAAGTCATCCTGCTCAAAGGGAGATCCGTCTTCCTTCACGGTGGGATAGCCTCTAGCCATGTCCGCCGGGTCTAGGTCTAGCACCCAAGCCTTGGAGCGGCTCAGGGCAGTCAAAGCCCTGGCTCACGCATAGGAGCGCTTCACTTCTTGAAATCTGGCAGGCAGGATTGATAGTTTCTTCAAAACGTCACTGAGCCGGTTGGGTCCTTGATTGGCAGGAGAGATGGCGGCAAGTGCCCGTTGTGCACTAATATACGGTTGTTCTACTAAAGTGTACACTTCCTTCAGTTTAATCAAAGGATCTTGGCTCAGGTTCTTGCTTCGTGGGCCTGCGCATGTTTTAAAAACAAAGTCAGCTGGCGGCTTATATTCCGGATCAGCAAAAAGTACATAAGATTAAAAACAAACAGCTTACCAAAGATGGCGGCCACCATTTGAGACACCCGGCCCTTTAAGCCGTTCAGCTCTATTGACACCTCTTCAAGGGCTGCTTCGGCTCTCTTAGCGCGTTGTGTCAGAAGCATTTTTTCCTCTGCCCAGGTCTTCTTCTTGGCAGCCAAACTGGTCTTTAAGTTTTCCATCTCAGAGAGACTTACTTGCAATTTGGAGTTAGCAGACTTGATTTCTATTTCCTGACTTGCTAGCCGGGTCTTCGCATCCGTCAATTGTGAGTTCAGTTCAGATAAAGCATTCTACAAAAAGAGCATACTCACACGAGTCAAGATTTCGCTTATAGTTCAACAATCAAGATTCAAGTCTCAAGTACTTTACAAAAAACCACTTGACACTTGGGGGCTAATGTATGCCAAATCAAATTTTTATGACTCTAAAGACATACTTTAAGTCCCAAGTACTTTACAAAGTAACAACACTTGGCACTTGGGGGCTAATGTATGCAAATCAGCAAGTTTCTCAAGGTTAAGCCGGAATATTAAGTTCTTTGAATACGGTACAAAACAATTTAAGGTACCGGCTCATTTATGATCAAAAAGAACCAGCCCTTGGGGACTATAGGTGAAGTTTTGTTCTATTTTATTGAATTCAAGAAAATCAAAGGTAAAGGACTTGGCCTATATGCCGAAGTCTACAGATCATTCCGGTTGTTTCATAATCTGAAGACTTGGGGGATGAAGGAATATAGATAAGCCGGAAGAAAATACCTCATATTTCAGCTACAACTGTTTGACCATTTCGATCTCAGAGTCGCGACTGGAGTGCACGTGGCTGACATAGCCGGATAAAATATCATTGGCATTTAGATGGTCGTAATTGGCAATGTCAAAGCGCACTTTCTGACTCTCCAATGGCTCTTGTTTCGCAGTACACCGAGCCAGCATAGTTGGATTCCCTGGTTCAATAAAGCGACTCCCGGTGATCTGAACGTCTTGTGCAGACAGTGATGGCGGGTTGGCTGAGCTTGATGGTCCAGTAGCAGAAGGGTTCACAGTGGTCTCATCAAATGACGGCTCAGGAGGATTTGCTTCTACATCAACAGGCAGGTCTTCTGGAGCGTCGGTTAATGGAGAAGATGGTCTGGCCAGGTCAGATGCAAGCACCGACGGGTCTTCCACCGGTTTAGCTACCTTTGCCTTCTTGGATTTAGCTTGGCCACTAAGAAAAATGTTGCAGGATTGTCAGTATAAAGATACAATTTGAAGAAACCAGAAAACATGAGGATTTTTCATTACCCAAGGGCAGTCTTGAAGGCCGGAAATTGCATCTGCGATGAGTCGCCAGAAGAGCGAGACACCTCCTGAAAAGATAAAATAGAGTTAAAGTAATACAAGGGGAAGGATCCATTAAACAGAGTTAAAGACGGAAAGAAGTAAACCTCATTCGGGCGCTTCTGAGGAGTTTGTTGAAGAATGACAGCCGGCTCATCTTCAGTCCGAGCTTGACTGCAGCTTTCATGTTGCTGCTTTTTCAAACAAAAGTTGGGATCCAAGTGAGCTAAAGGGTTAGAAAACCTTACTTTACGGATCACTCGTCGAAGTTTTTGTCTTGGCAAGGGCTCTGAGTCAGAGGAAATGATAGTTACCTCTTCTTCCACAGCCTGACTGGCCCAGTGTCATCCTGGTAAGGATCAGTGTCAATAAGTTTGTTAAAAAATTGGCCAAGGGAATCAAGGGCTACCTCCGAATCAGATGTGTCATCAAGCTTCATCAAATCTTCAGCGGTGTTCTTCTTCTTCTTCGATCTTCGGGTCGTTTTCTTGGCGTTTATGGCGGTGGCTTTTGCCTTCTTGGCAGCCTCGTGGTCACACTTAACTTTCCAGAAGTCAAAATTGGCCTGCAGATAGGTAAAGATGAAAAGTCAGGCAAGTATTAAACAATACGGCTGGGAAAAATACAAAGCAGAGAGTTCAGAATATTCTTACTTCTGGCACCGGGTTAAGCTTGCAGAAGGGGTTTAACCCAACAATGCTGCAATCTTCGTATTTTCCATTCACCAGAAGGGTCGACATTGAGACAATATCTTCTTCTGTCAATTGAACGGGGCTGTGACGAAGAGAGTCATTCGGGCCTCCACCATACTCATACATCAGCTTTGACCGGCGGCTTAAAGGGATGACCCGCCATGAGATCTAGCAGCGGGTCAGATCAACTCCAGTTAACCCGTTCCCCAACAAAGCGTTGATCCTTTTGATGGATGGTATCAGCCTCTTGCTTTCAGCGACAGTAAGCTTATCAGGAAGCGCGAACTTGGAGTCAAGACGATCGGGGCGATAACCCGGCAGTGGCTTCTCGTTTGCTGGTGAAGTGTCCTGGCAGTAGAACAAAGTCTGGTTCCAGTCCATTGGGTGACTTGGTAAGACAATGAGGGGGAAGACAGCACCCTGCCGACGCTGAATTGATATGCCTCCAAGCTCTAAGCGAAGGCCGTTGGTGCACTCGTTCTACCGGTTCAGATAAAAGTATTCTCTAAACAACTCCACGGTCGGCTCTTGTTGAAGATATACTTCACAGAGTACTTGGAAGTTACAGATGTTAGATATGGAATTAGGCCCGATATCTTGAGGATGGAGCTTGAAAAAGTGGAGGACCTCTCTGAAGAACTTTGAGTCGGGCGGTGAGAAGCCACGGTTCCTGTGGTCAGTGAAAACGATCACTTCGCCATTTCTTGGATTGGGCCGTTCTTCTTCCGAGTCAGGGGCACGGTAAGACATGACGATTTTCGCTGGCAGAAATCCTATGGTGAATAACTCTTTCAAACGTTCCTCATTTACGGTTGAGGGAACCCAGTTACAGATGGTTGGTGCTTTGGACGAAATGATGTGCAAAGAAGAACTGAAAAGAAAAGCAACATGCCGGTTCAGTTTAATGGTGAGATTGACAGTTAATTGATGAAGATGCAAACAAGTAATGGCGACTTAGTTAAGGGCTAATTACATATAAGGAAAATTAAGCCGGCATGATAAGCCGCCATGACTACAGATATTTGAAGAAGGCAATTTCAGCTAAGTGTTGAGACAAACAAGTTTCCTAAATTGTTTGGTATTATTCCAGATCAAATGGCTATTCAAAATGGAAAAAAATATAGACCTAAAAAAGTTCAACGCAGAAGAGTATGTAAGTTCTAATGCAACCTTTGAAACAGAGAAAGGGATCTGTCGATCAAGAAAAGGCACAAGACCACTGCCGCACGAAAAACTACAAGGCACTGCGATGAACTCGGAAGAACACGAAAGAATCTGGAAACCCTAAGTGCGGATCTGAGAAGTGAAAAGAAGGGAACTTACAGTCACAGGTCTTCTGCGGAGGTCGCCGCTGTTCTCTGGACCGGTTCAGGTTGATGCAGCGACTAACATCGACGGAGACGGAGGTGAAGCGCGGCGGTGGCGAAGCTCGAGCAGCAGGGGGTGCATGAGAGGAAGAAGACGGAGCGAGAGAGGAGAATGAGGAAGGCCGAGGCGTGCCTATTTATAAGGAAAGATGTGAACAGATGGGTGTCAGAGTAATGGGCCACGGGTAGGCTGACCCGAGGCCCCGAACCTTTCAAGACATCGGGGCTGACTGCGCCCCTCAAGACGCCAGGATGAAGAGCCGCCTTCTCGAGGCCGGCTGAAGGAACAGTCGACTACCCGCATGCAGCCGAGTCCTAGAGGCGAGGTCAAGACCGGCCGACTCCCGCCTGGCGGCTTCCAGAGAAGCCGGCCATGGGGAGTCGGCCCACGGCACCAACAAAGCCCATGCCCTCTTCAGGGGTGATGGGACGAGGAGTGGCAACAATGAAGCCCACTCCCTCCCCTTTCCAGGGGATGGCTAGGCCACAGTGCGCCGTACCAACGAATATCTCTGTCTGGCGTGGCACTGTTGCTATGCCATCCCTGACATCAGCAACAATGGGCGGAGTCCTACACCCACGACGGCCTGTCAGTACGGTCCACGGATGACGGGCCCTACCGGTTAGTGAGAGTCTAGAAGACGGCAAGAGCGCCACCACTCGGACCCGTAGGGAGCCGGCCCCCGGGAGTCGGCCAGCCCCTCCCACGGGTCCCCCGCGCCATTAACCAGACGAGACAGAGAGTGGCTACAGTGATCACCCGCCAGGCAGCGGGGCTGTAGCCATGAACCCATGACCAAGCCTGCGTCATTAGAAGCACGGATACAGTAATCATCAGCCGGCAAGACCCGCAAGCGGCGGGTATGGCCTGTCGGCTCCGTATCGGACCAGTCTCCACCAGTCGGCGGGCCCCAGCAGTCGGCAGAAAGGCCGACAGGCGAAGAGATTGACGGCTGGGCCCTGCGCCCAGTCGGTTTACCATTGTACCCCTGGGGGGGTAGGCCTATATAAACCCCCAGGGCACCCATGCAAGGGGTTCGACCCATTAGAACTAGACCAGATCATAGAGGGAGGAGAGAGCTAGCCCTGCCTTCTCCTACCTCCAGCATACAGCTCGAGGAGCGCCCTTGTACTCACTTTGCCTTAGTGATCATGAGGAGACCCCGCAGAGCAGGACTAGGGGTTTTATCTCCTAGGAGAGCCCCGAACTTGGGTAAAGTACGCCGGCGTTCATGTCTATGCCTCATCCCGCTTCCGGGCACCGGCGACGTTCTACTTGCTCCCACCATGATAAGCCATCCACTGGCATATGTCGCACCCAACCCCCGACATTTGGCGCCCACCGTGGGGCAAGGTACACCGTCGTCCGGAGACCTATTCTGGACGGGAACCCTTTTCCTCCCTAGCGAGCGCAGCCAGCCCGGCACGCCAGACGGAGTCTGCGCCGACGCGCTCCATGGCGCTGAAATTGCCTGCGCGGCCAGTTGCCTCACCGATCTTGTCGGCGGGGTCCGCCTCTCCGACGAGCCCGCATCCGACGCGGGCACATGCATCCCCGAGAGCCTCCTCGCGGGCCTCCTCGATCAACTCCACGTCACCAGCGAGCCAGTTGGCGACTTGGAGTCCGTAGGCTCCACCGATCCGATGTTGGTCGACTCCGACACCGCGTCGCTTGACACGTTACCCACCAACATGGTGGTCTACGACGAGCCACTCCCTTGCGCGGAGAGCGGCAGAAGCACCATCACGGAAGTGCTTGTCATTAGTCATAGCGAGCATTCCGGCGGGGGTGATTATGACCCGCTCAGCGCGGCGCTGCAAGACCTGGCAGCGCCCATACCTGAAGACGCTAACGCCGAGATGCTGGAGGCACGCCGCCTTCAGCTAGTCGAAGGCGCCAAGAAGCTGGCCAGCATAAGACGCATATCAGAGGCCTACCAGTGCGAGATGGACCACGCTATGGGTGGCATGCCAGCTCCAGCTGGACCTAGCCGCCTTGGCACGGTCCAGCAGCGCGGCGTGGCCATCGCCAACCTGTTCGGGGCAAATCGCCCCGTTTACGCCACACCTACGGAGAACATCCGAGCTGCCCAGGCGGCGGCAGACGAGCTGGACAAATTCGAGAGCGAAGAACGTCGCTTGATGACGGAGCGCGTCCAACGACTCCTTGACGCGGCTGCAGAGCAGAACGAGGCCGGCTGCCGCACTGATGCGCCGCACCGGCAGAATGACAACCTGCCTCCCCGCCCGAGACCAAGGCGCGACATCTCGGACACCGACTGGTGGCGTCCGTGGAAGAAAGGACAAGGAGCCGGCTGCCAGTCGGACTCGCATCACCATAGAGCGCGACCAAGACGGCCACCCAAGAGCAGTGGAATGACGGGACGACTGTCCGCCTCCTCCCCCTCGTAGGGAAAGGCGAGTCTCCCCGCCGCCTATTGATCACCCGACGCTCGGCGACCGCCTTGGCCGCTGAGAGGAAGTTGGAGAGAATGACGTCCGCCACCGGATCGACCGTCTCCACCGATCCCTGGCGCTTGAAGAAGAAGAAGAGTTGGGTCCGCCGTGTTTCGGCCCCCGCATTCGAGACGAGCCCTTCCCCAAAGGGTTCACGCTCCCAAGAGACACACCCAAATACACCGGCTCCTTGAAGCCGGAAGACTGGTTAGTTGACTACTCCACGGCCGTCAGCATAGCAAACAACAACAAGCGTGTTGCCGTGAAGTACGTTCCGCTCATGCTCCAGGGCACGACCCAGACATGGCTGAACAACTTGAAGCCCCGCAGCATCAACAGTTGGGTCAACTTCACCATCGCCTTCGTCCGCAACTTCACCAGCACGTACAAGCGGCCACCCAAACCTCGCCAGCTCTCCTTGTGCGTGCAAGGCCCCAACGAGTCAACTCGCGACTACCTCATGCGCTGGGCCGAGCTCCGCAACTCTTGCGAGGGCGTGCACGAGGTGCAGGCCATTGAGTACTTCACTGCAGGATGCCGAGAGGGCACCCTCCTCAAGCACAGGCTTCTCTGTGATGAGACGGAGACCCTCGACGAGCTGCTGATCATAGCAGACAAATATGCCACGGCCGACTCCTCCATGAAGACGGAGATCCAAGTTAGTGTGACAGGCAAGGTGGCTCCTCAGGCTCCTTGAACGCCGGCTGGAGACGCCAGTCGGCGTCAACAACAGAACGAACACAAGCGCAAAGCCCCACAGCCGGCTTCCACCAGCCTGCAGGTGGCGACAGTCGAAGACCAGCAGCCGGAAGGGCAGCCTCCGCCCAAACGTCAGAAGGGCGGCAAGCCCAACTGGCTGCCGGCTTTCTCATATGAGAAGACTTTGGATGGACCCTGCAAATTACATAGTGGCACGAAGCCATCCAGCCACACCACTCGGAAGTGCCACGGGCTCACCAGGATCGCCAAGGGAGACGACCATTTGCCTCCCCCACCTGCTGGGCAGCCGCCTCCTCCTCCGCCCCAGCAGCCGGCGGTCAGACCAGTCGGCGCGATACAAGATGAGTACCCAGAAGAGCATGGAACCTATGTCGTGTTCACTAGCGTGCCCGATGATCGACGCAGCAGGCGGCTGCAGCAGCAAGAGGTGAATGCAGTAGTATTTGAGACACCAGAGTTCATGCATTGGTCTGAGAAGCCCATCAGCTGGAGCAGAGCTGACCACCTGGAAGTAATGCCCAAACCCGGCTCCTATGCCTTGGTTTTGGACGCCACCTTTGCCACTGACAAGAGAGTTGCTCGCTTCTCCAGAGTCCTAATAGACGGCGGCAACAGCATCAACATCCTGTACAAGGATACCATGGAGAAATTAGGAATCAGACAGAGGCAGCTTCAGTCCAGCCGGACAGTGTTCCATGGCATAGTTCCTGGCCTTACCTGCTCACCAATCGGCAAGATTCTGATTGACGTCCTCTTTGGAGACAAAGATCATTTCCGCCGAGAGTCAATTTGGTTTTGGGTGGTGGACCTTGAGAGCCCATACCACGTGTTACTTGGCCGACCTGCCCTGGCCAAGTTCATGGCTGTCCCCTACTATGCCTACCTCAAGATGAAGATGCCGAGTTCCAAGGGGATTCTGACCATAACTGGCGACTGCAAGAAGTTGTCTGCCTGCGCAGCAGAGAGCAGTCGGCTGGCCGAGTCCCTCGTGATCGCAGCTGAGAAGCGGCTCCTTGACCGGGTTGTGGCGATGGCAAGCAAGCAGCCAGAGATGTCGTCCGATCCCAAGGAATCGGAAGCTGAAGGCTCGTTCAAGCCGGACAAAGAAACGAAGAAGATACCCTTGGACCCGGAGCACCCGGAGAGGTACGCTGTCGTAGGTGCAAACCTCGACAGCAAATAGGAAGGCGAGCTCGTCGATTTCCTCTGTGAGAATCGGGACATCTTCGCATGGTCCCCCAAAGATATGCCAGGTGTCCCGACGGATTTCGCCGAGCATAAATTACATGTCTGGTCCGATGCCAAGCCAGTCAGGCAGCCCTTGCGCCGCTTGTTAGAAGAGAAGAGAAGAGTTGTTGGAGAAGAGATAGCCCGGCTCCTAGCAGCCGACTTCATCATGGAGGTGTTCTTTCCAGAATGGCTAGCCAACCCGGTCCTGGTACTGAAGAAGAACAAGCAGTGGCGAATGTGTATTGATTACACTAGCCTCAACAAAGCATGCCCCAAGGACCCGTTCGCTTTGCCAAGGATCGACCAAGTGATAGACTCCACAGTCGGATGCGAGCTGTTGAGTTTCTTGGATGCATATTCAGGATATCACCAGATCAAGTTGAACCCGTCCGACATACTGAAGACCGCCTTCATCACGCCGTTTGGAGCCTTCTGCTACTTGACCATGACGTTTGGCTTGAGGAATGCCGGCGCCACCTTCCAACGTTGCATGCAGAAGTGCCTCCTCAAGCAACTCGATAGAAACGCCCACGTTTACATGGACGACATGGTGGTGAAGACGTAGAAGCATGGAATGCTGCTGGAAGACCTCAAGGAGACCTTTGAGAACTTGCGCCGATTTCAAATCAAGCTCAACCCGGAGAAATGCGTCTTCGGAGTACCAGCTGGCCAGCTTCTTGGCTTCCTGGTCTCTGAACGCGGCATAGAAATGCAACCCTGTGAAGATCAAGGCCATTGAGAGGATGGAAGTACCCGGCCGAATGCTGGACGTACAAAAGTTCACCGGCTGTTTGGCATCCATCAGCTGATTCAGCAGTCGGCTAGGTGAGAAGGCTCTCCCCCTATACCAACTCATGAAGAAGACCACTCTTTTCGAGTGGAACCACAAGGCGGATGAAGGTTTTCTCCAACTAAAGAAGATCTTGACTACTCCACCTGTCCTGGCGGCTCCGACTCCTAAGGAACCCATGCTCCTCTACATCACCGCCACCAGCCGAGTAGTAAACACAGTCATCGTGGATAGAGCGCAAGGAGGAAGGCAAGGCACTACTAGTCTAGAGACCGGTATATTATTTGAGTGAAGTACTGTCGACCTCCAAGGAAAACTACCCCCACTACCAGAAGATGTGCTACAGCGTGCACTTTGCCGCCAAGAAATTGAAGCCTTACTTCCAAGAACATCCAATCACTGTGGTCTGCATAGCTCCACTAGCCGAGATCATTGGGAGCCGGGATGCTTCGGGCCGAGTGGCCAAATGGGCCATAGATTTTGCCCCCTACACCATCTACTACTAGCCTCGCACCACCATCAAGTCGCAAGCGCTGGCCGACTTCCTCGTCGACTGGGCCGAGACCCAGTATCTGCCGCCAGCACCCGACTCCACCCATTGGCGAATGCATTTTGACGGCTCCAAGATTGGCACCGACTTGGGAGCCGGCATCGTCCTCACCTCTCCCAAAGGCGACAAGCTCAAATATGTGTTGCAAATCCATTTTGCTGCCTCCAACAACGTCGCCGAATACGAGGCACTCATTCACGGGCTCCGGCTGGCCAAAGAGCTTGGCATTCGCCGGATCCTGTGCTATGGTGACTCCTACCTGGTGGTCCAGCAGTCGTCAGGCGATTGGGACGCCAAAGACGCAAACATGGTGAGCTACTGCTTCCTCATACAACAAGTCAGTGGATATTTTGAGGGGTGCGAATTTCTCCATGTACCAAGAAACGACAACGACCAAGCAGACGCCCTGGCTCGAATCGGCTCCACCCTTCAAGCAATACCGTCCGGCATCGCCCTTCAGCGCCTCCTCAAGCCGTCTGTCAAGCCATCACCAGAGTCAGACTCTATCTTCGTGCCGGCTCCTCCTGAAGCAGTCGGATCCGACTCAAGAGCCCCCGCAGACGGCACGAGCATTTTGGCAGGTAGCACGGGGGTCGTGATAGTCGCACCTGGCCCGAGGACTGCGGCGTTCGGCCCGGAGACTTCAGAGCCCAGCCCGGGGACTGCGCCAATCGGCCCGGGGACTTCACCGACACAGCAAGCGGCTACCGACTCCAACCCGCCGCCTCCTGGCCCAGCCGCCCTCGTCCAAGTCGTAGTCCTGACAGTTGCAGAAATTGCAGCACCTTCATGGGCCCAGCCCATCCTCAAATTCCCGGTGAACAAAGAGCTGCCAACTGATGAGATCTTAGCTCGATAAGTGCAACGCCGGGCGGCAACCTATACCATAGTCAACAAAGAGCTTGTAAGGCGCAATGTTACTGGTGTCTACCAGCGCTGCGTGGAGCCAGAGCAAGGCCAAGCAATTCCCAAGGACATCCATCAAGGCGAGTGTGGCCACCGCGCGGCTTCAAGAGCACTTGTCGCCAAAGCCTTCTGCCATGGTTTTTTCTGGCCGACTGCTCTTGAAGACGCCAAGGCCTTGGTCCAAAAATGCAAAGGGTGCCAGAAGTTCCGCTCCAAGCCACATCAGCCGGCTTCTGCACTCAAGACTATTCCCATTGCCTAGCCCTTTGTTGTTTGGGGCCTGGACATGGTGGGACCATTCAAGATGGCACGAGGCGGCTTGACTCACTTACTTGTCGCAGTGGACTAATTCACCAAGTGGATAGAAGCAAAACCAATCAAGAAGTTGAATGGTCCGACTGCTGTGACTTTCAACTCCGACATCACAATTCGGTACGGCATACCGCACAGCATCATCACCAACAACGGCACAAACTTTGCCAAAGGTGCCTTGGCCTGTTTCTGCGCAACGCAGGGCATCCGACTGGACTTAGCGTCCGTTGCCCATCCGCAGTCCAACGGCCAGGTAGAGCGAGCAAATGACCTCATCCTGTCCGGCATCAAGCCTCGACTGGTCGAGCCTCTGGAGCGCTCGGCCGGCTGCTGGCTTGATGAGTTGCCAGCCGTCCTGTGGAGCCTGCACACAACTCCAAACAAGTCAACCGGCTTCACACCCTTCTTCCTCGTCTACGATGCCAAAGCCGTCATCCCAATGGACATAGAATTCGACTCCCCTCGAATCACCATGTACACCGAAGAGGAAGCAGAAGAAGCACGTCAAGACGGCGTCGATCTGCTGGAAGAGGGCCGGCTGTTGGCACTCGGCCGGTCCAGCATCTACCAGCAGAGCTTGCGCCGATACTACAATCGGAAGGTCAAGCCGAGATCTTTCCAAGAAGGAGACCTTGTGCTCCGGCTGATCTAGCGAACAGCCGGCCAGCACAAGCTCTCAGCACCTTGGGAAGGCCCTTTCATCATCAGCAAAGTGTTGGGCAACGACTCCTACTACTTGATCGACGCTCAGAAGCCCCGACCACGCAAGAGGGACAACTCCGGCAAAGAGACGGAGCGGCCATGGAATGCAAATCTCCTCTGAGATTTTACAGTTAATGCATTATGTACCATGCTACCTTTTGTATTAAAGTACGAAGACTTCGGGCCCCTCGAGAAGAGCTCGGGGACTGCCCTCTTTTATGTATATGATAATAATTATGCCTATGAGTATGTTATTCTTTGTTATGCCGTTTGGCACCGGGTTCGACTAGTCGGCCCGGGGACTTGCCGTCTTGTACTATGAAATGCTTCCTGCAGTCGGACAAGTAGTGTGTGGCACTTAAGACGTCTCCTGTTAGAAGCCGCAGCTCGCAGAGCGATTGTCTGGTGGGCAGGAGTAAGGTAGAATGGGTGTCCACATGAAAAATGGCTAAGGACTCAAAGCATGTACATAGTTTAAGCCGGCTTCCAGCCTTTTACAACCAATTCTTGAGCAGCCGGGTCACCGTTTTCTAATCAACTTGCTAAAAAACTCTAAACGGCTAAGTACTTGCCTTCCCAAAAAAGCTAAGTACTTGATCCAGCAACAGTCCGTAGAGCGGCTGTCCGACTGCCAAGACGGCAACCAAGGGAAGGCGGCAAAGGAAAAAGCCAAAGAGCAATGGGCAAAGAGATAGAATGCGGAGAAATATTTACATAGAAAAGGCCCTTGGCCGAATCTTCAAAACAAAAGTTCAAGATACACCCCGCGAGTGGAATTGTGCAAATTAACAAGTTCATCGAGACTATTAAGCAGATAAAAGCAAAGATGAAGTGGCAGCCTAGGAAACTACAGACGGATTCGAAGGACCGGAGGGGTCGGCGGTGCCAGTTGCCGAGGCGGCCGGCTGGTTGGTCTCCGCTTGGCCACTTCTGGCAGCAGCTGGCTTGGTTGGGCGTGGCTCGTTGCTAGAGGCGTGATCGAGCTGGGGCTGGCCGTCTGCTCTGACTTCTGGCGCCTCATCCTCGTCTCCTTCCTCTGCCTCGCCTTCTTCCTCACCACTGGAGTCAATCACCTCCGCCGAGTCCTCGCCATCGTCCGGGTTCAGCCCGAACCACTCCGGCGGCGCCTCCTCGCCGTTCTCAGCCCGCTCTGGGACGAAGACGCTGGTGTCGGTGTATTCGGCCGATCAACGCTGCGCGCTTGATGAGATTGTCTTCCACGACTGCCAACTCCGCCTGAGCTTCTAGCCGGAACGTGGCTAGCTGGGCTAGACTCAACCCAGGATACCACACCTTGACGAACTCTAAGTCCCGGCGCGCTCCAGCCCGGGCCGAAGAGCCCTTCTAGGCCTCAAGGCGGCCAGCCGCTACCTCCAGCCAGTCAGCAGTCCGACTGGGGGTTTGCGGTGCCTGCATATCCGGCCACAGGGCGGCAATCGCCTGGGCGCCGACACGTTGAAGCCGGCGCAGCATCCGGTGAGCCGGCCGAAGGCGGGCCTCGATGCTCAGGATCTGCTTGCCAAGAGTTCGGGGGCGTCGGCGGCGATCTGTGCACCATCCGCCCTCCACCCTACGTGATCCGCTTCGATGGCTTGGTTGGCAGCGACCGAGTGGCCAGGGAAGAAGTCTGCCAAGACAGAAGAACGAAGAACAAGATTAAAGACTAGAGGTCGACTCGACTAGCAGTCGGCAGCTTAGAAAAGGAAAATGAGGGGAAGCTCACCGTCGACGAGGTCTCCGATCTCATGGAAGCCGGAGACCTGCATCGCCTCCTTGTCGGTCCAGGAGGAGCGCTCGGATGCAAATTCGGCAAGGAGGGCGGTCTCCTTGTCCTCCGCCTCCTTCTGGGCCTTCTTGAGCAGCTCCTTTTGCTCCGCTAGCAGTGTGGCCAGCCGGTCGCGCTCCTCCAACAGCTGGCCGCACTCCTCCTTGACATGCATCGCAGTGTTGGCCTCACCCAGCTGCTGCTGCAGGGTGGCGTTGGCCTCTGCAGAAGAAGAAGAAAAGGTGTCAGTCGTCAACTAGGAAGAAAGGTCGCCGGGGAGATCCGGCCTGACTGCTCAACAGTCGGCCTGAATCTCAGGGACTACAGCCCGCGGGTGCGCCAGCACGCCCCCGCGAAGAAAGGAATCATCACCAAAAGTAGAATAGTAGCCGGGGAGATCCGGCCCGACTGCTCAGCAGTCGGCCCAAATCTCGGCGACTACAACCCGCAGGTGCGCCAGCGCGCCCCTGCAGAGAAGGAAGAGGACTCACCCCGGCTGTCCGACAAGTCGGCGGTCCGCTTGGCCAGCTCCTCAACGTTGGCGTTGAAGGTGGTCACGCGAAGATTGTGGTAATCCTGGGACAAAATTCCAGACAAAGTGTTGGTACTTTGAACTCGCCGATTAGAGTTCCGAGCTGCCTGCTCAGCAGCCGGCCTGAAACTCGGGGACTACACCCAGTGGGTGCGCTAGCACGCCCCCACAAAGAAGAACAAGAAATAGAAACAAAGAAGGAGGACGTGTACCTGGATGGCTGCTCGCGATGCCAGATACGCCTTGGTGCATTCCTTGATGGCATCGCCCTCGGCTCGGATCTTGGCTTGGTCATCCAAAAGCGCCCGGTTCAATGGGCCCATCCCGCCTCCCCGCACCCACCCAGTGGGCGCGGCGCTCGTCGCCTCGGTGTCTGGGATCGTGGAGCTCGCGGCGCTGGTCTCCAGAGGGCGCGGTGCCGAGGCCGCCTTCACGAGACGACGACACGTCGGTGTGCCGACCTCGAGAGCCAAGCCCGTCGCCACCACGTTTTCAGTTGGCGGCACCGGTGGGTCCGCCGGCTGCCCGCCTGGCGCGCTCCCGGACGGCGGCGGTGGCGGCACGATTACGTCCGGCGTGGCGATGTCGTCGCCGCCCCTCTCCATGATCGGGTTCTCATCGCCGACTTCCCCAGTCTGCGCCGTGAACTCCGGTGGTGGCGGCGCAGAGTTCAAAGGGATGACGAACACCGCTGACTGGCGGTGTGCGGCTTCTTCAGCATGCTTCTTCTCCGCGTCGGCGGCCTCGGCTTCCGCCAACTTCTTCAGGGCGGCGGACTCCTCCTTGTCAGCCTCCGCCTTCTTCAGGCGGGCGGCTTCCCGCTCCTCGCGCGCCTCCCGCGTGTTCCGCTCTATCGCCTCTCGGAGGTCGGCGGCCGGATCAATCCGTCGGGTGGTGGAGGAGGTCTCCACCCACTTCATGATGGAGCCGGCGGCCGACTTCTCAAGAGAGAGCGGGGCCCTAATGTCAAGAATGTAAAGCAAAGGAATTTCAGACGGAGTCAACGAAGAAAAAGTAAAGGCGCAAAGGAAGGTATCACTTACGCAGAGACCAGCTGCGGCATCTTCACCTCCTTGCGGAAGCGGTTGGCCTTTGCGGCCGCTTTGTCCCGCTTGGTCACCATGGCCGAGCCCTTGGGCTTCTTCGGCCGGCTGCCGAACAGGCTCGACCCGGCCCTGCGCTTCTTAGCGCCGGCTTGGGTGTTCGGCGCGGCAGACGAGCTCGCGCCCGACTGGCCAGCTCCTGGCTGGTGGCGCGGGGCAACCTCCTCGTCATCGTCAGGCCAGTCCTCGAGACTGGCCCCGAGTCTCGGGCCACCCACTTCACCACCTCATCGCTCGGCGTCATCCTCCAGGGCTGCCGCCCCCAAGTCATGGTCGTCAACATCGCTCTCCGCCCAGTCGGGGAGGAATTCAAGGTCCGACCCCACGGTGCTGGCTGCTGGCTGGAGGAGGGGGTTCTGACCAAAGTCAACTGGTCAGATCGGACAAGACGGACTCGACAACGAAGAAGTCAGGAGAGTCAAAGAAAAAGAGAAAAAGAAACGACTCACCAGAGGAGGAGGGGTGGCACGTGAATACGGATCCTTGCCGAACTGCCACTCTTCTTTGAGGTCATAGTTCGCAAGATAATTCACCATATAGGCTACCTCCTCGTGAGGCATTTCCTCGATGCACATCCGACTCGGGTCCCGATGCCCGCTCATTTGGCAAATCATGTGGGGGCGACCTTGGAGTGGGAGCACTTGACGCGCCACGAAGGCGGCCAGCAAATCAGGCCCGGTCAGGCCCTCCGACTGCATCAGCACTCGGAGTCGCCCGATGGCGCCGGCTCCTGCGGGCGTCAGCGTCCTGGCCCGATACGACCAATTGGGCTGCCTCCCAGCGAGCGGGCCGGCTACGTAGGCCGGCAGGTTGACCCAGTCTCCCTCCGCAGAGACGTTCTTCATGTAGAAGTACGACCGCTGCCACATCTTCACCGACTTTATCAGCTTGATGGAGGGAAACGGGTTGTTGGCCCCCGACCTCCGCACGGCGATGAAGCGTCGCACTGAGCCGGCACGCCCGCGACTTGGGTGCCGAGCTTGGAGTAGAAGAACCCCCCCTAGAGCTTGATGGTGGGGAGAACGCCGAGGAAGCCTTCGCACAAGGCGACGAAGGCGGACAGCAGCACCACCGTGTTGGGGGTGAGGTGGTGCGGCTGGAGACCGTAGAATTCAAGAAAAGAGCGGAAGAAGCTGCTCACCGGTAGGCCAAGGTCGCATAGGCAGTGCGAGCGGAAGACGACCCGCTCGTCCTCCTGCGGTGCCGGCGAGATTTCCCCCCTCCGCGCGAGACGGACCCGCACGAGGTCCTCGCCGGGCAGCCGACGCGTCCTGCGGAGGAAATCGACATGATCGTCGTGGACCTCTGAACCGTCCCAGGTGCCGGAGTGCGCCGTAGGGGGCGTGGCAGCGGAGGAAGATCTCATTGTGAGCGGACCACCGCAACGCTCGACGTAGCTTGAGGCGCAACAGCGAGAGGGAAAAGAAGAAGAAGGATGAGGAGGCGGGGCGCGCGTGCTCCGCCGCTCCAACTCCTCCCCTACTTATAGACTCATGGGCTGCGAAGCCGAGGGGGCGGTTGTGGGATCTACTGCGCCCACTACCCCATGCCCCCACGTTTATCGCACATAGTTACTGCATGCAGTAACTCCGCGGGAACCTCAACCGACCACCCCGGCCACAGCAGATCCGCTCGCGTGCCGAGGCGTGGTACCGGCGGGCCCCACCTGTAGGTATGTCCCGTCGCGCCTGTGGGTGGGCAGACTGGCCCGGCCGCTTGTTGCCACGTGACGAGCCTGAAACAGGCGGCGGCCTGGAAGCTTAGCTGGTACGCCACTGGGATCCTGCCCCGGGCGTTCGAAAGTTTTGGACAAGTCAAATTGGGCGAGTCCGACTCCTACCAGTCGGCCCGGCAGAAGTCGAACGAGGTTTCACCTCAAGCACTCGGAGAAAGAAACTGCTGAGGCTCCTCGCCTGATCGTCCGCGGCGCCTCATCAGCTTCGGGGACTACTGTCAGAGTAATGGGCCACGGGTAGGCTGACCCGAGGCCCCGAACCTTTAAAGACATCGGGGCTAACTGCGCCCCTCAAGACGCCAGGATGAAGAGCCGCCTTCTCGATGCCGGCTGAAGGAACAGTCGACTACCCGCATGCGGCCGAGTCCTAGAGGCGAGGTCAAGACCGGCCGACTCCCGCCTGGCAGCTTCCAGAGAAGCCGGCCATGGGGAGTCGGCCCACGGCACCAACGAAGCCCATGCCCTCATCATGGGTGATGGGACGGGGAGTGGCAACAGTGAAGCCCACTCCCTCCCCTTTCCAGGGGATCGCTAGGCCATAGTGCTCCGTACCAACGGAGATCTTCGTCTGGTGTGGCACTGTTGCTATGCCATCCCTGAGATCAGCAATAGTGGGCGGAGTCCTGCACCCATGACGACCTATCAGTACGGTCCACGGATGACGGGCCCTACCGGTCAGCGAGAGTCCAGAAGACGGCAAGAGCGCCACCAGTCGGACCCGTAGGGAGCCGGCCCCCGGGAGTCGGCCAGCCCCTCCCACGGGTCCCCCGTGCCATTAACCAGACGAGACAGAGAGTGGCTACAGTGATCACCCACCAGGCGGCGGGGCTGTAGCCACGACCCCATGACCAAGCCTACGTCATTAGAAGCACGACTATAGTAATCAGCAGCTAGCAAGACCCGCAATCGGCGGGTACGGCCTGTCGGCTCTGTACCGGACCAGTCGGCGGGCCCGAGCAGTCGGCAGAAAGGCCGGCACGCGAAGAGACTGGCGGATGGGCCATGTGCCCAGTCGATTTACCATTTTACCCCTGGGGGGTCAGCCTATATAAACCCCCCAGGGCACCCATGCAAGGGGTTCGACCCGTTAGAACTAGACCAGATCATAGAGGGAGGAGAGAGCTAGCCCTGCCTTCTCCTACCTCCAGCATACAGCTCGAGGAGCGCCCTTGTACTCACTTTGCCTTAGTGATCATGTGGAGACCCCACAGAGCAGGACTAGGGGTGTTATCTCCTAGGAGAGCCCCGAACCTAGGTAAAGTACGCCGACGTTCATGTCTATGCCTCATCCCGCTTCCGGGCACCAGCGACGTTCTACTCGCTCCCACCATGATAAGCCATCCATTGGCATATGTCGCACCCAACCCCCGACAACGGTCGCGAAAATCGTGGAGAGCCAAATAATGGTTATCTAGCTACACAGACACCTCGATTCTCACGAAGCATTAAAGATAAAAGATCTGTTGGGAGATGACATCATGAAAGTACTTTTGCGTTTTCAAGAGATGATTTCACGGCGGGTTCAACGAAGATAAGAAGTTGGATTTTTGTCTAAGTATTGAAGATTGACAAAGAATGAAATTCAAAGTCAACCTGGGGCCTAATGTTGGGGATACTACTATCAGTCATGACCCGCCCAGGAGGGGTCAGTCAGCCCCAATGGCGGGTTATGCAAGAAGCCCAGTAAACATTCAAGATGATAGTTTATTAAACCTTATAGAAGGCCCAAGGGCCTGGAGGTGGCTTAAGGCCCGATATTGTAAACCGCCGTATGTAAGGAAAGACTTGTAAAGAAAGGCATGTAAAGGAAGTCACCGATCCGGACATGATTATGAGCCGGCCGGGACTCTGTAGGCCACCAGGCGTCAACCCATGTATATAAGGGGATGACCCGGTGACGGCTTAGGGCAAGAAACAACAAATCGATAACCAAGCCGGCGAGTTGAGCCTCTTGGTGATCGAAACCCCAGCAATACCAATCCCAACTAGACGTAGGCTTTTTACCTTCATCGTAAGGGGCTGAATTAGTATAAAACCCTCTCGTGTCCTTTGTCCCAATTAACCCCTTTAAGCTTCCTAGTGCGATGGCCCTACGACTAAGTCCTTGCTCTAGGACATCTGCCGTGACAATTCCACGACACATACGCAAAAGAGAGCGAGAAGAGAAGCAACACACGGTCGTGAACTAGAAGTGATCAAGAAGTGATCATGAAGCTACTTACGTTCAAGCATAACACAAGACCGTGTTCTCTTCCCGGACTCCGCCGAAAAGAGACCATCACGGCTACACACGCGGTTGATGCATTTTAATTAAGTTAAGTGTCAAGTTCTCTACAACCGGACATTAACAAATTCCCATCTGCCCATAGCCGCGGGCACGGCTTTTGAAAGTTCAAAACCCTGCAGGGGTGTCCCAACTTAGCCCATCACAAGCTCTCACAGTCAACGAAGGATATCCTTCTCCCAGGAAGACCCGATCAGACTCGGAATCCAGGTTACAAGACATTTTGGCAATGGTAAAACAGAACCAGCAAAGCCGCCCGATGTGCCGACAAATCTCGATAGGAGTCACACGTATCTCGTTCTCAGGGCACACCGGATCAGACATCCTACGAGTAAAACCAAACCTCAAGTTGCCCGAAGTGGCCCCGCAGTCTACTCGGTTCGGACCAACACTCAGAGGAGCACTGGCCCAGGGGGGGGGGGGTTAAAATAAAGATGACCCTTGAGTCTGTAGAACCCAAGGGAAGGTATATGGTGGTAGGTAGGCAAATGGTAAAACCAAGGTTGGGCCTTGCTAGAGGATTTTTATTCAAGGCGAACTGTCAATGGGTTCCCATAACACCCAACTGCGTAAGGAACGCAAAATCAAGGAACATAACACCGGTATGACGGAAACTAGGGCGGCAAGAGTGGAACAAAACACCAGGCATAAGGCTGAGCCTTCCACCCTTTACCAAGTATATAGATGCATTAAAGTAATCAAGATATAGCAATGATATCCCTACAAAAATCCATGTTCCTACAAGGAACAAACTTCATCTTCACCTGCAACTAACAACGCTATAAGAGGGGCTGAGCAAAGCGGTAACATAGCCAAACAACGGTTTGCTAGGACAAGGTGGGTTAGCGGATTGACATGGAAATATGGAAGGCATAATATAGCAAGTGGTAGGTAACGTGGCATAGCAATAGAGCGAGCAACTAGCAACCAAAGATAGAAGTGATTTCGAGGGTATGGTCATCTTGCCTGCAAAGTTCTCAGAGTTGACGAAAGCTTGATCCTCGTTAGCGTACTCAACAGGTTCCTCGATCACGTACTCGTCTCCCGGCTCTACCCAATACAAGAACACAAGCAAAGGAACCAACAATCAATTATGGTGCAATGCGCAAGCAACATGATGCAAGACATGGCATGATATGCGAGATGTGATATGCAATGCATATGCGTGCTTCGGAAGGGAAAGATTGAACCAGGCCTCAACTTGGCAAACCAAGTGTGCCCCTGGAAATATGAGATGATTTCGGTCAAAATTGATATAAAGATCACCGGAAACGGAGGCACGGTTTGCAAATGGGAAGCGAAATAAGAAAAGCACAATTTTGCGATTAACAGCACGATGCCATCTAGAATGCAATAAGAAACTAAGCTGCTGCGCTCCAACATAGAAACAAAGTATATGGAAGTGTTCTACTCAAGATTCTTGACAAAACATGAACACTGAGCTACGGCTAAATCACACAAGGGAGGGTTCAAACAAGCATGCCAAAAGTGCAAAAGATATCAGCATCACAGACTTAGTGAAAATATCAACATGCCAGGAATTAACATCAGGAAGACATGTTTAGAGCAAGATAACAACATGCTACAGGAATAGGTCATAGGAAACAAGGGCATGGAATGAATATACTCAAAGCATAGAACAAAAGTACCTTACTGACCATGAGCCAAAAGGGCACAGAAAATATGATGGCACCCATGTAAACATAGCAAGTTTCGTTAACAGATTCAGACTTAGCAGAAAACTGAGCATGGCATAAACAGAATTATGAAGGCATCTTTGCGAGCTCGATTCACTCATCACAAGGCATTGCATGAAACGATAAGCATACTACCAGCAAGAATACATGTTCATGAAGCTAACCATGGCAAGAACAAACTCATAGCATGCATGGATCAACTACAACAACCTTGGCAAAATTGATTAACATGTAAACAATCTGCCTGGAACATTTTATAGCAAACGTAGAGCAAGATTAAGACATGCTAGGGCACTCCATAATTGCCAACAGGGGCATGGATGGATAGAGCATAGCCATTTGTCCAAAACATCCTTACTGAAGCAACTCAAAAGAATCATGGATCTCACTGTAGCAACATGAATACATGGCATAAAAATAATAGCAGGGAAATGACTTAGTAGAATCCTAAGTCCCTGAAATCAGCAATATCACGAGAGCTACTTTGCATGCTTGTGCTAGTCACCACATTGATCACAAAAATATATGGCATACACCCCTGTAAAGATGGCATGGCATAGCCCAAAACACATGTAGAGCTCTTGCGCATATGCAGCACACAATAAATGTAGCAAAAATGACAAATCCTCATAATCTGCTAAGAATCAGCACCTAACAATTTATAGCACTCTTGCATCAACTATTTGGGCATCAAAATGGACTCAAGCAAGCATGTCAAAATGGAACAAAATGAAGAGCACTTCATGATGAACATATATCACATGCACGAAACAGAGTAGTATGCAACAATTTATGGCAAGATGAACATGGGCTTAAATCACGAGGATCTGAGGACTTAGTGGAAAATTACCCTCCGAAAAGTCAACGGGATGAGGATATCCGGAACGGCGCAGTACAAGACGGGGACGAGGGCGTTTGGATCGGGGAGTGGTGGATCTCGTCCCACTCCCTAGATCCGGTGACGAGGTGGCGGCTCCGGCGATGGCCGGCGACGAGGAGGCGACGGCTCGACGAGGAGGATGCGGCGGGGCCGAGCGGGGCGCGGTGGAGGAGGAGGCGGCGGGCGGCGCGCCTGGTGATGGTCGGGGGCAGCGGAGGAGCAGCGAGGCGCGGCGCAGGCGGGCGCGGCCGGCGGCTCGGGCACGCAGTCGCCAGTGGGCGTCGGCGGCGCGAATCGGGCCCGGGCGGGCCTCGCGTGGGCTTCGCGGGCTCCGCGGGCCGCGACGGTGGGAGGACGGCGGTGGGACAGGTGTCACGCCGGGATTGGATGGAGCGGTGGCGCTGGACGTGTCTGGCGGCGACGGACATGTCCGACACGGCACGGTGATATGTCTCCAACGTATCTATAATTTTTGATTGTTCCATGCTATCATATTATCTGTTTTGGATGTTTATGGGCTTTCTTATGCATTTTTATATTATTTTTGGGACTAACCTATTAACCCAGAGCCCAGTGCCAGTTTCTGTTTTTCCCCTCGTTTTAGAGTATCGCAGAAAAGGAAAATCAAACGGAGTCCAATTGACCTGAAACTTCACGAAACTTATTTTTGGAAGGAAAGCAACCCGGGAGACTTGGAGTCCACGTCAAGGAAGCTTCGAGGAAGCCACGAGGTAGGGGGGCGCGCCCACCCCCCTGGGCGCGCCCTCCACCCTCGTGGGCCCCTCGTGGCTCCCGTGACGTACTTCTTCCTCCTATATATCCCCATATACCCTAAAACGATCGGGGAGCACAATAGATCGGGAGTTCCGCCGCCAGAAGCCTCCATAGCCACCGAAAGCCAATCTAGACCCGTTCCGGCACCCTGCCGGAGGGGGAATCCCTCTCCGGTGGCCATATTCATCATCCCGGTGCTCTCCATGACAAGGAGGGAGTAGTTCTCCCTTGGGGCTGAGGGTATGTACCAGTAGCTATGTGTTTAATCTCTCTCTATCTCTCTCTCGTGTTCTTGAGGTGCTACGATCTTGATGTATCACGATCTTTGCTATTTTATAGTTGGATCTTATGTTTCTCCTCCCCCTCTACTCTCTTGTAATGGATTGAGTTTCCCCTTTGAAGATATCTTATCGGATTGGGTCTTTAATGATTTGAGAACACTTGATGTATGTCTTGCCGTGCTTATCTGTGGTGACAATGGGATATCACGTGATTCACTTGATGTATGTTTTGGTGACCAACTTGCGGGTTTCGCCCATGAACTTATGCATAGGGGTTGGCACACGTTTTCGTCGTGATTCTCCGTAGAAACTTTGGGGCACTCTTTGAGGTTCTATGTCTTGGTTGAATAGATGAATCTGAGATTGTGTGATGCATATCGTATAATCATACCCATGGATACTTGAGGTGACATTGGAGTATCTAGGTGACATTAGGGTTTTGGTTGATTTGTGTCTTAAGGTGTTATTCTAGTACGAGCTCTAGGGCTGTTTGTGACACTTATAGGAATAGCCCAACGGATTGATTGGAAAGAATAACTTTGAGGTGGTTTCGTACCCTACCATAATCTCTTCGTCTGTTCTCCTCTATTAGTGACTTTGGAGTGACTCTTTGTTGCATGTTGAGGGATAGTTATGTGATCCAATTATGCTATTATTGTTGAGAGAACTTGCACTAGTGAAAGTATGAACCCTAGGCCTTGTTTCCTATCATTGCAATACCGTTTGTGCACACTTTTATCATTAGTTACCTTGCTGTTTTTATATTTTCAGATTACAAATACCTTTATCTACCATCCATATTCCACTTGTATCATCATCTCTTCGCCGAACTAGTGCACCTATACAATTTACCATTGTATTGGGTGTGTTGGGGACACAAGAGACTTTTTGTTATTTGGTTGCAGGGTTGCTTGAGAGAGACCATCTTCATCCTACACCTCCTATGGATTGATAAACCTTAGGTCATCCACTTGAGGGAAATTTTCTACTGTCCTACAAACCTCTGCACTTGGAGGCCCAACAAGGTCTACAAGAAGAAGGTTGTGTCGTAGACATCAAGCTCTTTTCTGGCGCTGTTGCCGGGGAGGTGAGTGCTTGAAGGTATATCTTTAGGTATTGCAATCGAATCTTTTTGTTTCTTGTTTTACCACTAGTTTAGTTTATAAAAGAAAACTATTAAAAAATATGGAATTGAGTTTGCCTCATACGCTTCATCTTTTTAATTTCTTTCATGAGTATGATGGAAAGGAAAATTGTGTCAAAGTGTTAGAAGAAGAATGCATTAAAATGTTTGGCACTAAATCTTTGAATGATGAGCATGATTGCAATGTTTTTAGTATGAATTCCTTGAATATCTATGATGCTAATGATATGCAAACCCACAAGCTTGGGGATGGTATGTTTGATGAATATGATATTTTTAGTCCCCCAAGTTTTGATGTGCAAATTTATTATGATGATATCATGCCTCCTATTTATGATGATTATGTTGATGAAAGTGGTTTCGGAGAGGTCATGACTTTATTTTGTGATGAATCCACTATTTCGGAAGAGGTTCCAATTGATTATGAGAACAAAGTTGCTATATATGATGATTATTGTGATGACTTGTATGCTATAAAGAATAATGATATCCATGAATCTTGTCATCATGATTTTAGTTTTCAATTGGATTATGCCTCACATGATAATTACTTCGTTGAGTTTGCTCCCACTATTATTCATGAGAAGAATTTTGCTTGTGTGGAGAGTAGTAAATTTTCTATGCTTGTAGATCATGAAAAGAATGCTTTATGTGATGGTTATATTTTTGAATTCATTCATGATGCTACTGAAAATTATTATGAGGGAGGAATATATGCTTGTAGGAATTGCAATAATATCAAGTTTCCTCTCTATGTGCTTAAAGTTTTGAAGTTATGCTTGTTTTACCTTCCTATGCAAGTTGATTCTTATTCCCACAAGTTATTTTCTCACAAAATCCCTATGCATAGAAAGTGGGTTAGATTTAAACGTGCTAGTCATATTCTTCATGATGCTCTCTTTATGTTACAATTCTTATCCTGTATGTGAGCATCATTGAAATCATCATGCCTAGCTACGGGTGTTAAACGATAGCGCTTGTTGGGAGGCAACCCGGTTTTATTTTTGTTCCTTTCTTTTTGTTCATGTTTAGTAATAAATAATTTATTTAGCATCTGTTATGATTGAGTTTTTATATTTTAATTAGTGTTTGTGCCAAGTAGAACCTTTGGGAAGACTTGGGGAAAGTCTTTGCGATCATGCTGTAAAAAACAAAAACTTTAGCGCTCACGAGAATTGCTGTAATTTTTTATTGGAGAGCGCTATTTAGTTAATTCTTTTTTAATATGCTTAATAGACAAATTACTCAGGTCCAGAAATTTATTTGATAATTTTATGAGTTCCAGAAGTATACGTTTGATCCAGATTACTACAGACTGTTCTGTTTTTGACAGATTCTGTTTTTCGTGTGTTGTTTGCTTATTTTGATGAATCTATGGCTAGTAAAATAGTTTGTAAACCATAGAGAAGTTGGAATACAGTAGGTTTAACACCCATATAAATAAATAATGAGTTCATTACAGTACCTTCAAGTGGTGTTTTGTTTTCTTTCGCTAACGGAGCTTGCGAGTTTTCTGTTAAGTTTTGTGTTGTGAAGTTTTCAAGTTTTGGGTAAAGATTCGATGGACTATGGAATAAGGAGTGGAAAGAGCCTAAGCTTGGGGATTCCCAAGGAACCCCAAGGTAAAATTCAAGTACAACCAAGAGCCTAAGCTTGGGTATGCCCCGGAAGGCATCCCCTCTTTCGTCTTCGTTCATCGGTAACTTTACTTGGAGCTATATTTTTATTCGCCACATGATATGTGTTTTACTTGGAGCGTCATTTTATTTTATTTTGTTTTGTTTGGCTTGGTGTTTGAATAAAATACCAAGATCTAAAATTCTTAAATGTTAGAGAGTCTTCACATAGTTGCATAATTATTCGACTACTCATTGAGCTTCACTTATATCTTTCGGAGTAGTTTGTCATTTGCTCTAGTGCTTCACTTATATCCTTTTAGAGCACGTGATGGTTTTATTTTATAGAAATAGATGAACTCTCATGATTCAATTATATTATTTTGAGAGTCCTAAACAGCATGGTAATTTGCTTTGGTTATGAAACTAGTCCTAATATGATGGGCATCCAAGAGGGACATAATAAAAACTTTCATATAAGTGCATTGAATACTAAGATAAGTTTGATACTTGATGATTGTTTTGAGATATGGAGATAGTGATATAAAAGTAGTGCTAGTTGGGTAGTTGTGAATTTGAGGAATACTGGTGTTGAAGTTTGCAAGTCCCGTAGCATGCACGTATGGTAAACGTTGTGTAACAAATTTGAAACATGAGGTGTTATTTGATTGTCTTCATTATGAGTGGCGGTCGGGGACGAGCGATGGTCTTTTCCTACCAATCTATCCCCCTAGGAGCATGCGTGTAATGCTTGGTTTTTGATGACTTGTATATTTTTGCAATAAGTATGTGAGTTCTTTATGACTAAGGTTGAGTCCATGGATTATACGCACACTTACCCTTCCATCATTGCTAGCCTCTTCAGTACCGTGCATTGCCCTTTCTCACATTGAGAGTTGGTGCAAACTTCGCCGGTGCATCCAAACCCCGTGATATGATACACTCTATCACACATAAACCTCCTTATATCTTCCTCAAAACAGCCACCATACCTACCTATAATGGCATTTCCATAGCCTTTCCGAGATATATTTCCATGCAACTTTCCACCATTCCGTTCATTATGACACGCATCATCATTGTCATATTGCCTTGCATGATCATGTAATAGACATTGTATTTGTGGAAAAGCCACCGTTCATAATTCTTTCATACATGTCACTCATGAGTCATTGCCCATCCCGTTACGCTGCTGGAGGCATTCATATAGAGTCATATCTTGTTCTAAGTATCGAGTTGTAATTCTTGAGTTGTAAGTAAATAGAAGTGTGATGATCATCATTCATAGAGCATTGTCCCCTAAAAAGGCCAAATAAAAAAGAAAGGCCAAAAAAGGAAAGGCCAAATAAAATAAATAAAAAATAAATAAAAGGGACAATGCTACTATCCTTTTTCCACACTTGTGCTTCAAAGTAGCACCATGATCTTCATGATAGAGAGTCTCTTGTTTTGTCACTTTCATATACTAGTGGGAATTTTTCATTATAGAACTTGGCTTGTATATTACAACAATGGGCTTCCTCAAATGCCGTAGGTCTTCATGAGCAAGAAAGTTGGATGCACACCCACTTAGTTTCTTTTGTTGAGCTTTCATACATTTATAGCTCTAGTGCATCCGTTGCATGGCAATTCCTACTCCTTGAATTAACATCAATCGATGGGAATATCCATAGCTCATTTATTAGCCTCGTTGATGTGAGACTTTCTCCCTTTTTGTCTTCTCCACATAACCCCCATCGTTATATTCTATTCCACCCATAGTGCTATATCCATGGCTCATGCTCATGTATTGCGTGAAAGTTGAAAAAAGTTTGAGATTACTAAAGTATGAAACAATTGCTTGGCTTGTCATCGGGGTTGTGCATGATGAGAGAATTCTTGTGTGACGAAAATGGAGCATGACCAAACTATATGATTTTGTAGGGATGAACTTTCTTTGGCCATGTTATTTTGAGAAGACATGATTGCTTAGTTAGTATGCTTGAAGTATTATTATTTTTATGTCAATATTAAACTTTTGTCTTAAATCTTATGGATCTGAATATTCTTGCCACAATAAAGAGAATTACATGGATAAATATGTTAGGTAGCATTCCAGATCAAAAATTCTGTTTTTATCATTTACCTACTCAAGGACGAGCAGGAATTAAGCTTGGGGATGCTGATACGTCTCCAACGTATCTATAATTTTTGATTGTTCCATGCTATTATATTATCTGTTTTGGATGTTTATGGGCTTTGTTATGCACTTTTATATTACTTTTGGGACTAACCTATTAACCCAGAGCCCAGTGCCAGTTTCTGTTTTTCCCTTGTTTTAGAGTATCACAGAAAAGGAAAATCAAAGGGAGTCCAATTGACCTGAAACTTCATGGAACTTATTTTTGGAAGGAAAGCAACCCGGGAGACTTGGAATCCACGTCAAGGAAGCTTCGAGGAAGCCATGAGGTAGGGGGCACGCCCACCCCCTGGACACGCCCTCCACCCTCGTGGGACCCTCGTGGCTCCCCTGATGTACTTCTTCCTCCTATATATCCCCATATACCCTAAAATGATCGGGGAGCACAATAGATCGGGAGTTCCGCCGCCAGAAGCCTCCGTAGCCACCGAAAGCCAATCTAGACCCGTTCCGGCACCCTGCCGGAGGGGGAATCCCTCTCCGGTGGCCATATTCATCATCCTGGTGCTCTCCATGACGAGGAGGGAGTAGTTCTCCCTCGGGGCTGAGGGTATGTACCAGTAGCTATGTGTTTGATCTCTCTCTCTCTCTCGTGTTCTTGAGGTGATACGATCTTGATGTATCGCGAGCTTTGCTATTATAGTTGGATCTTATGTTTCTCCTCCCCCTCTACTCTCTTGTAATGGATTGAGTTTCCCCTTTGAAGTTATCTTATCGGATTGAGTCTTTAATGATTTGAGAACACTTGATGTATGTCTTGTCGTGCTTATCTGTGGTGACAATGGGATATCACATGATTCACTTGATGTATGTTTTGGTGACCAACTTGTGGGTTCCGCCCATGAACTTATGCATAGGGGTTGGCACACGTTTTCGTCGTGATTCTCCGTAGAAACTTTGGGGCACTCTTTGAGGTTCTATGTCTTGGTTGAATAGATGAATCTGAGATTGTGTGATGCATATCGTATAATCATACCCATGGATACTTGAGGTGACATTGGAGTATCTAGGTGACATTAGGGTTTTGGTTGATTTGTGTCTTAAGGTGTTATTCTAGTACGAGCTCTAGGGCTGTTTGTGACACTTATAGGAATAGCCCAACGGATTGATTGGAAAGAATAACTTTGAGGTGGTTTCGTACCCTACCATAATCTCTTCGTCTGTTCTCCTCTATTAGTGACTTTGGAGTGACTCTTTGTTGCATGTTGAGGGATAGTTATGTGATCCAATTATGTTATTATTGTTGAGAGAACTTGCACTAGTGAAAGTATGAACCCTAGGCCTTGTTTCCTATCATTGCAATACCGTTTGTGCACACTTTTATCATTAGTTACCTTGCTGTTTTTATATTTTCAGATTACAAATACCTTTATCTACCATCCATATTCCACTTGTATCATCATCTCTTCGCCGAACTAGTGCACCTATACAATTTACCATTGTATTGGGTGTGTTGGGGACATAAGAGACTTTTTGTTATTTGGTTGCAGGGTTGCTTGAGAGAGACCATCTTCATCCTACGCCTCCTACGGATTGATAAACCTTAGGTCATCCACTTGAGGGAAATTTGCTACTGTCCTACAAACCTCTGCACTTGGAGGCCCAACAACGTCTACAAGAAGAAGGTTGTGTAGTAGACATCACGCGGTGGGGAAATTTTAGGGTTTGATCCACGAAAAATGGAGGGGGAGGTGTTTATATAGGTAGAAGGAGGTGGGAGTGTCCAAATAAGGTGCGGTTTTCGACTACGCGATTGTGATCGAACTACCGAGAGGATGGAGGGGGTTTGGATGGATTATTGGGCCACTTTATAGGGGTGTTGGGCTGCAACACACACGAGGCCTTTACGGTTCTCCGGTTAACCGTTGGAGTATCAAACGGACTCCAAATGGCACGAAACTTGATAGGCGGTCTACCGGTGGTGTACCGCTTGGAAAATCTCGGTCCATTCCAAGAACGTTTAACACCGGTCACGAAAAGAGACAAAAGGGGGTGCCGGAGGACATAGGAGTGTCGGATTGCAAAATGGACAACGAGGAAAAAGCTCGGATGCATGAGACGAACACGTATGCAAATGCGATGCACATGATGACATGATATGATATGCATGACATGAATAAAATGCAAAACAAAGACAAGAACCCGACCACGAATCTCATAACTTAGAGCCGAAAATGGCAAGAGTTGGAGTACAAATATGGCAGGTTACATCCGGGGCGTTACAACACTCCACCACTACGAGAGGATCTCGTTCTGAGATCTAGGATGGCACCGGAGAGAAAACGAAAGAGGAAGAGGTACCACAAAGTTGCTTCTTTGGAAAACGAGTGAAACCAAAGAACCTTGAGAGGTTGAATAACTTGAAAGAAAGAAAACAACTGGGAACATCGAAGTTGAAAACACTCCATTAGAAAAAGAGGAACAAGGAAGAACAAATTTGGACAACACTCTGGTTGAAAAAAAGATGCAAGACTTGATAAGATGAAAAGAACTTGAAGAGATGACACAACACTCCAGTTGAGAAGGGAGGTAAAACTTGTCAAAATGGGAAGAACTTGAAAAGAGGGCACAACACTCCGGTTAAATGGATAAGCACGAAGAGAACACAGTCCTCACAATTCGAGATGATGAGTGAGGAGAGCAACATCACGAAGCCTTCGGAAGAAAGAATAGAAGATAGATCATTGGAAGGAAAGAATGGAGAAGAAAATGCCAACTTCTGCCACGAACGAGTTTGGAAAGCACCCTTCCAAGAAGGTTATAACGGAGTTGTTGGAAAACCAACAACGAAACGCATAAAATTGTAGTGGGCTTATGGAAAATATCTCAAAATTATGAGGTGAAATTCTGCCACTAACGGAAACAATAGATTGGATTGATATCGACAAGGAGAGATGAACCACCATGCAGAGCCTCCATGAAGAACTCCGATAATAAAAGAATGATCAAAAGAAGTGAAGGATGAAAGAATAAGATTGAGGCCTTGCAATGATTGGATGAAGCTTTGCGACGAGATAAAGTGGAAACTTGGAACTCCGGAAGAAAATATAAAGCATCTCGAACCGAGAATGTGATATGATGAACCGCTCTGGAAAGAAGAAATTAGATCACTTGGATGACACTAAAATAAGAATTACATTATGCTTGTCCATCATCAATTAAATTGATGACCCACATTGGATTGCATACAACTTATTCTCGTAGAAAGTATTAAGACAGATATAGCGTAAACTTGAGAAGGTCTTCAACGAACCACCAGTCGAGATTGGAAAGAATGAATGAATTGATATGATAACAAAGGAGGAGGAATCTTGAATGAACCACCGTAAGAATTGAAAGTGAAAGTAGCGAAGGCACAATTCACCGGAAAGAATGGGAGAACGAACGAAGATACTTTAGGGGATTTTGATACAAGTGAACGAAGAGATCATGAGCTGATTAGAGAAGGCTTGAATGATGCACCGTTAAGATTTGGAGAACGAGAGCTGAAAGCTGGAATGCATAATTCTGAGATGACGGGCTCCGGAGAATCAAACTGAAAAGACTCCTGAATTGCTCCGGATGGGTGAAAAGAATTCTCACAATTGAAAACAATTATGAGAGGATGGAATCAACCTTGAACTTCACATCTCTAGGAGAACAGATAAAATTTGGAGGAAAACTCTTCTTCGGTCTTCAAATGCAAAGAATGACAATGAGAAATGTCACCATGAATTGTTTAGGCACTCCAGAATGAAGAATAGAAAGGTTGAGCCAACGATGAAAAGAATTTGAATGCGATATTGGAGAAGGCAATTGACTGATGAACATTCATTCTTACGTGAAACTTTAGAAGATTTGAGAATAGCTCCGAGAAAATTAGAAGAGTCTGGTAAGATCCTCGGAAAATACATGTGGGTTAGGGCCCACTCAAGAGAAAACACCATTGAAAAGGTCGCTTGGAAGATAGATTGCACCGGTTGAATTAAATGGCTTGAAAGAGATAACATCCTCAAAAGAACTTGAATGGATGCAGAGTGGAAACATGAATCTTCGAGATATCTTGAGCACTTTGGATATGAATAGAGAGATGAACGATTAAGAGGTGCACCGGCATGAGAAAACATTTGAAACAAGGAAAAGGATATGATCAAGATCAAAAGATTGCATTGAAACACCGGGGAAGATAAGAGAACAAAGAATGATAAACTTGAAGCTTCCTTTAGCATCTTCATGAGAATCACCGTATAAGAACACTGAAAGAAAAGAATGAAGAGACTTCACATCCATAAGATGGATACTTGATTAAGACATCTGATTCATTGAAGAAAAGGGTGGGAGGGCGGGAAAAACAAGGACAACTTCGGACGGATGAAACAAACACCGTCGAGAAACTTAGAATTGATCTTGCGGACTGGGAGAATGATGGGATCATCTCGAAGAGAAACGTACCAGTTGGATCAAGAAGGATTAGTATTCACATAGAAATATGAGAACACTGTTTAGGAAAGGTATGGAATCAACACTTGACTTCGAAGCAACTCGAATACCACAAACCAAAACAAAACAAAGGATTGGCTTGCAGAATAAGCCGGAAATACCCGCGTGATCCTAAAAAATATTCATGAAATTTGAGGAGAGAAGAGTCAAAACTCTATGCCAGGATGCCTCACCAGAGCGATGAAGGGACTGGGGAGTAAAAAGAATCCTACTCTCTGATATATATAATCCTAAGACTCAAAACATTTTCTTCTAGACTCAACAACGTCAGCGATTCGATCAAGCAGGGGGCTCCTAAGTCGGGGAAGGCTTTGATTACCAACTTGTAACACCCACGATGCTGCTATATCTCCCATGTGTCGGAGGACGACTTAGAGGCATAACCACATGGTAGGCATGTCTCAAGAGGGGTAATCTTTACACATCCCATGTACTGAATAAGAAAGGGATATGGAGTTGGCTTACAATCGCCACTTCACACAATACATAAATATGTCATACATCATCCAGAATACAGTCAAGGTCCGACTATGGAACCACCATAAATAAAGACAACCCCAAATGCTAGATCCCCAATCGACCCAACTGGGCTCCACTACTGATCAACAGGAAACGGAACAACACAACGAACAAGATCTTCATCGATCTCCCACTTGAGCTGGGTTGCGTCACCTGCACTGGTATCATCGGCACCTGCAACTGTTTGGAAGTATCTGTGAGCCACGAGGACTCAGCAATTCACACCCACGAGATCAAGACTATTTAAGCTTAAAGGTAGGAAAGGGTAGTGAGGTGGAGCTGCAGCAAGCACTAAGCATACGCAAAAGAGAGCGAGAAGAGAAGAAACGCACGGTCGTGAACTAGAAGTGATCAAGAAGTGATCCTGAAGCTACTTACGTTCAAGCATAACACAAGACCGTGTTCTCTTCCCGGACTCCACCGAAAAGAGACCATCACAGCTACACACGCGGTTGATGCATTTTAATTAAGTTAAGTGTCAAGTTCTCTACAACCAGACATTAACAAATTCCCATCTGCCCATAACCATGGGCACGGCTTTTGAAAGTTCAAAACCCTGCAGGGGTGTCCCAACTTAGCCCATCAGAAGCTCTCACGGTCAACGAAGGATATTCCTTCTCCCAGGAAGACCCGATCAGACACGGAATCCCGGTTACAAGACATTTCGACAATGGTAAAACAGAACCAGCAAAGCCGCCCGATGTGCTGACAAATCCCGATAGGAGTCGCACGTATCTCGTTCTCAGGGCACACCGGATGAGACATCCTATGAGTAAAACCAAACCTCAAGTTTCCCCGAGGTGGCCCCACAGTCTACTCGGTTCGGACCAATACTCAGAGGAGCACTGGCCCGGGGGGGGGGGTTTAAAATATAGATGACCCTTGAGTCTGCAGAACCCAAGGGAAGGTATATGGTGGTAGGTATACAAATGGTAAAACCAAGGTTGGGCCTTGCTGGAGGAGTTTTATTCAAGGCGAACTGTCAAGGGGTTCCCATAACACCCAACCGCGTAAGGAACGCAAAATCAAGGAACATAACACCGGTATGACGGAAACTAGGGCGGCAAGAGTGGAACAAAGCACCAGGCATAAGTCCGAGCCTTCCACCCTTTACCAAGTATATAGATGCATTAAAGTAATCAAGATATAGCAATGATATCCCAACAAAAATCCATGTTCCTACAAGGAACAAACTTCATCTTCACCTGCAACTAAAAACGCTATAAGAGGGGTTGAGCAAAGCGGTAACATAGCCAAACAACAGTTTGCTAGGACAAGGTGGGTTAGCGGCTTGACATGGCAATATGGGAGGCATAATATAGAAAGTGGTAGGTAACATGGCATAGCAATAGAGCGAGCAACTAGCAAGCAAAGATAGAAGTGATTTTGAGGGTATGGTCATCTTGCCTGCAAAGTTCTCAGAGTTGACGAAAGCTTGATCCTCGTTAGCGTACTCGACAGGTTCCTCGATCACGTGCTCATCTCCCGGCTCTATCCAAGACAAGAACACAAGCAAAGGAACCAACAATCAATCATGGTGCAATGCGCAAGCAACATGATGCAAGACATGGCATGATATGCGAGATGTGATATGCAATGCATATGCATGCTTCAGAAGGGAAAGATTGAACCAGGCCTCAACTTGGAAAACCAAGTGTGTCGCTGGAAAGATGAGATGATTTCGGTCGAAATCGATATAAAGATCACCGGAAACGGAGGCACGTTTGCAAATGGCAAGCGAAACAAGAAAGGCACAATGCTGCAATTAACAGCACGATGCCATCTAGAATGCAATAAGAAACTAAGCTACTGCACTCCAACATAGCAACAAAGTATACGGCGGTGTTCTAATCAAGATGCTTGGTGAAAGAACATGCGGTGCCCCCATGTTTGGTTTTGGTAATTGATGACAATCTCTATGGACTAATGGTTTCCTTGAGTTATATTTGAAGGTTTTGTCCATAGGCTTTTCTTGGAGTACATGTGTTGATTTCAAGGAGAGTTTGTGTCGACCAAGGTGTTATTCAAGGAATTATCCAAAGATTGGTCATGTGATAGTTGAGCTTATTGCAAGCATGTCTTGAAGAAGAAGATTGTGTTATCATTCATGTCTACCTTCAAGACATCATCCAAATGAGGAGAATTGGAAAGGTTCAAGGTTGATCAAGACTAAGTCAAGAGTGAATCAAGTTGATCAACTCACAAAGCGCAGAAGATGTATCGAGAGGGATCAAGTGATCCCATGGTATGGTAAGAATTGTCAATTACGCTTTTTGTACTAACCCATGGTCTTCATGAGAGTTCTTTGTGGGGTTAGGTTGCGGTGTGCAAGTTCAAGTGGAGCATCACGAAGAGATCAAATGCTTGAAGCTTGCCGTCCTTTGTGGTGATAATGGACTTGTGAAGATGTGCGGAAGAGTGGCTCACCCATAGTGGAGTATGGGGGGCAATCAACTAAGTCTTCATCGAGTCAACACAATCAAGAAAGGTGGTCCAACTTGAGGGAGTCAAGATTGTCATCATCTAGCTCAAGTGGACCATGTGCAAGGCAAAGGTTTGCCCTTGATAGGTTTTCTATTTTACTGGTCTCATGATGGTAGTTGGGAGACCGGGTTATAGGATCGATTGTCGTACTATCAAGGGGGGCTCTCGATGAGTAGCTTGATCGTATCGTTCGTAGAGAGCTCAAACCATTGCATCCTTGCATCATCTTTCTTGGTTCTTGTTTGGTTCTCTTTGTGAGTCTTAGAGCTTATGGTCATCTTGCTGACAAGCTTGAGTTCATCGAAAACGGAGTTCGCATGCATCTTCTATGATGTTTTCGATGTTGGAGGTTTTGCCGATTCTTCTCGGTTGGAGGTTTCACTCCTCTTTTTGTTAGGAATACCTCCTCTGCCTCTTCTTACTATAACCAGTCGCTGTTTTGATGCTACTCGTCGTCTTGTTTCCAACAAGCTTGAGTTTGCTCAATTCAGAGCTCATATGCAGAAGTTATGGCAGTTCTTGTTTTCTTGAGTGTGGTTTTTGTCAGGGTCCCAGCAGCAGTACCGTGGTACCCAGCGGTAGTACCGCTGAGGGGTCACAAGCGGTAGTACCGCTGGTGACTCCGCAGCAGTACTACCGCTGGCTTACCAGGTCCCTACCGTGTTGATTCGAGGGGTCTTTTCTCTGTGTCGGATTGTGCAGTACCTCGTTGCGGCAGTAGTGCGGCAGTACCGCTCCTTAGCGGCAGTACCGCCCTTCCTCCGCGGTAGTACCGCCCGGTTTCCTCTTTCCCTTTACCCTTCGTTCTGCATGGCAGTACCGCCGAAGGGAGCGGTAGTACTGCTTAACCCAGCGGTAGTACCGCTGTCTCCTACGGTACTACCGCCCCAAGGTTCATGTTTTGTTGCTCCTTTTCCCTGTTTCTTCCGCTTGAGCGGTAGTACCGCTCATGGAGCGGTAGTACCGCTCGTGTGCGGGCTGAGCACATAACGGTTGGATTTTCTCCCTCCTATAAAAGGGGGTCTTCTTCCCCAATGAACCTTATCCTTTGAGCTCATGTTCTTCCCCCATTGTTGACCTTCTTCGAGCTTGCTAACTCTCAATCCCTCCATGGATTCTTGCTAGTTTTTAAGGGAAAAGAGAGAGGAGATCTAGATCCACATTTCCACCAATCACTTTCTCCTCTATGTGAGGGGAACCCCTTGGATCTAGATCTTGGAGTTCTTGGTGTTCTCCTTCTTGTTCTTCCTCTCATTTTCCTCTCTAGCATTAGTTGCTTCAGTGGGATTTGAGAGAGAAGGACTTGGGCACTCCGTGTGCCCTTGCCATTGCATTTAGTGCATCGGTTTGAGTTCTCCACGGTGATACGTGGAAGTTACAAGTTGAGAAGCTTATTACTCTTGGGTGCTTGGTACCCTTGAGCTTGTTCCTCTTGGGTGCTTGGGCGCCCTAGATGGTTGGTGGTGTTCGGAGCTCAATCATTGTGGTGTAAAGCTATGGACAAGCGTTGGGGTCTCCAATTAGGTTGTGGAGATCGCCCCGAGCAATTTGACGGGTACCGGTGACCGCCCCCAAGGGTTGCCAAGTGTACAGGTTCAGTGACCGCCCCCAAGGGTTGCCATTTGTACGGGTTCGGTGACCGCCCTCAAGGGTCCCTTAGTGGAATCACGACATCTTGCATTGTGCGAGGGCGTGAGGAGATCACGGTGGCCCTAGTGGCTTCTTGGGGAGCATTGTGCCTCCACACCGCTCCAAACGGAGATTAGCATCCGCAAGGGTGTGAACTTCGGGATACATCATCGTCTCCGCGTGCCTCGGTTATCTCTTACCCGAGCCCTTTACTTATGCACTTTACTTTGTGATAGGAATATTGTTTCTTGTCATATATCTTGCTATCACATAGTTGCTTATCTTGTTTAGCATAAGTTGTTGGTGCACATAGGTGAGCCTAGTTGCTTTAGGTTTTGTGCTTGACAAATTAACCGCTAGGTTTATTCCGCATTTGTTCAAGCCTAAAACGTAATTATTTTAAAACGCCTATTCACCCCCCCCTCTAGGCGACATCCACGGTCTTTCACTTGGAAAAACATGAACACTGAGCTACGTCTAAATCACACAAGGGCAGGTTCGAACAAGCATGGAAAAAGTGCAAAAGATATCACCATCACAGACTTAGTGAAAATATCAACATGCCAGGAATTAACATCAGGAAGACATGTTTAGAGCAAGATAACAACATGCTACAGGAACAGGTCATAGCAAACAAGGGCATGGCATGAATCTACTCAAAGCATAGAACAAAAGTCCCTTACTGACCATGAGCCAAAAGGGCACAAAAAATATGATGGCACCCATGTAAACATAGCAAGTTTCGTTAACAGATTCAGACTTAGCAGAAAACTGAGCATGGCATAAACAGAATTATGAAGGCATCTTTGCGAGCTCGATTCACTCATCACAAGGCATTGCATGACAAGATAAGCATACCACCAGCAATAAGACATGTTCATGAAGCTAACCATGGCAAGAACAAACTCATATTCCCTCCGTTCCCAAATACTTGTCTTTCTTGGCATTTCAAATGGACACAACATACGGATGCATGTAGACATATTTTAGACTATAGATTCTCTCATTTTGCTCCGTATGTAGTCACTTGTTGAAATATCTAGAAAGACAAATATTTAGGAATGGAGGGAGTAGCATGCATGGATCAACTACAACAACCTTGGCAAAATTGATTAACATGTAAACAATCTGCCAGGAACATTTTATAGCAAAAGTAGAGCAAGATTAAGACATGCTAGGGCAGTCCATAATTGCAAAAGGGGGCAGGATGGATAGAGATTAACCATATGTCCAAAACATCCTTACTGAAGCAACTCAAAAGAAGCATGGATCTCACTGTAGCAACATGAATACATGGCATAAAAATAACAGCAGGGAAATGACTTAGTAGAATCCTAAGTCCCTGAAATCAGCAATATCACGAGATCTACTTTGCATGCTTGTGCTAGTCACCACATTGATCACAAAAATACATGGCATACACCCCTGTAAATATGGCATGGCATAGCCCAAAACACATGTAGAGCTCATGCCCATATGCAGCACACAATAAATGTAGCAAAAATGACAAATCCTCATAATCTGCTAATAATCAGCACCTACCAATTTATAGCACTCTTGCATCAACTATTTGGGCATCAAAATGGACTCAAGCAAGCATGTCACAATGGAACAAAATGAAGATCACATCCTGATGAACATTTCGATATATCACACGCACGAAACGGAGCAGTATGCAACAATTTATGGCAAGATGAACAGGGGCTTAAATCACGAGGATCTGAGGACTTGGTGGAAAATTACCCTCCGAAAAGTCAACGGGACGAGGATATCCGGGACGGCGCAATACAAGACGGGGACGAGGGCGTTTGGATCGGGGGAGTGGTGCATCTCGTCCCACTCCCCAAATCCAGCGACGAGGTGGCGGCTCCGGTGATGGCCGGCGATGAGGAGGCGGCGACGCGACAAGGAGGATGCAGCGGGGCCGAGCGGGGCGCGGTGGAGGAGGAGGCGGCGGGCAGCGTGCCTGGCGATGGTCGGCGGTGGCGGAGGAGCAGCGAGGCGTGGCGCGCGGCGGCGCATGCGGGCGCTGGCGGCGGCTCGGGCGCGCAGTCGCCAGCGGGCGGCAGTGGCGCGAATCAGGCCCGGGCAGAGCTCGCGCGGGCTCCGCGGGCCGCGTTGGTGGGAGGATGGCGGCGGGACCGGTGTCGCGCCGGGATTGGACGGGGCGGCGGCGCTGGACGTGTCCGGCGGCGACGGAGATGTCCGGCACGGCGCGGTGGGGAAATTTTAGCGTTTGATCCGTGAAAAATGGAGGGGGAGGTGTTTATATAGGTAGAAGGAGGTGGGAGTGTACAAATGAGGTGCCGTTTTCAACCACGCGATCGTGATCGAATGGCCAAGAGGATGGAGGTGGTTTGGATGGGTTATTGGGCCACTTTAGAGGGGTGTTGGGCTGCAACACACACGAGGCCTTTACGGTTCCCCGGTTAACCGTTGGAGTATCAAACGGACTCCAAATGGCACGACAATTGACAGGCGGTCTACCGGTGGTGTACCAAGGCCGCTTGGCAAATCTCGGTCCATTGCAAGAACGTTTAACACCCGCTCACAAAAAGAGACAAAAGGGGGCGCCGGAGGACGTAGGAGTGTCGGATTGCAAAATGGACAACGGGGAAAAAGCTCGGATGCATGAGACGAACACGTATGCAAATGTTTGGATGAGTTTGATAACTTTACGGTTAAGCAAGAAAACTTCAATGATTATTTTGGTAGAGAATTGAAACATAATGCTGATATGCTTGAACACTTGAGTGATTATATGGCTAATGTTAAAGGTGAACTTAAACTTATTTCTAAACATGCTTCTATGGTTACAACTCAAGTAGAACAAGTACTTAAAGCTCAGAATGATTTGCTCAATGAATTGAATAGTAAAAACAATTATAATGCTATTAGAGTTGTGACTAGAGGTGGTAAAATGACTCAGGAACCTTTGTATCCTGAAGGCCATCCTAAGAGAATTGAGCAGGATTCTCAGAGAAATAATGTAGATGCACCTAGTCCTTCTAAGAGGAAGAGAAAGAAAAATGATAGGACTTTGCATGCTTCTAGTGAACCTGTTGTTGACACACCTGAGAATCCCAATGATATTTCTATTTCTGATGCTGAAACCCAACCTGGTAATGAACATGAACCTAGTGATAATGTTAATGATGATGTTCATGTTGATGCTCAACCTAGCAATGATAATGATGTAGAAACTGAACCTGCTATTGATCTTGATAACCCACAATCAAAGAATCGAAGTTATGATAAGAGAGACTTTGTTGCTAGGAAGCACGGTAAAGAAAGAGAACCCTGGGTTCAGAAACCCATGGCCTTTCCTCCCAAACCATCCAAGAAAAAGGATGATGAGGATTTTGAGCGCTTTGCTGAAATGATTAGACCTATCTTTTTGCGTATGCGATTAACTGATATGCTCAAAATGAATCCTTATGCTAAGTATATGAAAGAAATTGTTACAAATAAGAGAAAGATACCAGAAGCTGAAATTTCCACCATGCTTGCTAATTACACTTTTAAGGGTGGAATACCAAAGAAACTTGGAGATCCAAGAGTACCAACTATACCATGCTCCATTAAAAGAAACTATGTTAATACTGCTTTATGTGATCATGGAGCCAATGTTAGTGTTATCCCTCTCTCTTTATATCGTAGACTTGATTTGAATAAGTTGACACCTACTGAAATATCCTTGCAAATGGCTGATAAATCAACTGCTATACCTATCGGTTTTTGTGAGGATGTGCCTGTTGTGGTTGCAAATGTTACTATTTTAACAGACTTTGTTATTCTTGATATTCCCGAGGACGATAGTATGTCTATTATTCTTGGAAGACCTTTTTTGAATATTGCAGGGGCTGTTATTGATTGCAACAAAGGTAATATCACTTTTTATGTTAATGGTAATGAGCATACAGTACACTTTCTGAGGAAACAACCTCAAGTTCATAGTATAAGCTCTACTGGAAAAATTCCATCAATTATTTTTGGAGGTTTTGAATTTCCTCTTCCTACTGTCAAGAAGAAATATGATATTCTTATTATTGAGGGCGTGCGTATCCCCGTTGAGGTAACCTAGTGTTATTCGTAAATTCTCCGGTTCCATGTTATTCGGAATGAGTTTGTTAACAAGACTTGATCAACCTTGTTAGTGGATTCCTTTTGATGAGCATGAGATGGATGAATTTAGAAAACACAACTCTCTGTACCCTCTTTTTACTTTCTGTTATTTATATTAAATAAAGCAAAAATAGTATATTCTGTCTGTTTTCTGAATTATCAATGCAATAAAAAATACCCTGAAAATAAAAGTTCTCCAAATGCCCTGAAATTTAAATATGATTTTTTCTAGAATATTTTAGAATATCTGGCACTGAGAACACAACAGGGGGAGTAAGCACCTGTCCACGAGGGTGGAGGGTGCGCCCTATCGCCTGGCGCGCCCCCTGCCTCACGGGCCCACGGTGGCTCCCCTCCACTTATTCCAGCTACCACACACTCCTTCTTCCTCCCACAAACATCACTAACCAGCTCAAACCCGAGTCCAAGCTCATTTTGCTGCCATTTTCGATCTCCTTGCTCAAAGCACCTCTCACAAAACTACTTTGGGGGATTGTTCCTTGGTATGCGACTCCTCCAATGGTCCAATTAGTTTTTTTTCTAGTGCTTTAGTCATTGCATATTTTTGCTGCTTAGGTGACCCTGTTCTTGAGCTTGCATGCCAAATTTATGTGGTCAAAAGTAGTTTTGATGCATGATATTGCCTCTAGGTACTTGTAGGAGTAGTTGCTATCAATTTTGTTGATTTGGTTCACTTTTATTTTGAAGATACTAAAATTTTCAGAAATTTTTAGAAAAAGATGAAGAGATTTTTGAGGGGCACATCGAGCCGAAGCTCGAAGGATAAGAAAAGTGAGGAGGATAAGAGGCCCAAATATAATCTTCCTCGCATCGCGGAGGTTCGGCCATGTGAATGGCCTTGTGATGATTTCTTGAGAGCGGCTGGGATTTATGATGATTCCTATGAATTGGCTGAGAATGCAGGCCTCGCCGCCTTCCTCCACGACCAACGCGAACAGTATCTCTTACTCACCAATATCTTTGTGCAAAACTTTCATTTCCATGCTAGGAGCTCACCACATACGGTGGAATTTTATTTATATGATGAGCATAAGGAGATGTCACTTCGTGATTTTTGTTGGGTTTGCTTGATCCCTTTCGAGGGCAGCGTAGAGGAACCACATCGTGACGATGTGGATGGGTTTATTGATACTATTACTGTAGGGGAAACGAGGAAGGTTTCCGACGCATGAGTTACTAGCATACACTTTCCTGTTCTTCTTTTGCTTGTTGGGAGCTTTCCCGTGTAAATAGTTTTATTTCTTTTCTTTCCTTTGGGGGTCGATAGGAGAAGACCATAATTAAGTTGTTAAAGTGGCTCTTATATGCATTATTGTTGATCTAACAAAAGAGCCCATATTGCCTTGTCTTCTCCTGTTTATTGAATGCTTGCAGATTCCAGCTTAGTCCAATGCACGTGCACTATTATTATTTTCCACATCGTTCGGTCGTGCAAGTGAAAGGCAATTATGACGATATATGATGGACTATTTGAGATGAGAGAAGCTGGTATGAACTCGACCTCTCTTGTTTTTGTACATATGATTAGTTCATCGTTCCTGATTCAGCCTATTATGAATAAACATGTTTGCAATGACAATTAGAGATTATAGTTGCTTATGCCATGCTTAATTAGCTAGGAGCTTATAATGGTTTACCTTGCATGCCAACATGTTATTAAAATGGTTGTGATGTGGTATGATAGGGTGGTATTCTCCTTTGAATGATTTAAGTGACTTGAGTTGGCACATGTTCACGCATCTAGTTGAAACAAAATCAACATAGCCTTCACGATATTTATGTTCATGGTGGATTATATCCTACTCATGCTTTCACTCAATGTTCATTGATTTTAATGCATGTTCATGGTTGTTGTCGCTCTCTAGCTGGTCGCTTCCCAGTCTTTCGCTAGCCTTCACTTGTACTAAGAAGGAATACTGCTTGTGCATCCAATCCCTTTACCCCGAAGTTGTTCCATATGAGTCCACCATACCTACCTATACACGGTATCTACCTGCCGTTCCAAGTAAATTTGTATGGCCAAACTCTAAACCTTCAAATAAACATTTTGTTTTGTATGCTCGAATAGCTCATGTATCAACTAGGGTTGTCCATATCTTCCATGTTAGGCGGGTTATTCTCAAGAGGAGTGGACTCCGCTCCTCACTCATGAGAAAATGGCTGGTCACCGGGATGCCCAGTCCCATGCTTTATGCAAATAAAATAAAAATAATTGCAAACAAAACTCCCCCGGGATTGTTGTTAGTTGGAGGCACTCGTTGTTTCGAGCAAGCCATGGATTGATGCTTGTTGGTGGAGGGGAGTATAAACTCTACCATTTTGTTTGGGAACCGCGTATAATGTGTGTAGCATGGAAGATATCGCCATTTCTTGATTGTTATGTTGACAATGAAAGTATACCGCTCAAAATATTATTAATCTCTATTTCAAAACCGAGCTCTAGCACCTCTACAGATACCTGCTTCCCTCTGCGAAGGGCCTATCTATTTACTTTTATGTTGAGTCATCCTCTTATTAAAAAGCACCAGTTAGAGAGCACCTCTGTCATTTTCATTCATTACTGATTAGTTTACATTGAGTATGACTTGACTGGATCTCTTTTACCATGAATTACAATGTCTAGTCAGTCCTTGATCTTTAAAGGTGCTCTGCATTTATGTTTTGCGGTCTCAGAAAGGTTTAGCGAGATACCAACTTCTTATATCATATCATGATTGCTTTAAGAAAGTGTTGTCATCCGAGATTTATTATTATTGCTCGCTAGTTGATTATGCCATTGATATGAGTAAACATGAGACCTAAGCATTATTGTGAATATGGTTAGTTCATATTCTTTGCTGAAAACTTGAATGATGGCTTTACATATTTACAACAAGAGCAAACTGAGTTTGTAAAAGTATTTCTTTATCACTTTCAGTTTATCAACTGAATTGCTTGAGGACAAGCAAATGTTTAAGCTTGGGGGAGTTGATACGTCTCCGTCGTATCTACTTTTCCAAACACTTTTGCCCTTGTTTTGGACTCTAACTTGCATGATTTGAATGGAACTAAACCGGACTGCCGCTGTTTTCAGCAGAACTGCCATGGTGTTATTTTTGTGCAGAAATAAAAGTTCTCGGAGTGACCTAAAAATCAACGGAGAATTATTTTGGAATATATAAAAAATACTGGAAGGAAGATCCACGTCGGGGGCCTCCACCTGTCCACAAGGGTGGGGCGCGCGCCCCCTGCCTCGTGGGCCCCCTGACGCTCCACCGACCTCAACCCTGACTCCATATATTCACTTCCAGGGAGAAAAAACCAGAGAGAAAGATTTATCGCGTTTTACGATACGGAGCCACCGCCAAGCCCTAAACTCTCTAGAGAGGGCTGATCTGGAGTCTGTTCGGGGCTCCGGAGAGGGGAATCCGTCATCATCAATCATCCTCCATCACCAATTTCATGATGCTCACCGCCGTGCATGAGTAATTTCATCGTAGGCTTGCTGGATGGTGATGGGTTGGATGAGATTTATCATGTAATCAAGTTAGTTTTGTTAGGTTTTGATCCCTAGTATCCACTATGTTCTGAGATTGTTGTTGCTATGACTTTGCTATGCTTAATGCTTGTCACTAGGGCCCGAGTGCCATGATTTCAGATCTGAACCTATTATGTTTTCATCAATATATGAGAGTTCTTGATCCTATCTTGCAAGTCTATAGTCACCTATTATGTGTTATGATCTGTTAACCCCAAAGTTACAATAATCGGGATACTTACCGGTGATGACCGTAGTTTGAGGAGTTCATGTATTCACTATGTGTTAATGCTTTGGTCCGGTACTCTATTAAAAGGAGGCCTTAATATCCCTTAGTTTCTAATAGGACCCCACTGCCACGGGAGGGTAGGACAAAAGATGTCATGCAAGTTCTTTTCCATAAGCACGTATGACTATAGTCGGAATACATGCCTACATTACATTGATGAACTGGAGCTAGTTCTGTGTCACCCTAGGTTATGACTGTTACATGATCGATCGCATCCGACATAATTCTCTATCACTGATCCATTGCCTACGAGCTTTCCATATATTGTTCTTCGCTCATTTACTCTCCGTTGCTATTGTTACCATCACTATAAAACCCAAAAATATTACTTTTGCTACCGTTACCTTTTGCTACCGTCACCACTACTATCATATTACTTTGCTACTAAATACTTTGCTGCAGATATTAAGTTATCCAGGTGTGGTTGAATTGACAACTCAGCTGCTAATACTTGAGAATATTCTTTGGCTCCCCTTGTGTCGAATCAAAAAATTTGGGTTGAATACTCTACCCTCAAAAACTGTGCGATCCCCTATACTTGTGGGTTATCACCCGACGCAGACGGCCATACAGGAGAACTCACGCAGGCGGCCGAGACTCCCGTACGCAGCCGGACGAGGCTCACCGGAGGCCACCTCTTCTGCCAGCCTGCGCACACACATCACAGGCCGGCGGTGGAGATCGATGTCATGCCGATCATCTTCTCTCAAGCCCACGGTGCACCCTCGATCGACGACAACAACAATGTGCTGGGACTGCCACTCTTATGCAACCCCTGGTGCGCCCTTCTTTGAAGATGCCAGACGCCAGGGTTGCCGCTCATGTGCAACCCCGGTGGTTCCTTCATGTCGGACTCTTCACCGGCGATGACGTGCTAGAACTGCTGTACCGCCGCGGGCGGCGGAGCCGGGATGCACCACCGGCCAGGCTGCTGGTGCGCAGCTCAGGGCCACACTCCCTCATCATGCTCGCGTGGCGGATCGGCTAATGGGTGATGAGAACTCATACACCCATCCATCGATCATGCACGCGGGTGGCAAGCATCCCGGAATAGAACACCATGGCTTGGCTTCCTTCTCGTGCAGGCGGCCGAGAAGGGAAGACGAGTAGGCAACGCATCAGGGACGCATGAAGCTATGCGGCGAGATTGACGTCGTGCCGACCATCCAAGGTGAGAACCAAGTTTGATCTCCCTTCCCTCCTCTCTCTCTCTCTACATCCGATGATGGCGGCAAGAGCTGCGACCGCACGGCCGGAGATGAAGCCGACTTCCACCATCGGCTCTTGATGCTTTGAAGACGATGGCGCTGGGGTTGCCTCTCCCGCGCAGCCCCCGATGATCTCTTCATGTCGGACCCATCATCGGGAACAACGGGCCGGTCGGCCTTGGAGATGACGCCGCCGGGGTGGCCTCTCGTGTGCAAACCCCGGTGATTCCTTCATGCCAGACTCACCACCGACAACGACGACACCGGGGTTGCCTCTTGTGTGCAACCCCCGACGATTGCTTCATGCCGGACTCACCACCTGCGACGACGATGCCTGGGTTGCCTCTCATGTGCAGCCTATGGCGATCCTTCACGCCGGACCCATCACGGGCAACTCCCGTGAGGAGGATGATGACGCTCCAAGCCCTAGTAGCCCCCCGGTGCATTCTCCACCCGCGACTCCCGCGAGGATGACGACGATGACGCCGGGGCCGTCTAGACACCGGTGCACTCTCCACCGGCGACTTCTGCGAGGACGACGATGACGCGCCGAGGCCTTGTAGCCCCTAGTGCGCTCTCCACCGGCGACTCCCATGATGATGACGACGACGACGTGTCGGGGCCATGCAGCCCCTGGTTTCACTCTCCCTCGGTGCACCCTCTGTGGCAGACTGATGATGTGCCACAGCTGCGCAACACAGGAGCACTCTCCGCTGGCCATACTCACGTGTCGGCCTGCCTTGAAGACGACAACATCGGGGTTGCCCTTCGTGTGCATCCCCCAGCGATTCCTTCATGCCGGACTCACTATTAGCGACGACGTGGTTGGACTACCGCTTGTGCGCAGCCCCGGTGTGCCCTTCACTTGCAATGACAAAGTATCGGCGGGGTGCCATCTACACCTCTTGTGACGCCCCCGATTTGACGTTGTAAAACGACGGCCAGTGAATTGTAATACGACTCACTATAGGGCGAATTCGAGCTCGGTACCCGGGGATCCTCTAGAGTCGACCTGCAGGCATGCAAGCTTTATATTACAAGTTAGGGGTCTCGAGGGCTCGAATACATAAGCTCGAATACACAAGAGTCAACGGAAGCAATAATATCTGAGTACAGACATAAGTTAAACAAGTTTGCCTTAAGAAGGCTATCACAAAAGTAGCAACGATCGAAAAGGCAAGGAGTCCTGCCTGGGATCCTCCTAAACTACTCCTGGACGTCGTTAGCGGCCTGCACGTAGTAGTAGGCACCTCCAAAGTAGTAGGAGTCGTCATCGACGGTGGCGTCTGGCTCTTGGACTCCAACATCTGGCCGCAACAACTGGGTATAGAAAGGGGAAAAGGGGGGCGAAAGCAACCGTGAGTACTCATCCAAAGTACTCGCAAGCAAGGAGCTACACTACATATGCATTGGTAACAATGAAGGGACAATTGCATTTTTACCCCTAGTTGGTTCCTACCCACGGGTTTTGCCCTTACTTTTCGAGCTTGCTCAGTTTTGCCCTTACTTTTTCCATCGTGGTCCCTCGAATGCCCTTTGACTGTTTGACCAAAACTTTAAAAATTCATAACTAATTCATATGAACTCAGAAAAATGAAAATAAGATATCAAAATGTTCAGATAAACATTACCTTTATGTGCATATCATTAGCATTCAGGACAAAAGCATCCTTTAAACTACCTAAGGTAATTAGTGTTATTAACATTATTAAAAATAAAAAGGTATAAACAATATTTTTTCATGAATAAAAATGACATGCAAATGTAGGTGATGTTTTCTGAACATCCAGATATCTTATTTACATTTTTCTGAGTTCGTATCATCTTGTTAAGAATGTTCTAACGACTTTGACCATTATTTGGAAACTCCATAACAAGTTGATACGAACTCAGAAAAATGCAAATAAGATATCTGGATGTTCAGAAAACATCACCTACATTTGCATGTAATTTTTATTCATGAAAAATATATTTTTTATACCTTTTTATTTTTAATAATGTTAATAACATTAATTACCTCAGGTAGTTTAAAGGGTACTTTTGTCCTGAATGCAAATGATATGCACATAAAGGTAATGTTTATCTAAATATTTTCATATCTTATTTGCATTTTTCTGAGTTCATATGAATTAGTTATGAATTTTCAAAGTTTTGGTCAAACGGTCAAAGGGTATTCGAGGGACCTCGACGGAAAAAGTAAGGGCAAAACTGAGCAAGCTCAAAAAGTAAGGGCAAAACCCGTGGGTAGGAACCAACTAGGGTTAAAAATGCAATTGTCCCAACAATGAAAGGGGTAGTATATGTAGACTGAACTGCAGAATGCCAGAATAAGAGGGGGATAGCTAGTCTTGTCGAAGACTACACTTCTGGCAGCCTCCATCTTGCAGCATGTAGAAGAGAGTAGATGGTAAGTTCACCAAGTATCATCGCATAGCATAATCCTACCCGGCGATCCTCTTCTCGTCGTCCTGTTAGAGAGCGATCATCGGGTTGTATCTGGCACTTGAAAGGGTGTGTTTTGTTAAGTATCCGGTTCTAGTTGTCATAAGGTCAAGGTACAACTCCGGGTCGTCCTTTTACCGAGGGACATGGCTATTCGAATAGATAAACTTCCATGCAGGGGTGCACCACATTTCCCAACATGCTCGATCCCCTTTGGCCGGACACACTTTCCTGGGTCATGCCCAGCCTCGGAAGATCAACACGTCGCAGCCCCACCTACGCACAACAGAGAGGTCAACACGTTGGTCTAAATCCTATACGCGTAGGGGTCTGGGACCATCGCTCATTGCACACCTACACGTTGCATACGCAGCCGGTGAGCAGACATAGCAACCTCCATTACAAAGGAAGTTGCGTTACGCGGTCCAACCCGGCGCGCGCCGCTCAGTCGCTGACGTCACAAAGGCTTTGGCTGATACCACGATGTCGAGTGCCCATAACTGTTCCCGCGTAGTTGGTTAGTGCGTATAGGCCAGTGGCCAGACTCAGATCAAATACCAAGATCTCGTTAAGCGTGTTATTTTGAAGTAACCGCGAACGCCGACCAGGGCTAGGCCCACCTCTCTCCTAGGTGGTCTCAACCTGCCTTGTCGCTCTGCCACAAAGTAACAGTCATGGGCTGTCGGGAACTCAGGCCCACCACTACCTGGATGGAGCCACCTGTCCCTTCAGCCCCCACATCAGAATCACTTGCGGGAACTCTACGAGCTGGCCCGACTTTAGTCACCAAGTATCACATATAATAAGTATGTAAGTATATACCCGTGATCACCTCCCAAGTGATCACGGCCCAATAGTATAGCATGGCAGACGGACAAGAATGTAGGGTCACTGATGATAAACTAGCATCCTATACTAAGCATTTAGGATTGCGGGTAAGGTATCAACAACTGTAGCAACAATGACAGGCTATGCAACAAAATAAGATTAACCGAAAGCAGTAACATGCTACACTACTCTAATGCAATCAGTAGAGAGAAGAATAGGCGATATCGGGTTGATCAAGGGGAGGGCTTGCCAGGTTACTCTGGCAAGAAGGAGGGGTCATCGACACCGTAGTCGAACTGGGCTTGATTATTTTGCTATGATCTTGAGGGAATAAAATAAAAGAGAAAGAATAAAAGGAAATAAAAGAGATCATATGGATCTTATGGAGAGTAATGACTTCACATATAAAGAGTATGATGAATAGAAGTTGTTGAGAGTTGACAAACATAGTTTTGGTCATCGTTGCAATTAATAGAAAGTAATAAAGAAAGAGAGGTCTTCACATATAAATACACTATCTTGGACATCTTTTATGATTGTGAGCACTCATTAAAATATGACATGCTAAAGAGTTGACGTTGGACAAGGAAGACAACATAATGGGTTATGTTTTCTTACATCTGAGATAAATTATATTGTCATGGATCATCCAACATGTTGAGCTTGTCTTTCCCTCTCGTGCTAGCCAATTCTTTGCACCAAGTAGAAATACTACTTGTGCTTCCAAATATCCCTTAAAACCAGTTTTGCCATGAGAGTCCACCATATCTACCTATGGATTGAGTAAGATCCTTCAAGTAAGTTGTCATCGGTGCAAGCAATAAAAATTGATCTCTAAATATGTATGACTTATCAGTGTGGGAGAAAATAAGATTTAACGATCTTGTGATGTGGAAGAAATAAAAGCGATGGACTACATAACAAAGGTCCATATCACAAGTGGCAATATAAAGTGATGTTCTTTCGCATTAAGATTTCGTGCATCCAACCATAAAAGCGCATGACAACCTCTGCTTCCCTCTGCGAAGGGACCATCTTTTACTTTTATCTTCTACCTTACATAAGAGTCATGGTGATCTTCACCTTTCCTTTTTACATTTTATCCTTTGGCAAGCACAATATGTTGGAAAGATCCTGATATATATAGCTAATTGGATGTGAGTCTTCATGAACTATTATTGTTGACATTACCCTTGAGGTAAAACGTTGGGAGGCAAAACTATAAGCCCCTATCTTTCTCTGTGTGCGATTAAAACTTCATACCCATAAATACCGCATGAGTGTTAGCAATTGTGAAAGACTAAAAGCTGGTTGAGTATGTGGACTTGCTGAAAAGCTCTTATATTGACTCTTTCCTATGTTATGATAAATTGCAATTGCCTCAATGACTGAGATTAGAGTTTGTTGGTTCTCAATGAAGTTTATGATTCATACTCGAAATTGTGATTGAATTGTTACTTTAGCATAAGAGATCATATGACAATAATTATATAAGTTGTTGTTCCAAGAATGATCATGATGCCCTCATGTACGTATTTTATTTTTATCGACACCTCTATCTCTAAACATGTGGACATATTTTTCGATTTCGGCTTTCGCTTGAGGACAAGCGAGGTCTAAGCTTGGGAGAGTTGATACGTCCATTTTGCATCATGCTTTTATATCGATATTTATTGCATTATGGGCTGTTATTACACATTATGTCACAATACTTATGCCTATTCTCTCTCATTTTACAAGGTTTACATAAAGAGGGAGAATGCCGACAGCTGGAATTCTAGGCTGGAAAAGGAGAAAATATTAGAGACCTATTCTACACAGCTCCAAAAGTCCTGAAACTTCACGGAAGTTATTTCCAGAATATATAAAAAATACTGAGTGCAAGAAGTACCAGAGGGGGCCCACACCCTGGCCACGAGGGTGGGGAGTGCGCCCTTCCCCACTGTGTGCACCCCCTGCCTCGTGGGGCCCCCTGGTGGCCCTCCGGTGCCCATCTTCTGCTATATGAAGTCTTCTGTCCGAGTAAAAATCATAAGAAAGCTTTCAGGACGAGACTCTGCCGCCACGAGGCGGAACCTTGGCGGAACCAATCTAGGGCTCTGGCGGAGCCGTTCTGCCGAGGACACTTCCCTCCGGGAGGGGGAAATCATCGCCATCGTCATCACCAATGATCCTCTCATCAGGAGGGGGTCAATATCCATCAACATCTTCACCAACACCATCTCATCTCAAACCCTAGTTCATCTCTTGTATCCAATCTTTGTCTCATAGCCTGGGATTGGTACCTATGGGTTGCTAGTAGTGTTGATTACTCCTTGTAGTTGATGCTAGTTGGTTTACTTGGTGGAAGATCATATGTTCAGATCCTATATGCATATTAATACCCCTCTGATTATGAACATGAATATGCTTTGTGAGTAGTTACGTTTGTTCATGAGGACATGGTAGAAGTCTTGCTATTAGTAGTCATGTGAATTTGGTATTCGTTTGACATTTTGATGAGATGTATGTTGTCATCCCTCTAGTGGTGTCATGTGAACGTCAACTACATGACACTTCACCATTGTTTGGGCCTATAGGGAGGCATTGGGAAGTAATAAGTAGATGATGGGTTGCTAGAGTGACAGAAGCTTAAACCCTAGTTTATGTGTTGCTTCGTAAGGGGCTGATTTGGATCCATATGTTTCATGCTATGGTTAGGTTTACCTTAATACTTCTGTTGTAGTTGCGGATGCTTGCAATAGGGGTTAACCATAAGTGGGATGCTTGTCCAAGTAAGGGCAGTACCCCAGCACCGGTCTACCCACATATCAAATTATCAAAGTACTGAACGTGAATTATATGATCGTGATGAAAACTAGCTTGACGGTAATTCCCATGTGTCCTCGGGAGCGCTTTCCTTCATATAAGAGTTTGTCCAGGCTTGTCCTTTGTTACAAAAAGAATTGAGCCATCTGTTGGGGATTGTAGAGGAAATTTAAAATTTTCTACGCATCACCAAGATCAATCTATGGAGTCATCTAGCAACGAGAGGGAGAGGAGTGCATCTACATACCCTTGTAGATCGCGAGCGAAAGCGTTCAAGAGAACGGGGTTGATGGAGCCATACTCGTCGTGATCCAAATCACCGATGATCCTAGCGCCGAACGGACGGCACCTCCGCGTTCAACACACGTACGGAGCAGAGACATCTCCCGCGCCTTGATCCAGTAAGGAGGAGGGATAGGTTGAGGAAGAGAGCTCCAACAGCAGCACGACGACATGGTGGTGGTGGAGCGGCAGTACTCCGGTAGGGCTTCGCCAAGCTCTTAACGGAGGAGGAGAGGTGTTGGGGAGGGGAGGGGCTGCGCCTTTGATGTGGTGTGAAGCCCTCCCCTTGCCCCTCTATTTATAGGGGAAGGGGGAAGGGGGCCGGCCCCCTCTAGATGAGATCTAGAGGGGGGGCGGCGGCCAAGGGGGTGGCTTGCCCCCCAAGCAAGGGGGTGCCCCCTCTAGGGTTTCCCCCCCAACCCTAGGCGCATGGGCCCAAGGGGGGATGCTCCCAGCCCTCCAAGGGCTGGTTCCCTTTCCTCTACGGCCCATGAGACCCTCCGAGAGAGGTGGCCCCTCCCGGTGGACCCTCGGAACATCTCCGGTGGCCCCGGTATAATACCGATATGCCCCCGAACTTTTCCGGTGACCGTATGACAACTTCCCACATATAAATCTTCACCTCCAGACCATTCCGGAACTCCTCGTGACGTCCGGGATCTCATCCGGGACTCCGAACAACATTCGGTAATCACATACAAGTCTTCCTAATAACCCTAGCGTCATCGAACCTTAAGTTTGTAGACCCTACGGGTTCGGGAACCATGCAGACATGACCGAGACAACTCTCCGACCAATAACCAACAGCGGGATCTGGATACCCATGTTGTCTCCTACATGTTCCATGATGATCTCATCGGATGAACCACGATGTCGAGGATTCAAGCAATCCCGTATACAATTCCCTTTGTCAATCGGTACGTTACTTGCCCGAGATTCGATCGTTGGTATCCCAATACCTCGTTCAATCTCGTTACCGGCAAGTCACTTTACTCCTTCCGTAACACATCATCCCGTGACCAACCCTTAATTAGTCACATTGAGCTCATTACGATGATGTCTTACCGAGTGGGCCTAGAGATACCTCTCCGTCATACGGAGTGACAAATCCCAGTCTCGATTCGTGCCAACCCAACAGACACTTTCGGAGATACCCGTAGTGCACCTTTATAGTCACCCAGTTATGTTGTGATGTTTGGCACACCCAAAGTATTCCTACAGTATCTGGGAGTTGCACAATCTCATGGTCTAAGGAAAAGATACTTGACATTAGAAAAGCTTTTAGCAGACGAACTACACGATCTTGCGCTATGCTTAGGATTGGGCCTTGTCCATCACATCATTCTCCTAATGATGTGATCCCGTTATCAATGACATCCAATGTCCATGGTCAGGAAACCGTAACCATCTATTGATCAACGAGCTAGTCAACTAGAGGCTCACTAGGGACATGTTGTGGTCTATGTATTCACACATGTATTACGATTTCCTGATAACACAATTATAGCATGAACAATAGACAATTATCATGAACAAGGAAATATAATAATAACCATTTTATTATTGCCTCTAGGGCATATTTCCAACAGTCTCCCACTTGCACTAGAGTCAATAATCTAGTTACATTGTGATGAATCGAACACCCATAGAGTTCTGGTGTTGATCATGTTTTGCTCGAGGAAGAGGTTTAGTCAACGGATGTGCACTTTACAAATATCTATGTCTCCATTTTGAACATTTTCACGAAAGGAGTTGAAGCGACGCTTGATATGCCTGGTCTTCCTGTGAAACCTGGGCTCCTTGGCAAGGGCACTAGCTCCAGTGTTGTCACAGAAGAGAGTCATCGGGCATGACGCATTGGGAATAACTCATAGGTCGGTAATGAACTCCTTTATCCAGATTGCTTCTTGTGCTGCCTCCGAGGCTGCCATGTACTCCGCTTCACATGTAGATCCCGTCACGACGCTTTGCTTGCAACTGCACCAGCTGACTGCCCCACCATTCAAAATATACATGTATCCGGTTTGTGACTTAGAGTCATCCAGATCTGTGTCGAAGCTAGCATCGATGTAACCCTTTACGACGAGCTCTTCGTCACCTCCATAAACGAGAAACATATCCTTAGTCCTCTTCAGTTACTTCAGGATATTCTTGACCGTTGTCTAGTGTTCCATGTCGGGATTACTTTGGTACCTTCCTACCAAACTTACGGCAAGGTTTACATCAGGTCTGGTACACAGCATGGCATACATGATAAACCCTATGGCCGAGGCATAGGGGACGACACTCATCTTTTCTCTATCTTCTTCCGTGGTCGGGCATTGAGCCATGCTCAATCTCATACCTTGCAATACAGGCAAGAACCCCTTCTTGGACTGATCCATATTGAACTTCTTCAATATCTTGTCAAGGTACGTACTTTGTGAAAGACCAATGAGGTGTCTCGATCTATCTCTATAGATCTTGATGCCTAATATATAAGCAGCTTCTCCAAGGTCCTGCATTGAAAAACACTTGTTCAAGTAGGCCTTTATGCTTTCCAAGAATTCTATATCATTTCCCATCAATATTATGTCATCCACATATAATATGAGAAATGCTACAGAGCTCCCACTCACTTTCTTGTAAACACAGGCTTCTCCATAAGTCTGCGTAAACCCAAATGCTTTGATCATCTCATCAAATCGAATGTTCCAACTCCGAGATGCTTGCACCAGCCCATAGATTGAGCGTTGGAGCTTGCACACCTTGTCAGCATTCTTAGGATCGACAAAACCTTCTGGCTGCATCATATACAATTCTTCCTTAAGGAAACCATTAAGGAATGCCGTTTTGACGTCCATTTGCCATATCTCATAATCATAGAATGCGGCAATTGCTAACATGATTCGGACGGACTTCAGCTTCGCTACGGGTGAGAAAGTCTCATCGTAGTCAACCCCTTGAACTTGTCGATAACCCTTAGCGACAAGCCGAGCCTTATAGATGGTCACATTACCATCCGCGTCTGTCTTCTTATTAAAGATGCATTTATTTTCTATGGCTCGCCAATCATCGGGCAAGTCAGTCAAAGTCCATACTTCGTTTTCATACATGGATCCTATCTCGGATTTCATGGCTTCCAGCCATTTATCGGAATCTGGGCCCGCCATTGCTTCTTCATAGTTCGAAGGTTCACCATTGTCTAACAACAGGATTTCCAGGACAGGGTTGCCGTACCACTCTGGTGCGGAACATGTCCTTGTGGACCTACGAAGTTCAGTAGCAACTTGATCTGATGTTTCATGATCATCATCATTAACTTCCTCTCTAGTTGGTGCAGGCACCTCGGAAACATTTTCTTGAGCTGCGCCACTCTCCGGTTCAAGAGGCAATGCTTCATCAAGTTCTACTTTCCTCCCACTTACTTCTTTCGAGAGAAACTCTTTCTCTAGAAAGGACCCATTCTTGGCAACAAAGATCTTGCCTTCGGATCTGAGGTAGAAGGTATACCCAATAGTTTCTTTAGGGTATCCTATGAAGACGCATTTTTACGATTTGGGTTCGAGCTTTTCAGGTTGAAGTTTCTTGACATAAGCATCGCATCCCCAAACTTTCAGAAACGACAGCTTAGGTTTCTTACCAAACCATAATTCATAAGGTGTCGTCTCAACGGATTTCGACGGAGACCTATTTAAAGTGAATGCGGCAGTCTCTATAGCATAACCCCAAAATGATAGCGGTAGATCGGTAAGAGACATCATAGACCGCACCATATTCAATAGGGTGCGATTACGACGTTCGGACACACCATTACGCTGAGGTGTTCCAGGCGGCGTGAGTTATGAAACTATTCCACATTTCCTTAACTGCGTGCCAAATCCGTGACTCAAATATTCTCCCCAACGATCTGATCGTAAGAACTTGATTTTCCTATCATGTTGATTCTCAACCTCACTCTGAAATTCCTTGTACTTTTCAAAGGTCTCAGACTTGTGTTTCATTAAGTAGACATACCCATATCTACTCAAGTCATCAGTGAGGGTGAGAACATAACGATAGCCACCGCGAGCCTCAACACTCATTGGACCGCACACATCAGTATGTATGATTTCCAATAAGTTGGTTGCTCGCTCCATTGTTTCGGAGAACGGAGTCTTGGTCATTTTGCCCATGAGGCATGGTTCGCACGTGTCAAATGATTCATAATCAAGAGACTCTAAAAGTCCATCTGCATGGAGTTTCTTCATGCGTTTGACACCAATGTGACCAAGGCGGCAGTGCCACAAGTATGTGGGACTATCATTATCAACCTTACACCTTTTGGCATTCACACTATGAATATGTCTAACATCACGTTCGAGATTAAATAAGAATAAACCATTGACCAGCGGGGGCATGACCATAAAACATGTCTCTCATATAAATAGAACAACCATTATTCTCAGATTTAAATGAGTAGCCATCTCGCATTAAACGAGATCCTGATACAATATTCATGCTCAAAGCTGGTACCAAATAACAATTATTGAGGTTTAAAACTAATCCCATAGGTACATGTAGAGGTAGCGTGCCGATGGCGATCACATCGACCTTGGAACCATTCCCGACGCGCATCGTCACCTCGTCCTTCGCCAGTCTCCATTTATTCCGCAGTTCCTATTTTGAGTTACAAATATGAGCAACTGCACCGGTATCAAATACCCAGGAGCTACTACGAGCGCTGGTTAGGTACACATCAATAACATGTATATCACATATACCTTTGGCATTGCCGGCCTTCTTATCCGCTAAGTACTTGGGGCAGTTCCGCTTCTAGTGACTGTTTCCCTTGCAATAAAAGCACTCAGTCTTAGGCTTGGGTCCATTCTTTGGCTTCTTCCCGGCAGCTTGCTTACCGGGCGTGACAACTCCCTTGCCGTCCTTCTTGAAGTTCTTTTCACCCCTGCCTTTCTTGAACTTAGTGGTTTTATTCACCATCAACACTTGATGTTCCCTTTTGATTTCCACCTCCGCTAATTTCAGCATTGAATATACCTCAGGAATGGTCTTTTCCATCGCCCGCATATTGAAGTTCATCAGAAAGCTCTTGTAGCTAGGTGGGAGCGACTGAAGGATTCTGTCAACGACCGCATAATCCGGGAGATTAACTCCCAGCTGAGACAAGTGGTTATGCAACCCAGACATTTTGAGTATGTGCTCGCTGACGGAACTATTCTCCTCCATCTTACAACTATAGAACTTGTCGGAGACTTCATATCTCTCGACCCGGGCATGAGCTTGGAAAACCATTTTCAGCTCTTGGAACATCTCATATGCTCCATATTGCTCAAAACGGTTTTGGAGCCCCAGTTCTAAGCTGTAAAGCATGCCGCGCTGAACTAGGGAGTAATCATCACTACGCATCTGCCAAGCGTTCATAACGTCTTGTTCTGCTGGGAAAACAGGTGCTTCACCTAGCGGTGCATCAAGGACATATGCTTTCCTGGCAGCTATGAGGATAATCCTCAGGTTACGGACCCAGTCCGTGTAGTTGCTGCCATCGTCTTTCAGCTTGGTTTTCTCTAGGAACGCGTTGAAGTTGAGGGCAACATTAGCATGGGCCATTTGATCTACAAGACATATTGCAAAGATTTTTAGACTGTGTTCATGATAATTAAGTTCATCTAATCAAATCATTTAATGAACTCCCACTCAGATAGGCATCCCTCTAGTCATCTAAGTGATACATGATCCGAGTCAACTAGGCCGTGTCCGATCATCACGTGAGACGGACTAGTCATCATCGATGAACATTTTCATGTTGATCGTATCTTCTATACGACTCATGTTCGACCTTTCGGTCTTCCGTGTTTCGAGGCCATGTCTGTACATGCTAGGCTCGTCAAGTCAACCTAAGTGTATTGCGTGTGTAAATCTGGCTTACACCCGTTGTATGCGAACGTTAGAACCTATCACACCCGATCATCACGTGGTGTTTCGGAACAATGGACCTTAGCAACGGTGCACAGTTAGGGGGAACACTTTCTTGAAATTATTGCGAGGGATCATCTTATTTATGCTACCATCGTTCTAAGCAAATAAGATGTAAAACATGATAAACATCACATGCAATCAAATAGTGACATGATATGGCCAATATCATTTTGCACCTTTTGATCTCCATCTTCGGGGCGCCATGATCATCATCGTCACTGGCATGACACCATGACCTCCATCATCGTGTCTTCATGAAGTTGTCTCGCCAACTATTACTTCTACTACTATGGCTAATGGTTAGCGATAAAGTAAAGTAATTACATGACGTTTATGTTGACACGCAGGTCATAAATAAATTAAGACAACTCCTATGGTTCCTGCCGGTTGCCATACTCATCGACATGCAAGCTGTGATTCCTATTACAAGAACATGATCAATCTCATACATCACATATATCATTCATCACATCCTTTTGACCATATCACATCACACGGCATATGCTGCAAAAACAAGTTAGACGTCCTCTAATTGTTGTTGCAAGTTTTTACGTGGCTGCTATAGGTTTCTAGCAAGAACATTTCTTACCTATGCCAAAACCACAACGTGATATGCCAATTTCTATTTACCCTTCATAAGGACCCGTTTCATCGAATCCGGTCTGACTAAAGTGGGAGAGAGAGACACCCGCTAGCCACCTTATGCAACTAGTGCATGTCAGTCGGTGGAACCAGTCTCACGTAAGCGTACGTGTAAGGTCGGTCTGGGCCGCTTCATCCCACGATGCTGCCGAATCAAGATAAGACAAGTAACGGCAAGTAAATTGACAAAATCGACGCCCACAATAACTTGTGTTCTACTCGTGCATAGAAACTACGCATAGACCTAGCTCATGATGCCACTGTTGGGGATCGTAGCAGAAATTTAAAATTTTCTACGCATCACCAAGATCAATCTATGGAGTCATCTAGCAACGAGAGGGAGAGGAGTGCATCTACATACCCTTGTAGATCGCGAGCGGAAGCGTTCAAGAGAACGGGGTTGATGGAGTCGTACTCGTCGTGATCCAAATCACCGATGATCCTAGCGCCGAACGGACGACACCTCCGCATTCAACACACGTACGGAGCGGAGACGTCTCCCGCGCCTTGATCCAGCAAGGAGGAGGGAGAGGTTGAGGAAGAGAGCTCCAACAGCAGCACGACGGTGTTGTGGTGGTGAAGCAGCAGTACTCCGGCAGGGCTTCGCCAAGCTCTTAACGGAGGAGGAGAGGTGTTGGGGAGGGGAGGGGCTGCGCCTTTGATGTGTTGTGCAGCCCTCCCCTTGCCCCTCTATTTATAGGGGAAGGGGGAAGGGGGAAGGGGGAAGGCCCCCTCTAGATGAGATCTAGAGGGGGGGCGGTAGCCAAGGGGGGTGGCTTGCCCCCCAAGCAAGGGGGGCGCCCCCTCTAGGGTTCCCCCCCCCCAACCCTAGGCGCATGGGCCCAAGGGGGATGCACCCAGCCCTCCAAGGGCTGGTTCTCTTTCCTCTACGGCCCATGAGGCCCTCCGAGAGAGGTGGCCCCTCCCGGTGGACCCTCGGAACCTCTCCGGTGGCCCCGGTATAATATCGATATGCCCCCGAACTTTTCCGGTGACCGTATGACAACTTCCCACATATAAATCTTCACCTCCGGACCATTCCGGAACTCCTCGTGACGTCCGGGATCTCATCCGGGACTCCGAACAACATTCGGTAATCACATACAAGTCTTCCTAATAACCCTAGCGTCATCGAACCTTAAGTGTGTAGACCCTACGGGTTTAGGAACCATGCAGACATGACCGAGACAACTCTCCGGCCAATAACCAACAGCAGGATCTGGATACCCATGTTGGCTCCTACATGTTCCACAATGATCTCATTGGATGAACCACGATGTCGAGGATTCAAGCAATCCCTTATACAATTCCCTTTGTCAATCAGTACGTTACTTGCCCGAGATTCAATCGTCGGTATCCCAATACCTCGTTCAATCTCGTTACCGGCAAGTCACTTTACTCGTTCCGTAACACATCATCCCGTGACCAACCCTTAGTCACATTGAGCTCATTACAATGATGTCTTATCGAGCGGGCCTGGAGATACCTCTCCGTCATACGGAGTGACAAATCCCAGTCTCGATTCGTGCCAACTCAACAGACACTTTCGGAGATACCCGTAGTGCACCTTTATAGTCACCCAGTTACGTTGTGACGTTTGGCACACCCAAAGTATTCCTACAGTATCCGGGAGTTGCACAATCTCATGGTCTAAGGAAAAGTTACTTGACATTAGAAAAGCTTTTAGCATATGAACTACACGATCTTGCGCTATGCTTAGGATTGGGTCTTGTCCATCACATCATTCTCCTAATGATGTGATCCCGTTATCAATGACATCCAATGTCCATGGTCAGGAAACCGTAACCATCTATTGATCAACGAGCTAGTCAACTAGAGGCTCACTAGGGACATGTTGTGGTCTATGTATTCACACATGTATTACGATTTCTTGATAACACAATTATAGCATGAACAATAGACAATTATCATGAACAAGGAAATATAATAATAACCATTTTATTATTGCCTCTAGGGCATATTTCCAACACCATCTTGCCGCACCTTGTTTACTTTTATTACTTGTTGCTCGTTACCAATTACCTTATCACAAAACTATCTGTTACCGATAATTTCAGTGCTTGCAGAGAATACCTTGCTGAAAATCGCTTATCATTTCCTTTTGCTCCTCGTTGTGTTCGACACACTTACTTATCGAAAGGACTACGATAGATCCTCTATACTTGTGGGTCATCATATCACGACGGGCCTCCCCTTCTCCACGACTAGCATGCCTCCTACACGCACATGTACAAAACAAGCTCGTCAAGCGACGAGTCTTCAGGAAGGGAGAGTTGGTACTCTTTCTTCGACTCCCCATCGTGGTCACACACAATACGAGGGGGGAGTTTGAGGCAAAGTAGGAAGGACCATATGCCATCGAGCTGGCGTACGACGGAGGTGCGTAACAGCTGGTTGATCCGCAAGGGGCCCGGCCGATGCCATCGATTAACGGTAGGTTTTTGAAAAAGTATTTTTGCGTAAAAAAATCATTCTTTTCTCAGGCTTTCTTTCCTTTGCTTGTTTTCTTATGTTTTCACTTATCAAGAACGGGAGTTTTCGGTGGCTTATCAAAGTCCGCATTGCACTCACAATTGCATGGAGCGGACTTGTTGGTGTTTCTTTTGTTTTCCCCTTCTTATGGATTGCAAAATCCTAAAAAATGGCTTTTCCCAAACCACACTCAGCTATGATGAACTATCTGGCTGCCTTATGACTTGTCTAGTGGAAGCATGGTGCATCGTGTCGCAAGTGGAGCGGCTCTCACACCCACAAAACAAGACACACATACATCATATGCTCCTAGAGGCAGCGAAGAAGACTACTTGGGTTATTTCTAAGAAATGAAGCCCCACACCCCCATGCTCCTGGATGTGTCTCAGGTTCCCAGAGACTCCACACGCTCTAGGGAAGACTATAGGCAAAACATCATGAAAGGGTTGCCCAATCCAACATAAGTTGGGTCTGGTGCGTAGCCGCTTAACAACCCTAGGGTGTGCTAGCAAAGCTCCACATAAAGTGCCTGAGGGTTTTAGTCCACATAGGTGGATGACTGCCTTCCAAGTTCTCAAGGTAGTCCCCGAAGAAACATGAATAAACCTCCAAGCGCATGCAAACGCGCTGAAAGATTAAACAATCTCCCGAAGTCCACGGCCACCAAGGCCGTCAATGAAGCAATCCTCTCCAAGAAGAGACGACCTCCAAAAGATTGCGGCCACCAATGCCGTCCATGAAGCAATCCTCTCCAAGAAGAGACAATCCCCAGAAGTTCGCGGCCACCAAGGCCGTCCATGGAGCTATCCTTGCCAAGGGGAGACGATCCTTGGAAGTTCACGGCCACCAAGGCCATCCATGAGGCAAACCTTGAGATGAAAATCCCCACGAAATTCCAGAAGCAAGTTCCGACGTTCCAGCAGTCGGGGAACCACTGGAAAGAAGGCGGGAGGTAGTCATCCACTACCCCTCCACAAAGGCATGAACATATGCTTTCAGCCGTTGTCCCAAAACCACAGACCCTAAATTCACCTCACCCAAGTCTCTGGGTTCTTGAGGCCCAGAAGGGAGCATGGTGTAGCTATGGGGTTACTGATACGTCTCCAACGTATCTATAATTTTTGATTGTTCCATGCTATTATATTATCTGTTTTGGATGATTATGGGCTTTACTAAACACTTCTATATTATTTTTGGGACTAACCTATTAACCGGAGGCCCAGCCCAAATTGTTGTTTTCTTGTCTATTTCAGTGTTTCGAAGTAAAGGAATATCAAACGGAGTCCAAATGGAATGAAACCATCGGGAGAGTTATTTTTGGAACGGAAGCAATCCAGGAGACTTGGAGTAGACGTCAGGGAAGCTTCAAGGTGGCCACGAGGTAGGGAGGCGCGCCTGCCACCCTGGGCGCGCCCCCACCCTCGTAGGCCCCTCGTGGCTCCCCTGACCGACTTCTTTCGCCTATATATGTCCATATACCCTAAAAACATCGAGGAGCAGAATAGATCGGGAGTTCCGCCGCCAGAAGCCTCCGTGGCCACCGAAAACCACTCTAGACCCGTTCCGGCACCCTGCCGAAGGGGGGAATGCCTCTCCGGTGGCCATCGTCATCATCCCAGCGCTCCCCATGACGAGGAGGGAGTAGTTCACCCTCGGGGCTGAGGGTATGTACCAATATCTATATGTTTGATCTCTCTCTCTCTCTCGTGTTCTTGAGGTGGCACGATCTTGATGTATCGCAAGCTTTGCTATTATAGTTGGATCTTATGATGTTTCTTCCCCTCTAATCTCTTGTAATGGATTGAGTTTTCCCTTTGAAGTTATATTATCGGATTGAGTCTTTAAGGATTTGAGAACACTTGATGTATGTCTTGCATGTGCTTATCTGTGGTGACAATGGGATATCATGTGATCCACTTGATGTATGTTTTAGTGATCAACTTGCGAGTTCCGTGATCTCGTGAACTTATGCATAGGGGTTGCCACACGTTTTCGTCTTGACTCTCCGGTAGAAACTTTGGGGCACTCTTTGAGGTTCTATGTGTTGGTTTAATAGATGAATCTGAGATTGTGTGATGCATATCGTATAATCATACCCACGGATACTTGAGGTGACATTGGAGTATCTAGGTGACATTAGGGTTTTGGTTGATTTGTGTCCTAAGGTGTTATTCTAGTACGAACTCTATGATAGATCGATCCGAAAGAATAACTTTGAGGTGGTTTCGTACCCTACAATAATCTCTTCGTTTGTTCTCTGCTATTAGTGACTTTGGAGTGACTCTTTGTTGCATGTTGAGGGTTATTTATATGATCCAATTATGTTATTATTGTTGAGAGAACTTGCACTAGTGAAAGTATGAACCCTAGGCCTGGTTTCCTAGCATTGTAATACCGTTTATGCTCACTTTTATCATTAGTTACCTTGCTGTTTTTATAATTTCAGATTACAAAAACCTATATCTACCATCCATATTGCACTTGTATCACCATCTCTTTGCCGAACTAGTGCACCTATACAATTTACCATTGTATTGGATGTGTTGGGGACACAAGAGACTCTTTGTTATTTGGTTGCAGGGTTGTTTGAGAGAGACCATCTTCATCCTACGCCTCCCACGGGTTGATAAACCTTAGGTCATCCACTTGAGGGAAATTTGCTACTGTCCTACAAACCTCTGCACTTGAAGGTCCAACAATGTCTACAAGAAGAAGGTTGTGTAGTAGACATCAAGCTCTTTTCTGGTGCCGTTGCCGGGGAGGTTAGTGCTTGAAGGTATATCTTTAGATCTTGTGATCTAATCTTTTTGTTTCCTGTCTTATCACTAGTTTAGTTTATAAAAGAAAACTACAAAAAATGAAATTGAGGGTACCTCATATGCTTCATCTTTTTAATATCTTTCATGAAAATAAGGATTCCGATAATTGTGCCAAAGTGTTAGAAGAATAATGCATTAAAATGTTTGGCACTAAATCTTTGGATGATGAGCATGATTGCAATGTTGTTAGTATGAATTCTTTGAATATCCATGATGCTAATGATATGCAAAGCCACAAGCTTTGGGATGCTATGTTTTATGAAGATGATATGTTTAACCTCCCAAGTTTTGATATGCAAATTTATTATGATGATAGCATGCCTCCTACTTATGATGATTATGTTGATGAAAGTGGGTTTGGAAGAGTGTAAACTTTAGGAAGTAATGATCCCACTATTTTGGAGGGTGTTTAATCTTATTGTGACAATTATAAAAGTGGATTTGGAGAGGTCATGACTTTATTTAGTAATGATTCCACTATCTTGGAAGAGGTTTCAATTGATTATGATGAGAACAAAGTTGCTACTTATGATGATTATTGTGATAATACATATGCTATAAAAAGTAGTGATGATTATATTTATAAAACTTGTTATGATTATGATTACCCTTTTTCCGAACATTACTCTTTTAATGTGGAAACAATTTATAGTATTCGAGTCTCTTATGATACTCCCACTATTTCGAATGAGAAGAATTTTGCTTATGTGGAGAGTAATAAAAATTCTATGCTTGTAGATCATGAAAAGAATGCTTTAGGTGCTGGTTATATTGTTGAATTCATTCATGATGCTACTGGAAATTATTATGAGGGAGGAATATATGCTTGTAGGAATTGCAATAATATCAAGTTTCTTCTCTGTGTGTTGAAAATCTTGAAGTTGTGCTTGTTTTGCCTTCCTATGCTAGTTGATTGTTCCCATAAGTTGTTTGCTCACAAAATCCCTATGCATAGGAAGTGGGTTAGACTTAAATTTGCTAGTGGTATTTTTCATGATGCTCTCTTTATGTTTCAATTCTTATCTTTTATGTGAGCATCGTAGAAATCATCATGCCTACCTAGGGGCGTTAAACGATAGCGCTTGTTGGGAAGCAACCCAATTTTATTTGTGTTCCTTACTTTTTGTTCCTGTTTATTAATAAACAATTCATCTAGCCTCTATTTAGATGTGGTTTTATGCTTTTAATTAGTGTTTGTGCCAAGTAGAACCTTTGGAAGACTTGGGGAAAGTCTTTGCGATCTTGCTGTAAAAAACAGAAACTTTAGCGCTGACGAGATTAGCTGTCATTTTTTACTGGAGAGTTATATTTAGTTAATTCTTTTTGCAGATGATTAGTAGATAAATTACGCACGTCCAGAAATTTATTTTAGAATTTTTAGGGTTCCATAAGTATTTGAAACCGACAAATTACTACAGACTGTTCTGTTTTTGACAGATTCTGTTTTTCGTGTGTTGTTTGCTTATTTTGATGAATCTATGGCTAGTAATAGAGTTTATGAACCATAGAGAAGTTGGAATACAGTAGTTTTAATACCAATATAAATCAAGAATGATTTTATTACAGTACCTTGAAGTGGTGTTTTGTTTTCTTTTACTAACGGAGCTCACGAGATTTTTCTGTTAAGTTTTGTGTTGTGAAGTTTTCAAGTTTTGGGTAAAGATTTGATGGATTATGGAACAATGAGTGGATAGAGCCTAATCTTGGGGATCCCCATGGCACCCCAAGGTAAAATACAATGACACAAAAAATCCTAAGCTTGGGGATGCCCCAGAAGGCATCCCCTCTTTCGTCTTCATCTATCGGTAACTTTACTTGGAGCTATATTTTTATTCACCACATGATATGTGTTTTGCTTGGAGCATCTTGTATGATTTGAGTCTTTGCATTTTAGTTTACCACAATCATCCTTTCTGTACACACCTTTTGAGAGAGACACACATGAATGGGAATTTATTAGAATACTCTATGTGCTTCACTTATATCTTTTGAGCTATATAGTTTTTGCTCTAGTGCTTCACTTATATCTTTTAAGAGCACGGTGGTGGTTTTATTTTATAGAAATAATTGATCTCTCATGATTAATTTATATTATTTTGAGAGTCCTTTAGAACAAGCATGGTAATTTTCTTTTGCTATAATTAAAAAAAACTTTCATATAAGTGTATTGAATACTAAGATAAGTTTGATACTTGATGATTGTTTTGAGATATGGAGATAGTGATATTAAAGTTGTGCTAGTTGAGTAGTTGTGAATTTGAGGAATACTTGCGTTGAAGTCTGCAAGTCCGGTAGCATGCACATATGGTAAACGTTGTGTAACAAATTTGAAACATGAGGTGTTATTTGATTGTCTTCCTTATGAGTGGCGGTCGGGGACGAGCGATGGTCTTTTCCTACCAATCTATCCCCCTAGGAGCATGCGCGTAGTACTTGGTTTCTAATGACTTGTAGATTTTTGCAGTAAGTATGTGAGTTCTTTATAACTAATGTTGAGTCCATGGATTATACGCACTCTCACCCTTCCATCATTGCTAGCCTCTTCGGTACCATGGATTGCCCTTTCTCACCTTGAGAGTTGGTGCAAACTTTGCCGGTGCATCCAAACCCCGTGATACGATACGCTCTATCACACATAAACCTCCTTATATGTTCCTCAAAACAGCCACCATACCTACCTATTATGGCATTTCCATATCCTTTCCGAGATATATTGCCATGCAACTTTCCACCATTCCATTCATTATGACACGCATCATCATTGTCATATTGCCTTGCATGATCATGTAGTAGACATTGTATTTGTGGCAAAGCCACCGTTCATAATTCTTTCATACATGTCACTCATGAGTCATTGCCCATCCCGTTGCGCTGCCGGAGGCATTCATATAGAGTCATATCTTGTTCTAGTATCGAGTTGTAATCATTGAGTTGTAAATAAATAGAAGTGTGATGATCATCCTTAATAGAGCATTGTCCCAAAAAAAGGGAGAAAGGCCAAAAAAAGAAGGCCAAAAAAAGAAAATAAAAAGGGGCAATGCTACTATCCTTTTCCCACACTTGTGCTTCAAAGTAGCACCATGATCTTTATGATAGAGAGTCTCTTGTTTTGTCACTTTCATATACTAGTGGGAATTTTTCATTATAGAACTTGGCTTGTATATTCCAATAATGGGCCTCCTCAAGTATCCTAGGTCTTCGTGAGCAAGCAAGTTGGATGCACACCCACTTAGTTTCTTTTGTTGAGCTTTCATACATTTATAGCTCTAGTGCATCCGTTGCATGACAATCCCTACTCCTTGCATTGACATCAATTGATGGGCATCTCCCTAGCCCATTGATTAGACTCGTTGATGTGAGACTTTCTCCTTTTTGTCTTCTCCACATAACCCCCTCATTATATTCTATTCCACCATAGTGCTATATCCATGGCTCATGCTCATGTATTGCGTGAAAGTTGAAAAAAGTTTGAGATTACTAAAGTATGAAAAAAATTGCTTGGCTTGTCATCGGGGTTGTGCATGATGAGAGCATTCTTGTGTGACGAAAATGGAGCATGACCAAACTATATGATTTTGTAGGGATGAACTTTCTGTGGCCATGTTATTTTGAGAAGACATAATTGCTTAGTTAGTATGCTTGAAGTATTATTATTTTTATGTCAATATTAAACTTTTATATTGAATCTTTCGGATCTGAAAATTCATGCCACAATAAATAAAATTACATTGAAAAATATGTTAGGAAGCATTCCACATCAAAAATTCTGTTTTTATCATTTACGTACTCAAGGACGAGCAGGAATGAAGCTTGGGGATGCTTGATAAGTCTCCAACGTATCTATAATTTTTGATTGTTCCGTGCTATTATATTACCTGTTTTGGATGATTATGGGATTTACTAAACACTTTTATATTATTTTTGGGACTAACCTATTAACCGGAGGCCCAACCCAAATTGCTGTTTTCTTGCCTATTTCAGTGTTTCGAAGAAAAGGGATATCAAATGGAGTCCAAACAGAATGAAACATTTGGGAGAGTTATTTTTGGAACAGAAGCAATCCAGGAGACTGGAGTAGACGTCAGGGAAGCTTTGAGGTGGCCACGAGGCAGGGAGGCACGCCTGCCACCCTGGGCGCGCCCCCACCCTCTTGGCTTCCCCGACCGACTTCTTTCGCCTATATATGTCCATATACCCTAAAAACATCGAGGAGCAGAATAGATTCGGAGTTCCGCCGCCAGAAGCCTCCGTGGCCACCGAAAACCAATCTAGACCCGTTCCGGCACCCCACCAGAGAGGGGAATCCCTCTCCGGTGGCCATCGTCATCATCCCAGCGATCTCCATGATGAGGAGGGAGTAGTTCACCCTCGGGGCTGAGGGTATGTACCAGTAGCTTTGTGTTTGATCTCTCTCTATCTCTCATGTTCTTGTGGTGGCACGATCTTGATGTATCGTGAGCTTTGCTATTTTAGTTGGATCTTATGATGTTTCTTCCCCTCTTGTCGTGGAATTGTCACGGCAGATGTCCTTAGTGTCAGGACTTAGTCGCGAGGCCAACGCGTCTATGTGGTAGCTTGAGAGGGGTTGAGAGGGACGAGAAACGCGATGTTTTACCCAGGTTCGGCCCCTCACGGTGGAGGTAAAAGCCTACATCCTGCTTCATTGATATTGATGATGATGACCACTATTACAAGAGTGCTCTATCTCGAGAGCTATTGTCTAAACCTAACTTGTCCAACCTGTGGAACTTGTCAGTCTTGTCCCTCTTGGGGTGCCCTGCCCCTCCTTATATATGTTGAAGGGGCAGTTTACATGACTAGTCCTATTAGGATTAGGATTACTCTATTACAAGTGGAGTCCTAGTCTTGCTTCCTTTGTAAGGGAATATTCCTTATGCTTTCCTCTTAATCCGGCCCACCATAAATATGAGCCAGCCTTCCATGAACCATTTGCTTGCACCACTGGGTCTTGTTGCTCCTCTGCTCCGCCGGCCGGGTCACCAATGAGTCACCTGGCTCGGCCGGGTCATCAGTGAGTGGAGAGATCCGGGCGGGTCACTTAGTGAGTCGCCAAGTTAGGGCGGGTCACCGGTGAATCGCAAAGTCCGGCCGGGTCATACTTCCGGCCGGGTCATACTTCCGGCCGGGTCATACCGTGGGGTATATCCCCGACATTAGCCCCCAGTTTAATTTGGATTTATCCATGTTAAACTTGATCCTGCAAAATAAACACAAGAACAAATTTGACAGGTTGTGATCCGGGTTAAAAATTCTTGTAATCCGGCACCTGGCCATCTTTAAGTCCTTATCATTTCCTTCTTGATACATGCCCATGAACTCATAGCAAATCTCCTTTAGTAGATATGTTTGTAGGATCTAGAAGTAGATGTGTCTAGAGGGGGGGTGATTAGACACTTAGTGCTAAAGTTGCAATTTTTAGGCCTTTTTGGTTTGAGTGGAGTTTTAGGCACAATTTCAACATACACAATACATATCAAGCAAGCATGCAAAGAGTATATGAGCAGCGGAATGTAAAGCATGCAACTTGCAAGAATGTAAGGTGAAGGGTTTGGAGAATTCAAACGCAATTGGAGACACGGATGTTTTTCCCGTGGTTCGGATAGGTGGTGCTATCCTACATCCACGTTGATGGAGACTTCAACCCACGAAGGGTAACGGTTGCGCGAGTCCACGGAGGGCTCCACCCACAAAGGGTAATGGTTGCGCGAGTCCACGGAGGGCTCCACCCACGAAGGGTCCACGAAGAAGCAACCACCCACGAAGGGTCCACGAAGAAGCAACCTTGTCTATCCCACCATGGCCATCGCCCACGAAGGACTTGCCTCACTAGCGGTAGATCTTCACGAAGTAGGCGATCTCCTTGCCCTTACAAACTCCTTGGTTCAACTCCACAATCTTGTCGGAGGCTCCCAAGTGACACCTAGCAAATCTAGGAGACACCACTCTCCAAGAAGTAACAAATGGTGTGTAGGTAATGAACTCCTTGCTCTTGTGCTTCAAATGATAGTCTCCCCAACACTCAACTCTCTCTCATAGGATTTGGATTTTGTGGAAAGAAGATTTGAGAGGAAAGCAACTTGGGGAAGGCTAGAGATCAAGATTCATATGGTAGGAATGGAATATCTTGGCCTCAACACATGAGTAGGTAGTTCTCTCTCAGAAATAGGATGCTGGAAGTGTAGGCTTAGTCTGATGGCTCTCTCCACGAATGAAGAGGAGGTGGAGGGGTATATATAGCCTCCACACAAAATCCAACCATTACACACGATTTACCAATCTCGGTGGGACCGAATCAACAAACTCGGTCAGGCCGGAATAGGAAACCTAGTGACCGTTAAAGATTTTTGGTGGGACCGACTGGATCAACTCGGTGGGACCGATGTGCTAGGGTTAGGGTAAATCCAAAACTCGGTTTGACTGATTACTCAAACTCGGTGGGACCGATTTGGGTAATAAGTGAAACATAGAGTTGGCCAAGCAAACTCGGTGGGGCCGATTGCATATCTCGGTGGGACCGAAAATATTGCAATAGGTAACAGGGAGTTTGCAAGCCCATCTCGGTGAGACCGAGATCCCATCGGTGAGACTGAACTGATTAGGGTTTCTGGCAGTGGCTATGATAGGTGAAACTCGGTGGCGCCGGATAGGAATAATTGGTAGGTCCGAGTTTGGCTTTGGGTTTAGGTCATATGTGGAAGTGGGAAAGTAGCTGAGGATTTTGGAGCATATCATTAAGCACATGAAGCAAGAGGCTCATTAAGCAACACCTCATCCCTCCTTGATAGTATTGGCTTTTCCTATGGACTCAATGTGATCTTGGATCACTAAAATGTAAAATGAAGAGTCTTGAGCTTCAAGCTTTAGCCAATCCTTTGTCCTTAGCATCTTGAAGGAGTTCCCACAACCTTTAGTCCATGCCACTCCATTGTTGAACTTATCTGAAACATGCTAGATAGAAATGTTAGTCCAACAAGAGATATGTTGTCATCAATTATCAAAACCACCTAGGGAGCACTTGTGCTTTCAATCTCCCCCTTTTTGGTAATTGATGGCAACATACATCAAAGCTTTAGATAAAGATATAAAGAACAGCAAGTAAAGCTTTGGAAGGACATGTAACAAGCATAGGCTCCCCCTACATGTATGCACTCATGTAAATATGAAATATAGAGGCATGTGAGAGCATAACCATGATAGAGTAGGCAATGTGTTACATGTATCTTGGCCATATGCATCATAGCAAAAGATTATCAAGGAAAATACCTTCATGCTCATGAGTCCTTCTTGCAAACAGTATGTACATAAGCAAGAACTCCTCATACTCATGATTTTGATGCATATACTTACCTTGTGGTCTTGAGTTGGCTTAGGATGGAATGAACCTGCACAAACAAAGTTAGATAACACAGGTACATCCACTAGCCAGAGCAAACAAAAGAAACCACAAGAATACCAAGACTGGGATGACATGTAGAGAGTGAGTACAAGGTACCACATTGGATTCAACATGTCCCCAAGAAAAAAGATATGCAATGAATTTGACTGATTTCTTTCCCTTAGGTGTCTTGCTCACCTGAATCTTACATGGGATATTGGGAGAAGATAGGGAACAGAAAATCAGAGCTGAAAGATACAAATGAACATGTCTTTCCCCCTAAAAGCACATGTGACATCTCTCCTCTTGAACATCAAGCATTTGGGATCCTTGAGTATTTTCTCTCCCTCTGGAAATCTCTTTCTCCCCCTTAATACTTTCTCTCTTGTAGGTTTGGTCCTTGAGACTTCTCTCTCTCCTACAAGCTTTGATGTGATCTCTCTCTCCCCCTTTGACATCAATTTCCAAGAAGGGCTTTCTGGAATCCGTCGTATAGGTTTGGTCCTTGAGACTCAGCACAAAGCAATGGATAAAACTGTGATGCTTGTAGAGGACAAGATTCATTGAGTAGAGCTGGATCAGAAGAAATATAGAACAAGTGGCAGACTGTTTTTCCTATTGCGAAGTCGGTGGCACCGAGTGGTATGTTTCAGTGGCACCGAAAAGATTCGGTTGGACCGAAAATTACAAGTCGGTGAAACCGAGTTCACACAGAGAAAAACACTTGTCACCTCAGCTCACTAGACATGTAGAATCTCACAAGGATTTGCAATGAATCACCTGAAGGATTTGCAAGGAATTAAATGCAGAAAATGCAGAACAAAAACAAAGAGAAAAGAGAAGAAACTGAAAGATCTAGATGAAGTTTTTTTTGAAAAAGAGAAAGAAAATAAACATGCATGAGACAAATGCAATAACACAGAAAAGAACACAAGAGAACTTCATCTAGAGTTGGGCGGTGACATAGTCACCTATGTTAGAGTATATTGACTTAGGAGTCAAGTGAGAACACTTGATCATAGGTCATACTCATCGTTTAAGCTCAAAATGGGGTTACCATTTTTTGTTTAAGCATCTTGATGTATTCACATCTTGTTGAGTTGCTTTGACTCATGTCTTGGAGTAAAGCTTCTCTAAGATGGAATAACATACCTTGGGTGGTGGTGTGGTTCTTGCTCATGTAGTTGAACTTGTGTGGGTGCTCAAGGCTGATGTAGCTCATCAAGAGTTGGGAGCACCACTTGGAGTTTGAGTTCATCTACCTACATGGGTTAGTTCTTGCAAGGAAGAGCACTTGTGTATCCAAAAATGACAATCATGAAGCTCAACATAGAATTTGTCAAAGGATATGTTTGAATGGTTTTGTGCTTCCTTGTCTTCAACCACAATTGTGTAGAGTCTTGGTGATGTAGAGATTGCTCAAGATGTGAGTGAGTCGCAATCTCATGGAATTAGATTCAACCAAGCACCTACATGGGTTAGACAACATGCAAGGTACAAATATATCCAAGACATAAGATAGTCATCATAAGAGATATATCATGGATTAGTCATAAGCTCATGTCTTGCATGTATCCAATGGAGTTTCTACTCCAAGTTCGAAGCATCAATGATGTTCAATTCTCCTCTCAACCTGCAAAACACTTTCTCATCAAGAGGTTTAGTAAATATATCCGCTAATTGCTTATCGATGCGAACATGCTTAAGATCAATGTCACCCTTAGCAACATGATCTCGAATGAAATGATGACAAACTTCAATATGCTTAGTTCGAGAATGTTGTACAGGATTATGACCAATTTTGATAGCACTTTCATTGTCACAAAGTAGTGGAACATGTTTCACATAGATCACATAATCTTTAAGAGTTTGGGTCATCCAAAGTAATTGAGCACAACATGAACCAGTGGCAATGTATTCCGCTTCGGTAGTGGATAAGGATACCGAGTTTTGTTTCTTGGAAGACCAAGACACAAGAGATCTACCAAGAAATTGACAAGTACCCGAAGTGGACTTTCTATCAACCTTGTCTCCGGCATAATCCGAGTCGGAATAGCCAACAAGATCAAAAGAAGACCTCTTAGGATACCAAATGCCAAAATTTGGTGTATGGATTAAATATCTCACTATCCTTTTCACAGCCTTAAGATGACATTCTTTAGGAGCAGCTTGATATCGTGCACACATGCACACACTTAGCATAATATCGGGACGTGAAGCACATAGGTATAACAATGAACCAATCATAGAGCGATAAACCTTTTGATCAACCGGTTCACCATCTTTGGTCAAATCATTATGTCCACTAGTAGGCATGGGTGTAGTCATACCTTTGCATTCTTGCATATTGAACTTCTTGAATAAGTCCTTGGTGTACTTCGTTTGAGAGACAAATGTACCTTCCTTAGTTTGCTTGATTTGCAAACCGAGAAAGAATTTGAGTTCACTCATCATAGACATATCAAACTTCTCTGACATTAGCTTTCCAAACTTTTCACTAAAGAGAGGGTTAGTTGAACCAAATATGATATCATCAACATAAATTTGGCATACAAATAGTTCTCCATTAACCCTTTTAGTAAAAAGAGTAGAATCAATTTTACCAATTTCAAAACCACTTGCAATAAGGAACTTGGTCAAGCATTTATACCATGCTCTAGGAGCTTGTTTAAGACCATAAAGAGCTTTGTGAAGTTTGTAAACATGATTTGGTTTCTTAGGATTGATAAAGCCGGGAGGTTGTTTGACATAAACTTCCTCCTCTATTTCACCATTTAGAAAAGCACTTTTAATGTCCATTTGGTACAAGGTGATATTATGGTGATTAGCATAGGCAAGTAAGATGCGAATGGACTCAAGTCTAGCAACGGGAGCATATGTCTCACCATAGTCCATACCTTCGACTTGTGTGTACCCTTGGGCGACGAGACGTGCTTTGTTGCGAACCACTTGTCCATCTTCATCTTGCTTGTTGCGAAACACCCATTTGGTACCAATGATGTTGTGGTTGTTGTCGGGCTTCTCAACCAATGTCCAAACTTGGTTTCTCTCAAAATTGTGTAGCTCTTCATGCATAGCGTTTATCCAATCCGGATCTTCCAATGCTTCTTCAACCTTCATAGGTTCAATGCTAGAGATAAATGAATAGTTTTCACAAAAGTTAGCTAAACGAGTTTTTGAGCGAGTGATTCTCCCGGTTTGTATATCATTGAGGATTTGCTCGACGGGATGATCTTTGGCAATTCTTGCTCGAACTCGTGAGAGATTTTGCTTGGGTCTTCGTTGAACATCTTCTTCATCTTGTTCTTCTTCTTGGCCTTCTTCATTGTTGACGTCGTCGATCTCTTGTCGTGGTGGAGAAATAGGTTGTTGATGTTCGTCTTGATGCATTTCCTTGTCTTCTTCATCTTGGTGTGTCCCACTTGTGGATGCTTCCGTGTCGATTCTTGGTTCACCTTGTCGTGAAGTAGAAGCTTCCACTTGGACGGATGAAGTACTCTCCTTCACCTCCGTTGGACGAATTTTGCCAATGGACAAGTCTTGGATTGCTTCTGAAGGGTCTTTGTCTCCTACATCAATTGGCAATTGCTCTACTTGCGAGCCATTAGATTCATCAAACTTCACATCTACCGTCTCTTCAACCTTTCGGGTGAAATTGTTGTAGACACGTTAAGTGTGAGAGTTTGAGCCATAACCAAGTAGAAAACCTTCATGAGATTTAGGAGCAAACTTTGAACGACGATGCTTATTAAGAATGTAGCACTTTGAGCCGAATACTCGAAAGTATCCAACTTGGGGTTTGTTACCGGTGAGAAGCTCGTATGCCGTCTTGCCGAGTAGCTTGTGAAGATATAAGCGATTTGTTGCGTGACAAGCTGTCTCAACCGCTTCTGCCCAAAAGTGCTTCGACGTCTTGTATTCATCAAGCATCGTTCTTGCCATTTCGATGAGCGTCCGGTTCTTCCTCTCAACAACTCCATTTTGTTGAGGTGTGTACGTAGCCGAGAACTCGTGTGAAATCCCTTCTTCATCAAGAAAGGTGTCCACATTTGCGTTCTTGAACTCCGTTCCGTTGTCACTCCGAACCTTCTTGATCTTCACGTCAAACTGATTTTGGGCCTTCCTAGCGAAGTTTCTGAAGATCTTCTGGACCTGCGACTTGTCATTAAGAAAGAACACCCACATAAATCTTGAAAAATCATCAACTATAACTAGACCAAAAGAATTTCCACCGAGACTCTTGTAGGCGTTGGGACCAAAAAGATCCATATGAAGTAGCTCGAGTGGCCTTCTTGTGGTCATGATGTTCTTCACGGGATGCCTTCCTCCAACCTGTTTACCTGCTTGACAAGCACTGCAAAGTCTATCCTTATCAAATATGACATCGTTAACTCCAAGGATATGATTTCCTTTAATAAGCTTGTCAAGGTTTCTCATGCCAACATGACCTAGTCGTCTATGCCACAACCAACCTTTTGAGGATTTAGCAACAAAGCAAGTTTTAGGTTGTGCCTTTTTAGAGAAATCGACAATGTAAAGATCACCTCTACGCATACCTGTAAAGACCATTTTATGATTGTCTCGACGAAATACTTGGCAATCTACCTCAGTAAATAGGACATTCAAACAGAAATCAGCAAGTCTAGATACTGAAAGTAAGTTGTAGCCGAAAGATTCAACGAGCATGACATTTTGAATGGAACTATCATGTGAGATGGCCACCTTACCAAGGCCAACCACTTTACCCTTTGAATTATCACCAAAGGTGACATATTTTCGAGGGCCGTCATTTTCAGCAAGTTCACGGAACATCTCTTCATCTCCGGTCATATGATCGGTACATCCACTATCAAGAACCCATTCCTTTCCTCCTGACTCATATCCCCGAAGATTTGCCGTAAGACCAAAATGTCTCATTGCATCGTCAAGATCGAAGTCACTATCATCATCATCATAGTATCCATGTTCATCATGATCTTGTGACTCATCATTTCCTAGAGAGGGTAATTCATTAGATAAATGATCATCAAAGTGGTCACTTTTATGAATTCTTATAGCTTCGAATATAATATCACTAATGATTCCAACATCTCCTTTAGCATGCTTGAGATTGGTAAGCTCAAATAGACAATCACCAAAACTAGGATCACTAGATTTCATCTTACTCAAGGCAATAGATTTATGGAGAATTTCATCCAAATTTTTCAAGGAATGATCGGGAAATCGTTCCTAAAGAAATTTCCATATAGTATAGGCACAATTAAGAGTAGGCAAACTAGCAATCAAATTTTTGGGCAATCCTCTAATGATAAGCTCAATAGTTCTAAGATTGCGAATCATGTCAATATCTTCATCTAGGGTAGGATGCAAAGGATCAATATGAGGTGCACAAGGGCTAGCAATATACTTGTTCAAATGATATTGATTGAAAATTACAAGCATCTCATTTTTCCACTCATGAAAATACTCTCCATCAAGAATAGGCACTCTATGTCTAAGACTCCCTAAGGTAGACATATCCATCTTCCTCCAATGGTGATTAAACCAAGGCAATGGAGACCAAAGCTCTGATACCACTTGTAGGATCTAGAAGTAGATGTGTCTAGAGGGGGGTGATTAGACACTTAGTGCTAAAGTTGCAATTTTTAGGCCTTTTTGGTTTGAGTGGAGTTTTAGGCACAATTTCAAAATACACAATACATATCTTGCAAGCATGCAAAGAGTATATGAGCAGCGGAATGTAAAGCATGCAACTTGCAAGAATGTAAGGTGAAGGGTTTGGAGAATTCAAACGCAATTGGAGACATGGATGTTTTTCCTGTGGTTCGGATAGGTGATGCTATCCTACATCCACGTTGATGGAGACTTCAACCCACGAAGGGTAACGGTTGCGCGAGTCCACGGAGGGCTCCACCCACAAAGGGTAATGGTTGCGCGAGTCCACGGAGGGCTCCACCCATGAAGGGTCCACGAAGAAGCAACCACCCACGAAGGGTCCACGAAGAAGCAACCTTGTCTATCCCACCATGGCCATCGCCCACGAAGGACTTGCCTCACTAGCGGTAGATCTTCACGAAGTAGGCGATCTCCTTGCCCTTACAAACTCCTTGGTTCAACTCCACAATCTTGTCGGAGGCTCCCAAGTGACACCTAGCAAATCTAGGAGACACCACTCTCCAAGAAGTAACAAATGGTGTGTAGGTAATGAACTCCTTGCTCTTGTGCTTCAAATGATAGTCTCCCCAACACTCAACTCTCTCTCATAGGATTTGGATTTTGTGGAAAGAAGATTTGAGAGGAAAGCAACTTGGGGAAGGCTAGAGATCAAGATTCATATGGTAGGAATGGAATATCTTGGCCTCAACACATGAGTAGGTAGTTCTCTCTCAGAAATAGGATGCTGGAAGTGTAGGCTTAGTCTGATGGCTCTCTCCACGAATGAAGAGGAGGTGGAGGGGTATATATAGCCTCCACACAAAATCCAACCGTTACACACGATTTACCAATCTTGATGGGACCGAATCAACAAACTCGGTCAGACCGAAATAGGAAACCTAATGACCGTTAGAGATTTTCGGTGGGACCGACTGGATCAACTCGGTTTGACCGATTACTCAAACTCGGTGGGACCGATTTGGGTAATAAGTGAAACATAGAGTTGGCCAAGCAAACTCGGTGGGGCCGATTGCATATCTCGGTGGGACCGAAAATATTGCAATAGGTAACAGAGAGTTTGCAAGCCCATCTCGGTGAGACCGAGATCCCATCGGTGAGACCGAACTGATTAGGGTTTCTGGCAGTGGCTATGACAGGTGAAACTCGGTGGCGCCGGATAGGAATAATCGGTAGGTCCGAGTTTGGCTTTGGGTTTAGGTCATATGTGGAAGTGGGAAAGTAGCTGAGGATTTTGGAGCATATCATTAAGCACATGAAGCAAGAGGCTCATTAAGCAACACCTCATCCCTCCTTGATAGTATTGGCTTTTCCTATGGACTCAATGTGATCTTGGATCACTAAAATGTAAAATGAAGAGTCTTGAGCTTGAAGCTTTAGCCAATCCTTTGTCCTTAGCATCTTGAAGGAGTTCCCACAACCTTTAGTCCATGCCACTCCATTGTTGAACTTATCTGAAACATGCTAGATAGAAATGTTAGTCCAACAAGAGATATGTTGTCATCAATTATCAAAACCACCTAGGGAGCACTTGTGCTTTCAATGTTCAAACTTTGTGAATGCAAAAAATCCAGATAATTCTTTTGAGAAATTCGGGTCAATAGGCCAGCTTCAGAGTCAATTTGCTGATATTGGTCTCTTGTAGAGGAATATTGTAAGAAATAATCCACTTGAATCGGCTTCCAAAGCGCCGGCTTTAAAAAAATATTGGTTTTGAAATACTCATCTGACTTTCAGCCGGCTTATAAAACTTGCCGGTTTATCATTGCCAAAATATCCGGTTTATGAATATTGATAGCACCGGGTTATAATTGTTGCCGACGCCGGGTTATAGTTATTGGTGATGCCGGGTCAATCTGGTTTACTCAAAACCGAGAATTTGAAGATTTTTCTCCCTTATATCCATATTACATGTAGCCCCCAAGTCTTGAGCAGAAACAAAGTGATGATTTAAGACTTGTTTCAATATAAATATTGCCACTTTGAAGGAATCCATATTGTTCATCTTAGTCACTAGTAAAGACTGAATACTCCATATATGTAGCCCCCAAGTGCCAGGTTGTCATGCTTGCAGCAACCTGGGACTTGTAATTGCCTTATACTCATAAAAACTTCAACCAGTGTAGCCCCCAAGGGCCGGCTCAGTAAGATAATATTGAGCTGGGACTTTATATATACTTCTTTTGAAAAGAACATCATATGATGTAACCCTCATCATGGGGCTTGAATCCACGTCCACAAGGTTAAGAGCTTTATGCTTTACCAACTAAGCGGTGGACCCTTCAATATAATAGATTAAAACTTGTGTACCTTGAATTATTGATAGGAGCAATTGGTAGCCCCCAAGGGCCGGCTCATTATGATGTGATGAGTCGGGTCTTCAATAAGGCCAGTAAAAATGACTTTGCATTAGCCCCCAAGTGCCATGGTGCATGCTGGCAGTGACATGGGACTTGCATATTTGATATAATCTCAATTTGAATAATATAGCCCCAAAGTGTCGGGTCATAAGCCTGCTGCGACTCGGGACTATTCCTTCCATTGTAGAATAAATTATATCCATTGATAAAATAATATCCATTGCGCTGAAGTGACTTTGAAAACCTCATTTGTAATATTAGTTATTGATAACCATAATAAAAATCCATCCATGTTGGCTATTAAAGATTTGAATAATATAACCCGGTTTGAAAAACCGACTCCTGTGATATTGAATCGTACTGCCGGTTTAGGATACCTGTGCAGTAAGGGTGATAACCCATTCTTTAGAAGCCAAAACTTCCAAATGTTTATGATTTTCATATATGGCGACTTATCATCCAAAGTCAAGCCGGGTTAATCGAAACCACATATATGCCTCAGATATGAACAAAAAGGTCTCAAGACAAAACCAAAGATTGTTTGCAAAAACTTAAACTAAATAAAAATCGAGGTTTCTGATTTGAATACGACCAGTAAACCGTTCCAAAGGGGTTTAAGCTAGGATTCGAATACGATCATGTAGCCCCCAGTGGCTTTGGCGTTGCGCCGATCAAGAGGGTATCGACAGCTATGTTCTCTTTGGTTCGAATATGACCTATGTTTGAACAGGAAGCCCCCAAATGATCTTGAGAGGTTTTTAACGACCCTGATTGGAATACGATCGAAGTTGGACCCAAAAGGGGTTAAGCTATGATTCGAATACGATCAAAAAGCCCCCTAGTGAGTTTGGCAGTGTGCCGATCAAGAGGGTTACGACAGCTATGTTCTCTTTGGTTCGAATATGACCTATGTTTGAACAGGAAGCCCCCAAGTGACCTGTAAATGTGGCTATGAGCCGAATCAAAGGGTAATCATAGCTTACTCAATAAGCCGGAAGCTCCCAAGTGATACATTTCTGAGCTGTGCTCGTCGGGTGCCTATGTTTGAGTTTTGCTGTGCAACAAACTCTCTTTGGTCCCTGTAATTTTTCCTGAAAACTCGAACTTGCGAGAGATGAATTCTTTTTAAACCGGAATTTCAAACCGGATATTTAGAGCTTCAAAGCTTTGTAGGAAACAGATTGTCCTTGAGATGGATGTTTGAACCGCATTTGAGAAAAAGCTTTGTAAGAGACAAATTTACCTTGAGCCGGATGTTTGAACCGGATTTGAGAGCTTCAAAGCTTTGCGGGAGAGAGATGTCTCTTGAACCGGATTTTAAACCGGAATCTTTATTTTGAACCGACAATTTTCTGACGGCCTTTAAATTTTCATCAATATGGCGGTGTCCTTCGGAACCGGGTTATCATTGCCTCCAATGACCCGGAGTTCCCGAGTCATGTCATTGTAGCCCCCGAGTCTTAAGACTACTCAAGGAGTTGGCTTGAGACTCTCCATATTTGACCGTGATATAAACCGGTTCAAGTCCTGCATGGGAGAACTTGCAAGCCAAAGTAATTGCTCTTTTAAAGAAAATAATATGTAATACAAAATATACTGGTCGGATTTCACCTGATATGTTAGGCCGAAAATTATCAGCCATGATGTTGAAGATCACGACGGTGAACCTGAAATCAACCACGAGTGAGTCGGCCGCGGCGTTGTAAGCCGGTGCGGACAGAAGAATCGACCGTGACGTTTGTAAGCCGGCGCAGACGCACGAGTCGGCCGTAGGCGCGGACGGATATAAACCAAACAGCGGGGCCGGTAGCTTGCACGTATATTAGCCGAGCAGCATGGCACGGAGGAATGCCAGTGCAAAAATTATGCTTGTGTGCGCTTCATATCTACGGTATAACTATACCGTGGTCATGAATAATTATCCTACATAAAAATATTACAGGACAAAGTAATTGTTTTTTGACAAAAATAATATGTGCTAAATATATTTACAGAGATATCAGCTGATGTTTTGTCGGGCGAACCGCGACGAAGCCGACCAAGTTTTAATACGCAGGTGATCCACAGTAGGAATTATGGACAACATCCAGCCGCCCAGCGCTAAGTCAAATTGGCTGGCATCTTTGACGTGACTCTGGGCAGATTTTATCTCCTCGTTGCTCATTGCTTTAAGTAGTAACAGCGGCGTCCTGTCTGTCTAGCTTTTTTATATTAGCCCCATGGTTGAGAATGTATCTGGTAACAACAAATTCTGCAGACAACACAAATATTTGCAGCTCTTCATTTGAGGCATGCACGAGGCCAATCCTAGTAATCCAACACCCTTTAGTATATCTGTCTCAACAAGCTTTCTCTATCCTCATCCATTTGCACGAACTATATCTTCTTGATCTGTACAATTTGCCAAGGCAGCGACGGCAGTTTTAACGCTCAGCCACGGGCCACAGCGGCAGAAGTGGACGGAGGCGAACCGTTCAGCCGGGCCGGCTCAGTGCAGCTGCAGGTGAAGAGGCCTGCAGCGAGGCGGGTCAACAGCAATAGCGGCTCTGCAGGAGGCGAGGCCGCAGCGGTCGAGTCCACTCGAGGTATAGCTGTTCGGAGACAGGTGCGAGGCAAACGGTCTCGAAACAAGGCCCGCGACTCGGCGACTCGGTAAATCTGACGGAGGTTCTTCCTCTAAGGGTCACAGCAACAGCGGGTCACAGCAGATGCAGCCCGCGGCAGGGGCGGACCCAGAACAAAAATGTCCCGGTGTCCACATGTACACTATGTCCACATATACTACGGAGCTGCATAAGAATAGATATTATACATAAAAGTAATACACTAAACATTTTTCAAATATCCAACAGTAAAAATTCTTACCAAAATAAAGCATTTCACTTAAATGTTCTTAACACTCTTATATTTATTTATAGAGGGAGTAGTTGATTATGTAAAGTTGAATAATAAAGCTTAATAACAAGAGATTCTCTGGTTTTAGATTCGAAGCTTGGTGGGCAATGCAAATAGGGTTCAGAGAAACCGTTGAACATTTTTGGAAGAAACCTTTCTCCTGCTCCGATCACATTCGCAGGCTACACATCAAGCTCACCAGGACGGCAAAAGGCCTCAGAAAATGGAGCAAGCAAATTCTTAAAGAAAGAAAATTGGCTGCTGATATTGCATCCGAAGTGATCTTCCAGTTGGACGTCGCACAAGAATCGCGGCCACTTTCTGTTGAGGAACTAAAGCTGCGTGTTTTTCTCAAGTCCAGATTACTTGCACTAGCTGCCATTGACAAGATCAAGTGGCGCCAACGATCCAGGTTGATTTGGATCAAAGCCGGGGATGCGAATACAAGATTATTTCACTTGCGAGCAAATGGCCGAAGAAGAAAGAACCACATCCCCTTCTTACATGTGGATAGTAGAGTTGCAACGGAGCACAATGACAAAGCAGGGGTTTTCTTTGATCACTTCAACACCCTGATGGGGCAACGCCAAGCAACTGAAAAGTGTTTGAACTGGGACTACATCAATATGCCCATTGCTGATCTAAGCCACCTTGATCAGCCCTTCACTCTCGAGGAATTGCAGACTGCTATTTTTGATATTGCCGCTAAGAAGGCACCTGGGCCTGATGGATTTATCGGGACTTTCTTCAAAATATGTTGGCACACTGTCAAGATTGACCTTCTCAATGCAGTCAATCAGATGTCTGCTCTTGATGGCAAACAATGGAACCTCCTCAACACGGCGTACATCGTGCTTATTCCTAAGAAAGAAAATGCCCTCAGACCACAGGACTACAGACCAATCAGCTTAACTCATAGCGTTGCAAAAATACTTGGAAAACTTCTTGCCAGCAGAGTTGGTCCTGAGTTACAACACATCATCTCGGTTAGTCAGAGTGCTTTCCTTAGGGGAAGAAGTATTCAAGAAAACTTCCTTTATGTTCAAAACTTGATCCAGAGTCTACACCGTGCAAAGAAACCTACCTTATTCCTGAAGCTAGACATTGCAAAAGCATTCGATTCGGTTAAGTGGGACTATCTTCTTGATGTTCTGAAACAAGTGGGATTCAGCCAAAGATTCAGAGACCTGATTGCTATCTCGCTCGCCTCTACCTCTTCGCGGATCATCCTAAATGGTGTACCTGGGGCTCCTTTTCTTCACCGCCAAGGTCTGAGACAGGGTGAACCGCTCTCGCCGTTGCTCTTCCTGCTGGCCATTGACCCCCTACAACGAATCCTTGACAAAGCTACTGAGGAACATATTCTTAGTCCAATCAATCATCACAGTGCCTCAGTCAGAGTCAGTCTTTACGCAGATGATGCTGCCCTATTCATGAACCCTGTCCGAGCTGAAGTGGTTGCTCTTCAATTCATCCTTGCAGCCTTTGGCAAGATCTCCGGCCTCTGTACAAATTTCAACAAATCAGCAGCATACCCAATTGCATGTGAGGACCATGTGATTGAGGAGGTTCTAGCTGAGTTTGAGGGCGAAATCAGCTCCCTCCCGTGCAAGTACCTTGGGATGCCTCTGAGTATTCGCAAGCTTCGGAGGGTGGATTTTCAAGTGCTCATTGATAAAATCGCAGCAAAGCTTGCGGGCTGGAAGGGAAAATTACTTAACAGGATGGGACGGCTGGCTCTCATCAACTCGGTGTTAACCTCCTTGACCACGTACTATCTGACAATTTTTGCTCCAACCAAGTGGGTTGTAAAGAGGATTGACAAGCTTCGAAGAAGTTTTCTTTGGAAAGGAGAAGAAGAGGCCAAAGGGGGCCACTGTGTAGTCAATTGGCAACAAGTATGCTCCCCCAAAAAGCTTGGGGGCCTTGGAATAAAAAACCTAGCTTTCTACAGCAGATCTTTGAGATTAAGGTGGGCTTGGTACTCCTGGAAATACCCCAATAGGCCTTGGGTTGGATTGCAAATTCCATGCACTAGCACTGACATGCAGCTGTTCAACGCCTCCACAATTGTCAAGCTTGGTGACGGTCAAAGTGCTAAATTCTGGAGTAGCTCATGGCTAAATGGCTCTGCACCTAAGGACATCGCCCCAAACCTACATAAGCTTGCAAGGCAGAAAAATGCCTCGGTGGCGGCTGCTCTCCATCGGGGCCGCTGGATGAAAGGAATCAAGCAACTTAGCACCACTGAGGATCTGATCAGTTTCATTGACCTTTGGCACCGGATACAAGGGGTTAACCTCTCGGATCAACCGGATGACATTGAGTGGAAATGGAACGACAGCAAATCATACACTGCTGTCACTGCTTATGATGCCCAATTCATCGGAACCATTGCGAAGCCTGAGTTGAATGCCCTTTGGAAAGCAAAGGTGGAGGGAAAGATCAAATTCTTTGGTTGGCTTCTGTCTCAAAATAGACTGCCAACTGCTAATCGTCTTCGCGCGAGAGGATGTGAACACAACGACACCTGCTCCCTTTGCGACCAAACGATTGAGACTGCCGCTCATCTGATCTGTGGCTTCCCATTTGCAAAGGAAGTGTGGCAGAAGATCAACACCATGCTGCCTAACTTTCAACTTCAAGCAACCTTGCCGTTCACCTCCATCGCAACCTGGTGGAGCAGTTTTGCCTATGGGCAGCAGAAAAAGGCAGCAGCTGCGCTATACTTTGCCTGGAATATTTGGAATGAGCGAAACCGAAGAATATTCCAAAACCTGTCTTCAACTGCTGATATGGTGGCTTGCTTAGCCAGGTCTGACTTAGCATATTTGGACATGGCCAACGTAAGGCCTTAGCTTTGTATATCTGTTGTATCTTTATCTTTTTTATCTGCCTTAGGGCTTCAGACTTTTTCCCTTGTAAATTCCGGAACTATAATGAAAAGGCAGAGCACCTGCCATTAGCCCTCAAAAAAAAAGCTTAATAACTCCAAACAATAAAAACACATATGATCAGCGACGGCAGCATAAGTCAATAGAACCGGGTTACATCGTTTGTGTTTAGAGATACATGAATAGGAACAAGAAATAAAGCATATTGATTGAACTGTACAGACGTTAAACTTACTTGATATTTTTTTCTTATTATCGTTGTGTGCGGTCGACAAATAATCCAAATTGATGTGAATTAGTAGGAATAGTTATCGAATCGTAGCAATCCAATCCCCTATTGTAGTATCTTTAATCTTGAAACCCTAACCACACAATTTAGACATAAAAAATTAGGCAAGAGTAAGGTAAGTACACGTACTTGAGCGAGATCGACCACCATACTTATTTCCTTCTATTATTTCCAGTCTGCAATGGGGAGGGCCGGACCGGGCAGCCGGCGGCAGGCTCTGGCTTCCGGAGCACTTAAGGAGGCGGCGGACGCCTGACACCGTATCGCTATGGGGGCAATTGGAATTGCCGAATAGCGCACGTAGGTACCGTAGAGAGATCGATCCAATCGATCAATTGCTTTTTTATTTAGCGCCTTGGTGGTGGGCCGTGGTGAGTGCCCGTTCAGTTTTGGAGGAACCTAGGCTGCTGCGTGCCCGTTTCAGAATTCCAATGATCCAATCAACTGATGGGCCGTGTCTGCCGCCCGGTGTCCAGCTTAAAATTCTACCGGTGTCCAAGCACAATATCTCGCCAGTATATAAGGTAAGCATAAATTTCAACCGGTGTCCTGTGACACCGGGTAGCAAAACGTGCGTCCGCCCCTGTCCCGCGGCGATGGAAACAGCCGGCCACGGGCGCTCGGAAGCACGAGGCAGTGCAAGGCATACGAGGACCAAGACGGCCAGGCAAGTGACCACAACGGGCGGCTCAAGGTGCAGCGACGGCCAGGGCGGCTTGGAGGCGCAGCCCTGCGGTAGAGGCGGACTCCCAGTGGTGGCTCGAACCCGACCGAGGCAGAACGCGGCCGGCTGTTCTGAAGCAAAGACCCAGCCGGAGACCAAGTTGGTGGCCTGATCCACTTTCGGTCGTGGCCTTCCTGTCTTATGTGTTTTTTTCTTTGAATTTTGCTCTAATGATCCGCCAGCAGTACTTGATCTCTTCCGACTCGGATGGATGCAGTAATTAAGGCCGAAACATATCTGATCTAGTAGTACTAGCCCTCTTCCCAAAAAGAATAGTTGATGATGGATTTCATGTGGCCGGGTACTAGTTTAAGTAGTACTACTAATCTAGTACTTTTTTTCTTTGGATGTACATACGTATGTGGGTTTCCCTCAGATGAATAGCAAGAGTGATTAGTTAAATCTCCTCGTGACTCGCCGCAACGCTGGGTCGTATCTGGACTTGAGCATCTTAGAATTGATTTTGATTTCTGATGATTTTTCCTTCATCTGGATATTGCAACAGTGTGGACGACTCATGATCTGACAGTTCCGATATTTGTATCGCGGACTAACCACCATACTTAGCTCAAACAATACTTTTTCTCGGTCTCCATGGATCGCCATGATTTTTTTTGGCGGCTGTAGAAAACACAACCCTCAATCTCTTTCATCTCAAATCTCATACGTCGTTCTGGCTGATTGTTATGGAGACAATGTAGATCCTTCCCAACCGGCTCTTCTTTGTTCAACAAATCACGAGCCTCTCGATCCCTGAAGAGCTCCCTCCAAGAACTCAACACCACCGGACACAGGCCCCACGGTGGGCGCCAACTGTCGTGGAATTGTCACGGCAGATGTCCTTAGTGTCAGGACTTAGTCGCGAGGCGAACGCATCTATGTGGTAGCTTGAGAGGGGTTGAGCAGGACGAGAAACGCGATGTTTTACCCAGGTTCGGCCCCTCACAGTGGAGGTAAAAGCCTACATCCTGCTTCATTGATATTGATGATGATGACCACGGTTACAAGAGTGCTCTATCTCGAGAGCTATTGTCTAAACCTAACTTGTCCAACTTGTGGAACTTGTCAGCCTTGTCCCTCTTGGGGTGCCCTGCCCCTCCTTATATATGTTGAAGGGGCGGTTTACATGACTAGTCCTATTAGGATTAGGATTACTCTATTACAAGTGGAGTCCTAGTCTTGCTTCCTTTGTAAGGGAATATTCCTTATGCTTTCCTCTTAATCCAGCCCACCATAATACGAGCCGGCCTTCCATGAACCGTCTGCTTGGGCCACCGGGTCTTGTTGCTCCTCTGCTCCGCCGGCCGGGTCACCAATGAGTCACCTGGCTCGGCCAGGTCATCAGTGAGTGGAGAGATCCGGGCGGGTCACTTAGAGAGTCTCCAAGTCAGGGCAGGTCACCGGTGAATCGCCAAGTCCGGTCGGGTCATACTTCCGGCCGGGTCATACCGTGGGGTATATCCCCGACACCTCTACTCTCTTGTAATGGATTCAGTTTTCCCTTTGAAGTTATCTTATCGGATTGAGTCTTTAAGGATTTGAGAACACTTGATGTATGTCTTGCATGTGCTTATCTGTGGTGACAATGGGATATCATGTGATCCACTTGATGTATGTTTTGGTGATCAACTTGCGAGTTCCGTGACCTCGTGAACTTATGCATAGGGGTTGGCACATGTTCTCGTCTGAGATTGTGTGATTGAATAGATGAATCTGAGATTGTGTGATGAAACTTTAGGGCACTCTTTGAAGTTCTTTGTGTTGGTTGAATAGATGAATCTGAGATTGTGTGATGCATATCATATAATCATCCCCACGGATACTTGAGCTGACATTGGAGTATCTAGGTGACATTAGGGTTTTGGTTGAGTTGTGTCTTAAGGTGTTATTATAGTACGGACTCTATGATAGATCGATCTGAAAGAATAACTTTGAGGTGGTTTTGTACCCTACAATAATCTTTTCGTTTGTTCTCTGCTATTAGTGACTTTGGAGTGACCCTTTGTTGCATGTTGAGGGCTAGTTATATGATCCAATTATGTTATTATTATTGAGAGAACTTGCACTAGTGAAAGTATGAACCCTAGGCCTAGTTTCCTAGCATTGTAATATCGTTTATGCTCACTTTTATCATTAGTTACCTTGCTGTTTTTATAATTTCAGATTACAAAAACCTATATCTACCATCCATATTGCACTTGTATCACCATCTCTTCGCCGAACTAGTGCACCTATACAATTTACCATTGTATTGGGTGTGTTGGGGACACAAGAGACTCTTTGTTATTTGGTTGTAGGGTTGTCTGAGAGAGACCATCTTCATCCTACGCCTCCCACGGATTGATAAACCTTAGGTCATCAACTTGAGGGAAATTTGCTACTGTCCTGCAAACCTCTGCACTTGGAGGCCCAACAACATCTACAAGATGAAGGTTTTATAGTAGATATCAGTTACTCCTTGCCATGATGGGCTAAGGTACGATTCCATGCTGCCTCTCGGGAGCATTCCAATCACGTCATCGTGATACAAACATATTCACACACAAACCAACACAGAAGGCAATAAGTTACTGAGTTGTGATCATCATGGCTTTTCGATGATTCCTGATGACTAAGCCCTTCAGTAGCCTTTTCTGACGTCACACTCATAGCTAGTGTCAAGCAGAAAAGCCAACATTTTAAACATTTTTTTTCTTTTTCTCAATTCCTCTCCCTGAGTTGGTTTTCATTTGGTCTTTTCAGTCGCTTGGTTCCTTTAAATTTTTGTAGGAGCGACTAAGTTTTTATGCCGATGAGAGACGATGCCCACATGTATGTGTGCTAGCGATGCACCTTTGGCTTGACATCACCACGAGCGTCGGGGGGGCATCACCGCCCTTCAAACGTCCACTTCACCGACAACCTCTACAACACCCATGGCGGGAGGGCTGGTGTCGGTGTCAAAACCGGCGGATCTCGGGTAGGGGGTCCTGAACTGTGCGTCTAAGGCGGATGGTAACAGGAGGCAGGGGACACGATGTTTACCCGGTTTCGGGCCCTCTCGATGGAGGTAAAATCCTACGTCCTGCTTGATTGATCTTGATGATATGAGTATTACAAGAGTTGATCTACCACAAGATCGTAGAGGCTAAACCCTAGAAGCTAGCATATGGTATGGTTGTATGTTGTCCTACGGACTAAACCCTCCGGTTTATATAGACGCCGGAGGGGGCTAGGGTTACACAAAGTCGGTTACAAGGGAGGAGATCTACATATCCGTATTGCCAAGCTTGCCTTCCACGCCAAGGAGAGTCCCATCCGGACACGGGACGAAGTCTTCAATCTTGTATCTTCATAGTCCAATAGTCCGGCCGAAGGATATAGTCCGGCTATCCGGAGACCCCCTAATCCAGGACTCCCTAAGTAGCCCCCGAACCTGGCTTCAATGACGATGAGTCCGGTGCGCAGATTGTTTTCAGCATTGCAAGGCGAGTTCTTCTCCAAATTCTGAATATCTATTGAGTAGTGTTCGGCTCCCCATAAATGTTTCACTTCTTGGCTTTTGCGCCCAATAAGGGCTATCTTCCACGTGTCGAGCGAATGCGAGGAGCCAGGGCGTTTTTACATTCGCCCCCCTAGCCATGTAAATAAATTGTCTATTAAAGGGACGGGGATTCTTAGATCCAATCCACACCATCCTCCCACGGCGAGTATCCATCGGAGAGCGCTCGGAAAAATCCATTCCAACATGGCCGACCATTGCAGCTCCTCCTCCCGCTCTCGTAGCCCTAAGCCCGATGATTGGGAGAAGTGTTCTGTCCCGCACAGCCAATTAGTAGAGTTACAGACCCATGGATTTCTCCCTCCAGCATATATGGTTCCCGTTCGAGCCGGGCTCGCCACCTATAATGGCGGGGAGCAAGCAGAGAGCTTCCCCAATCCCTCCGTGGAGGAGCGGGTATGCCTTGTCCCTTATTTACTAAGGGGACTTGGATTTCCAATCCATCTGTTCCTCTGCGGGCTCCTGGAGTTTTACGGCCTCCAGTTGCATAATTTCACCCCCGCTTTCATATTACACATAGCCGGTTATGTTGCCCTTTGTGAACTGTTTCTGGGCTGCGAGGCTCATTTCGAGCTGTGGAAGAGGCTATTCTACCTTGTGCCTCGTACACAGGAGGGGTCACTATATCAAGTGGGCAGAGCCGAAATATGGCGCATCGCCGGGACCAGATACTTGTCCAGTACCCCAAAGAAGACGTCCAAAGATTGGCCTTCGGAGTGGTTTTACATGGAGGACGTCCCCCTTCCAGATCCTATTCGGAGGGGTCTTCCCGAGTTCAACAATACTCCTCTGAAGAAACGCCGAAGCTGGTGCCCACGGAGCCCCCAGGAGGAAGACAACGGAGAAGTCCTTTACTTGATGGACCGGATTAAAGTGCTGGCTCAATCAGGATTGACAATACTCGAGGTTATGTCAATATGCATAATGCGGGGGTGCAGCCACTTCAATATCGAGGGCACCCCCTATGGTGGTTTAACGGGGAAGATGATGCCACCCGCTGCGGGCGTAAGGGACCGGACTCCGCTGCTGCTCTAGCAAAAATCCTGTCCGAGTTGTTCAAGGGAGAGGAAGAGGAGTTCACCCGTATCAAGCCACGGGATGGATTCTCCATGTACAACCCTCCAAGCTGGGTAAGCTATCACTCTTTATTCCCAACCTTCCCGCATTCTTCGTCGTAAATACTCACCTTGCCGTTTCACGACAGGAACTGCGTTAAGCTGTAAGGGAGGTCAGCATCCCACCTCCACAATCGGAGGACCCTGACTGGGCCTGACGGTGTCCTGGACTAGGGGGTACTCAACACGTCACCTCCCGATCTGATAGATTGGGCCGAGGACCCCCATGGCCGTATACTCATGGGCCAGTTCGGACAGTTGCCGCATACATGGAAGATTCCACAAGACTTGGTGATCAAGACAAGGACTCCTCCCCACTGGCGTATTCGGCTAGGACTCTTGTTATCCTAGGCCTCTGGTGCATTATATAAACCAACGCCAGGCTATTCGATAGAGATATACAATAGACAATCATACCATAGGCTAGCTTCTAGGGTTTAGCCTCTCTGATCTCGTGGTAGATCTACTTTTGTACTACACATATCATCAATATCAACCAAGCAGGACGTACGGTTTTACCTCCATCAAGAGGGTCCGAACCTGGGTAAAACATCGTGTCCCTTGCCTCCTGTTACCATCCGGCCTAGACGCATAGTTCGGGACCCCCTACCCGAGATCCGCCGGTTTTGACACCGACATTGGTGTTTTCATTGAGAGTTCCGCTGTGTGATCGACAAAAGGATCGATGGCTCGCCTGCAGATCAACTGCGACTTCGGCATCTTCGTCACCAGCTCGACTGGTCACCTTGGTCCGACCAAGAATTGCACCCCGTGTTCGGATCACCATGTTCGGACGAGGGCCTTCATCAAACATCAACTCCGATCTCTATCAAGATCACGGAGGAATCATCTATGGAGCTCGGGGGCTCAACGTCAACATTGCCCTCAAGCGACCGTGCTGTTTTTTTTGGACAGCGAACTCGTATCTGCCGCCACCACCTCCTCGAGTATCGCTTTGACGATCGCTTTGGTGTAATTGTGAGGAATTGAGTCTATAACAACTCTGAAAAATTTCGTCGAGTTCCGATGGAGGAATCTCTGGCAATCCACGATATACCGGAGCCGTGTCAAATCTGAACGGGAATTTGGATGAGTTTAGGGCGTGGTGTCCAGCTTCTAGCTCGGACGTCCTTTGGAAGATCCAACCGTTGATCGGCTGAGGAATTCCTATATCTACCACCTCTAAAAATTGCAGCTCGATCCGACCGTACAAACTCCGGGAACCTTCCGATTAGTGCACCACTTTTCGGATCTGTTTTCTGCGCGAAAACGAATCCGACCCGAGTTCATCTTTTTTATGAACGGGATTTCGGACATCCCTTTTGAAGGAAGTTTTGTATGGGGTATTGTGTTTTGTTCCCGAACACATCCCACTAACTTTAAGATCTTTTGAACATGATCTTCAACATCATGCTGGTGTCAAACCAGTCCGGCAATATCACTCCATAGCTGCCGACCTACGCTAGACACGGCGTCACTTTGTTGAGCCGAGCTCAACTTTTTCGGATCATCATCTCGGCAAGCCGAACAAGAGTCCGGTATCGCGAAGGATAAATCATCACCAACATTGCCGCCCCATGGATTACACGGAGCGGGCATACTGGCATCGCCGCACGGTCGCTTCATCAAGCCGGCATCGACCACGTTACGACCTGCATCGGCAGGGCCGCACTATTGCCTCTTCAAGCTGGTGTCCATCACGCCGACCTACTTCGACTCATCGGCTTACATCGAGGCTTCGATATCTCGGCTGGACCGGGGGCTTCGCCATCTCTTCATCAACCTACTCCGGACACTTCAACGTCACTAGCCGACCAGCCCCGTCACGTTAGCTAGGCCGAGGGCTTTTCCATGGCGAGTCAACCTTTATCAGCATTGCCATGCCGTCGTTTTATCGCCCATCAGGCAATGGGCGTGCGGAATGAGTCCCAATTTTGTGAATCACCTTCCTTCGGATTGCTACAATAAATAAACCAGGTCTATCAAATGGTGGCCGCATTAACGACGGTCGCGTGGTGGTTCGATCAGTTTCCATACATAGTCCGGCGAACGCCGCATCCGGAGCTCGGACCGACCTGTGAATTCAGGCTTTGCCACGCCTTTACTGCATCACGCCGACGCCCTGCATCGACATTGACTTCGGCGCCAGGCCATATTTCTTCTATTACTCACTTTGCATAAATTATTTATTATGCAACGATTTTTTAATTATCATTATTACTATTATCTCCGGTTTGCACTATTTTTTGTGCACATGAAAATGATTAGGGGACTTCGGCGGCACTCTGCCGGTCTGCATTGACCGAGCTATATCACCACTTCGGCGTGTCGAGCTCTCCGCTCCGCCACCTCGGGACCGGTTTGGGGGATGGAACCTTGTCCCGCATCAAGCTCGGACTGCGTCATCAATACCGAACACATTAACCAGCTAAGTCGCTTTCATGCTCAAAGCTTTAATTTCTAACTTGTGTTCGGTTCGACCAAGCATTATACTTTTTTGGAAAAAAGTCGCTTGTAAAAAATTTTCCTTGTCCAAACTTTGTTTGTGGCGCATAAATTCAAATACCCCATTTACTTGGGGGCTTCCTTTATGAAGCTTTTCCTGTTGCATATGATTATACTTGTACGGCTTCGTTCCTTGTTCGTGTATTACGCCACAATATGCACCATATTGACTTAAGCGATTTGCAAGCTGGGTTGCCTCGCTCCTGTGTTTACCCCTACGTTCCCGATTGTTCGGCTAGGGAGTAAAGGGAGCACCTCTGCGATTGTCACGATCGGGTCACCCGAGCCGAACCTTAGACTGGGTGAAGCCGAAAGCTAGCGCTCTTATAGTTTTCAATGATGGTCGGCACACAACGGAACTCATGAGTACAAAAAATCTATTGCACAAGTCTCATAATAACAATGAGCACCGAAGAAAGGTATCGGTGGGGGTACTATTTTCTTCGAAGATGCTTCTTACACTTCGCAGTAATATAGCATAAGTTCCCTGAGCGCGTTTTGTCTGTTACAGCCTTATGACCTGATTGCCTGGTTATTGGAAACACCGTTGATATTCTCGACAGATGGAATACATAACACTTTTCGGTCCTTGGCCCAAGAGGGAGAAGCCGACGGTCGGTTAAGACGCGTTTAAAGTTCGGTTGAACATAGATATGATATAAGTACTTCAGTACATGCAATCATTGTTTTACCCAAGTCACTTGGGGGCTCTTAAATTTATGTGAGCCATTTTATAATAAGTGTTCTTCTTAGTCGTTGCAAAGTTTTTCTTACTATTATTATTTATCACTCCTCTTTTCGACACGAGTGTGTGGTCACTAGCCGGGGAGCCTAATTTCTCTCTCAAAGCCGCTAGAGTTTAGTTTGCTAAACTGGCCTAATGAGAAGTACTCCGCCTTCGGGATAGGAGGTTGAAGCCGTAGGATGACCCGCTTGAAGTCTTGAGATAGGATGTGTCACGTTAAAGCACGACAGAAGCACTTTTTTTAAGACCAATTTTCGGATTGGCACCGAACACTTGATCTTGTTCGGACATCATGTTTTTACTGACGTTTTTTGGTTTTCCAATCTTTTTGGCACTTTTAAACTATTTGTGCTTTTCCAGCATTAGTCTTGCAGTGCAACGCCGGACACCTTTAGGGATTCGGCAAAAACATTCTCGGATATTGCTATATATGCATCGGTTTCGAATTGTGTCTTCGGTCAATAGTTGGGTTGCCCGGCTCCTGTGCTTTCCTCCTACGTTCTGCTTTGTTCGGCTAGGTGTGCAAAGGGAGAACCACTGCGATTGTGCTTCCAGCTCGCATGGTCAAGCACCTCAGTGGAGAAAGCCGAAAACTGACTGTCACAATAAGCGTAAACTGGTCAGCGATCCGATGACTATGTAAAATGATGGGCCATTCATAACAATGGCCGAAGTGTTTACGGCTTGACCTCGACTGTTGCCGAACACTACCGGGGGCTATTAACTGGCCTCCCAAACTAAATCCTCGATATTTTTCTCTTACATTCGAGCTGAGGTTTCATGGTCATGCTTAGCATGACAACCCAAAGAAAGGAACTGATAGCGGGACTATTTTCTTTGGAAGACATTTCTTCTGTTAAACAGTAATATAACATATCTCTCTACGTACCTTTGTTTATAAAACTATGTGGCCAGATTGCCTTGTTTGTCGTAAATCTTTGCCCTCATAAAGGCTTTATAAAGTAGGACAAACACTCCTCGGCTATTGGCCGAGGAGGTGGAAGCCGATGGTCGGTCAACAAAGTTTGGTACAATGCGGATCCAAGCATTAATGACGTAAAGTACTTGGATACATAGAGTCATTACACATAATTTGCGATTTTACTATGGATATTGATCCTTAATTCGGCCACCCGTGCCTGCATTAAGGCTCGGGGGCTACTGGGCTTCGGGCCTATTATTTACAAATATTAAAGGGGCACATCGATCCCCTGATCCGGTGTTGCCACCCGACCAGTGTCTCGGGGGCTACTGCATTGCTTGTCCAATGCAGAAAATTTTATGTGCAATATAGTTTCTGAGGAGATTTTGATCCTCAGGTTGGCCGGCCGCACCCAACCTGAGTCTCGAGGACTAAGCATGCCGCTTTTTGTGTCCCGAAGTATTCTGCCGAGCTAGGACTTGATCCTCAGGCCGATTTTGCAAATCAACCTGAGTCTCGGCGGCTACTGGGATCAGCGGTCTTACGTCATCCTTCAGGTGCATCTCGGGTTTTAGACTGATACACACCTTGAGGGCTACTGGCTATATATCTCGGCAGAGAATAAATTACAATAATAAAAAATATTGACAAAAAATCGGCCCACAGTCGGGGTGGTGCACCAACTCGGAAGCAGTCCGGCATAAAGCTCGGGCGCTAGTGGTTGTCTCCATAGAGGGCATTTCCGGCATTAAGCTCGGCTAAACTCCTTCAACTTTTTTGAACCAAGGTGATATGACACCTCGGATATAGTCCGGCGTTGGAGCTGGGACACTGTCCGGCATTGGAGCTCGGATATAGTCCGACGTTGGAGCTCGGATACAGTACGGCGTTGGAGCTTGGACATAGTCCGGCGTTGGAGCTCGGATACATTCCGGCGTTGGAGCTTGGAAGCGGTCCAGCATTGGTGCTCGGCCGCAAAAGATACCTCGAATGCAGTCCGGCGTTAGAGCTCGGACGCAAGATGACACTGCCTCCCGGGAACAACTTCAAACCCGAGGTGTGGCATAAAAATAACAAGGCATTGATAAAGGCCGGAAACTTAAAGGGGCTCCTCGGATACCCGACGTGTAAACTCACCGAATGCATTTCGGCGATCCTCAAGATCGAAGATGAGAAGATTTGTTGAACCAGTTTTCAAGACCGTCAACCGAAGATGAAGAACAGTTCGGAAGAATCGAGGAGCGTCCCTAACTTGAAGACCGGTTCAGGGGGCTATTGACGGTGTCCTGGACTAGGGGGTGCTCAACACGTCACCTCCTGATCTGATAGATTGGGCCAAGGACCCCCATGGCCGTATACTCATGGGCCAGTTCGGACAGTTGCCGCATACATGGAAGATTCCACAAGACTTGGTGATCAAGACAAGGACTCCTCCCCACCGGCGTATTCGGCTAGGACTCTTGTTATCCTAGGCCTCTGGTGCATTATATAAACCGAGGCCAGGCTAGTCGATAGAGATATACAATAGACAATCATACCATAGGCTAGCTTCTAGGGTTTATCCTCTCTGATCTCGTGGTAGATCTACTCTTGTACTACATATATCATCAATATCAACTAAGCAGGACGTAGGGTTTTACCTCCATCAAGAGGGCCTGAACCTGGGTAAAACATCGTGTCCCTTGCCTCCTATTACCATACGGCCTAGACGCACAGTTCAGGACCCCCTACCCGAGATCCGCCGGTTTTGACACCGACAGGGCCCTCGATCCCGGACTCGAAGAGGATTCAGACATATTTGTGGAGCTGATAGATAGGACGTTCTATCAATTGAGCTGCGATAACGCCATGGTGGCCATCATGGCCGACTATCCTGGGCTACTCCCTACATCGCATGTAAGAAAAAACCGGAGTCCCAACTTCCGAGAAGGATCCCCTTTTATGCATTTCACCTACCGTACACATATGGTGTTTTACAGGGAAGGCCTTCGGGACGCCATGACGAACCCGCAGTGACTCGCCAACAAGGTGCACTGAAGCCGGGTAGGCCAAAAAGGAAGGCGGTCAGGACTGAGACGCCGACGCAGAGGTATGATACAAAACCTCGCTCCGTGGTTGTCGTCTTTCTTAAAATATAATGACGTCCATGTTTCCTAGTAGAAAAAATGCTCCCTGGACTATATCCGGAGAGGTTGCCTATCACGCCTCCACCAGTGGGGCTCCAGGGCCGGACATAGAGGTGGAAGCTAACACGGGGCGAACGCTGGATGCTCCTCCTATAGAGGATGCAGACAGACTATTCGCTACAAATTACGAAGTGGAGAGCGCCATGAATCACAGGCGTCGCCGGGCCGTGCTCCATGACGCTTGTTTCTCCCAAGAGGCGTTCGATGCCTTCAACTCAAGAGACGCGTTCATCCGTGCTGCTCAAAATGGTCTAGCCAGAGCCACGGGCCAGTATGTAAGGGATAAACGGGTAAGAAAATCTGACGATTATATATATCAGTAGCCCCTGAGACTTGAAACAGTTGACGCAACTGATTTAAGGATCATTATTTGTGTAGGTTCTTATAGGGAAGAATTCCCAATTGTCTCAAGAGCTGGAAGAGTGCAAGGCCCAGCTAGGGGCCACTGTTGCCGCGTTGAAGGATTCCGAGAAGGGCCCCTCTGGTAACACTTGTTTCCATTGCAAAGAATACAGGTACCAGATAGTATGCGGCATGCATGCAAATCTAACAATAGAAGTTGCAGATGACCCCGGAGTGACTCCGGAGGCCGTGGCGGTGAATGCGGCACGTGCTGATCGACAGCTAAATGCTGGCGAGCGCGTGCTTACATGAGTCAGGCAGGAGAAAAATCTCCAAGACGCCAATATCCGGCTAGGCGTGGAACTGAAAGATGTTCGAGCCCAGCTTGCGAACTCCGTGAAGGAGAATAAGCGGCTCCGACACGGCATTTTCAGTAAGTGCTTTGAACAAACTTTGGAAGGAGTTCGGCGGAGAAGCCGGCTAACAGGTATGCTGACGGGTCGTCCCGCGGAGGAGATGCCCGGGTCTGCAGGTGATCTTCTACCAGAGCTCTCACAACTGCACGAACAAGTTCGGCAGGTGACGCAGGGTATTGCCCAAGCCTTGTGGCCATCTGTGTCCCCGTCAGGAGGCATGGGGGAGCTTATAGAGAAGCTCAAGGGAGTGTGGCGGCGCTTCCGATTATGGAAGATATCGGCCTACCGAAAAGGTGAAAGGGAAGCCTGGGCTATGGTGAAGACGCGATATACCAAAGCTGACCCAAACCACATGGTCGAAGTCGGACCTGTGGGGCCCGATGGGAAGGAGATCCCTGTAAGTTTGGTGCATGACCAAGTAGAATTAGCCGCAAAGTATTCCCAACAGGATTGTAGGCTAGACAGCCTGTTGGATGGTATAGAAGAAGAAATTAATCAGTATTAGTGATTGTGTACTTCAAGTGACATGTATAATGTCCCTAGCCGGATTGTAAATCATTTGTCATGGCAGACCTTTTCGCTTCGACCTCTGGACCCGATAGTCCGAAGTGTATCCGAATACCCGCTTGGTTATGTAAAAACTGGGGTATGCATGGAAACCAGACGTAGGGGTCATAAGTGCTTGAACAGACAAGTACCCAACTAGCTATGTTATATTACATGGATAGTAAGAAACATCTTCCAGGGAGAATAGTTCCGTTAAGGGTTCCTTTCCCTGAGTACGCATGCCCTAATGTGCATGTCCGGACTGCGAAAAGAGACGCAGGCTATAAACGTCTGGGGGCATGTGTCAAATTAAATAAAATCCATCTTTTGTTCACCGACTGAATATTCCCTTAAGAACGCTAGCTTTCGGCTTCACCTAGTCTGAGGTACACATCCGGCTGACCCGACAGTAACAATCGCAGAGGTGCTCCCCTTATGCCCTAGCCGAATTAACAGGAACGTAGGGCATAAATACAAGAGCCAGGCAACCTAGCTTGGCCAAGACTTAAGTCATATCGATGCATACAATGGCGAAAAAAGGTACATGCGGAAGAATAACACATGTGCAGGGCATAAAATCCCAGAAAAATAGTTATATTAAGCTTTTGTATAAGAAGCCCCCAGGTATAATGAGCGTGGTTTAGCGCGTCAAGATTGTGTAGTCAAGACACAAGTTAGCCTTTTTAAGGCATTGAGGAGAAGAAAAAGGAAGAGAGAAAGAGAGAAAAGACAGATAACGGATATGCAGAAAATTGACGGGGGTGAGGAGACGAACATAGAGTCCGGCACTAGGCGTAGAATCTTCGGAGTCTGGCTGCGTTCCATGGGTTTGGCTCGAGTCGATTGTCCGATGCATCCCGCAGACGGTACGCTCCACCGGTCAGAACTTGGTCAATAATGAAGGGACCTTCCCATTTGGGCTTGAGCTTGTTCTTTTTCTTCTCCGGCAGGCATAGAACTAGTTCTCCAACGTTATAGGTTTTGGCCCGTACTTCTCTGCTTTGATACCTTCGAGCCTGTTGCTGATAGAATGCGGAACGGGCTTTTGCCACGTCGCGCTCCTCCTCTAGGGCGTCCAAACTGTCCTGCCGATCGAGCTCGGCTTCTTTTTCTTCGTACATGCGCACTCGAGGTGAGTCATGAATTATGTCGCAAGGCAGAACTGAAGGAAATATGCCCTAGAGGCAATAATAAAGTTATTATTTATTTCCTTATATCATGATAAATGTTTATTATTCATGCTAGAATTGTATTAACCGGAAACATAATACATGTGTGAATACATAGACAAACAGAGTGTCACTAGTATGCCTCTACTTGACTAGCTCGTTAATCAAAGATGGTTATGTTTCCTAACCATGGACAAAGAGTTGTTATTTGATTAACGGGATCACATCATTAAGAGAATGATCTGATTGACATGACCCATTCCATTAGCTTAGCACCCGATCGTTTAGTATGTTGCTATTGCTTTCTTCATGACTATACATGTTCCTATAACTATGAGATTATGCAACTCCCGTTTACCGGAGGAACACTTTGGGTGCTACCAAACGTCACAACATAACTGGGTGATTATAAAGGAGCATTACAGGTGTCTCCAAAGGTAGATGTTGGGTTGGCGTATTTCGAGATTAGGATTTGTCACTCCGATTGTCGGAGAGGTATCTCTGGGCCCTCTCGGTAATGCACATCACATAAGCCTTGCAAGCATTGCAACTAATGAGTTAGTTGCGAGATGATGTATTACGGAACGAGTAAAGAGACTTGCCGGTAACGAGATTGAACTAGGTATTGGAATACCGACGATCGAATCTCGAGCAAGTAACATACCGATGACAAGGGAACAACGTATGTTGTTATGCGGTCTGATCGATAAAGATCTTCGTAGAATATGTAGGAGCCAATATGGGCATCCAGGTCCCGCTATTGGTTATTGACCGGAGACGTATCTCGGTCATGTCTACATTGTTCTCAAACCCGTAGGGTCCGCACGCTTAAGGTTACGATGACAGTTATATTATGAGTTTATGCATTTTGATGTACCGAAGGTTGTTCGGAGTCCCGGATGTGATCACGGACATGACGAGGAGTCTCGAAATGGTCGAGACATAAAGATTGATATATTGGAAGCCTATGTTTGGATATCGGAAGTGTTCCGGGTGAAATCGGGATTTTACCGGAGTACCGGGAAGGTTACCGGAACCCCCCAGGAGCTAAATGGGCCATGCTGGGCCTTAGTGGAAAAGAGAAGAGGCAGCCCTACATGGGCTGTGCGCCTCCCCCTTCCCCTAGTCCTATTAGGACTAGGAGAGGTGGCCGGCCCCCTCCCTCTCTTTTCCCCCTCCGCGAATCCTATTCCAACTAGGATTGGGGGGGGGGGGGAATCCTACTCCCAGAGGGAGTAGGACTCTCCTGGCGCGCCCCTTGTGGCCGGCCAGCCTCCCCCCTTTGGTCCTTTATATACTAAGGTAGAGGCACCCTAGAACACACAAGTTGATCCACGTGATCTATTCCTTAGCCGTGTGCGGTGCCCCAACCACTATATTCCTCGATAATACTGTAGCGAAGTTTAGGCGAAGCCCTGCTGCTGTAGTGCATCAAGATCGTCACCACGCTGTCGTGCTGACGGAACTCTTCCCCGACACTTTGCTGGATCGGAGTCCGGGGATCGTCATCGAGCTGAACGTGTGCTCGAACTCGGAGGTGCCGTAGTTTCGGTACTTGATCGGTTGGATCGTGAAGACGTACGACTACTTCCTCTATGTTGCGTCAACGCTTCCGCAGTCGGTCTGCATGGGTACGTAGACAACACTCTCCCCTCTCGTTGCTATGCATCACATGATCTTGCGTGTGCGTAGTAAATTTTTTTGAAATTACTACGAAACCCAACAGTGGTATCAGAGCCTAGGTTATTTATGTTGATGTTATATGCACGAGTAGAACACAAGTGAGTTGTGGGCGATATAAGTCATACTGCCTACCAGCATGTCATACTTTGGTTCGGCGGCATTGTTGGACGAGACAACCCGGACCAACATTACGCGTACGCTTACGCGAGACCGGTTCCCCCGACGTGCTTTGCACATAGGTGGCTTGCAGGCGACTGTCTCTCCAACTTTAGTTGAACCGAGTATGGCTACGCCCGGTCCTTGCGAAGGTTAAAACGGAGTCTATTTGACAAACTATCGTTGTGGTTTTGATGCATAGGTGAGATTGGTTCTTGCTTAAGCCCGTAGCAGCCACGTAAAACTTGCAACAACAAAGTAGAGGACGTCTAACTTGTTTTTGCAGGGCATGTTGTGATGTGATATGGTCAAGGCATGATGATAATTTTTATTGTATGAGATGATCATGTTTTGTAACCGAGTTATCGGCAACTGGCAGGAGCCTTATGGTTGTCGCTTTATTGTATGCAATGAAATCGCGATGTAATGCTTTACTTTATCACTAAGCGGTAGCGATAGTCGTAGAAGCACAAACTTGGCGAGACGACAACGATGCTACGATGGAGATCAAGGTGTCACGCCGGTGACGATGGTAATCACAACGGTGCTTCGGAGATGGAGATCACAAGCACAAGATGATGATGGCCATATCATATCACTTATATTGATTGCATGTGATGTTTATCCTTTTATGCATCTTATCTTGCTTTGATTGACGGTAGCATTATAAGATGATCTCTCACTAAATTATCAAGAAGTGTTCTCCCTGAGTATGCACCATTGCGAAAGTTCTTCGTGCTGAGACACCACGTGATGATCGGGTGTGATAGGTTCTACGTTCAAATACAACGGGTGCAAAACAGTTGCACACGCGGAATACTCAGGTTATACTTGACGAGCCAAGCATATACAGATATGGCCTTGGAACACGGAGACCGAAAGGTCGAGCGTGAATCATATAGTAGATATGATCAACATAGTGATGTTCACCAATGAAACTGCTCCATCTCACGTGATGATCGGACATGGTTTAGTTGATTTGGATCACGTGATCACTTAGAGGATTAGAGGGATGTCTATCTAAGTGGGAGTTCTTAAGTAATATGATTAATTGAACTTAAATTTATCATGAACTTAGTCCTGGTAGTATTTTGCAAATTATGTTATAGATCAATAGCTCGCGTTGTTGCTTCCCTATGTTTATTTTGATATGTTCCTAGAGAAAATTGTGTTGAAAGATGTTAGTAGCAATGATGCGGATTGGATCCGTGATCTGAGGTTTATCCTCATTGCTGCACAGAAGAATTATGTCCTTGATGCACCGCTAGGTGACGGACCTATTGGAGGAGCAGATGCAGACGTTATGAACGTTTGGCTAGCTCAATATGATGACTACTTGATAGTTTAGTGCACCATGCTTAATGGCTTAGAATCGGGACTTCAAAAACGTTTTGAACGTCATGGAGCATATGAGATGTTCCAGGAGTTGAAGTTAATATTTCAAGCAAATACCCGAGTTGAGAGATATGAAAGTCTCAAACAAGTTCTATAGCTAAAAGATGGAGGAGAATCGCTCAACTAGTGAGCATGTGCCCAGATTGTCTGAGTACAACAATCGCTTGAATCAAGTGGGAGTTAATCTTCCAGATAAGATAGTGATTGACAGAATTCTCTAGTCACCATCACCAAGTTAGTAGAACTTCGTGATGAACTATGATATGCAAGGGATAACGGAAACGATACCCAAGCTCTTCGTAATGCGGAAATTGATGAAGGTAGAAATCGAGAAAAACATCAGGTGTTGATGGTAGACAAGACCACTAGTTTCAAGAAAAGGGCAGAGGGAAGAAGGGGAACTTCAAGAAGAACAGCAAGCAAGTTGCTGCTCAAGTGAAGATGCCCAAGTCTGGTCCTAAGCCTGAGACTAAGTGTTTCTACTGCAAAGGGACTGGTCACTGGAAGCGGAACCACCCCAAGTGATTGGCAGAAAAGAAGGATGGCAAAGTGAACATAAGTATATTTGATATACATGTTATTGATGTGTACTTTACTAGTGTTTATAGCAACCCCTCAGTATTTGATACTAGTTCAGTTGCTAAGATTAGTAACTCGAAACGGGAGTTGCAGAATAAACAGAGACTAGTTAAGGGTGAAGTGACGATGTGTGTTGGAAGTGGTTCCAAGATTGATATGATCATCATCGCACACTCCCTATACTTTCGGGATTAGTGTTGAACCTGAATAAGTGTTATTTGGTGTTTGCGTTAAGCATGAATATGATTTGATCATGTTTATTGTAATACGGTTATTCATTTAAGTAAGAGAATAAATTGTTGTTCTGTTTACATGAATAAAACCTTATATGGTTACACACCCAATGAAAATAGTTCGTTGGATCTCGATCGTAGTGATACACATAATCATAAATATTGAAACCAAAAGATGCAAAGTTAATAATGATAGTGCAACTTATTTGTAGCACTGCCGTTTAGGTCATATTGGTGTAAAGCGCATGAAGAAACTCCATGCTGATGGGATTTTGGAATCACTTGATTATGAATCACTTGATGCTTGCGAACCATGCCTCATGGGCAAGATGACTAAGACTCCGTTCTCCGGAGCGAGCAACTGACTTATTGGAAATAATACATACTGATGTATGCGGTCCGATGAGTGTTAAGGATCACGGCAAGTATCGTTATTTTCTGAACTTCACAGATGATTTGAGCAGATATGGGTATATCTACTTGATGAAACATAAGTCTGAAACATTTGAAAAGTTCAAAGAAATTCAGAGTGAAGTGGAAAATCATCGTGACAAGAAAATAAAGTTTCTACGATCTGATTGCGGAGACAAATATTTGAGTTACGAGTTTGGTCTTCAATCAAAACAATGTGGAATAGTTTCACAAACTCATGCCACATGGAACACCACAGCATAATGGTGTGTCCGAATGTCATAACCGCACTTTATTGGATATAGTGCAATCTATGATGTCTCTTACCAATCTACCACTATCGTTTTGGGGTTATGCATTAGAGACAGCTGCATTCACGTTAAATAGGGCACCATCTAAGTCCGTTGAGACGACACAATCTGAACTGTGGTTTGGCAAGAAACCAAAGTTGTTGTTTCTTAAAGTTTGGGACTGCGATGCTTATGTGAAAAAAGTTTCAACATGATAAGCTCGAACCCAAATCGGAGAAGTAAATCTTCATAGGATATCCAAAGGAAACTATTGGATACACCTTCTATCACAGATCCGAAGGCAAGACTTTTGTTGCTAAATTCGAAAACTTTCTAGAGAAGGAGTTTCTCTCGAAAGAAGTGAGTGGGAGGAAAGTAAAAAAAACTTGATAAGGTAATTGTACCTTCTCCCTTATTGGAAAGTAGTTCATCACAGAAATCTGTTCCTGTGACTACTACACCAATTAGTGAGGAAGCTAATGATGATGATCATGTAACTTCATATCAAGTTCTACCGAATCTCGCAGGTAAACCAGAGTGAGATCCGCACCAGAGTGGTATGGTAATCCTGTTCTGGAAGTCATGTTACTAGACCATGACGAACTTGCGAACTATGAGGAAGCGATGATGAGCCCAGATTCCGCAAAATGGCTTGAGGCCATGAAATCTGAGAAGGGATCCATGTATGAGAACAAAGTATAGACTTTGGTTGACTTGCCCGATGATCGGCAAGCCATAGAAAATAAATGGATCTTCAAGAGGAAGACGGACGCTGATAGTAGTGTTACTATCTACAAAGCTAGAATTGTCGCAAAAGGTTTTCGACAAGTTCAAGGTGTTGACTACGATGAGATTTTCTCACTCGTATCTATGCTTAAGTCTGTCCGAATCATGTTAGCAATTGCCGCATTTTATGAAATCTGGCAAATGGATAAACAAAACTGCATTCCTAAATGGATTTACTAAAGAAGAGTTGTATACGATGCAACTAGAAGGTTTTGTCGATCCTAAAGGTGTTAACTAAATATGCAAGCTCCAGCGATCCATCTATGGACTGGTGCAAGAATCTCGGAGTTGGAATATACGCTTTGATAAGTTGATCAAAGCATTTGGTTTTATACAGACTTTTGGAGAAGCCTGTATTTACAAGAAAGTGAGTGGGAGCTCTGTAGCATTTCTGATATTATATGTGGATGACATATTATTAATTGGAAATGATATAGAATTTCTGGATAGCATAAAGGGATACTTGAATAAGAGTTTTTCAATGAAAGACCTCGGTGAAGCTGCTTACATATTAGGCATTAAGGTCTGTAGAGATAGATCAAAACGCTTAATTGGACTTTCACAAACAACATACCTTGAAAAGATTTTGAAGTAGTTCAAAATGGAGCAGTCAAAGAAAGAGTTCTTGCCTATATTACAAGGTGTGAAGTTGAGTAAGACTCAAAGCCCGACCACAGCAGAAGATAGAAAGAGAATGAAAGTCATTCCCTATGCCTCGACCATAGGTTCTATAAAGTTGTCATGCTGTGTACCAGATCTATTGTATACCCTGCACTGATTTGGCAAGGGAGTACAATAGTGATCTAGGAGTAGATCACTGGACAGCGGTCAAAATTATCCTTAGTAGAATAAGGAAATATTTCTCAATTATGGAGGTGACAAAAAGGTTCATCGTAAAAAGTTACGTCGATGCAAAGTTTTGACACAGATCTGGATGACTCTAAGTCTCGATCTAGATACATATTGAAAGTGGGAGCAATAAGCTAGAGTAGCTCCGTGCAGAGCATTGTTGACATAGAAATTCGCAAAATACTTACGGACCTGAATGTGACAGACCCGTTGACGAAAATTATCTCACAAGCAAAACATGATCACACCTTAGTACTTTTTGGGTCTTAATCACATAGCGATGTGAACTAGATTATTGAATCTAGTAAACCCTTTGGGTGTTAGTCACATGGAGATGTGAACCAATCACATAAAGATGTGAACTATTGATGTTAAATCACATGGCGATGTGATCTAGATTATTGACTCTAGTGCAAGTGGGAGACTGAAGGAAATATGCCCTAGAGGCAATAATAAAGTTATTATTTATTTCCTTATATCATGATAAATGTTTATTATTCATGCTAGAATTGTATTAACCGGAAACATAATACATGTGTGAATACATAGACAAACAGAGTGTCACTAGTATGCCTCTACTTGACTAGCTCGTTAATCAAAGATGGTTATGTTTCCTAACCATGGACAAAGAGTTGTTATTTGATTAACGGGATCACATCATTAAGAGAATGATCTGATTGACATGACCCATTCCATTAGCTTAGCACCCGATCGTTTAGTATGTTGCTATTGCTTTCTTCATGACTTATACATGTTCCTATAACTATGAGATTATGCAACTCCCCGTTTACGGAGGAACACTTTGGGTACTACCAAACGTCACAACGTAACTGGGTGATTATAAAGGAGTACTACAGGTGTCTCCAATGGTAGATGTTGGGTTGGCGTATTTCGAGATTAGGGTTTGTCACTCCGATTGTCGGAGAGGTATCTCTGGGCCCTCTCGGTAATGCACATCACATAAGCCTTGCAAGCATTGCAACTAATGAGTTAGTTGCGAGATGATGTATTACGGAACGAGTAAAGAGACTTGCCGGTAACGAGATTGGACTAGGTATTGGAATACCGACGATCGAATCTCGGGCAAGTAACATACCGATGACAAGGGAACAACGTATGTTGTTATGCGGTCTGATCGATAAAGATCTTCGTAGAATATGTAGGAGCCAATATGGGCATCCAGGTCCCGCTATTGGTTATTGATCGGAGACGTATCTCGGTCATGTCTACATTGTTCTCGAACCCGTAGGGTCCGCACGCTTAAGGTTACGATGACAGTTATATTACGAGTTTATGCATTTTGATGTACCGAAGGTTGTTCGGAGTTCCGGATGTGATCACGGACATGACGAGGAGTCTCGAAATGGTCGAGACATAAAGATTGATATATTGGAAGCCTATGTTTGGATATCGGAAGTGTTCCGGGTGAAATCGGGATTTTACCGGAGTACCGGGAAGGTTACCGGAACCCCCCGGGAGCTAAATGGGCCATGATGGGCCTTAGTGGAAAAGAGAAGAGGCAGCCCTACATGGGCTGCGCGCCTCCCCCTTCCCCTAGTCCTATTAGGACTAGGAGAGGTGGCCGGCCCCCTCCCTCTCTTTTCCCCCTCCGCGAATCCTATTCCAACTAGGATTGGGGGGGGGGGGGAATCCTACTCCCAGAGGGAGTAGGACTCTCCTGGCGCGCCCCTTGTGGCCGGCCAGCCTCCCCCCTTTGGTCCTTTATATACTGAGGTAGAGGCACCCTAGAACACACAAGTTGATCCACGTGATCTATTCCTTAGCCGTGTGCGGTGCCCCAGCTACTATATTCCTCGATAATACTGTAGCGAAGTTTAGGCGAAGCCCTGCTGCTATAGTGCATCAAGATCGTCACCACTCCGTCGTGCTGACGGAACTCTTCCCCGACACTTTGCTGGATCGGAGTCCGAGGATCGTCATCGAGCTGAACGTGTGCTCGAACTCGGAGGTGCCGTAGTTTCGGTACTTGATCAGTTGGATCGTGAAGACGTACGACTACTTCCTCTACGTTGCGTCAACGCTTCCGCAGTCGGTCTGCGTGGGTACGTAGACAACACTCTCCCCTCTCGTTGCTATGCATCACATGATCTTGTGTGTGCGTAGGATTTTTTTTTGAAATTACTACGAAACCCAACAAGAACCGCCTCTGCGGCGTACACCATAAAAACGGTGTGTATCCAGTAGTACGATTCGGCGTGGTCCGCAGCCCCCATAGTACGGAGTCGAGCTCCTCTACCCAGTGCGTGTTTGATTCCTTTAAGGACCGCACTAATCTGAGTTTGATGTCGCTCATGATAAGACTGTTTGCTCACTCGACTTGACCGTTAGTTTGCGGGTGATAGACAGAAGCATAATCAAGCTTGATGCCCATGTTGCTGCACCAAAGTTTCACCTCGTCGGCTGTAAAGTTTGTGCCGTTGTTAGTGATGATGCTGTGGGGGATGCCATAATGGTGTACAACCCCAGATATGAAGTCTATCACCGGTCCAGATTTAGCCATTTTGATAGGTTTGGCTTCTATCCATTTGGTGAATTTATCCACCATGACCAGTAAGTATTTTTTCTTATGGGTTCCCCCTTTAAGGGGTCCGACCATATCAAGCCCCCAGACCGCAAAGGGCCAAGTAATGGGTATTGTTTGGAGAGTGGTAGGCGGCATATGGCTTTGGTTTGCAAAAAGCTGGCAACCGACGCAATATTGGACCAGATGATGTGCATCTGCTCGGGCCGTCGGCCAATAGAAACATGTACAGAAGGCCTTGCTTACAAGGGCCCGGGCTGCGGCGTGATGGCCGCCGAGTCCAGCATGGATTTCTACCAAAAGCTTCCGCTCTTCCTCTTCGGAGATGCACCTTTCACTATTAGGGAAAACCTTATACACAGAATATTACCAGCAGCGCTCTTCAAAATACGACGCTACTGCTATTTAGCAACAACGCGTGCCGGAAAAACGCGTTGCTGAAAGAAAAATAGCAGTAGCGCGTCATCTCTAAACCGCGCTACTGCTCTAATTGCCATGACCTCGCCGTCCATCTAGTTATAGCAGTAGCGCCTTACACCGTACCGCGCTACCGCTATTCTCCTTACCTGTAGCACTTTTTCATACCCGCACTACTACTAACCCTACCTTATCACCACACGGCCGACCCTCTCTCTCACTCACTCTCCCTCTCAGTCACTCTCGCCCGCGCCGATAACCATTGTCGTTCGTCGCCGCCGCCGCCGTCGTCCGTCCGCCACCGAGGTACTCCCTCCTTCCGTCCCTCCTCCTCCCACCCTGCCCTCCACCCTCCTCCTCCCACCGCGCCCTCCTCCCTCCGCCTGCGGCCGCCCCCTCCTCCCTCCTCCGCCGGCAGCCCTCCTCCCACCGCCCCTCCCTCCTCCTCCTCCGGCCGGCCCCTCCCCCTCCTCCTCCGGCCGCCCCTCCCCCTCCTCTCTCCTCCCTCCCTCCCTTGTCTCTGTTTTTGCAAATCGTAGGTAACTAGTTTATTTAGCAAGTGATTAATATAACTAGCTTATTTATATTAAGTGCTTAATTGACCTAGTTTATTTAGTAAGTGCTTAATAGAACTAGTTTATTTAGTAAGTAGTTAATAAAACTAGTTTATTTAGTAAGCAGTTAATAAAACTAGTTTAATTAATGTTAGGATTATATATAAGATATTTTTGAATATTTTTTTCATATTTTGAACCATTGAAATGCAATGACCATTGATAAGTGGCCTATGTTTTGCCGGAGTGTTGATTAAATTCCGTTTCGGCAAATTTCAGGCGCTCGATGTGTCCTTTTTTAGAAAAGGTCATGCCGGATTTTTTGGGTTTTGCTGTCGAGTTATAATCTCTGAATTTTGAACAGAGGAGATGTCCGATGACGATGGGATCCCGGAGTGCGGGTACTGCTATGATGACCGGGGTGTGTGCGACAGGTTTCCTGGCCTGCAAAATGATAGGTTTTTCACCGTGAAGCTGGAAGAGACCTTCGATGTTTGTACGGTATGCAACGACAAGCATTTCATCGTAATTAATATCATCACTTGTGCTTCTTTTGTTCAACCTGTAATTTATGGATTTTTTTCAATTCGATTAGTACATCCCGTGCCATGCTAGATCATATGTATTGGAGAAGCTTGGTTTTGGTTTAGATGACTTTGAGAATGTGGAGACGAGGAGGGCTCACTTAAGAACTAAACATGATTACGAGTTTCTGGTTAAGTTCTACAATGCGGTCGATCACTCCCATTTCGGTTGCTCTAATTGGGAAGCTCTCTGCAAGGCATATGGATTTGAGGAGGGAATGCGAATAAGATTTGATATTCATCCCGAAGATTATGAAGATGATGATAATATCGACATCTGGGTGGATGTGGATATGCCTCCAGTTTTGCCTAGATGTGAGTTTGTCAAACAAATTTGTTAAGTTCAGTAATTTATGTTGTTAAATTTAAAAATATTTGGTGTTCGTCCATACTAAAATTATTTATTTATAATTTTCAGCTTATTTCTTATCTTCAAGAAATACTCGGAAGGTAGTAGACAACACATACTACAGCTATGACTCCAAGCTTAATTGTGAGGAGAAAGGTTATCTTGTCTCATTCATAGAAGATGTTGAGGCCTTCAAAACCAGTCACTCTATCAGCCAAAAATATACTAGATACGTGCCACTAGTCCATACATTGCTTGATGATAACTTCATTGCTAAAAACTTGGTAAGATTTTGTTAATGATGGTAACTTCATTGCATACATTATTCTTAAGTAAACCATTGCTAACTATATATGTTACTATTTTGTTTTTGAACAGAGGCTCCCGAAGCAGGTTGTGCCTGACATGCTATTTACCGAAGGTGATATGCATATGGTTACCTTACGACCAACTCCTTCAGAGGCTTACCATACTGCATACTCGATTTCTTCAAACGATGGAAGGCTCAAAATCAAAGAATGGAGCAAAGTGATGAATGTGCACACGCAAATAATTGGAGACAAAATGAATGTGCGCAAGCGACAAGTTGGAGATAGGTTTATGTCCATTTTTCATTATGGTGAAGGACCGGTTTATCTGTTTTATGGTATTTTAGCTAGGAGAGAGGAGTAGGTCCTAAGTATTAAGAACAATTAGTTAGTGTTGATTATATATGACTACAGTGTCTTAGACTTGATGGTGATGCTGAGTAGGAGTAGTGACTATGAGTACTATGATGATGATGTGGACGAGTTGTTATTATAACTAGTGACGAAGTTGTTATATGATGTCCCATCATGGACGAAAATGATGATTATGAGGAGTTATATGACAATGATATATTATGATGATAAGTTGTTAATGATATTATGATGATGATGAGAAGTTATTATGTCATTGGGTGAAAGAACCGCCGATTAGTTTCAAATGGATGGATCCAAAGTGACCATTGGTTACTTTGGATCCATGCACTTGAAACTAATCCAAGGTTCTTTCACCTAGTGATTTAATATAACTCATTATGATGTAAAAACAATCTCTAAATTGCTACTGTATGAAAAATTGTATACAGGTATATGAATACGACCTGAAATTCAGAAGAAATGGAATAGGGAATAATAGTAGTAGCGGTTGTTTTCGAAAGCGCTACTAATAATTAGCAGTAGCGATTGACTTGGAAAGCGCTACTACTAAGTAGATATAGCAGTAGCGAGTGCCAGTAGGCGCTACTGCTAAGCATTAGCTGTAGCGCCTTATCAGTACCGCGCTTACCTGCGCTACTGATAGGCCAAAAACCAACGCTACTACTAGGCTTTTCCCTAGTAGTGTTTGAAGGACTCCGGTAGTGCTTTTCTTATAAAGCTCTCCCTCGTGGACCTTGTAGGCTTTAGATCGCTGCACTATGCAGCGTGCCTCATTTTGGTCCTTGGGTAGTTCCTGCCTGGTTAGGTAGGCCAGGAATGGTTCTGTCCACGGGGTGATGACGGTCATTATTATGTGGGCTGAAGGTGTTATTTCAATGGCAGAGCCTCCGATTGTGTCAGAGTGTTCGGTATATGGTGTTGTGGACGAGTCCGGACTATTGTTACCGGTGTCCCCTTCCTAAACCACGGATGACTTAAACAGTTTTTCCAGGAAGATGTTAGGTGGGACAGGGTCGCGCTTAGCGCCGATACGGGCGAGGATATCCGCCGCCTGGTTGTCTTCCCGAGCCACGTGGTGGAATTCAATCCCCTCGAACCGAGCTAACATTTTGAGGACGGTGTTGCGAAATGCCGCCATTTTCGGATCCTTGGCATCAAAGTCTCCATTTATTTGAGATATTGCGAGATTCCAGTCCCCACGCACCTCCAGGCGTTGAATGCCCATGGAAACTGCCATCCGAAGACCGTGTAATAGGGCCTCGTATTCGGCTATGTAATTGGAGTCTGTGTATAGTATTTGGAGTACGTATTGCACTGTATCTCCGGTGGGGGACGTCAGGACGACGCCAGCCCCCAGACTAGCCAGCATTTTAGAGCCGTCGAAGTGCATGATCCAATTGGAGTATGCACCGTACTCTTTAGGGAGTTCGGCTTCTGTCCATTCGGCGATGAAATCGGCCAGTACTTGCGACTTAATGGCTCGCCGTGGTCTATATGTTATGTCTAACGGGAGGAGCTCGATAGACCATTTGGCAATCCGACCCGTGGCATCGTGGTTGTTTATTATGTCGTTGAGTGGTAATTCTGAGGCCACCGTAATTTAACACTCTTGAAAGTAGTGTCGTAAATTCCGGGATGCCATGAATACCGCGTATGTTATTGATAACCCACAAGTATAGGGGATCGCAATAGTTTTTGATAAGTAAGAGTGTCAAACCCAACGAGGAGCTAAAGGCAGAACAAATATTCCCTCAAGTTCTATCGACCACCGATACAACTCTACGCACGCTTGATGTTCGCTTTATCTAGAACAAGTATGAAACTAGAAGTACTTTGTAGGTATTGTTGGATAGGTTTGCAAGATAATAAAGAGCAAGTAAATAAAAAGTAGGGGCTGTTGTAAGTAAAGAAGCAATAAAGTAAATATAGCGAGTGTGGAAAAGTGGTGGTAGGAGTTGCGAAATTGCCCCTAAGCAATAGACTACTTTACTAGACCGATAGCAAGTATTATGTGGGAGAGGCCACTGCTAGCATGTTATCCCTGACTTGGAATTCTATGCACTTATGATTGGAACTATTAGCAAGGATCCGCAACTACTAACGTTCATCAAGGTAAAACCCAACCATAGCATTAAGATATATTGGTCCCCCTTCAATCCCGTATGCATCAATTTCTATGCTAGGTTGAAGTTTTTGTCACTCTAGCCCTCCAATACATAGTCCTATCAACATACAACTAACCCTATGGTGTGATCCACGCGCGCACTCATATGATGGGCACCAAAGGACAGCAACATAACCACAAGCAAATTAAATCAATCATAGCAATTCATCAACCACCAATAGGACAATGAAAATCTACTCAGACATCATAGGATGGCAACACATCATTGGATAATAATATGAAGCATAAAGCACCATGTTCAAGTAGAGGGTACAGTGGGTTGCGGGAGAGTGGACCGGTGTAGATAGAGGGGGGAAGGTGATGGAGATGTTTGTGAAGATGGCGGAGGTGTTGGTGTATATCGCGGCGATGATTATGGCCACGACAGCGTTCCGGCGCCACCGGAAGAGAAGGGGAGAGGGGGCGTGTCGGTGTCAAAACCGGCGGATCTCGGGTAGGGGGTCCCGAACTGTGCATCTAGGCCGGATGGTAACAGGAGGCAGGGGACACAATGTTTTACCCAGGTTCGGGCCCTCTTGATGGAGTTAAAACCCTACGTCCTGCTTGATTGATATTGATGATATGAGTAGTACAAGAGTAGATCTACCACGAGATTAGAGAGGCTAAACCCTAGAATCTAGCCTATGGTATGATTGTATGTTGTGGTTGTTGTCCTACGGACTAAAACCCTTCGGTTTATATAGACACCGGAGAGGGTTAGGGTTACACAAGGTCGGTTACAAAGGAGGAGATATCCATATCCGTATTGCCTAGCTTGCCTTCCACGCCAAGTAGAGTCCCATCCGGACACGAGACGAAGTCTTCAATCTTGTATCTTCATAGTCCAACAGTCCGGCCGAAGGATATAGTCCGGCTGTCCGGAGACCCCATAATCCAGGACTCCCTCAGTAGCCCCTGAACCAGGCTTCAATGACGATGAGTCTGACGCGCAGTATTGTCTTCGGCATTGCAAGGCGGGTTCCTTCTCCGAATACATCATAGAAGAATTTGAATGCGAGGATAGTGTCCGACCCTGCAAAATAAGTTCCACATTCCATCGTAGAGAGAATGATATTTTCGCAAATCCAATTTGCTAACTTGTTTTGGCAGCATGACGCTATGTCATGGCCTGGTGATTATTCGAACCATTTTTCTTCAACTAGCTCCACACATAACGCGAGGCGGTTTCTTGACACGTCTTGTCAAAGCAGAGATCATGTTCCCCCAATTGCGGGATTCTCATTAATGCGGTCGTGGGTGACCCAACCGTGTCTAGGACTCCTAGATTATAGGCAAGTCCTAAACGGCTACGGAGAGGACGCTTGATATTCACCCTCTTTATAAAGGGACAAGGTTTTCTCTTTTTCCCTCTCGTGCTCAATCGAACCCTTCCCCTGCCTCGAGTTCCAACACCCAAAGCCCAGGTTAGGTGCTCCGGATCTAGCCTTCAAGGCCGATGGATGCCCTCCTCCGTTACGCAAGAGGACATCAAGAAGTTGAGGGAGGCCAGATACCTGACCGCTGAGGTTTCGCATCGGCTGCCTGCTCGAGGGCAGGTCGTCCCTACTCCCGAACCCAACGAGAACGTCGTGTTCGTCTCCCACTTCCTCCGAGGCCTAGGCCTCACTCTGGATCCCTTCGTCGGGGGTTTGATGTTCTATTACGGGCTAGATTTCCACGATCTAGCTCCGGACTCCTTTCTCCACATCTCGTCATTTATCGTCGTGTGTGAGGCCTTCCTCCGCATTACCCCTCAATTCGGCCTGTGGCTCAAGACCTTTGAAGTGAAGCCGAAGATGATCAAGGGGCAACATGCAGCGTGCGGAGGTGCATCAATAGGCAAGATGGCAGGAGCTCCATGGCCGAGAGGTTCCTTTCCAGAGGTGTCTGAATTATGGCAACGGGAGTGGTTTTACGTCACAGCTCCCAGAAGTGCCAAGTGGGCGGCTGCCCCTGCTTTCCGCTCGGGCCCCCCACCACAACTGATGTCATGGATTAGCATAGGTCTGAGCTGGGGTCCAGCCAAGGACGTGCCTATTCTGCAAAGCTGCATTCGAGATCTCTTCGAGGGAGATTTGAATTTGGTTGTGGTAATACAAGTTATGCTGGTTCGTCAAGTCCAGCCTTGCAAACGCCGGCCCCTTCGCTTGTGGGAGTTCAACCCAGAGGGACCACGTGCTATTCAAAGTTTCCTCGGCCTGACGCACGAGGAGATGTACAAGTTATTCTTCAGACCTCAAGTAGAGTGTATGGATATTACCGAGGACGTGGGCCTGAGCAGCAACCGCGCCGCCGAACAAGTAAGAAATCCTCTGGCCGAACACACTGTCTTTTATTCATCATGAAGTTATTTCTGAGAGTTTGCTCTTTGACCAGGACTGGCTAACAAAGGCGAAGATGATTCGGTGTTTGCCCCCCCTCCCTGAGGGTTTGGAAAATCCGGTATTGGAAAAGATGCTCAAGGTCGCACCTTGCCCGGAGCCCTCGAAGGAAGATATGGGGGGGGGGATAATACGGGCGGACGCGGGCCCCCATCGCTGCCAGTTCCAACCAAGGGAATGAGCATCTCCATGAAGGAGGATAACCGGGGGAGGAAAAGGACTGCTTCCGAGGATTCGGAAGCCGAGGCCTCCAAGCGGGAGAAGAAGTCTCCCACAGAGTGTCCTGCCTCGGGGGGTGCTTTTGCCGCACAAAGTCCGCGGGGGGATCAGCCCTCCAACGAGTCGTAAGTGATCCAAAATACTTTAATAGTGAAGGTATGCTATCTTTCTGAGAAAATAACCACCGCATATATCTTGCAGTTCGGGCCTTAGCCCCTCTCAGCTAAGCTCGTTTTCGGGGGATCTTCTTCCAGAGATGATGGAGAGCGAAATGCCTCCCCCGGACTCCTCCGCTCAAGAAGCGGGAGACCCCGAAGTGTCGTCATGGAGGGCCTCTCCGGATCCGGTGAGGCCAGAAGATAATCCCATGGACCCCCGAAGTCCCCAGCGTCCGGCTCCCAAAGAGAGCAAACAAAAGAGTCCGGCACCGTCTGGTATGTGGTCGGACGTTCTGAGGGAGCTGGTGGGGCGAGCAGCCATATCAGAAGAACACCGTACACTGATGGGTACGGTGATGGAGAGAATTTTGTCCGCCAAAAGCGGATTACATGAAGCCTTTATGAGTCTACTGACAGGCTTTGAGGTACGTGAGATAATATGTGATAGTACTGCATATGTTAGGTGTGCCCTGTGTAGATAGTAGCCCTTGAGACTCTGGTTGTCGTCAAGAACGGCGGCGAAAAGAGGATCATAGTCCCAGGCAATAACCAGACTGCCCCTATGTGCAGGTGGTGGAAGCTCCTGTGGCTAGCCGGACTAGTGAGTTTGCCGAATTAAAACGGCAACTGGATGCGGTAGACGCCGACATCGGGCTTGTTAACAAGAGGCTTGATGAGGCACAGGGTAAGTGCTATTATATGGTGAACGCCACATAGTAAGAGCGGCATGATGCCAGTATCTTTAATATGTTGTGACTGCAGATGGAGCTGCCACCATGGAAACCTAGTGGGCAGAACTTGCCCGAGCCAAGGAACAAGCAAGGGTTAGTAATGCGGATGCTTTGAAGGCGGCCGAAGAGTTGAAAGCCGAGAAGGACGCACATTGCAAGAGCTAAGAGAAGATGGCCAAGATGGCCGTAGAATTAAAAGACACTGCCGACCGTTGCCGGCTCCTTGAAAAAGAAAACCGTGCGAAGGCAACGGACCTTGAGAAGGCCACGATGGCGGACAAATACACCCACTCTGCTATGAGAGCGAAGAAGGAGGAGCTGCGGGAGGCCGGGGATATTGCGGCTGGGAAGCCCTTCATGCTACGGAGGAAGTTCAGAGATCCACGGTATGCCCCTCTGGATCGGCTATGGAGTTCAACAGATGCGTATATGGACTTGGCGACGAGCGCTGCCGATGCGGCCAAATACTTCCACGGTCAAACAGATCGTGAAGTGGACAAGCTGTTCTTGTCGCAATTCAACGTTCCAGAGCGTCCGCTTCCATTGACTGATCAGCTAGCCGAATGGGCCGAACTAAATAGGTTGTCCGGACTCGCCATGAGGTCTGTCGTGGATCAGCTATGGCCGGAAAAGCCAAAGCCGAACAGTTATTTCAGTTTAGTGCAGCGGTTCCTTGGTGTGGTTCCGCACATTAATGCGATGAAGAGTCGGCGTGCATAGAAGGCTCGCGGATGGCCCTTGCCCATGTTAAAGCATACTGGGCGGAGATGGACGCTACCACTGTTGCGGCGCAGGGTTCGGCCATAGGCCGAGTGGCTGCCGAGCACTATTTCGAGGAAGTTCTCGAGGGTGCTCGTTTGATACAGGCCCAGTGCTCGAAGAATATTATGTTTGAGTGATATGTATTCTCATTGTAAACACAATGCTTTTATGAAATTTTATAAGGCTATGTTTATACTTTTGCCTGAAAGTAGTATGATGCCTCCTGTGCGGCCGGTTATGTATACATGTGTATAACCTGAAAGATTGCAGCCGTCGGCTTCAACCCCCACGCATATAATGCGGAGGTGCTCGTGAAAAACGCGTGTTCACACTTAACCCAACGTCTTGGTCCTATTAAGGAGGTGATAGCGTAGCGAACGAGGCAACTAGACTATAATGCTTTAACACTCTCACTTAGCCATATGAGTTTGACAGTGGGGCTACTAGATAGCCCCTGGTTGCTCCGCACTCTCCCGATCTCGGGGTGCATACATGCCTGGCCGAAAAACGGCCCTTCGTTAAGGCGGAGGAATTCTAACATTCCGATAGGTCATCGAGTGGTTGACTAGTCTCACGCTATATCATGACAGTCAGTTTTCGGCTTTCTCTACTGAGGTGCTCGTCCGGATGAACCAGGGCACAATCGCAGTAGTTCTCCTAGTGCTGCCTTAGCCGGTAAAGCGGAACGTAAGGCACCAAAACACATGAGCCGGGCAAACCCAGCATTTGACCAAAGATAATGATTCGGAGCTAATGCATATAAGGCCAAACTCGCGATGCCGAACACTCCTTAAGGTATTCGGTCTTTATTGTATAAACCGGGCCTAAATAGTGCCCTTTGTAAGAAGCCCCTTTTGTCCAGGTACGTGCATTATTCTGACGTGGCCACATGCCAAGACGACAACATCCTTCTCAATTGTGCTGAGAATTCGGTGGATGTGTATCAACAAGAGACAGTAAAAAAAGGTTTACGCAGGGTCTTAATCTAAAAAGAATCCTTGGAACGGGTCCCTGCTGCACGTCTGCGCCTGTATCTCCGTTGTGCCATATCCTGGACGGGTGTAGCATGATGGTCATCTGTAAAAGAGAGGAATTTAGGTGAAAAAGTTGTCGTGCAGGGAGATAGTTTTTAAAGAAACCATGTATAACTAGAAATGAGTATAAATTGCCACTTGTCTGCGCGCGTCGGGCCCCTTGTATTTGTAATAGGGGTGTGGCCATCAATCCGGTATAAATTACATATAGCAGCGCCGGACTTGTCTAACCGCGTCCGTGGTCTTGACGACCTATCAAATACTTTAGTTGGCGAGGCAGTTTTTAGTGTGCGGCTGCCAAGGCAGTCGCTTTCTCTTCGGCGCGCAAGGATCGCTTAATACTTCCGTTCACTGTAATGATGTCGCGTGGACCAGGCATCTTGAGCGTCAGGGAAGCGTAATGTGGTATTGCATTAAAGGAAGCAAAAGCTTCGCGTCCAAGTAGTGCTTGATAGACACTTTGGAACGGAGCGATGTGGAAGGTTAAATGTTCGCTACGGAAGTTACCGGGGAAGCCGAATATAACCTTTAGCAGCAGGGAGCCCGTGCAATGAGCCCCTGGGCCTGGCGTTACTCCTTTAAAGGTAGTATTGCTATGGCAAATTTTCCTTGGGTCTATCCCCATTTCGCGGATTGTATCCTGGTATATCAGGTTTAGACTGCTGCCACCGTCCATCAGGACTCGTGTGAAGTGGTATCCGTTAATTATTGGGTCTAATACCAGGGCGGCCCATCCTGCACGCTGGATACTTGCTGAGTAATCACGATGGTCGAAGGTGATCAGTTGAGACGTCCAGTGGCAGGACTCCGCGGTGATAGTCCCTTGGGCATATTTTTCTGGGAGTGCCATTTTGTTTCTCCCCTTGATCACATGTAACACATTTACTGTTTTGACTTTTGGTGGAAATTTCTTTTGTTCCCCAGTGTCTTGCTTGAGAGGCTCGTCCTCGTCTTCGCTTGGTGTATCCTCCCCCTTGTGTACGGCGTTGAGCTTGTCGGACTGCTTGAAGACCCAACATTCTCTGTGGGTATGATTAGCGGGTTTACCAGGGGTGCTATGGATCTGACATATTTGGTCCAGAATTTTGTTTAGGCTGGACAGTTCGTCTCTGGCGCCTTTAGAGGGTGGCTTTTGCCGACCTGGCTGAGAGCTTTTGAATCCGGCGTTTACTGCCGTGCTCTTCGTGCTGTCTTCTTTATTCCGGCGTTTGTTATTGCTGTTGCACCGTGATTTCCCGTTTCCATCTCTAACTTCGGATGTACTGGGGTCGCTGGTGCTGCATCTGGCTAGCCAGCTATCCTCACCCGCGCAAAAGCGGGTCATGAGGCCTGTTAATGCTGCCATTGTTCTCGGCTTTTCTTGGCCGAGGTGTCTGGCAAGCCATTCATCATGGACGCTATGCTTAAAAGTTGCCAAGGCTTCGGCGTCCGGACAGTCGACAATTTGGTTCTTTTTAGTAAGAAACTTGTTCCAAAGCTGTCGGCCTGACTCTCCAGGCTGTTGAGTTATATGACTCAAATCATCCGCGTCCGGAGGTCGAACATAAGTCCCTTGAAAATTTGCCCGAAAGGCGTCTTCGAGCTCTTCCCAGGTTCCAATGGAGCTTTCAGGGAGGCTCTTAAGCCAGTGCCAAGTTGGCCCTTTGAGTTTGAGGGGTAAATACTTAATGGCATGGAGATCATCTCCATGAGCCATATGGATATGGAGGATATAGTCCTCAATCCAGACCCCAGGGTCTGTTGTTCCGTCGTATGCCTCTATGTTTACGGGTCTGAATCCCTCTGGAAATTCATGGTCCAGCACCTCATCGGTGAAACATAGGGGGTGCGGCACCCCTATATCTGGGTGTACCGCGTTGTTCAGATGTTTGTTGTGTTGCATCGTATGCTGGAGCACGCTTGCGTGGTCCATAGATGGATCTGGTTTCGCCCTCCTTTTGATGTGAGCCCTCGCGTAGACCGCGTATTGGCTTATGTGCGGCATTTCTTGCCGCTTTATGTTGGCCGTGAGGTTGTTTATCCGGCCAGATGGCTATTTTAATTTTTGGTTGTCGGGGGTCTGAGGCCTCCTCATCGAATTCGGGTAGCAACTTCCGCTTTGGGTAGCTCTTGGTGGGGCGATTGTCGCCGTACTTCGCTGCTGTGTTGAGTACTTTACTCCATCTGATTTGGAGTGTGTCCTGCGCAGCCTTGAGCCTTTGCTTCTGCGTTTTCAGACTCCTCGTGGTGGCAACAAGACTTTGACGGGCACTCTGCTGCTCTGGGTGCCTGTCCGGCGTTATGTCGTTCGGACTATTATCTTTGACAGAATTGGTTTGTTCGGTTTGATTCTCCGTATTGCCGTGGTCCGGCAGTAGTTCGCCCTGCTCCAACGCTGGGTCTGTATGATTGTTATTTCTGTCGAGGCAGGATTTGGGGCGGCGCTTACGCTGCCGCTTTGACTGCTTCTCAAGGGGACAAGCCTTTGTTGCGTCCTTCCGTTCCTCGTCGTCGTCTTCTTTTGGTGTGTCCACCATGTATATGTCATATGACGAGGTGACTTTCCAGTACCCTATAGGCGCTGGTTCATGTTCGTCTCCTACATCGTCGTCCATACCGTCGATGCCTTTGGAGTCAAAGTCGAGCATGTCGGTTAAATCATCGACAGTTGCTACGAAGTGGGTGGTGGGTGGGCGTCGAATTTCTTCGTCGTCCGCGTCCCAATCCTGTTGGCCATAGTCCGGCCAGGGCTCTCCTGACAAAGAGAGAGATCTTAGTGCATTCAGAATGTCGCCGAAGGGCGAGTGCTGAAAGATATCCGCGGCGGTGAATTCCATGATCGGCGCCCAATCGGATTCGATTGGCAGGGGCGCGGATGGTTCGGAGTCCGGAAAAGAGTCCGGCACCTTGGAGTCACGGGCTGCGTAGAGGTTTAGGCTGGTGTTCGCTCGCCGTTGAGACTGCAGCCCCTGAGGCGGTGTCTAACCACCCGTCCTTGATTAGCGCAGTTGGCTCCGAGCTAAGGGTCGGAGCTGATGCGGGCGCGACCTCTAGGGTACTGTTCGGCGGTAGAGCTAGGTCATACCCATTGTGACAGTGCGGCGCGCCCGGCTGTGGCTCGAATCCGTCGAAGATCAAGTCTCCGCGGATGTCGGCCATGTAGTTCAAGCTTCCAAATCTGACCTGATGGCCAGGGGCGTAGCTTTCAATCTGCTCCAGATGGCCAAGCGAATTAGCCCGCAGTGCGAAGCCGCCGAATACGAAGATCTTTCCGGGGAGAAAAGTCTCACCCTGGACCGCATCGCTATCGATGATAGTAGGAGCCATCAAGCCTAACGGCGACGACACAAAGGAACTCTCAATGAAAGCACCAATGTCGGTGTCAAAACCGGCGGATCTTGGGTAGGGGGTCCTGAACTGTGCGTCTAGGCCGGATGGTAACAGGAGGCAGGGGACACAATGTTTTACCCAGGTTCGGGCCCTCTTGATGGAGGTAAAACCCTACGTCCTGCTTGATTGATATTGATGATATGAGTAGTACAAGAGTAGATCTACCACGAGATCAGAGAGGCTAAACCCTAGAAGCTAGCCTATGGTATGATTGTATGTTGTGGTTGTTGTCCTACGGAGTAAAACCCTTCGGTTTATATAGACACCGGAGAGGGTTAGGGTTACACAAGGTCGGTTACAAAGGAGGAGATATCCGTATCCGTATTTCCTAGCTTGCCTTCCACGCCAAGTAGAGTCCTATCCAGACACGAGACGAAGTCTTCAATCTTGTATCTTCATAGTCCAACAGTCTGGACGAAGGATATAGTCCGGCTGTCCGGAGACCCCCTAATCCAGGACTCCCTCAGGGCCCCTTCGTCTTCTTCTTCCTTGACCTGCTCCCTAGATGGGAGAAGGGTTTCCCCTCTTGTACTTGGCCTCCATGGCATGGGAGGGGCGAGAGCCCCTCCGAGATTGGATATGTCTCTCTGACTCTCTCTGTTTCTGCGTTCTGTTCTGGTGCCTTTTCACCGTTTCATATATATATGGAGATCCGTAACTTCGATTTGGTTGAAACCTTCGCCCAGATCTTTTTCCAAAAATTAGCTTTCTTGCGGCCAAAGTAGAGCATCAACCGCCTTACGAGGGGCCCACGAGGGTGGGGGGCGCGCCTGCCTGTAGTGGTCGTGGGCCCCACCCTCGTGGCCACCTCGGGCACCGTCTCGCATTGATTTTCTTCCCCAAAATCACAAATATTCCAAAATAATTCTCCGTCCGTTTTTATCCAGTTTGGATTCCGTTTGATATGGATATTCTGCGAAACCAAAAACATGCAACAGACAGGGACTGGCACTGGGCACTGGATCGATATGTTAGTACCAAAAATAGTATAAAAAGTTGCCAAAAAGTATATGGAAGTTGTAGAATATTGGCATGGAACAATCAAAAATTATAGATACAACGGAGACGTATCAGCATCCCCAAGCTTAATTCCTGCTCGTCCTCGAGTAGGTAAATGATAAAAAAGATAATTTTTGATGTGGAATGCTACCTAGCATAATCTTGATCACATATCTAAGCAATAGTCTATCATTTGACATAAAAACAATAATACTTCAAGCCTACTAATAAAGCAATCATGTCTTTTCAAAATAACATGGCCAAAGAAAGTTATCCCTACAAAATCATATAGTCTGGCTATGCTCCATCTTCACCACACAAAATATTCACATCATGCACAACCCCGATGACAAGCCAAGCAATTGTTTCATACTTTTGACGTTCTCAAACCTTTTCAACTTTCACGCAATACATGAGCGTGAGCCATGGACATAGCACTATAGGTGGAATAGAATGGTGGTTGTGGAGAAGACAAAAAGGAGAAGATAGTCTCACATCAACTAGGCGTATCAACGGGCTATGGAGATGCCCTTCAATAGATATCAATGTGAGTGAGTAGGGATTGCCATGCAACGGATGCACTAAGAGCTATAAGTGTATGAAAGCTCAGACTGAAAACTAAGTGGGTGTGCATCCAACTTGCTTGCTCATGAAGACCTCAGGCATTTGAGGAAGCCCATCATCGGAATATACAAGCCAAGTTCTGTAATGTAAATTCCCACTAGTATATGAAAGTGATAACTCAAGAGACTCTCTATATGAAGACCATGGTTCTATTCTGAAGCACAAGTGTTGTAAAAGGATAGTAACATTGCCCCTTCTCTTTTTTTCTCTCATTTTTTTGTTTTTTTTGGTGGGCTTCTTTGGCCTATTTTTTATTTGGGCTTATTTGGCCTTTTTTTAAAGTCCGAAGTCTCATCCCGATTTGTTGGGGAATCATAGTCTCCATCATCCTTTCCTCACTGGGGCAATGCTCTAATAATGATGATCATCACACTTTTATTTACTTACAACTCAATATTACAACTCGATATCTAGAACAAAGATATGACTCTATATGAATGCCTCCGGCGGTGTACCGGGATGTGCAATGATCTAGCGTAGCAATGACATAAAAAAACGGACAAGCCATGGAAACAGCATGCTAGCTATCTTACGATCATGCAAAGCATTATGACAATGAATGCTCAAGTCATGTATATGATGATGATGGAAGTTGCATGGCAATATATCTCAGAATGGCTATGGAAATGCCATGATAGGTAGGTATGGTGGCTGTTTTGAGGAAGGTATATGGTGGGTTTATGGTACCGACGAAATTTGTGCGATACTAGAGAGGCTGGCAATGATGGAAGGGTGTGAGTGCGTATAATCCACAGACTCAACATTAGTCATAAAGAACTCACATACTTGTTGAAAAAATCTATTAGTCATCGAAACAAAGTACTACGCGCATGCTCCTAGGGGGTAGATTGGTAGGAAAAGACCATCGCTCGTCCCCAACCGCCACTCATAAGGAAGACAATCAATAAATAAATCATGCTCCGACTTCATCACATAACGGTTCACCATACGTGCATCCTACGGGAATCACAAACCTCAACACAAGTATTTCTACAATCCACAACTACCCACTAGCATGACTCTAATATCACCATCTTTATATCGCAAAACTATTGCAAGGAATCAAACATATCATATTCAGTGATCTACAAGTTTTATGTAGGATTTTATGACTAACCATGTCAATGACCAATTCCTGTCATCTCTCTAAATAGATATAAGTGAAGCAAGAGAGTTTAATTATTTTTACAAAAGATGTTCCCACGCTCTATCAAATATAAGTGAAGCAAAAGAGCATTCTACAAATGGCGGTTGTCTAAGTGAAGAGAAACAGGCAATCCAAACTTCAAATGATATAAGTGAAGCGCATGAAGCATTCTATAAAGCCATAATCAAAAGATATAAGTGAAGTGCAAAGAGCATTCTATAAATCAACCAAGGACTATCTCATACCAGCATGGTGCATAAAATAAAAATGAAAACTAAATGCAAAAGACGCTCCAAGATTGCACATATCGCATGAACGAAATGAATACGAAAACATACCGATACTTGTTGAAGAAAGAGGGGATGCCTTCCGGGGCATCCCCAAGCTTAGATGCTTGAGTCTCCTTGAATATTTACTTGGTGTGCCTTGGGCATCCCCAAGCTTGAGCTCTTGCCTCTCCTTCTTCTCCTCACATCGAGACATCCTCGATCATTGAACACTTCATCCACACAAAACTTCAACAGAAAACTCGGTAAGATCCGTTAGTATAATAAAGCAAATCACTACTCTTTACTGTTGCAAACAAATTCATATTTTTTTGCATTGTGTCTACTGTAATATAACTTTTCCATGGCTTAATCCACTGATATAAAGTGATAGTTTCATCAAAACAAGCAAACTATGCATCAAAAACAGAATCTGTCTAAAACAGAACAGTCTGTAATAATCTGAACATTCACCATACTTATGGTACTTGAAAAATTCTTCCAAAATTAGGAAAAATAAACAATTTGTACAGAAATACAGTGCAAAAATGATCAGAACCATTTGATGTTCCAGCTAAAAATGTAAAATCGCGCACTACAGCCAAAGTTTCTGTCCTGCACCGTATAGACCATCAAGCAAATGTAAACATCCTAAAGGCAAACCTTGGCACATTATTTTTATAATACAATGGAATTGTACAAGGGGATAATTATTTTTGTTGAAAAGTTTCTGTAATCAAGATTCACAAAGTTTCCGTGAGCATGAACAAAGTTCAAGGAGCTCTCCCACTTCAACAATGCTTGTCTTTCTCACTTTCGCTTTCATTTTTGAAAAAGTTTTGGGTTCCCCTCTTTATTTTTGTTGTTTTTAAACTATATGAAAGCACTCAACAGAAATAAATGACTCTCTAAAACTTCCTGGTTGTCTCCTTGGCAGCGCTTTCTTTAAAGCCATTAAGCTAGGCATATAGTGCTCAAGTAATGGATCCACCCGGATCCCAAGGTATATCAAAGCCAATTTTAATTAACAATGATTTGTAATTTAGTAGTGAGCACAAAGTAACATATATCATGCAATGACAAAGTCTAACTCTCTTCCTATGCATAGGAATGTCATAAAAGAACAATTCATGCACACATAGTAAAGGCCAATGCATAGTATAAAACAGTTTCTTGCAATTTTATCATATTGGAAACATAGAGAGGTGGAGATATAGTTGCTCTCTCATAATAATTGCAAGTAGGAGCAGCAAGCACATGCATGTTATATTCATAAAAATCATCATGTGTAATAGTAAAACGCAACCCATCAATATAATCCTTAATAAGTGCAAACTTCTCCGATATAGTGTAGTCGGGAGAATTCGAAAAGATAATAGGACTATCATGTGTGGGTACAATAGCAACAATTTCATGTTTAACATAAGGAACTATAGCAAGTTAATCTTCATAAGCATAATTCATATTGGCATCTTGGCCACAAGCATAGCAAGCATCATCAAAAAGGGATATTTCAAGAGAATCAAAGGGATCATAACAATCATCATAGCAATCATCCTTCGGTAAGCACGAAAGGAAATTAAACAATGTATGAGTTGAAGAGTTACTCTCATTAGAAGGTGGGCACGGGTAGCTAATCCGCTCTTCCTCCTTTTGTTCTTCACTCTCCCCCTCATCTTTTTCATCCAATGAGCTCACAGTTTCATCAATTTCTTCTTCCATAGACTCCTGCAAAATATTAGTCTCTTTTTGGACAGCGGGGTAGTCCTCAATATATGGTTCAACATAGGCATTAGAAGCATGATTATCATAGCAATATTTAAGTATGTCAAAATTTTCAGATTTGTAAAGAGTAGCATCATACATTTCAATCAAAGAAGCAATTTCATAAGCACCCTTAAAAGCAATAAATTCTTCAATTTGTTGAACATCATAGTAACTATAAACACCCTTAGCATACGAAGATACGATTCCATTATCACTAAACTCACATTGATACGGAAGGTGTTTCTTAGGGTTTTCAGAACAACAAGTAATATCATATATTTCGCATAAATTCCAAGCATAGCATTGCAAACGATGAATTTGACCCAGTAAAATTTTCCCTTTTTCAGATATTCGGTGTCGCACATAACAAGCATGCTCATCTAAGGATTTGCCCTCAACTAAGCTAGTTGGGGTTTCAGCACGACCACATAGGGATCGAAGATGATCCAAGTGATAAGCTTCAGCGGTGTGATAGATTTTGAGTGGTTCTTCAACCATTGGTTTAGTAGGTACAACTATTTTTTTGGTATTTTGCGTTTCCTACCCATAACTAAAGATAGAAAACAACTAAGAACAACAAATAAAAATTACTTAGTGATAAAGCAAACAAGCACACACGAGAATATTCACCCCACGCTATTGCTCCCCGGCAACGGCGCCAGAAAAAGGTCTTGATAACCCACAAGTATAGGGGATCGCAACAGTTTCGATAAGTAACAGTGTCGAACCCAACGAGATGCTAAAGGCAGAACAAATATTCCCTCAAGTTCTATCGACCACCGATACAACTCTACGCACGCTTGATGTTCGCTTTACCTAGAACAAGTATGAAACTAGAAGTACTTTGTAGGTATTGTTGGATAGGTTTGCAAGATAATAAAGAGCAAGTAAATAAAAAGTAGGGGCTGTTGTAAGTAAATAAGCAATAAAGTAAATATAGCGAGTGTGGAAAAGTGGTGGTAGGAGTTGCGAAATTGCCCCTAAGCAATTGACTACTTTACTAGACCGATAGCATGTATTATGTGGGAGAGGCCACTGCTAGCATGTTATCCCTGACTTGGAATTCTATGCACTTATGATTGGAACTATTAGCAAGCATCCGCAACTACTAACGTTCATTAAGGTAAAACCCAGCCATATCATTAAGATATATTGGTCCCCCTTCAATCCCGTATGCATCAATTTCTATGCTAGGTTGACGTTTTTGTCACTCTAGCCCTCCAATACATAGTCCTATCAACATACAACTAACCCTATGGTGTGATCCACATGCGCACTCATATGATGGGCACCAAAGGACAGCAACATAACCAAAAGCAAATTAAATCAATCATAGCAATTCATCAACCACCAATAGGACAACGAAAATCTACTCAGACATCATAGGATGGCAACACATCATTGGATAATAATATGAAGCATAAAGCACCATGTTCAAGTAGAGGGTACAGTGGGTTGCGGGAGAGTGGACCGGTGTAGATAGAGGGGGAAGGTGATGGAGAAGTTGGTGAAGATGGCGGAGGTGTTGGTGTAGATCGCGGTGATGATGATGGCCATGGCAGCGTTCCGGCGCCACCGGAAGAGAAGGGGAGAGGGGGCCCCTTCGTATTCTTCTTCCTTGACCTCCTCCCTAGATGGGAGAAGGGTTTCCCCTCTGGTACTTGGCCTCCGTGGCATGGGAGGGGCGAGAGCCCCTCCGAGATTGGATCTGTCTCTCTGTCTCTCTCTGTTTCTGCGTTTTGTTCTGGTGCCTTTTCACCGTTTCGTATATATATGGAGATCCGTAACTCCGATTGGGTTGAAACCTTCGCCCAGATCTTTTTCCAAAAAATAGCTTTCTTGCGGCCAAAGTGGAGCATCAACCGCCTTACGAGAGGCCCACGAGGGCGGGGGCGCGCCTGCCTGTAGTGGCCGTGGGCCCCACCCTCGTGGCCACCTCGGGCACCGTCTCGCATTGATTTTCTTCCCAAAAATCACAAATATTCCGAAATAATTCTCTGGCCGTTTTTATCCCATTTGGATTCCGTTTGATATGGATATTCTGCGAAACCAAAAACATGCAACAGACAGGAACTGGCACTGGGCACTGGATCAATATGTTAGTACCAAAAATAGTAAAAAAAGTTGCCAAAAAGTATATGGAAATTGTAGAATATTGGCATGGAACAATAAAAAATTATAGATACGACGGAGACGTATCAGCTATCTTTTGATAATGTGGGTACCGTGATTTGCATGGAGTGAGGACAGTGGATACATAATATACCGGCTTTTGAAGTGGGAATTTATGTCCATCCGTCTCTCGTTCGACGACGAGCACTGCGCTTACAACTTGGTGAGTTGCCGCTATATATAACAACATTGGTTCGCCGACATTTAGCGTGACCAAGATTGGGTTGGTGGCCAAGGTGGCTTTTATTTCTTCCAATCCGATCGTGGCTACATCCGTCCACTCGAAGTGTTCGGTGCGCCGAAGAAGGCGATAGAGGGGGAGTGCCTTTTCTCCTAATCGAGAGATAAAGCGGCTTAAGGCCGCCACCCATCCAGTTAACTTCTGGATTTGCTTGAGGTCAGTTGGGTTACCCAATTGCGGCAGAGCCCGGATCTTAGCCGGATTTGCTTCAATTCCTCTACTGGAGACGATAAAGCCCAGGAGCTTTCCGGCGGGTACGCCGAAAATGCATTTTTCCGGATTGAGCTTAATGTCGTATGTTCGGAGATTGTCGAACGTGAGCCTCAGGTCATCTATTAAGGAGTCAACATGTTTGGTTTTAACGACCACATCGTCGACGTATGCCTCCACTGTTTTGCCGACCTGCTTTTCCAGACATGTCTGAATCATGCGCTGATACGTTGCGCTGGTGTTTTTGAGCCCGAAGGGCATTGTGTTAAAACAGAAGGGGCCGTATGTAGTGGTAAATGCCGTTGCGGCTTGATCGGACTCCGCCATCTTAATTTGGTGGTAACCGGAGTATGCGTCGAGGAAGCACAATGAGTCGTGTCCTGTGGTAGCATCGATAATTTGATCGATGCGAGGGAGGGGGAATAGATCCTTTGGGCAAGCCTTATTAAGGTCCTTGAAGTCGACGCATGGGCGCCAGGATTTGTCCTTCTTTGGTACCATCACCAGGTTTGCTATCCAGTTCGTATGCTTTATTTCTCTAATGAATCCGGCCTCCAGTAACTTGGCTAGCTCCTCTCCCATGGCTTGTCACTTAGGTTCGGAGAAACGCCGAAGAGTCTGCTTGACTGGCTTGAATCCCTTTAGAATGTTAAGGCTATGCTCGGCCAGCCTACGCGGGATTCCTGGCATGTCTGAAGGATGCCAGGCGAATATGTCCCAATTCTCGCGCAGCAACTCCCGTAGTGCGGCGTCTACAGCAGGGTTTAACTGTGCCCCGATGCATGCTATTTTTGTGGGGTCCGTTCAATGGACTTGGAATTTGACTATTTCATTTGCTGGTTTAAAAGAGGTGGACTTGGATCTTTTGTCTAGTATCACGTCGTCCCTGTCCACTGTGGAGCGCAGCGCGGTTAATTCCTCCGCCACAAGGGCTTCGGATAATTCCTCGAGGGCCAGTGCGGCTGTTTTGTTCTCGGCGGGGAGTGCTATGTCCGGATCACTAGCTAGAGTGATGATTCCATTGGGCCCGGGAATTTTGAGCTTCATGTACCCGTAATGGGGTATGGCTTGGAAGATCATGAATGCCTCCCGCCCTAGAAGGGCGTGGTATCCGCTACTGAACGGAGCCACTTGGAATGTAATTTTTTCGGACCTGTAATTCTTCGGAGTGCCGAATACCACATCTAGTGTGATTTTGCCAGCGCAACGTGCCTATCGACTAGGGATGATTCCTCAGAAGGTCGTGCTGCTTTCCTCAATACGGTTTCTGTCTATTTCCATTTTTTGAAGAGTCTCCTCATAAATGAGGTTTAATCTGTTGCCACCCTTCATGAGCACTTTAGTGAGCCGAAAGCCGTCCAAAATTGGACTGAGGACCAAGGCGGCTGGTGCTCGGGCTGTTCGGAATTTAGATTCATCACTGGCATTGAAGGTGATAGCCGTGTCGCTCCATGGATTTATTGCTGCCACGTGGCAGACTTCGGCAAGGCTGCGGAGTGCTCGCTTACGCCTATTATTTGAGGCGAAGGTCTCGAAGACTGTCAATACTGTATTGTTGTCCACGGGAAGGTGCTCTGAGGTGTTTTGGATGAGGAGATCCTCACCGCTCTTGGCCACCTGCCGGAGTACCCACATGCTCTAAGGTTGTGTGTTGGTATGGTATCCGCTGTACTATGAATTTTGCAGGGCCCGTTAAGCCATCCCTCCAATACGGTTCCACGCCCTGTAGTGGGCTTTTGCTTCTTTGTAATTGAGTCGGGCGACTTATGAGAGTGCACCCTTTTAGTTCGGACTAGGGGTTTTGTCAGAGCCGAATTATCCCAAAATTTTGTTTGGGTTTTCCAGGCGCTTTCCATCGCACAGTACTTCCGTACTATGGCCGCCAAGTCAGTGAAGTGTGCTATGTCACAGCAACTTGTGGCGTTGAGGATTCCCTTGTCCGTGCAATTCTTGCAAAAGATTGAAATTACGTCTTCCTCGCGACAGTCCTTGACCTTGTTCATTACAAGGAGGAATCTGGCCCAATAGTGATGTACTGTCTCTTGGGGCTCTTGCCTAATGTGGGAAAGATCGTTTGTATCTAGGTGGGTGGGTGGATTTAAGTCCAGACCTTGACCCAATCTGAGACCCCGGGGCGAGGGAGTTTCCGATCTTGGAAGTTTAGGCTCCGGGATGTTGCCCCGCAGGTTCGGTATGCAGCCTGATTCTAGGTTCAGGGTTAGGGCGATGTCCTCCCATGAGCGGGTATCCGGCTCAGAGATCTCGGGAATCCGGACATAGTTCGTCCTCGGGATAGGGGGAGAATCGCCGCATTGCTCCTCCACCACCGCTATCTGATGGGTGACCGGCGGAGAGTTAATTTCCCTTTGGTCGGGTTTAAGCCCAATCCGATCGTAGTCCGTAGCGACTCCCAGTGCGGCAGTGCGATCCAAGAGCTCATTCAAAGAGGATAGCTCCCTTGGATCCATCTGCTCGGTGAATTTCGAGCCGATGTGGAGGCTATTTTCGATGACCCGAGCAGTCATCGTCGGCACAGCGGCCGAGCGGGCGGTCATGACGAAGCCGCCTAGTCGGAGAGTTTGGCCTACAACCAGGGCTCCTCCAGAGATGATGTTGTCCTTGACAACGAGACGAGCCATCCTTCCCTATGATGACGACACAGTGGAACTCTCAATGAAAGCACCAATGTCGGTGTCAAAACCGGCAGATCTCGGGTAGGGGGTCCCGAACTGTGCGTCTAAGGCGGATGGTAACAGGAGGCAGGGGACACGATGTTTACCCAGGTTCGGGCCCTCTCGACGGAGGTAAAACCCTACGTCCTGCTTGATTGATATTGATGATATGAGTATTACAAGAGTTCATCTACCATGAGATCATAGAGGCTAAACCCTAGAAGCTAGCCTATGGTATGATTGTATGTTGTCCTACGGACTAAACCCTCCGGTTTATATAGACACCAGAGGGGGCTAGGGTTACACAAAGTTGGTTACAAGGGAGGAGATCTACATATCCGTATTGCCAAGCTTGCCTTCCACGCCAAGGAGAGTCCCATCCGGACACGGGACGAAGTCTTCAATCTTGTATCTTCATAGTCCAACAGTCCGGCCGAAGGATATAGTCCGGCTGTCCGGAGACCCCCTAATCCAGGACTCGCTCAGCCGGGGGGAGAGGTCCCCATTGCCGAACGACCTCCTCACATGGCGCCAAGCCATGCCGCCAAGTTGATGGCAACCAGACTACTTCAACCTACGTCGCTAACATCGAGGACGGCATCGCCCGTTAGTGTTAGCACTTCGCCGCTTCCACAACAACAATAACACCGGGGGCGACGCTAGGGCCTCGATAATTTGCATCGACGGTGCCGTCCTCGCACGACGTCATCTTAAACACCGCAAGCCGCAGGCATCGTCAACAACGGCAACACCCAGCCTTGATTCGGGCTGCTAACACTGAAGGTGGCCTCGCCCCTCAGTCGTCGGTATTACAACAACTCTACAAAAACATCATCTGGGGCAATGCTATGCCCTCAAAAATCTTCGGCGACAATAGCGGGCGTGCACAATGATGTCGTCGCTGCACCAGGCCGGCCTTGTCACCGACCCATCACACTCGGCGATAGGGCGAGACATGGATGACGTCCTGATGTCCCATCCACATGGCCACGGTGAGCTTAATTATGGGAACAGTGTAGCGTGCCAGTGCGGCCAGCGCGAAGCTGTGAAACCCTTCAGTCTTGTCGGCTGGCACCGTGCAGCTATACGGTCCCGACTTGTCTGATAAAACCTTCAACGCACGGCATGGTGTTTCGCCACGAACTGAGGATGATCTGAGGAAGCTTGGTTGACAGGCGTCGTGGCAGCAATACGACCCAACAAGATACCTCAACTCTCTTTTGGCTTTTTCTTTGGCTAGTGCGGTTAACGCAAAGCTATGAAATTCTTTAGTCTTGTCGGCTGGCACCGTGCATCTAAATGGTCGCGACTTGACTGATAACACCTTCAGCGTGCGGCATGGCGTTCCGCCGCAAGCTGAAGAGGACTCGAGGTTACTTGATTGCCAGGCACCACAGCAGCGTCGTGGTCCAATATGGTACCTCTATTTTTTTTCTACCTTCTCGCTTGGGCGAATTTACTCACTAATAGCCAAAGAAGTTTTCCTCTCATAACCACCCGTGACTCACAAGTGGTCTAAAAAATACACCTCAAGGCTGCAAAAATAAAATAAATGCGCGAGTTGGTTGACAAGAAATTCTTTCACCAAGTCGTGTCTGATTCGCTTCGCATTCGAACACGACTCAGTGGGGGGCATTTGTTCAACGAGATTTTGTACTACATATAGTACGAAACTCAGAAGAATGGGTAATAAAAAAATGTTTGATGATATTTTGTATGATGAATAGTATGAAAATAGGGAAAGAAGATGATTAAAAAAAGTTATCCTTTGATAACTTGTACGAATTATTCAACTATGTACACCATGCAGCAATGGGTGCCCACGGGTGTGGCCCACCTGGCACGCCCAGGTGGGTTGTTCCCACCTCAGTGACCTCCTGTACCCCTTCTTTGCACTATAAATTTCCAAATATTCCGAAACCCCTCGGGGTTTAACCTAGATCAGAAGTTCCACCGCCACAGGGCTCCGTAGCCAACGAAAACCAATCTAGACCCGTTCCGGCACCCTGCCGGAGGGGGTATTCATCTCCGGTGGCCATCTTCATCATCCCGGCAGACACCACGATGAGGAGGGAGTAGTCCACCCTCAGGGCTGAGGGTTTGCACCAGTAGCTATGTGTTTAATCTCTCCCTCTCGTGATCTATATCATGGGCTTTGTTAATATAGTTGGATCATATGATGTTTCTCCCCTCTATACCCTTGTTGTGATGGATTGAATCTTTACCCTTTGAAGTTTTGTCTTGTCGGATTGAATATTCAGATTTGAGAACACATGATTTATATCTTGCAATATGAATACTTGAGGTGACAATTGGGGTATCTTATTGATTCACTTGATATATGTTATGGCATTCAACTCGCGGATTCCCGCGGTGATATTGGGGTAATCTATGCATAGGGGTTGATGCACATTTTTCTCCGACGAATACTTGGAGGTCTCTTTATAGTTCTTTGTGTGGATTGAGTATTATGAATATGAATTTTCTTTGGTGTTATCTTAGTACGATCTCTTGATTAGATCGATCGGAAAGAATAGCTTGCGTTATTCTAGTAAGAACTCTAGGGTAGATCGAACAGAAAGAATAGCTTTGAGATGGGTTCATACCCAACAAACAATTCCTATCTTTTGTTCTCCGCTAATAGGAACTCGGGAGTGATTCTTCGTTACACTTCGAGGGACAATCATATGATCCAACTATGTTAGCACTTTTGAGAAATTGCACTAGCGAAAGTACGGACCCTAGGCCTCATTTTTAAGCATTGCAACACCGTTTTTGTGCCCGTTTACTATTAGTTACCTTGCTGTTTTTATAATTTCAGATTACAAAAACCAATATCTACTATCCATATTACACTTTTATCACCATCTCTTCACTGAACTAGTGCACCTATACAATTTTCCATTGTATTGGGTGTGTTGGGGACACAAGAGATTGCTTGTATTTGGTTGCAGGGTCGTTTGAGAGAGACCATCTTCATCCTACACCTCTCATGGATTGATAAACCTTAGGTCATCCAATTGAGGGGAAATTGCTACTGTCCTACAAAATTCTGCGCTTGGAGGCCCAACACGTGTCTACAAGAAGAAAGTTGCGTAGTAGACATCAAGCTCTTTTCTGGCGCCGTTGCCGGGGAGGTGAGTGCTTGAAGATATATATTTAGATCTTGCAATTGAATCTTTTAGTTTCTTGTTTATCACTAGTTTTGTCTTCAAAAGAAAACTACATAAAAAATGGAATTGAGGTTGCATCATATTTTGATCACCTTTATAATATCTTTCCTGAAAATGATGGTTCGGAAAATTGTGTTGAATTGTTAGAAGAAGAAGTCAATAAAATGCTTGGCACAAAATATTTGAATGATGAGCATGATTGCAATGTTGTTAGTATGAATTCTTTGAATATCCAAAATGCTAATGATGATTGCACAAGTCATGACAAAAATGTTTCTTATAAGCATGTCACTTTTTGTGGAGTGAATTGGGAGTGCCTTTGCACACCGGAAAGGGAAGATAGATTTTGTATGAAGCATAAGTGTTTAGAAACAAAATGGTTGCAAGAGAGACTAGATGATTGTGCTGAAAGATGTAATTTTTTCTGCCATCCTTGTGAACTTTGCAATGAACATGGTCATTTAAATCTTCAATGCAGATTCTTTCATGATCAAATAGTGTCCAAATTTTTTGATAACTTGATTACCCTTGAGCATCATAAAGAACTTAGTCTTCTTTTGGGGTATGAAGAAATGAAACATATAACTAAGGACTTTCCAAATCCCAAGAGATTTCTTGAATTTGATCTAGAGGAAATTTATATGTTTTGTGCGGTAAATTGCATTGAGAATCCTTATATTGCCAACTACCTAAAGACAAGAGAACAAATGGAATATGAAGAGAGTACTAATGAAAGGGAAAATGTTTCCCAGTACCCTCGTAGTGTTCATTATGATGAATCAGGTAACGAGGAGGAACTTCCTATCCAATCAATCTCTTCAACGAGGAGCTCAAAAAAATTAATTGAACCCACACATGATGTGGTGAAGAAGAAGAAAATAAGAAAGAATAGAGGTAAAAAGGTATCTCTCCCAAATAATGTTGCTCCTATTATTGTTGTGCCCCATGAAAATCAATCAAAATTTATTGTGTAAGATGATGAACTTGGTGATGATTTTGTTATGCCTATTGCTTGTTGTGATGATTATGATTGGGAAGATAAAGATACTTCTTATAATCTTGGAAATCTTTTTGACACTTGCTTGGAAGAATATGATAATAATGTTTGCTATACTATTGGTGCCATTCATGCTATTGATAAGTGATAACCCACAAGTATAGGGGATCGCAACAGTTTTCGAGGGTAGAGTATTCAACCCAAATTTATTAATTCGACACAAGGGGAGCCAAAGAATATTCTCAAGTATTAGCAGCTCAGTTGTCAATTCAACCACACCTGGAAACTTAATATTTGCAGCAAAGTAATATGATAGTAGTGGTAACGGTAGCAAAAGGTAACGGTAGCAAAAGTAATGTTTTTGGTATTTTGTAGTGATGATAGCAATAGCAACGGAAAAGTAAATAAGCGAAGAACAATATATGGAAAGCTCGTAGGCAATGGATCGGTGATAGAGAATTATGCCAGATGCGGTTCATCATGTAACAGTCATAACCTAGGGTGACACAGAACTAGCTCCAATTCATCAATGTAATGTAGGCACGTATTTTGAATATAGTCATACGTGCTTATGGAAAAGAACTTGCATGCCATCTTTTGTCCTACCCTCCCGTGGCAGCGGGGTCCTAATGGAAACTAAGGGATATTAAGGCCTCCTTTTAATAGAGTACCTGACCAAAGCATTAACACATAGTGAATACATGAACTCCTCAAACTACGGTCATCACCGGGAGTGGTCCCGATTATTGTCACTTCGGGGTTGCCGGATCATAACACATAGTAGGTGACTATAGACTTGCAAGATAGGATCAATAACACTCATATATTGATGAAAACATAATAGGTTCAGATCTGAAATCATGGCACTCGGGCCCTAGTGACTCGAATAAATGATAGATCTCATCCAACCCATCACCGTCCAGCAAGCCTACGATGGAATTACTCACGCATGGCGGTAAGCATCATGAAATTGGTGATGGAGGATGGTTGATGATGACGATGGCGACGGATTCCCCTCTCCGGAGCCCCGAACGGACTCCAGATCATCCCTCTCGAGAGGTTTTAGGGCTTGGCGGCGACTCCATATCGTAAAACGCAATGAATCCTTCTCCTTTATTTTTTCTCTCCGAAAGCAAATATATAGAGTTGGAGCTGAGGTCGAAGGAGCTCCAGGGGGCCCATGAGGTAGGGGGGCGCGCCTAGGGGGCAGGCGCCCCCCCCACCCTCGTGGCTAGGCTGTGGGCCCCCTGGTCTTCATCTTTTGCCAGTATTTTTTATTATTTACAAAAAGAAGCTCTGTGAAGTTTCAAGTCATTTCGAGAACTTTTGTTTTTGGACATAAATAACACCATGGAAATTCTGCTGAAAACAACATCAGTCTGGGTTAGTTCCATTCAAATCATGCAAGTTAGAGTCCAAAACAAGGGCAAAAGTGTTTGGAAAAGTCGATATGACAGATACGTATCAACTCCCCAAGCTTAAACCTTTGCTTGTCCTCAAGCAATTTAGTTGATAAACTGAAAGTGATAAAGAAAAAAACTTTTACAAACTCGGTTTTCTCTTGTTGTTGTAAATATGTAAAGCCAGCATTCAAGTTTTCAGCAAAGATTATGACTAACCACATTCACAATAACGCTTAGGTCTCATGTTTACTCATATCAATGGCATAATCAACTAGCGAGCAATAATAATAAATTTCGGATGACAACACTTTCTCAAAACAATCATAATATGATATAACAAGATGGTATCTCACTAGCCCTTTCTGAGACCGCAAAACATAAATGCAGAGCACCTTTAAAGATCAAGGACTGACTAGACATTGTAATTCATGGTAAAAGAGATCCAGTCAAGTCATACTCAATGTAAACTAAGCAGTAATGAATGCAAATGACATATGTGCTCTCCAACGGTGCTTTTTAATAAGAGGAGGATGACTCAACATAAAAGTAAATAGATAGGCCCTTTGCAAAGGGAAGCAGGGATTTGTAGAGGTGTCAGAGCTCGGTTTTGAAATAGATATGAATAATATTTTGAGCGGTATACTTTCATTGTCAACGTAACAACCAAGAGATGGCGATATCTTCCATGCTACACACATTATAGGCGGTTCCCAAACAGAATGGTAAAGTTTATACTCCCCCTCCACCAACAAGCATCAATCCATGGCTTGCTCGAAACAACGAGTGCCTCCAACTAACAAAAGTCCCAGGGGGAGTTTTGTTTGCAATTATTTTGATTTGATTTTCATAAAGCATGGGACTGGGCATCCCGGTGACCAGCCATTTTCTCGTGAGTGAGGAGCGGAGTCCACTCCTCTTGAGAATAACCCGCCTAACATGGAAGATACTGACAACCCTAGTTGATACATGAGCTATTCGAGCATACAAAACAAAATGTTTATTCGAAGGTTTAGAGTTTGGCACATACAAATTTACTTGGAACGGAAGGTAGATACCGTATATAGGTAGGTATGGTGGACTCATATGGCATAACTTTGGGGTTTATGGAGTTGGATGCTGTAGCGCCCCAAGACCGATGTGCCAGGTGTCTTCCAGTTATGCGCTGTTGTTGCCTTGTCATTGCTTGTGTGTCATGCATCGCATATCATGTCATCATGTGCATTGCATTCGCATACATGTTTGTCTTATGCATTCGAGCATTTTCCCCGCTGTCCGTTTTGCAATCCGACGCTCCTATGTCACCCGGTGTCCCTTTCTACCTCTTTTCACGTGCGGGTGTTAAACGTTTTCGGATTGGACCGAGACTTGTCATGCGGCCTTGGTTTACTACCGGTAGACCGCCTGTCAAGTTTCGTACCATTTGGACTTCGTTTGATACTCCAACGTTTAACCGAGGGACCAAAAAGGCCTCGTGTGTGTTGCAGCCCAACACCCCTCCAAAGTGGCCCAAAACCCATCTAAACCTCCTCCATCATCTCAGTCGTTCGATCACGATCGCATGGCCGAAAACCGCACCTTATTTGGACTCTCCTAGCTCCCTCTACCTATATATATGTGGCTCTCCCCAAATTCTTCGCGCAGTCCAAACCCTAGCCATCTTCCTCCTCGCGCCGCCGGACACGTCCATCCCGCACCGGACGCGTCACTCCGGCGAATCAGCGCATGCCACATCACTCCGCCGCCACTCCCCTCCACTCGCGCGCTGCCACCTCAGCCTCCCTCTGCAGCGCGCCCGCCGCGGCCCGCGAAGCCCAGGCGGGGCCCACCCGGCCCGGACCGCCAGCGCCGCCGCCCCGACGTGCACGCGCCTCGCGCGCCTCCATACGCCACCGCCTCCATCGCCGGCGCAGCCGCCTGCCGCCGCCACCGCGAGCTCCGGCCGCCGGCTCCGCCCTGCTCTGCCACCGCTGTGACGCCCCCGATTTGACAGTACACTAATCATACACGCAAATGTGTACGATCAAGATCAGGGAGTCACGGGAAGATATCACAACACAACTCTACAAATAAAATAAGTCATACAAGCATCATATTACAAGCCAGGGGCCTCGAAGGCTCGAATACAAGAGCTCGATCATAGACGAGTCAGCGGAAGCAACAATATCTGAGTACAGACATAAGTTAAACAAGTTTGCCTTAAGAAGGCTAGCACAAACTGGGATACAGATCGAAAGAGGCGCAGGCCTCCTGCCTGGGATCCTCCTAAACTACTCCTGGTCGTCGTTAGTGGCCTGCACGTAGTCGTAGGCACCTCCAGAGTAGTAGGAGTCATCGTCGACGGTGGCGTCTGGCTCCTGGGTTCCAACGTCTGGTCGCAGCAATCGAGTATAGAAAGGGTAAAATGGGGAGCAAAGCAACGTACTCATCCAAAGTACTCGCAAGCAAGGAGCTACACTACATATGTATGCATTGGTATCAAATGGAATAAGGGTATCATATGTGGACTGAACTGCAGAATGCCGGAATAAGAGGGGGGTAGCTAGTCCTATCGAAGACTATGCTTCTGGTAACCTCCATCTTGCAGCAGGAGAAAAGAGTAGATGGTAAGTTCACCAAGTATCATCGCATAGCATAATCCTAACCGATGATCCTCCCCTCGTCGCCCTGTGAGAGAGCGATCACCGATTGTATCTGGCACTTGGAAGGATGTGTTTTATTAAGTATCCGGTTCTAGTTGTCATAAGGTCAAGGTACAACTCCGAGTCGTCCTTTTATAGAGGGACATGACTATTCAAATAGATAAACTTCCCTACAGGGGTGTACCACATTTCCCAACACGCTTGATCCCCTTTGTCCGGACACATTTTTCTGGGTCATGCCCGGCCTCGGAAGATCAACACGTCGCAGGCCTACCTAGGCACAACAGAGAGGTCAGCACGCCGGTCTAAATCCTATGGCGCAGGGGTGTGGGCCCATCGCCCATTGCACACCTGCACGTTGCATACGCGGCCGGTGAGCAGACCTAGCAACCTCCATTACAAAGGAAGTTGCGTTACGCGGTCCAACCCGACGCGCGCCGCTCGGTCGCTGACGTCACGAAGGCTTCGGCTGATACCACAACGTCGAGTGCCCATAACTGTCCCCGCATAGATGGTTAGTGCGTATAGGCCAGTAGCCAGACTCAGATCAAATACCAAGATCTCGTTAAGCATGTTAAGTATCCGCGAACGCCGACCAGGGCCAGGCCTACCTCTCTCCTAGGTGGTCTCAACCTGCCCTGTCGCTCCGCCTCAAAGTAACAGTCGGGGGCCGTCGGGAACTCAGGCCCACCACTACTTGGATGGAGCCATCTGCCCCTTCAGCCCCCATCTCCAAACGGTATCACCGGTAATGTAACAGTGTAAAGTATATAGTATATGCCTGTGATCACCTCCCGAAGTGATCACGACCCAGTAGTATAGCATGTCAGACGGACAAGAGTGTAGGGCCACTGATGGAACACTAGCATCCTATACTAAGCAGTAGGATAGCAGGTAAAGGTAACAACAGTAGTAGCAAGGACAGGCTATGCAACAGAATAGGATTAATGGAAAGCAGTAACATGCTGCACTACTCTAATGCAAGCAGTATAGAGGAGAGTAGGCGATATCTGGTGATCAAGGGGGGGGGGCTTGCCTGGTTGCTCTGGCAAGAAAGGTCGTCAACACCGTAGTCGACAACAGGGGTACCGGCAGCGGTCTCGGGGTCTACCAGAAAGAAGTAGCGGAGGGGAACACAATAAATAACAATGCAATCGAAGCATCACAAGGCATAACATGATAATACGCGGTGCTAGGGGTGCCCTAACATGGTATGAGGTGGTACCGGCTAAGGGGGAAACATCCGGAAAAATATCCCCGGGGTTTCGCATTTTCGGACAGATGAATTAGAGAGGGAAAGTTGCATGTTCGCTATGCTAGGGATGCGTGGCGGACGAACGGGCTACGTATTCGGATTCGTCTCGTCGTTGTGAGCAACTTTCATGTACAAAGTTTTTTCATCCGAATTACGGTTAATTTTCTATGATTTTTCAAAGTTTCATACATTTTATGAATTTATTATTAATTCGAAAATATAAAGACAATGCTATGGGTACCCAGCCCTGTGTACACAGAATGTACACAGAGGCTGACATGTGGGCCAGGGGACCTTGTTGACCAGTCAAAGTGGTACTGGTCAACAGGGGTGGGGCCCACTTGTCATGCACACATTTATCTAACTACTGATTATTTTAACTAATCTAGTTCATTAGTTTAATTAAGATTAATTAATTAAGTTAATTAAGCATTTAATTAATTAATTAATTTAATATTTTTTAAAACATATATTTTTATTTAAACAGGGGCGTGGGGCCCCGCTGGCAGTGGCACATCCAGGCAAGGCAGAGGCCATGGGAGGGCATGCGTGCACGCACGGGGGGGGGGGGGGGGGGGGGGGGGGGGGGGGGGGGGGGGGGGGGGGGGGGGGGGGGGGGGGCGCCGGCGGGCACCCAGGACGGCCGCAGCTCGTCGTAGCAGAGCTACAGGCGGCTGCTTGCGTCGCCGAGGCCACCGGAGGCCAGCCTGAGCTCGCGGAAACCCAGGGGGAGGAGAGGGAGGCCGCGGGGTTGGCTGGAGGGGGCTCACGGCGAAGCTTAGCGGGCGGGCGGCTGCGGCTATGCGGACGCGGCGGGGCGCTAGCGGCAGCGGGGTACAACGGAGCCGAGACAGCGGTGGCGCGGTCGAGGAGCAGCATCCGCAGCTGTAGCGACGAGCGGGCGACAGGGGGGGCGGAGCAAAGCGAGATGGCGCGAACGGGGGCTGTGGCAGCCGGAGCCGGGCGAGGCGAGGCGGGCGTCGACCAGGGGCGCGTGGCCGGGGCTCTAGCAGGCGGCGACGGGAGCGCAGCGGAGCAGCAGCACGGGAGCAACCATGGCGGAGCAGGGGGTCGGCCGCGACGCCGTCTGGAGGTGGTGGCGCGGGGTGCAGGGGCTTGCCAGCACGGACAGGGGCTCGGCAACCGGTTGGTCGGCGCACGAGCAACGCGAGCATAGGGCAGGCAGCAGGCGCGCACAACGGCGGGCAAGGCGTGCGGGGCGAGCGGCGGGCGGGATGCGAGCACGCCGGCGACGCGAACGGGGCGTCGGGCGCGGCAGAGGGTCTCGCGGGCGCGCGGGGCGAAGCTCCGGCCGCAGCGGACTGCGGAGCTAAAGCTCGTGGACAGTGCTACGGCGACGAGGAAAAAGGGAGAACGGGGTGGATCGTACGGGGCTCACAGTCAGTGCGGATGAGAGGGCGGCGTGGCTTGACGAGGCCGGCGGGGAGGGGACGGTGACGGGCGTCCAGGGAGCGTTGGAGACGAGGACAACGCGGCGACGGGGTTGGGGCGCCGCGGGCATCCAGATCCAGCAAGGGGAGGGGGAAAGTAGCAAGGGAGGTAGCTAGGGTTCGGGTGCCGGGGAGGGGTGTCGACCATAAGTAGGCAGGGGGCGCCCGCGGATGGCCGCCACGGCGGCTGCCGAGGCCGTGGCGCCCATCGGCGGTGGCCATGAGCCCCTGGAGAACAGGAAGGAGGGGCAGCGAGGGGAAAGTGGGCCAGCCTAGTGGCTTAGTGGGCTGAGGCCCAGGGCATTGAGCGGAGGGGGGGCTTTTCTCTCTTTTACTCTTTCTCTTTTGTATTTTCCTTTTCTCTTTTATAGTTTATGTTTTCTATTAGTTCTTTTCGTTTGAGCTTTTGTAAAATATACAACTAGCCCCTAAATTAGTAGTAGTAATACGATTACTGTGACAAATAATTTGGCAACTAAATAAAATAGTTTTACATTTGTTTATTATTTAAAAGTATTTAATAATTGTTTTAGCCCCTGTTTTATTCATCTAGAAGCATTTTAAAACTTTATAAAAATATGGTTTCAACATGAAAAATATCCAGGGATCATTTTCCACACTTTGAACATTTTAGTTTCCATGTTTGACAAATTTGAATGTTTGACTTTAAATTTGAATTTGAATTTTGAACAGTGATTTGGATCAAGTGAGGATTAGCAACAGTAACGTGATGACATGACACCATTAACAGGGGTTTACTGTAGCTTAATTATCCGGGCGTCACAATTCTCCTCTACTACAAGAAATCTCGTCCCGAGATTTTAAGAGATGGTGTAAGGGGGGAAAGTCTGGTTACGAAATTCTAACGGATCTCCTCGGTCTTGGTTGCTTTTCTCGAAGAGGTCAATCCATTACATTGATGTCTTCATTCCACTGCTTCAAGCCATCATTATGAAGTCTTCATCCTTTCTTCGGGGGTTCCATCGTTCTTACAAATAGATAACGGGGTAGATCGGCAACGACAAAATGCTATAAGGGTAATAATCTTGGATTAACCCATGACTGAGCATACAAGTACCTCTCGAGTTGAACAAATAAAACACATTGAGAGTAAAGTTCGAAGGTACCATAAGAAGTTTCAAGCAGCAAGGCAATCGTTCAATGCCTAGACAAAAGATGAAAGGGTTTCAGGGCAACACGAATAAGTATTGCGTCTGATACTAGAATAGGTCATCTCTAGGAAGGTGACCTGTGGATGCATACGGAGTCAAGCGCGAGGAATAACCTTGGAAACCGGGGTTACATGAGAGTCAGGTTTCGATCCTATGGAACTGTGGGTTATGGGCCCACCATGTGGTTCAAAAGTAGGAAGGGCGCCGACATATTGCACGGTCATGGTACCAGGCATGGCAGAGGATAGCCTGTCAGTTATGTTGGCAACAACGTTGGTACCAAGGGCGAGGGACAAAGAGAACCATTTTCCTGCTCGTTGAACGAGGCGGACCAGTAGGCAAAGTTCTCGTCCATCAGTGGTTACCGAAATGTCATCAACAAAAGTAATAGGGTCTTTCTGACCGAGTGGTACAACGAGGTGTTTACATAAACAGGAGAATATTACTGCTTAGATCATATAGATCACAAGAAAGGTTAAACCAAACAAGGAAAGGAAAATATGATTATCAGATTAAACAGAACAATGGAAAGGAAAATGTGTTTAAACACATATTCCAGGGGTATATCCTCCCCAAGGACAAGCAGAGCACGATATCCAAGACAGGATAGAAAGTAGAAAACCATTTAGGTAATGGGAGAGGAATTTTTATGGCATTACCCATACAACGGTGTTTGGATAATGGTTAAAGAAAACTTAGCATTGCGCTTTCAATGCTCTTATTGAAAATCGGAGTACCACAGACATGCTTCGAGATAGCATGGACATGGTCAACAGGTGAAGATCAGACTTCGGAAACACAAAGGATCTATCAGGAATAACTTATAGAATATGTCTTACAATTTCCTCATGGAAGAATGGATAACCTTACTGAAAAGGAATCTATAACCATAGGGCCTCCGGCCGTGTGTGCTAAGCACGGCATCCTGGGTATAAAAATGGTAATACTCCAAGGTAAAGAGGAACAAATGTTGGATAGCAAGGAACTCAACGTATAACACAGAACACGAACAAGTTTGTGTTGGAGGGAAGGCAATAAGGTTGTCGATGATAACACAATTCATCGAGGGGCAAGGATGGTATTTATCATTATGGCTTCGATTGATATCCTAGAAGAGCTCATAAGATTGGTGATGATCATGACACAATCGTTGAGAGATTTCATGAAGATGTAATCCATCAGCGATGACATCAAGTCAAAAGAATGATCAAGCGGAAGGTTATCGGAACCACGGGTACGGCACAAACTCGAAACCAAGCTTGTGGTTTAAGGAGAAATGATATGATGAGGAAAATCGACGTAAGCTTAGCTCATCATCGAAAATTGTGCTCCGGGAAGAAGGACCAGGTAGCACAGTTAAGAGCAGCACGATAAGGATATAGCCGATCAAGCTAGGAATGACTTGAAGGATTATTTAAACTCGTAAGCAACAAAAATTATTTAGGGTTATTGAATCGGAGTGCGGACTCGATTCACTATTCGGTGTTCTCGGTTGATGACAACCCAAAACCTAGGAACAATTGAATCCGGTGAGTAATAATAGTTGATGAAGAACCCATAAGAAGTTATGATGTCCCATGATATCTCAAGATACCATGGGGTAATACTCGATGACATACCAAAGTGGAGGTTGGACTGGGGTATTGCTCTGCAGAAGACAAATGCTTAAACTTGCACGAGAAATGGAATCAAGGAGAAACATGGTCGGAACCACGTCCACAGATACAAGATGAACTTAGAACAAGGGGATAATTAATTTAAGGGAAGCTTCCATGATAAGGTATACATCGTGTCCATGGGCATGAACACAAGGTTCAAGGTCGACTCCCACTTGTTCAACGCATAACCTTTCATTCACCTCTTGTATTACGAAATTGACATTAGTTGTTGAAAATTTTACCTGGTGCAATACCAGATAAGTATGACCCGTGAAATCTTTCGGGTTCACACGGATTAGAAAAGGCATAGGTTCAATCCATCAGAGCATCTTAGGAACATATACCACAAACTTCGGAGTAATAACACAAGCTCTAAAGCAGAGCATGGTTGGTCAATCAGAGGATAGGATTTACCAATGGAAAAAGAACTTCCAAAGTGATTTAATATGAAGGACGCTATCGGATAAAATCCAACAAAGGATCCGGTGGTCCTCAAGGGATCTGATGTGAGCATCGGTACTCAACCAGAGGAAGAAAAAGGTAAGAAGATCAGACCATAGAAACAACTGACTAATTTAAGCTCAAATGCAACGGAATTATGATTTTCAAATCAAGGGATCAGAAGCAACACTCTGATTAGGGTTGGATAAGTTGAATAGCCTTAGGGGTACAATCGATAACTATTAGAATGGTCAAGAACCATCTCATGTCCGGGAAGACATCCGAGCCGGAAAGATAATTTATAAGGATCAACTGATGATTGCGTGCATTCACACACATGCTGAATCAATATGGTCAGAATGTTCATCACAAGGATTTTAACGAATATTGCTTGACATATGGAATTAACCATTATACAAGCAGGTAAAGAAGATCAAGAGCAATAGGCTACTGAGGATTTCAGAAGATCGAATGGCATTTCGAAGAATTTTGTGAAATACCTGAACAACTGGGGATGAACGAATCCCCAGTAAATGTGAGGAATTATTCATACATGTATTCATGAGGAAAGGAGGCGCAAGACAGTAGACACAAAGGATCCTTGGGATATCCGAAGTATTTCAGGGTATCTTGTAATAACAACAACAATTGGAAATGAAGTTATGGACGACAAGTGTATTAGCTTTCCATAGGGATTTATCGGTGGTATGGAAGTGCAATGGCGAAGGGCACAAGGGTCTTGGGGAAACATCGGAGAGTATCTCCAAAATATTCTCGTGCAATCGGCGATCATCTGGACTGAAGGGGCTCTCCGGGAGAAAGTATTTATGAGAACCTAATGTTAGAGCTTTAGTAAATTCATTTAACCCGAATAGAAGAGATGTCAGAGTCCCAGAGTATAGGTCGAGGAATAAAAGATCCTACTACCACCCAATGGCGACGTGGGCCCGTAAGCCGCACAACCATGTTAGTAAAAGTTTTGCAATGACTAGACTCAACTTCGGCCAAAGAGTGTGGAAGGGGGATTCCTACAGGCAGTCGGCTCTGATACCAACTTGTGACGCCCTCGATTTGACCGTACACTAATCATACATGCAAATGTGTACGATCAAGATCAGGGACTCACGGGAAGATATCACAACACAACTCTACAAATAAAATAAGTCATACAAGCATCATATTACAAGCCAGGGGCCTCGAAGGCTCGAATACAAGAGCTCGATCATAGACGAGTCACCGGAAGCAACAATATCTGAGTATAGACATAAGTTAAACAAGTTTGCCTTAAGAAGGCTAGCACAAACTGGGATACAGATCGAAAGAGGCGCAGACCTCCTGCCTGGGATCCTCCTAAACTATTCATGGTCGTCGTTAGTGGCCTGCACGTAGTCGTAGGCACCTCCAGAGTAGTAGGAGTCATCGTCGATGGTGGCGTCTGGCTCCTGGGTTCCAACGTCTGGTCGCAGCAATCAAGTATAGAAAGGGGAAAATGGGGAGCAAAGCAACCGTGAGTACTCATCCAAAGTACTCGCAAGCAAGGAGCTACACTACATATGTATGCATTGGTATCAAATGGAATAAGGGTATCATATGTGGACTGAACTGCAGAATGCCGGAATAAGAGGGGGATAGCTAGTCCTATCGAAGACTACGCTTCTGGTAACCTCCATCTTGCAGCAGGAGAAAAGAGTAGATGGTAAGTTCACCAAGTATCATCGCATAGCATAATCCTAACCGATGATCCTCCCCTCGTCGCCCTGTGAGAGAGCGATCACCGGTTGTATCTGGCACTTGGAAGGGTGTGTTTTATTAAGTATCCGGTTCTAGTTGTCATAAGGTCAAGGTACAACTCCGAGTCGTCCTTTTACCGAGGGACACGGCTATTCGAATAGATAAACTTCCCTGCAGGGGTGCACCACATTTCCCAACACGCTTGATCCCCTTTGTCCGGACACATTTTTCTGGGTCATGCCCGGCCTCGGAAGATCAACACGTCGCAGCCCTACCTAGGCACAACAGAGAGGTCAGCACGCCGGTCTAAATCCTATCGCACAGGGGTCTGGGCCCATCGCCCATTGCACACCTGCACGTTGCGTACGCGGCCAGTGAGGAGACCTAGCAGCCTCCATTACAAAGGAAGTTGCGATATGCGGTCCAACCCGGCGCGCACCGCTCGGTCGCTGACGTCACGAAGGCTTCGGCTGATACCATGACGTCGAGTGCCCATAACTGTCCCCGCGTAGATGGTTAGCGCGTATAGGCCACTAGCCAGACTCAGATCAAATACCAAGATCTCGTTAAGCGTGTTAAGTATCCGCGAAAGCCGACCAGGGCCAGGCCCACCTCTCTCCTAGGTGATCTCAACCTGCCCTGTCGCTCTGCCTCAAAGTAACAGTCGGGGGCCATTGGGAACTCAGGCCCACCACTACCTTGATGGAGCCACCTGCCCCTTCAGCCCCCATCTCTAAACGGTATCACCGGTAATGTAACAGTGTAAAGTATATAGTATATGCCCGTGATCACCTCCCGAAGTGATCACGACCTAGTAGTATAGCATGGAAGACGGACAAGAGTGTAGGGACACTTATGGAACACTAGGATCCTATATTAAGTAGTAGGATAGCAGGTAAAAGTAACAATAGTAGTAGTAAGGACAGGCTATGCAATAGAATAGGATTAACGGAAAGCAGTAACATGCTGCACTACTCTAATGCAAGCAGTATAGAGGAGAGTAGGCGATATCTGGTGATTAAGGGGGGGGGCTTGCCTGGTTGCTTTGGCAAGAAAGGTCGTCAACACCGTAGTCGACAACAGGGGTACCGGCAGCGGTCTCGGGGTCTACCGGAAAGAAGTAGCGGAGGGGAACACAATAAATAACAGTGCAATCAAAGCATCACAAGGCATAACATGATAATACGCGGTGCTAGGGGTGCCCTAACATGGTATGAGGTGGTACCGGCGAAAGGGGGAAACATCCGGAAAAATATCCCTGGGGTTTCGCGTTTTCGGACAGATGAATTGGAGAGGGAAAGTTACGTGTTCGCTATGCTAGGGATGTGTGGCGGATGAATGGGCTGCATATCCGGATTCGTCTCATCGTTCTAAGCAACTTTCATGTACAAAGTTTTTTCATCCGAGTTACGGTTAATTTTCTATGTTTTTTCAAAGTTTTATACATTTTCTGAATTTATTATTAATTCGAAAATAAAAAGACAAAATGCTATGGGTACCCAGCCCTGTGTACACAGAATGTACACAGAGGCTGACATGTGGGCCAGGGGACCCTGTTGACCAGTCAAAGTGGTACTGGTCAACAGGGGTGGGGCCCTCTTGTCATGCACACATTTATCTAACTACTGATTATTTTAACTAATCTAGTTCATTAGTTTAATTAAGATTAATTAATTAAGTTAATTAAGCATTTAATTAATTAATTAATTAATATTTTTTAAAACATATTTTTTATTTAAACAGGGGCGTGGGGCCCCGCTGGCAGTGGCACATCCAGGCAAGGCAGAGGCCATGGGAGGGCATGTGTGCACGCACAGGAGGGGGGGCGCCGGCGGCCACCCAGGACGGCCGCAGCTCGCCGTAGCAGAGCTACAGGCAGCTGCTTGCGTCGCCGAGGCCACCGGAGGCCAGCCTGAGCTCGCGGAAACCCAAGGGGAGGAGAGGGAGGCCGCGGGGTTGGCTGGAGGGGGCTCACGGCGAAGCTTAGCGGGAGGGCGGCTGCGGCTATGCGGACGCGGCGGGGCGCTAGCGGCAGCGGGGTGCAACAGAGCCGAGGCAGCGGAGGCGCGGTCGAGGAGCAGCATCCGCAGCTGTAGCGACGAGCGGGCGACAGGGGGGCGGAGCGAAGCGAGATGGCGCGAACGGGGGCTGTGGCGGCCGGAGTCGGGCGAGGCAAGGCGGGCGTCGACTAGGGGCGCGTGGCCGGGGCTCTAGCAGGCGGCGACGGGAGCGCAGCGGAGCAGCAACACGGGAGCAACCATGGTGGAGCAGGGGGTCGGCCGCGATGCCGTGTGGAGGTGGTGGCGCGGGGTGCAGGGGCTTGGCGGCACGGACAGGGGCTCGGCAACTGGTTGGTCGACGCACGGGCGATGCGAGCCTAGGGCAGGCAGCAGGCGCGCACAACGGCGGGCAAGGCATGCGGGGCGAGTGGCGAGCGGGATGCGGGCACGCCGGCGACACGAACGGGGCGTCGGGCGCGGTAGAGGGTCTCGCGGGCACGCGGGGCGGAGCTCCGGCCGCAGCGGACTACGGAGCTGAAGCTCGTGGACAGTGTTGCGGTGACGAGGAAAAAGGGAGAACGGGGTGGATCGTACAGGGCTCACAGTCAGTGCGGATGAGAGGGGCGGCGTGGCTTGACAAGGCCGGCGGGGAGGGGACGGTGACGGGCGTCCAGGGAGCGTTGGAGACGAGGACAACGCGGCGACGGGGTCGGGGCGCCGCAGGCATCCAGATCCAGCAAGGAGAGGGGGAAAGTAGCGAGGGAGGTAGCTAGGGTTCGGGTGCCGGGGAGGGGCGTCGACCATAAGTAGGCAGGGGGTGCCCGCGGATGGCCGCCACGACGGCTGCCGAGGCCGTGGCCCATCGGCGGTGGCCACGAGCCCCTGGAGAACAGGAAGGAGGGGCAGCGAGGGGAAAGTGGGCCATCCTAGTGGCTCAGTGGGCTGAGGCCCAGGGTAGTGAGCGGAGGGGGGCTTTTCTCTCTTTTACTCTTTCTCTTTTACTCCAGGGATCATTTTCCACACTTTGAACATTTTAGTTTCCATGTTTGACAAATTTGAATTTTTGACTTTAAATTTGAATTTGAATTTTGAACAGTGATTTGGATCAAGTGAGGATTAGCAACAGTAACGTGATGACATGACACCATTAACAAGGGTTTACTGTAGCTTAATTATCCGGGCGTCACAATTCTCCTCTACTACAAGAAATCTCGTCCCGATCAGTAAGGATGTTTTGTTAATATTGTGGTGCTCTATCCATCCATGTCTTTGTTTGCAATTATGGAGCATCCTAACTTGAGCCAATCGAGCTCTACTTTAGCTATAAAATGTTCCTGCCAGATTGTTAACATGTTTAGCGATTTTGCCGAGCTTGTTGTAGTTGACACGTGCATGCTATGATGTTGTTTTTGCCATGCCTAGCTTATATGCCATGTCTATTTGCCGAGTGTACACTTAGATTGTCATGCCATGCCTTGTAGTGAGTGCATCGAGCTCGTAATCATGCCTACTTGTTAATCTGTTTTGCATGCTCCAGTTTTTCACTAAGTCTGAATCTGTTTATGTTTTGCTATGTTCACATGCTTGCAATTGGATTTTCTGATCCCTTTTGGCTCACGGTCACTAAGGGACTTTTGTTATATGCTTAGAGTAGCTTCATGCCATGCCTTTATTTGCCATGATATGTTCATGTAGCATGTAGTTTTCATGCTCTGAAGATTGCTTCCTGATGATAGATTCCTGACTTGTTGCTTATTTCACTAAGTCTGTAACCTGTTATCATTTGCACTTTTGCCATGCTTGTTTGAGCCTGTTAATGGATGAATTAGCCGTAGCTCAGTGTTCATATTTTGTCAAGCATCATGAGTGGATCCCTGCCATGTATGTTGTTGTCATGTTTGAGTGATGTAGCATATTTATCTTGATTCATTTAGATGGCTACTTGCTGTTTATCGCAGACCGGTGCCATGTTTGTTTTGCTTGCCATTTCCAAACCGTGCATCCGATTCCGGTGATCTTTATATCGATTTCAACCAAAATCAATTCACCTTTCCAGTGGCACTCTTGGATTTCCAGGTTGAGGCCAGGTTCAATCATTCCTTTCCAAATCTTGCATATGCATCACATACCGCATCCCGCATATCATGCCATGTTCATGTGTTGATTGTTTACTATGTTGTGTGCTTCTTTCCAGTGTTGCTTCTTCGGATTGGTTCCATTAACGTCGCGTTTGTGAGGAACCGTTCGACTACATCCATTGGTCTTCTTCATGGCCTCGTTCTTCTTCCTTCCGGGAATTCAGGCAAGATGACCATACCCTCGAAATCACTTCTATCTTTGCTTGCTAGATGCTCGCTCTTTTGCTATGCCTATGCTACGATACCTACCACTTGCTTTTCATGCCTCTCATATTGTTCAGCCAAGCCTCTAACCCACCTTGTCCTAGCAAACCGTTGTTTGGCTATGTTACCGCTTTGCTCAGCCCCCTCTTATAGCGTTGTTAGTTGCAGGTGAAGATTGGAGCTTGTTCCATGTTTGGAACATGGATATTTTGTTGAGATATCACAATATCTCTTATTTAATTAATGCATCTATACACTTGGTAAAGGGTGGAAGGCTCGGCCTTATGCCTGGTGTTTTGTTCCACTCTTGCCGCCCTAGTTTCCGTCATATCGGTGTTATGTTCCCGGATTTTGCATTCCTTACACGGTTGGGTTATAATGGGAACCCCTTGACAGTTCGCCTTGAATAAAACTCCTCTAGCAAGGCCCAACTTTGGTTTTACCATTCGCCACCTAGCCTTTTTCCCTTGGGTTAGGCCAGCCCAAGGGTCATCTTTATTTTAACCCCCCCGAGCCAGTGATTGTCTAAGTGTTGGTCCAAACTAGAGCCCCTTGCAGCGCCACCTCAGGGAAACTCGAGGGATGGTTTTAGTTGTATGGATTGCTTATCTAGTGTTGCCCTGAGAACGAGATATGTGCAGCTCCTATCGGGATGTCGGCGCATCGGGTGGTCTTGCTGGACTTGTTTTACCATTGTCGATGATGTCTTGTAACCGGGATGCCGAGCCTGATCGGATTGTCTTGGGAGAAGGAATATCCTTCGTTGACCGTGAGAGCTTGTGATGGGCTAAGTTGGGACACCCCTGCAGGGATTTGAACTTTCGAAAGCCGTGCCCGCGGTTATGGGCAGATGGGAATTTGTTAATGTACGGTTGTAGAAAACCTGAAGTTGATCTTAATTAAAATACATCAACCGCGTGTGTAGCCGTGATGGTCTCTTCTCGGCGGGGTCCGGGAAGTGAACACGGTGTTGGAGTTATGCTTGGCGTAGGTTGTTCTAGGATCACTTCTTGATCATAGTTTCTCGAACGTGCTTTGCCTTCTCTTCTCGCTCTCATTTGCGTATGTTTAGCCACCACATAATCTAGTCGCTTGCTGCAGCTCCACCTCATACCTTTTACCCTTCCTATAAGCTTAAATAGTATTGATCGCGAGGGTGTGAGATTGCTGAGTCGCTGTGACTCACAGATACTTTCAAAACCAGTTTGCAGGTGCCGATGAAACCGTGCAGGTGATGCAACCGAGCTCAAGGAGGAGCTCGATGAAGATCGTGTTCGTTATGTTGTTTCCATGTCCAGTTGATCAGTAGTGGAGCCCAGTTGGGACGATCGGGGATCTGTGTAGCATTTAGGGTAGTCTTCTTTTATTTTGGTTCCGTAGTCGGACCTTGAGTGTATTTGGATGAATGTAATGCTTTAATTCATGTATTGTGTGAATTGGCGATTGTAAGCCAACTATGTACCTTTTCCCTTATTCATTACATGGGTTGTTGTGAAGATTACCTCACTTGCGACATTGCTTTCAATGCGGTCATGCCTCTAAGTCGTTCTTCGACACGTGGGAGATATAGTTGCATCGAGGGCGTTATAAGTTGGTAATCAGAGCCTTCCCCGACTTAGGAGCCCCCTGCTTGATCGAATCGCTGGCGTTGTTGAGTCTAGAAAAATGTTTTGAGTCATTTAGGAATTATATATCAGAGAGTTAGGAATTCTTTTTACTCCTCAGTCCCTTCGTCGCTCTGGTGAGGCATCCTGACGTAGAGTTTTGACTCTTCTCTTCTCAAATTTCACTAAAAAAATTAGGATCACGCGGGTATCTTGGAATCGTTCCGATGGTTTTGTGACGAGAACATTGTTCTTGGTGCCTCCTGACATTTAGGGGTTGTGGCAGTGTCCCGGGGAGTTGAGCTCCGAGGTGTTGTCGTCACAATTTTATCGTTGAGATTCCGGAATACCTGAGTTCGCCGACATCAAAAATCTCTTTTATACAGTTGTTGGTGAGATAACCTCGACGCCACCCAGTACTGGGGCGGGAGTTCGGGAGTATTGCCATAACTCGTATAACGGATGCTTTTCGAAGGTTGAGGTAAACGATTTCCGAAGGTTTCTTGGTTATGTGTTGAAGGATGGATACAGCTGGATGTAGGATTTGCTAGTTTTGAGTGAGATCTTATGCTTCCCCTGTATCCCCAACACCTGATTGCATAACCGGAAAATTTCGGGAGTTTATAAGTGGGAATTCAAGTAGCTCTTAGGATATATTTCCAACAGATGTATGATATGATATCGGGGTTCGACGTCTAGTGGTCCGCCTATCCACTATTGGTTTTACAGTGGTCTCATTGTGTCTTAAAGAGTCCTTGGCTATGCTGACTCGGGGACGCTTCGTATGTCATGTGCACTGCCTTGTACATGATGGTGTTGTACGATCGAGCCCGTGTAGGCCCCACCACGAAAACTTCGGACGAAATCTCTATCATATGTTTGTTCCGGCTTATTTTGCAAGCCAACCCTTTGTTTTGTTTTGAGTTGTGGTACTCGAGTTGCTTCGAAGTCAAGTGTTGATTCCATACCTTTCCTAAGCGGTGTTCTCATATTCCTATGTGAATACTAACCCTTATCGTTTATTGAGATTGTCATGTCAATCCTTTTCACCGGTGTGTCTCTCGTCAAGCGGATCCGTTCATTTTCAACATTTCCAAGATCAGTTATCAGTTTCTTCTCAACGGTGTTTGCTTCATCCGTTCCAAGCTGCCTTTGTTTTTCCCCCCCTCCCACCCTTTTTTCCTCAAGGACTCGGATTTTTTTTTTAAGTATCCTTTTATTCTTGTGAAGTCTCTTCATTATTTTCTTTCTGTGTTCTTATCCGGTGATTCTCATGAAGATCCTAACGGAGTCTCAAGTTCATCATTATTCGTTCTTTTTCTTCTCCGGTGGTTTCAAGTCAAACTTTGTTGATCATATTCTTTTCCTTGTTTCAAATGTTTTCTCGTGCCGGTGCACCTCTTAATCATCCACTTCTCGCCATTCATTTGTTCCGGAGTGCTGAAGATATCTCAGAAGGCTCATCTTGTCATTCAAGATCCATTCAAGCTATTTCGGGGTTGTTATCTCAGTCAAGCCATTCAAATCAACCGGTGCAATATCTTTCAAGTAATATTTTCAACGGTGTTTTTCTTTTGAGTGGGCCCTAACCCACAGGTCTTTTTCCAGGATCTTACCTGACTCTTCTTATTTTCCCGGAGCTATCCTAAATTCTTTTCGAAGTTTGACGTAAGAATGAATAATCATCAGTCATATGTTTTTCTCCAAGATCTGTCGAATTCTTTTCATCGTTGGCTCAATATTTTTGCTTTTGATTCTTCTGGAGCGTCTAAACAATTCATGGTGGTGTTACTCGTCGACATTCTCGGATTTCAAGACCGAAGAAGAGTTTCTCTTTAATCTTGCTCCATTCTCTTCAAGATTCGTGATTCTAGCCTGTTGCCATCCTCTCATAATTATTTCCGATCGTGAGAATTCTTTTCACCCATCCGAAGCCATTCAGGAGTCTTTTCAGTTTGTGCCTCCGAAGGCCATCATCCCAGATTTATTCATTCTCAGCTGTCAGTTATCATTCTCCAATCTTAGCAGTGCTTCATTCAAGTATCCCCTAATCAGCTCGGGCTCTCTTCGTTCACTTGTATCTAAATCCCCTCAAGTATCTTCATTCGTTTCCCAAATTTCTTCCCGGTGAATTGTGACTTTGCTATTTTCATTTTCAATTCTTACGGTGGTTCATCAAGGATTCTTTTCATTCCTCAATTGTTCTTCAAGATATCTCTCGAAGGCTATGATCCTCCAAGATATACTTCAAGCATTCTTCTTCTCGCAATCCGGAGTGCAATTCCTTTCTTCCATATCATTCGAAGTGGTATTATGTCATTCTTGATAATTTGAGTTCATGTTTCATGATTCACATGTTGTCAAGAATGAGTTATTTTAAATCCATCAATCTCGTCATTGGAGTTATCTTGGGTTATTTTACACCTAAAACCTTCCCTAAGGATCGTTGCTATCTATGGTGCTTATAAATGATCCAAGTTCTTTATTTACCCACCCGGTGAAATAGTTTCTCGTCTCCATGGTCATACCAATCCAATTCTTTTTCTCGTGAGTGGCAGCTTGTCACCTCATAATTTTGAGATGTATTCCATAACACCATATCAAGCTTATTCTTTTCGTTGTTGGTTTTCCAACAACTCCGTTCTAGCTTTTGTTGTAAGCGTGCTCTCTCAAGATCTTGTTTCCCTTCGTTCATTCCAGTCCATTCTCACTTTTGTTCCGGAGGCATTGTATTGTTGCTCTCTTCAACCCATCTTCTTGTTTTGTCAGGATCGTGTTCTTTTCTTGCTTTATCCATTTAACCGGAGTGTTGTGTCCCCTTGCTCAAGCTCTTTCATTTTATCAAGTCTTTCATCTCTTTTCAACCGAAGTGTTACCGAATCGGTTCTTTCTTATTCCTCTTTCTTAATGGAGTGCTTTCTTAACCTCGCGAGGTTCCTTGGTTTCACTCATTGGTCAAAGAAGCAACTTAGTTTTACCTCTTCTCTTTCTCTTCCGTTTTCCCTCCGGTGCCATTCTAGATCTCGGGACGAGATCCTCTCGTAGTGGTGGAGTGTTGTAGCGCCCCAAGACCGATGTGCCAGGTGTCTTCCAGTTATTCGCTGTTGTTGCCTTGTCATTGCTTGCGTGTCAAGCATCGCATATCATGTCATCATGTGCATTGCATTCGCATACATGTTCGTCTCATGCATCCGAGCATTTTCCCCGCTGTCCGTTTTGCAATCCGGCGCTCCTATGTCACCCGGTGTCCCTTTCTACCTCTTTTCATGTGCGGGTGTTAAACGTTTTCGGATTGGACCGAGACTTGTCATGCGGCCTTGGTTTACTACCGGTAGACCGCCTGTCAAGTTTCATACCATTTGGACTTCGTTTGATACTCCAACGTTTAACCGAGGGACCGAAAAGGCCCCGTGTGTGTTGCAGCCCAACACCCCTCCAAAGTGGCCCAAAACCCACCTAAACCCCCTCCATCATCTCGGTCGTTCGATCACGATCGCGTGGCCGAAAACCGCACCTCATTTGGACTCTCCTAGCTCCCTCTACCTATATATATGTGGCTCTCCCCAAAGTTTTCGCGCAGTCCAAACCCTAGCCATCTCCCTCCTCGCGCCGCCGGACACGTCCATCCCGCACCGGACATGTCCGCCGGACGCGGCACTCCGGCGAATCAGCGCATGCCACGTCACTCCGCTGCCGCTCCCCTCCACTCACGCGCCGCCACCTCAGCCTCCCTCTGCAGCGCGCCCGCCGCGGCCCGGACCGCCAGCGCCGCCGCCCTGACGCGCCCGTGCCTCGCGCGCCTCCGTACACCGCCGCCTCCATCGCCGGCGCAGCCGCCCGCCGCCGCCACCGCAAGCTCCGACCGCCGCCTCTGCCTTGCTCCACCACCGCGTCGCCTTCTCCACCATCGCCGGCCGCCGTTGCGGCTCGCCGCGCCGCCGACCTCGGCTTCCGTGCGCGCGCCGCCGCGGAGCACCTCGCCGGCGCCGGCGCCGAGCCCTTCGCCGGCGCCCCGCTCTTCCGGTCCGGCCCGACCCTCCTCCGGTTCCTCCCCGTCCTCATCTTCGGCGAGCCCAGCCGGCGAACCTCGAACCGCGCGCCGCCCCGATCTGGATCTGATATCTGGAATCTCAAAGGTTGACTTTGTCTTCCCTAAACCCTAATTTTTATGCAATCTTCATCATGCCATAACTCTGCACCCGTGGCTCCGATTCGTGTGTGTAGCATATCAAAATGTTCGCCTCGACGAGTACATCATTCATCTCATTGCATCATTCTCATTTGAGCTCATCTTGATGCCCGAAATGCTGTTGGAAGAGGGCTATGTGAGGAATATTTCAGATCTGTTTCAGCAAATGCACTTTTGTCATTTTTGCCATGATTAATGTGTGCATGTTATGATCTTGAGCTCTACATGTGTTTTGTTATATGCCATGCCATCTTTACAGGGGTGTATGCCATGTATTTTTGTGATCTTTGTGGTGACTAGCACAAGCATGCAAAGGAGCTTACTCAATGATGCTGATTTCAGGGACTTAGAATTTCACTAAGTCTTTGCCCTGCCCTGTCCTTCTTTTGAGGATGATCAATAAGAATGTTTTGTTAATATTGTGGTGCTCTATCCATCCATGTATTTGTTTGCAATTATGGAGCACCCTAGCTTGAGCCAATCGAGCTCTACTTTTGCTATAAAATGTTCCTGGCAGATTGTTAACATGTTTAGTGATTTTTCCGAGCTTGTTGTAGTTGATACGTGCATGCTATGATGTTTTTTGCCATGTCTAGCTTCTATGCCATGCCTATTTGCTGGGTGTATGCTTAGATTGTCATGCCATGTCTTGTAGTGAGTGCATCGAGCTCGTAAACATGCCTACTTGTTAATCTGTTTTGCATGCTCCAGTTTTTCACTAAGTCTGAATCTGTTTATGGTTTGCTATGTTCACATGCTTGCAATTAGATTTTCTGATCCCTTTGGCTCATGGTCACTAAGGGACTTTTGTTATATTCTTAGAGTAGCTTCATGCCATGCCTTTCTTTGCCATGATATGTTCCTGTAGCATGTAGTTTTCATGCTCTAAAGATTGCTTCCTGATGATAGATTCCTGACTTGTTGCTTATTTCACTAAGTCTGTAACCTATTATCATTTGCACTTTTACCATGCTTGTTTGAGCCTGTTAATGGATGAATTAGCCATAGCTCAGTGTTCATCTTTTGTCAAGCATCATGAGCGGATCCCTGCCATGTATCTTGTTGTCATGTTTGAGTGTTGTAGCATATTTATCTTGATGCATTTAGATGGCTACTTGCTGTTTATCGCAGACCGGTGCCATGTTTGTTTTGCTTGCCATTTCCAAATCGTGCGTCCGATTCCGGTGATCTTTATATCTATTTCAACCGAAATCAACTCACCTTTCCAGTGGCACTCTTGGATTTCCATGTTGAGGCCAGGTTCAATCATTCCTTTCCAAATCTTGCATATGCATCACATACCGGATCCCGCATATCATGCCATGTTCATGTGTTGGTTGTTTACTATGTTGTGTGCTTCTTTCCGGTGTTGCTTCTTCGGGTTGGTTCCGTTAACGTCGCGTTTGTGAGGAACCGTTTGACTACGTCCGTTTGTCTTCTTCATGGACTTGTTCTTCTTCCTTGCGGGAATTCAGGCAAGATGACCATACCCTCGAAATCACTTCTATCTTTGCTTGCTAGATGCTCGCTCTTTTGCTATGCCTATGCTACGATACCTACCACTTGCTTTTCATGCCTCTCATATTGTTCAGCCAAGCCTCTAACCCACCTTGTCCTAGCAAACCGTTGTTTGGCTATGTTACCGCTTTGCTCAGCCCCCTCTTATAGCGTTGTTAGTTGCAGGTGAAGATTGGAGCTTGTTCCATGTTTGGAATATGGATATTTTGTTGGGATATCACAATATCTCTTATTTAATTAATGCATCTATACACTTGGTAAAGGGTGGAAGGCTCGGCCTTATGCCTGGTGTTTTGTTCCACTCTTGCCGCCCTAGTTTCCGTCATATCGGTGTTATGTTCCCAGATTTTGCGTTCCTTACACGGTTGGGTTATAATGGGAACCCCTTGACAGTTCGCCTTGAATAAAACTCCTCCAACAAGGCCCAACTTTGGTTTTACCATTCGCCACCTAGTCTTTTTCCCTTGGGTTAGGCCAGCCCAAAGGTCATCTTTATTTTAACCCCCCCGGGCCAGTGTTTGTCTAAGTGTTGGTCCAAACTAGAGCCCTTGCAGCGCCACCTCTGGGAAACTCGAGGGCTGGTTTTAGTTGTACGGATTGCTTATCCGGTATTGCCCTGAGAACGAGATATGTGCAGCTCCTATCGGGATGTCGGCGCATCGGGTGGTCTTGCTGGACTTGTTTTACCATTGTCGAGGATGTCTTGTAACCGGGATGCCGAGCCTGATCGGATTGTCTTGGGAGAAGGAATATCCTTCGTTGACCGTGAGAGCTTGTGATGGGCTAAGTTGGGACACCCCTGCAGGGATTTGAACTTTCGAAAGCCGTGCCCGCGGTTATGGGCAGATGGGAATTTGTTAATGTCCGGTTGTAGAAAACCTGAAGTTGATCTTAATTAAAATACATCAACCGCGTGTGTAGCCGTGATGGTCTCTTCTCGGCGGGGTCCGGGAAGTGAACACGGTGTTGGAGTTATGCTTGGCGTAGGTTGTTCTAGGATCACTTCTTGATCATAGTTTATCGAACGTGCTTTGCCTTCTCTTCTCGCTCTCATTTGTGTATGTTTTGCCACCATATAACCTAGTCGCTTGCTGCAGCTCCACCTCATACCTTTTACCCTTCCTATAAGCTTAAATAGTATTGATCGCGAGGGTGTGAGATTGCTGAGTCCCCGTGACTCACAGATACTTCCAAAACCAGTTTGCGGGTGCCGATGAAACCGTGCAGGTGATGCAACCGAGCTCAAGGAGGAGCTCGATGAAGATTGTGTTCGTTATGTTGTTTCCATGTCCAGTTGATCAGTAGTGGAGCCCAGTTGGGACGATCGGGGATCTGTGTAGCATTTGGGGTAGTCTTCTTTTATTTTGGTTCCGTAGTCGGACCTTGAGTGTATTTGGATGAATGTAGTGCTTTAATTCATGTATTGTGTGAAGTGGCGATTGTAAGCCAACTATGTACCTTTTCTCTTATTCATTACATGGGTTGTTGTGAAGATTACCTCACTTGCGACATTGCTTTCAATGCGGTTATGCCTCTAAGTCGTGCTTCGACACGTGGGAGATATAGCCGCATCGAGGGCGTTATAGATGGAATTTTTTCTTGACAGTAGGAAGAGGAAATTCAAAACCTCCAAAAGTAATCGATGGAATTTTTCCAATAGAATTGATACTATGAACTTGAGGTTGTTTCCTCGGGAAGTGTATCGTATGCTCATTACCATTAACATGAAAAGTGACATTGCCTTTCTTGCAGTCAATAACAGCCCCTGTAGTATTTAAAAAGGGTCTTCCAAGAATAATAGACATACTATCATCCTCGGGAATATCAAGAATAACAAAGTCCATTAAAATAGTAACGTTTGCAACCACAACAGGCACATCCTCACAAATACCGACAGGTATAGCAGTTGATTTATCAGCCATTTGCAAAGATATTTCAGTAGGTGTCAACTTATTCAAATCAAGTCTACGATATAAAGAGAGAGGCATAACACTAACACTGGCTCCAAGATCACATAAAGCAGTTTTAACATAATTTCTTTTAATGGAGCATGGTATAGTGGGTACTCCTGGATCTCCAAGTTTCTTTGGTATTCCACCTTTAAAAGTGTAATTAGCAAGCATGGTGGAAATCTCAGCTTTCGGTATCTTTCTTTTATTAGTAACAATTTCTTTCATATACTTAGCATAAGGATTCATTTTGAGCATATCAGTCAATCGCATACGCAAAAAGATAGGTCTAATCATTTCAGCAAAGCGCTCAAAATCCTCATCATCCTTTTTCTTGGATGGTTTGGGAGGAAAAGGCATGGGTTTTTGAACCCATGGTTCTCTTTATTTACCATGTTTCCTAGCAACAAAGTCTCTCTTATCATAACATTGATTCTTTGATTGTGGGTTATCAAGATCAACACGAGGTTCAATTTCTACATCGTTATCATTGCTAGGTTGAGCATCATCATGAACATTATCACTAGTTTCAGGCTCATTACCGGATTGTGTTTCAGCATCAGAAATAGAAATATTATTTGGATTCTCAGGTGTTTCAGCAATAGGTTCACTAGAATCATGCAAAGTCCTATCATTTTTCTTTTTCTTCCTTTTAGAAGGACTAGGTGCATCTATATCATTTCTTTGAGAATCTTTCTCAATTCTCTTAGGGTGGCCTTCAGAATACAAAGGTTCCTGAGTCATTCTACAAGTTCTAGTAGCCACTCTAACGGCATAGTCACTATTCTTACTTTTTAATTCATTGAGCAAATCATTTTGAGCCTTAAGCACTTGTTCTACTTGAGTGGTAACCATAGAAGCATGTTTACTAATGAGTTTAAGTTCACCTTTAATACTAGCCATATAATCACCCAAGTGTTCAAGCATGTCAGCACTACGTTTTAATTCTCTACCAAAATAAGCATTGAAGTCTTCTTGCTTAACCATAAATTTATCAAACTCATCTAAGCTTGGGCTAGCAAACTTGGTAAACGGAATTTCAGCTTTATCATATCTATAGAGAGAATTTACCTTTACTACCTGTGTTGGGTTATCAAGACCATGTATTTCCAATAGGAGATGGATTAAAATTATGCATTTCTTTGACAGGCGGTAAATTAAGACCATGTATTTCTTCAATAGGAGGTAAATTCTTAACATCTTCATCTTAATACCCTTTTCTTTCATGGATTTCTTTGCCTCTTGCATATCTTCAGGACTGAGAAATAGAATACCCTTTTCTTCGGAGTTGGTTTAGGAATAGGCTCATGAAGTGTCCAATTATTTTCATTTGTCAACATATTATTCAATAGAATTTTAGCTTCATCCGGTGTTCTTTCCCTGAAAACAGAACCAACACAACTATACATGTAATCTCTGGAAGCATCGGTTAGTCCATTATAAAAGATATCAAGTATTTCATTTTTCTTAAGAGGATGATCAGGCAAAGCATTAAGTAATTGGAGAAGCCTCCCCCAAGCTTGTGGGAGACTCTCTTCTTCAATTTTCACAAAATTATATATATCCCTCAAGGCAGCTTGTTTCTTATGAGCAGGGAAATATTTAGCAGAGAAGTAATAAATCATATCCTGGGGACTATGCACACAACCATGGTCAAGAGAATTAAACCATATCTTAGCATCACCCTTTAATGAGAACGGAAATATTTTAAGGATATAAAAGTAGCGGGTTCTCTCATCATTAGTGAATAGGGTGACTATATCATTCTATTTAGTAAGATGTGCCACAACAGTTTTAGATTCATAGCCATAAAAAGGATCAGATTCAACCAAAGTAATTATCTCAGGATCAACAGAGAATTCATAATCCTTATCAGTAACAAATATAGGTGAAGTAGCAAAAGCAGGATCAGGTTTCATTCACATAACTTATTAAGATCACTTCTATCATTACAAGCAAGAATAGCTCTAGTAGATTCTTCATCAAGAACATAACCCTCAGGCACAACAGGCAATTCATATTTATTAGGGGGAGAGTCTTCATCATCACTATCTTCAATATAATCAGTTTCAATACTTTCATTCTCTCTAGCCCTAGCAAGTTGTTCATCAAGAAATTCACCAAGTGGCACAGTAGTACCGAGCATAGAAGTAGTTTCATCATAAGTATCGTGCATAGCAGAAGTGGCATCAACAATAACATGTGACATATCAGAATTAATAACAGAAGCAGGTTTAGGTGCCGTAAGCTTACTCAAAACAGAAGGTGGATCAAGTGTAGAGCTAGATGGCAGTTCCTTACCTCCCCTCGTAGTTGAGGGATAAATCTTGGTTCTTGGATCTTTCAAGTTCTTCATAATGATAAGCAGATATATAAATCCCAAGTGACTCAAAGAATAGAGCTATGCTCCCCGGCAACGGCGCCAGAAAATAGTCTTGATAACCCACAAGTATAGGGGATCGCAACAGTTTTTGAGGATAGAGTATTCAACCCAAATTTATTGATTCAACACAAGGGGAGCCAAAGAATATTCTCAAGTATTAGCAGCTGAGTTGTCAATTCAACCACACCTAGAAACTTCATATCTGCAGCAAAGTATTTAGTAGCAAAGTAATATGATAGTAGTGGTAACGGTAGCAAAAGGTAACGATAGCAAAAGTAATGTTTTTGGTATTTTGTAGTGATGATAGCAATAGCAACGGAAAAGTAAATAAGCGAAGAACAATATATGGAAAGCTCGTAGGTAATGGATCGGTGATAGAGAATTATGCCGGATGTGGTTCATCATGTAACAGTCATAACCTAGGGTGACACAGAACTAGCTCCAATTCATCAATGTAATGTAGGCATGTATTCCGAATATAGTCATACATGCTTATGGAAAAGAACTTGCATGCCATGTTTTGTCCTACCCTCCCGTGGTAGTGGTGTCCTAATGGAAACTAAGGGATATTAAGGCCTCCTTATAATAGAGTACCGGACCAAAGCATTAACACATAGTGAATACATGAACTCCTCAAACTACGGTCATCACCGGGAGTGGTCCCGATTATTGTCACTTCGGGGTTGCCGGATCATAACACATAGTAGGTGACTATAGACTTGCAAGATAGGATCAAGAACACTCATATATTGATGAAAACACAATAGGTTCAGATCTGAAATCATGGCACTCGGGCCCTAGTGACAAGCATTAAGCATAGCAAAGTCATAGAAACATCAATCTCAGAACATAGTGGATACTAGGGATCAAACCCTAACAAAACTAACTCAATTACATGATAGATCTCATCCAACCCATCACCGTCCAGCAAGCCTACGATGGAATTACTCACACACGGTGGTAAGCATCATGAAATTGGTGATGGAGGATGGTTGATGATGATGATGGCGACAGATTCCCCTCTCCGGAGCCCCGAATGGACTCCAGATCAGCCCTCCCGAGAGGTTTTAGGGCTTGGCGGCGGCTCCGTATCGTAAAACGCGATGAATCCTTCTCCTCTATTTTTTTCTCTCCGAAACCAAATATATAGAGTTGGAGTTGAGGTCAGAGAAGCTCCAGGGGGCCCACGAAGTAGGGGGGCACACCCAGGGGGGGCAGGCGCGCCCCCCACCCTCATGGCTAGGGTGTGGGCCCTGGTATTCATCTTTTTTCAATATTTTTTATTATTTCCAAAAAGACGCTCCGTGAAGTTTCAGGTCATTCCGAGAACTTTTGTTTCTGCACATAAATAACACCATGGTAATTCTGTTGAAAACAGCGTCAGTCCGGGTTAGTTCCATTCAAATCATGCAAGTTAGAGTCCAAAACAAGGGCAAAAGTGTTCGGAAAAGTAGATACGACGGAGACGTATCAATAAGAATGATTGTGATGATATGCAAAACCACAAGCTTGGGGATGCTATGTTTGATGAGTATGATATGTTTGAAGATTTATTTGCTGGAAATAATGTGTGTCCTAAGCTTGGGGATGCTTTGCTTAATGAATATGATCCTTTGATTCCTTCTACTTTTGATAAGAAAATTTATTATGATGATAGCATGCCTCCTATTTATGATGATTACATTGATGAAAGTGGGTTTGGAAGAGTGTCAACTCTAGGTAGTAGTGATCCCACTATTTTGGAGGGTGTTGAATCTTATTATAATATTGATAAAAGTGGATTTGGAGAGGTCATGACTTTATTTAGTGATACATCCACTATTTTGGAAGAGGTTTCAATTGACTATGACAATGAAGTTGTTGTCTATGATGATTATTATGATGACATGTATGCCATAAAGAGTGATAAATCTTCTATGCTTGTGCATCATGAAAAGAGTGTTGTATGTGATAGTTATATTTTTGAATCCATTCATGATGTTTCTAAAAATTATTATGAGGAAGGAACTTATGCTCGTACACATCTCAATAATATCAAGTTTCTTCTCTATGTGTTGATTGCTTTGAAGTTGCACTTGTTTTGCTTTCCTATGCTAGCTGATTCTTGTTCCCATAAGTTGTTTGCTCACAAAATCCCTATGCATAGGAAGTGGGTGAGACCTAAAGGTGCTAGTCATATGCTTCATGATGCTCTCTTCATGTTTCAGTTCTTATCTCTTATGCGAGCATCATTGAAATCATCATGCCTAGCCTAAAAGGCATTAAAGAAAAGCGCTTGTTGGGAGACAACCTAACACTTTTACCTACTGTTTTGTTGTGTTCACATGATTAGGATACCGTAGTAATCATTTTTTGTTGCTTTTGTTTCAATAAAGTGCCAAGTAAAGCCTTTGGGATCATGTTGGGTGATAATTGATTTGACTCTGCTGAAAAACAGAAACTTTTGCACTCACGAAAATAGGTATCAGTTTTAACAGAAGAGCGCTATTGAGTTTATTATTTTTTAAGAAGTTTAATATACAAATTTCTCACGTGGTCCAATTTTTTCATAATTTTTGGAGTAGCAGAAGTATGGTTTGAGTCCATATTACTACATATAGTTCTGTTTTTGACCGATTCTGTTTTCAATGCATAGTTTGCTTGTTTTCTAGTTTCCATGGCTTATATTGCTCAATATAAATTGTGGAAATGATATGATACAGTAGGAATTGTGTCGAAACAATTATGAATCTTGTCTTTGACATTACCAAAGTGCAATGGCCTTGCTCTTTATCATACTAACCTATCTCACAAAGTTTGTTAAGTTTTGTGTGATTGAAGTTTTCGAGTTTTGGGTGAGATATCGATATGAGGAGAATAAGGAGTGATAATACCCTAATCTTGGGGATGCCCAAGGAACCCCAAGTATCCAAGCAACTAATCTTGGTGATGCCCCAGAAGGCATCCCCTCTTTCGACTCCAACATTATTAGTAACCTCACTTGGAGCTATGTTTTCATTCATCACATGATATGAGTTTTTCTTGGAGCATCATTTTATTTTTCTAATGTTTTCTTGATGTTATTCAGAATAATGTTTTACATCTTTTATTTCAATAAAAGTGGCAATGTTAGCCTTTGCCATGCTTATTTTGCAAGTATACATGTTGCTATTTGAAAACAGAATGTTTATCGATGTTGCAAAAATTCCCTAGAAAATTCAGAATGTGATAAAATGTTGAAACTTTTTGCAAAATGAGCTCTAATAAATTTTATTCACTGTGGTAAATTTTCATAATGTTTGGAGTTGAATAAGTATTGATACTCTTTCATTTTTTTACAGACTGTGCTGTTTTGGCAGATTGCTATTATGTTTGCATTGTTTGCATATGTTTGCTTGTTAATGAGTCTATTTGAGGATAGTAGTATTAAATAAGAATGGGCATTTAGTATGCAATGTTGAATAATAATTTTAGTGATTTTATATAGTAGAGAATGATAAGGTTTTTGCATTGGTTTATACTAACTTATCTCACGAGTTCTTGTTGAGTTTTGTGTGGATGAAGCTTTTGAGATTTAGGAAAACCAAGATATGAGAAGAATTAAGGAGACACAAAAGATTAAGCTTGGGAATGCCCAAGGCATCCCAAGATAATATTTCAAGAAGTCTCAAACATCTAAGCTTGGGGATGCCCCGGTAGGCATCCCACCTTTCTTCTTCAACAATTATCGGTTAGTATTGGTTGAGCCTAAGTTTTTGCTTCTTCACATGATGTGTGCTATTTATTGGAATGCCATTTTATTTTATTTTTGCTTTCTGTTTTAATAAAATACTTAGATCTGAAAGTTTTAAATAAAATAGAGTCCTCAAATAGTTACCAGAGAGGCTAGTTAAGCGGCATTCATATCCCGTCAACGAAGCTCTTTTCTATGTCATTTACTCTTGTGCTTCACTTATATCCTATGAGTAAATTGTTGAATAAATTGAATATCATGATGTTGAAATCATATCATGCCTAGTGTTAGCCTCACATTGGGTTTAGAAAGTGAAATCTTTTGAGGCTTGACAATCACAATATTGGTCATACAAGCAATTCCCGAATATTTAGTATAAGGAAGAGAACTTTCACATATAAATACACTATCATGGAAATATTTTGTGATTGTGAGCACCCATCAAAATATTATATGCCAAAATTGTTGACGTTGGACAAGGAAGACAACGTAATGGTTTATGTTTGTTCATATTCGCATAGAAGTTATATTTTTCATAGATCCTTCAACATGTGGTGCTTGCCCCCATCTTTGCTAGCCAAAAATTCCGCACCAAGTAGATATACTACTTGTGCATCCAAAAACACTTAAACCCAAATCTTATTTTCAAGAGTCCACTATATTTACCTATATGCGGTATTCTTTTGCCGTTCTAAGCAAATTTGCATGTGCCATCTCTAATTTTCAAAATAAACTTCTCTTTTGTGTGTTTTTTTAACTCGCGGAGCGGTGAGGGGTGGCTAATATTTTCCATGCTAGATGTGTTATTCTCAAGATGAGTGTTTTATTCACTTGTCATTGCATGAGAGTAAGGCAAAGGTATTAGGGGTGCCCAGTCCCGAAATGCAAAAAAGAATTTACTTTATGTTGTCAAATAATAAATTCCTTGGAAAGTGTTGGTATGGAGGGCACCCGTGGATACGGTTAGCCATGGAAAGTGAAAGTATGGTGGAAAAGGAATAAACTTTATTTTCTGTTTAGGAACTGCCTATGATATATCTAGCATGGAAAGTGTTGGGAACTCTAAGTCATTTTCGTTGGTGGGATGGATACACCTCCCAAAATGTTTTTATCTCTAAGTTTTTCGCTTTGAGCTCTGGCACCTCTACAAATCTCTACTTCCCTCTGCGAAGGGCCTATCTTTTACTTTTATGCAAAGAGTCAAAGTTATTATCTCTATTCCTTTTTATTTTCCTCTTTTGGCAAGCATCATGTGGTGAGGAAAGATCTAGGCACATATGTCTAGTTGAATATGGGTAGCATGAGTTATTATTGTTGACATCACCCTTGAAGTGAATATGTTGGGAGGCAAAACAATAAGCCCCTATCTTTCTATGTGTTCGGTTGAAATGTTTTGCTCATGTGTACAAGGTGAGTGTTAGCAATCAAAGAAGACCATATGATGGTTGAGTATGTGGAGCTCTTACTCAAACTCTATTGAATAAGTTGAATTGCAATTGCTTGGTGACTGAGAACATAGGTTGTTGGGTTTCAAGAGAATTCATTGTTTGAACCTTAACATGTGAATTGGTTGCCACTATAACATGAGAAGTTTTATAAGAAAGAATTGGTGTTATGATTCTAGGAAAAGTGATTGAAATTATCATTGATCAAACTTATGCACTTTGCTAGCATTCACACTACATAAATTATTTCTTTTATCATTTACCTACTCGAGGACGAGTAGGAATTAAGCTTGGGGATGCTGATATGTCTCCAATGTATGTATAATTTATGAAGTATTCATGCTGTTATTTTATCATTCTTGGATGTTTTACAATCATTTTATAGCAACTTTATATCCCTTTTTGGGACTACCCTATTGACCCAGTGCCCAGTGCCAGTTGTTGTTTTTTGCTTGTTTTTTACATCGCAGAAAATCAATATCAAGCGAAGTCCAAACACCACGAAACTTTTTGTGGATTTTTTATGGACCAGAAGGAACCCAATGGGCTAGAGCTGCACCTGGGGGGGGGGGGGGGTGCCCCGAGGGGGCACAACCCACCAGGGGGCGCCAGGCCCAACTAGCGTGCCCAGGTGGGTTGTGCCCACCTCGGTGGCCTCCCGTACCCCTTCTTTGCACTATAAATTCCCAAATATTCCGAAACCCCTCAGCGCTTAACCTAGATCAAAAGTTCCACCGCCGCGGGGCTCCATAGCCATCGAAAACCAATCTAGACCCGTTCCAGCACCCTGCCGGAGGGGGTAATCATCTCCGGTAGCAATCTTCATCATCCCGACGGCCACCACGATGAGGAGGGAGTAGTCCACCCTAGGGGCTGAGGGTTTGTACCAGTAGCTATGTGTTTAATCTCTCCCTCTCGTGATCTATATCGTGGGCTTTGTTAATATAGTCGGATCATACGATGTTTCTTCCCTCTATACCCTTGTTGTGATGGATTGAATCTTTACCCTTTGAAGTTTTTTCTTGTCGGATTGAATATTTAGATTTGAGAACACATGATTTATATATTGCAATATGAATACTTGAGGTGACAACTGGGGTATCTTATCGATTCACTTGATATGTGTTATGGCATTGAACTCGCGGATTCCCGCGGTGATATTGGGGTAATCTATGCATAGGGGTTGATGCATGTTTTTCTCCGACGGAAACTTCAGGGTCTCTTTATAGTTCTTTGTGAGGATTGAGTATTATGAATATGAATTTGCTTTGGTGATATCTTAGTACGAACTCTTGATTAGATCGATCGGAAAGAGTAGCTTGCGTTATTCTAGTACGAACTCTAGGATAGATCGAACGGAAAGAATAGCTTTGAGATGGTTTCGTACCCAACAAACAATTCCTATCTTTTGTTCTCCGCTAATAGGAACTCGGGAGTGATTATTCGTTACACTTTGAGGGATAATCATATGATCCAACTATGTTAGCACTGTTGAGAAATTGCACTAGCGAAAGTATGAACCCTAGGCCTCATTTTTAAGCATTACAACACCGTTTTTGTGCCCGTTTACTATTTGTTACCTTGTTGTTTTTATAATTTCAGATTACAAAAACCAATATGTACTATCCACATTACACTTTTATCACCATCTCTTCGCCGAACTAGTGCACCTATGCAATTTTTCATTGTATTGGGTGTGTTGGGGACACAAGAAATTGCTTGTATTTGGTTGCAGGGTCGTTTGAGAGAGACCATCTTCATCCCACACCTCTCACGGATTGATAAACCTTAGGTCATTCACTTGAGGGAAAATTTCTACTGTCCTATAAAACTCCGCGCTTGGAGGCCCAACACTTGTCTACAAGAATAAAGTTGTGTAGTAGACATCATATATAAAGAGAAAGGCATAACACTAACACCAGCTCCTAAATCACATAAAGCAGTTTCCACATAGTTTCTTTTGATAGAGCACGGAATAGTTGGTATTCCCGGATCTCCAAATTTTTTATGTACTCCATCCTTAAAAGTATAATTAGCTAGCATGGTGAAGATTTCAGCTTTCGGTATTTTTCTCTTATTGGTGATGATGTCTTTCATATACTTTGCATAAGGGGGCATTGTAAGAATATCAGTCAAGTGAGTACGCAAAAAGACTGGCCTCAACATTTCAGCAAAGCGTTCAAATTCTTCATCATCTTTATTTTTAGTTGACTTTGGTGGAAAGGGCATAGGTTTTTGAACCCACGATTCTCTTTCTTTACCATATTTTCTAGCAACAAATTCTCTTTTATCATACCTTTTATTTTAGGTTGTGGGTTATCAAGATCAACTGCAGGTTCTATCTCAACATCATTATCTGGTTCTTCATTATTTGGTTGACTATCTTCGTGAACATCATCATTAACTTTATCATTATCAGAAGGTGAGTTTTCACTACCAGGTTGAGTTTCAACATCAGAAATAGAGACTTCATTATCAGGAGGTTTTTCTACTTTAGGTTCACTAGAAGCATGCAAAGTCCTATCATTTTTCTTCTTCTTTTCCAACCGATCCTAGCACCGAACGTACGGCACCTCTGTGTTTAGCACACGTTTAGCTCGATGACGTCCCTCGAGCTTTTTATCCAGTTGAGAACGAGGGAGAGTTCCGTCAGTACGACGGCGTGGCGACAATGATGATGAAGTTACCGGCGCAGAGCTTCGCCTAAGCACTACGACGATATGACTGAGGTGTGTAACTGTGGAGGGGGGCATGCACATGGCTAAGAGAAGACTTGGTGTGTCTATTGGGGTGCCCCTCCGCTCGTATATAAAGGAGGGAGGAGGAGGCCGGTGGCCAGGGAGGAGGCGCGCCATAGGGGAGTCCAACTAGGATTCCTAATCCTTGTTGGAGTCCCCTTCGTTTTCCAAGAGGGAGAGAGAGGGAAGGAGGAAGAGGGGAGAAGGAAAGAGGGGGGCACCCCCTCCTAGTCCAATTTGGACCAGCCATGGGGGGGGGCGGCCACCCTTTGAGGCCCTTATCTCCTTTTTCCACTAAAGCCCATTAAGGTCCACTACTTCCTCGGGGGGTTCCGGTAACCTCTCGGTACTCTGAAAAATACCCGAAACACTTCGGAACCATTCCTGTGTCCGAATATAGCCTTCCAATATATCGATCTTTACTTCTCGACTATTTTGAGACTCCTCGCCATGTCCGCAATCTCATCTGGGACTCCGAACAAACTTCGGTCATCAAATCAGGCAATTCATAATACAAATCGTCATCGAACGTTAAGCGTGTGGATCCTACGGGTTCGAGAACTATGTAGACATGACCGAGACAAATCTATGGTAAATAACAAATAGCGGAACCTGGATGCTCATATTGGCTCCTACATATTCTACGAAGATCTTTATCGGTCAAACCACATAACAACATACGTAGTTCCCTTTGTCATCGGTATGTTACTTGCCCGAGATTCGATCATCGATATCATCATACCTAGTTCAATCTCGTTACCGGCAAGTATCTTTACTCGTTCCGTAATGCATCATCCCGTAACTAACTCATTAGTCACATTGCTTGCAAGGCTTATAGTGATGCGCATTACCGAGAGGGCCAAGAGATACCTCTTCGATACATGGAGTGACAAATCCTAATCTCGATCTATGCCAACTCAACAAACACCATCGGAGACACCTGTAGAGCATCTTTATAATCACCCAGTTACGTTGTGACGTTTGATAGCACACAAGGTGTTCCTCCGGTATTCGGGAATTGCATAATCTCATAGTCAGAGGAACATGTATAAGTCATGATGAAAGCAAGAGCAATAAAACTAAACAATCATTTATGCTAAGCTAACAGATGGGTCTTGTCCATCACATCATTCCCTAATGATGTGATCCCGTTCATCAAAGGACAACACATGTCTATGGTCAGGAAACTTAACCATCTTTGATTAACGGGCTAGTCAAGTAGAGGCATACTAGGGACACTCTATTTGTGTATGTATTCACACATGTACTAAGTTTCCGGTCAACACAATTCTAGCATGAATAATAAACATTTATCATGATATAAGGAAATATAAATAACAACTTTATTATTGCCTCTAGGGCATATTTCCTTCAGCCTCTTCACGGACTTCTTCTTGATACCTAAGCGTGCATAACACTTCCATTTGAGGTAGGACCCAACTCTCATGTGAATTTGAACGGAGCTTGAAGAGGAAGGAGTTAACCTCGTTCTCAATAGCGCGTGCGCGAGCTCTTGTCATTGGTCCTCTCGGTGCTTGTGGTGGTGATGGAGTGTCCATGTGGATGGATGAGGGATGCTCTGCATCAACTTATAGAAACACTCAATGGTCGTGGACTCGGCCATGCGCCCATAGTCATCGAGTGAATCACCGGGAGCTCCGTATGCAATCATCCTCATTGGTGTCGTGCACTTCTAGATTGAGGTGAATCCAAATTTGCCGGTGCAATCCTTCTTGCACTTGAAGTAGATGTCGAACTCCCGGATGGAATTCATAATCCTGAGGAAAAGCTTTCGGCTCATCCGATAACGGCGCCGAAATACTTTGTCGCCGTGCAGTGGAGCGTTGGCGAAGTAGAGCATGCAAATAGCCTTCCAGGCGATGCTGGTTCTTTGCTTTCAGTCGGCCCGGCGCCGAGCCACCTCGCCGCGGCTTTTCATTGCTCGCGAGCAGGCCGGCAACGGCGGTGAGGACCATGAGATGCTCCTCGTCCTGGACGGCAGCATCGGCTTCCTCCTCCAGCAGCGCCGTGAGCGCCTCCTCATCGTCCGAGTCCATCGCCAAGCAGACAAATAGCCGAACACCTGGCGGACATGGTGGGCGCACAGCCGCCGGTATCCCGCCCTGCGCGGCCGGAGCGCTGGGAAACTCGCCCAGGAAGGTGGTGGAGAGGTTGCCGCGGTGAAACCTTCTCTCTTTTCTGGCGGGGAAGGCCTATCAAGCGGTGGTGGGCCGTGGGCGGCGCCAGGATCGGCAGGGTGGCGGCCGAGCGCGCGGGGGTGGGGGCGAATCTGGACGATTGTCTTGACTTTTCGCCTGACAGTGTGACCCATGTGTATTTTTCCCTTCCGCTGGAGCCCCCCCAGTGCGCTGGGTTCGGCATGGGATCGCCGAGCCCAAAAACAGGCCGTACCGGCGGATTTCGGTGTCTTGAGGGTGCGACTGGATTTTTTTTCGACGTTGGCGTGGAAAAAGTCGCTCTGGGGGATCCATTAGGGGCGCGGCTAAAGTTGCTCTTAGCAAATCTGACAGATGGGCCCGTGTACTAGTATGTTATGTGTCTGTTGTATACGCGTGTGTGGTGTGTATGTGTGTTTTTTTCATGCACGTGTGTGTACGTGTGTGTTGTGCATGTGTATTGTGTGTCCGTGTGTTGTACGCGTACTAGTGTGTGCGTGTGTAGGTGTACGTGTACGTGTACACGTGTGTGCGTGTGTACGTGTATGAGAGTTGTGCTAGTATATGTATAAATGTATGTATGCTAGTGTGTGATGCGTCTATGATAAATTATCCTCATATGTCATTGTGTGTTTTGTGCAAATATAGCAATCCAATATACAAAAGCTACCAAAGCAAAACACATATTGGATTGCTAAACCTTCTCTCTTCTCTTTCTATCATCAATCTTTAGCGATCCAATATATAAAGGTTGTTGGAGATGCTCTTAGCAGGCACTTTGTCGGGCTAAGTGTATCCTCGGTATTTATTAATTATGTTTTGAAGAGGGTGTATACATTTTGCTCAAAAAAAAACAGAGCTTATACATATACACATGTATTTGCTATGAGATTATTGATAAAAGAATTGCAGTGATTTATTTCTTATTTCCCCTTGTTTTTGTGTCCATCTGTGTTCTTGTAATTGTTGAGATGTGCCAACGCAAGAACAACAGCATCTAGCAGTTCTTGGCTGTTGGCATGGTACAATTGATGAACTAACGGGAGAACAAACGGTACTTGCATCGTAGGCCGCCTGCTCATGGATACAACAATTTCTTTACACATTTCCCACCTGCCCAAGCTGGTAAATTAATCTATCCCGAGCTGCAACATAGGTGTCTCCATCGCTGGTCAGTGTCTAGGTTAGTAGAGGGTTGGCGAAAGAGGTCAGTGAGGTGCGCTGCATGCGTCGGAGCGCGCCGCGCCATCCGATCGACGCATCTCTGGCTTAGAATGCAAGCTCCACTGATCAATCACCGTTGCGCCGTATATGTGCAGCCATCGGTCAGCTGAGCTCTTGCTTGCAGAGAGGGCAAGAGGAGATGATCCTCAGCCACCTGTCCACGCATTTCAGGTGGAACATGTGTGTGCAGGGCAGCTGCCTCACCTCCTCTTTCTCCCTGTACTGCGCCAGGCATATGCAGCACTCCTGCGTTTACACGCGAAACAATTACAAAGAGAAAAAGACTATCTTTTGTTGTGAATTGAAACAAGTTGATTACACAATATTTTCAACCATGTATGAACTAAACACTCGTGCCAAATGTTCACCATAACTAGTTAGGACTAGTTCATGTTTCATTGAGAGAGAAAAGGGACAGGCCATGTTTTGCCATGTTGCTAAATTGCAAGGAGATGCTTGTGAGCTTAGGCACCGTCCCAAAAGGCAAAGTTAGTGCTTCTTATCTTAGTATCGCCCAAAAAGGGATCATGCTCGAGTTGCTCGCGCACGTTTATAAGTTTAGGTCGCCAATGTTTGGTGAATCCTTGCTGTCCTCTTTGGTACTCCATTTTCTGACCTCACCTAAAAGAAAATGCTGCTATCTTTGCTTGTACTTATCCAGACCAGGACCTGTGCCTGAAAATATGCAGAGAAATGCGGGTGAAATCGGCAAGTACTTACTTGATCGTCCTTCTCGCGGTCTCTCGGCACGTCGGGCTCCTTGAACCGCCACCGCGGCAGCGCGTCCAGCTGCTCGTCGGAGGCGCCTCGGCCGACCGAGGCCGAGTTCATGTTGTACCCGAGCGCGTACCCGACGACCGGGACGAAGCAGCAGAGCAGGAGGAAGAGGAGGAAGGGGAGCGAGTAGACGACGGCGTTCCACGCGAGCAGGCCGATGCAGAGCGCGTACAGCCGCGGGGCGCGGTGGAACGACCCGAGCCGCGCGTCGAACACCCACACGTTGCCCATCACAAACCACATCGCGAAGAAGAGCTCCAGGAACGCCCGAGCCTTGTTCATCAGATACGAGCTGTTCCTGAAATTAGTACACAAAGAATTTCGTCAAGAAACTTAAGCATGTAATGTTAAATTTGCACGTTCCGCACAACATTAAGGTATCAAGCTTGAACCTTAGAGCGTCACCGGCACCGTGCATCTCGGGGTCGTCGCCTCGTCCGGTGGCCGATGAATGTCGGTGGCGCCAGTAGAGGAGTGGGAGGCTGAGCACGTTGCCGACGTTGTACGCGCAGACCCAGAGCCGAAGCGGCCACGCGGGGCGTTCCTTTGGGGAGGTGGCCACGACGGTGGTGGTGATGACCATCTGCGCGACGATCACGCCGAGCTCGAGAGCGAGCCAGCCGGACGAGTTGAAAGGGTTGGAGCCCAGGTCGGACCTCGGGCCGTTCTGGTACTGGTATACCCGCCTCAGGAAGATGAACCAGCGCGCCCTCGACATGCGTGCCACCGCGCGCATGGTGAAAGCGGAGACCCGACCGCCGCCGCGGCTGATTGCCGGCGTTGCCGCGGCCGACGACGAAGCGGCCGGCATTGGTGGTCGGTGGTGGGGACGAGGGGCATTGGCATGGTTGGCTTCGCGCCTCGAGGGATAAATGGGTGGGAGGGAAGAGGCGAGTTGGGTTTGAGATGGTGACCAATAATCTAACGGCTTTGCTTTGGCGCCAAGAGTGGAGGGGTGAACGAAGGGGGGAAAACGGTTGGCCTAACTGTCTCCTTCCCGCCGTATGCTTCCTCTTGGCTCCTCTGGCTCTGGCTTGTGTCTGGTTTTGTGTAGGTGGGAAGCAAGGAGATCCATCTGCTTACAGTGGGTAGATGACTTGACTCCCTCTCGACCAAGATCAACTTCTAATTAATGTTTTGGGATACTAAGCCATCCTAGTGTTGAGATATTTGAAACTAGATTTCGTGTTGATAAGTTTGGACAAATTACTTTCGGATGTAACTTATGCTACCAAATATAACAAACTTGTGCTTCCCACATCATCATACTTATGCTCCCTGTTCGATGGTGTGCTTGTGCTTCGTCATGCAATACACCTTTACGCGCCGCACAACATAACTTCACGTAAGCGGCGGGCAGCGCAACAAAGCTTCATGTGTCGCACATCATATCTTTATGCGTCGTGCAACACACCTTAATTCGGCTGATGAAAGGATCGATATGGTTGACTAGAGGTGGAGGGAGTGAATAGACAACTAACCAATTTTTAACTTTTCTTAACAAATTAGGGTTAACAACAAATAGGTTAGCTAGATATGCGACTAGGTGAGCAACCTATATGATGCTAACAATAACAACAACAAGAGCAAGCAAGATATACAACACAAGTAAAGCTTGCACAAAGTAAAGGTAAGAAATAACCACAAGTGGAGCCGGTGGAGACGATGATGTGTTACCGAAATTCCTTCCCTTTGAGGGGAAGTACGTCTCCGTTGGAGCGGTGTAGAGGCACAATGCTCCCCAAGAAGCCACTAGGGCCACCGTATTCTCCCCACGTCCTCACACAATGCGAGATGTCGTGATTCCACTAATGGTGCCCTTGAAGGCGGTGACCGATCTTTACAAACAAGGTTGGTGCAATCTCCACAAATTAATTGGAGGCTCCCAACAACACCATGAAGCTTCACCACAATGGAATGTGGCTCTGAGGTGATCTCAACCGTCTAGAGTGCTCAAACATCCAAAAGTAACAAGATCTGCAAGGGATTAGTGGGGGGAATCAAATTTCTCTTAGTGGAAGTGTAGATCAGGGTTTTCTCAACCAATTCCTAGAAAATCAACAAGTTTGATTGGCTAGAGAGGGAGATATCGGGCGAAAATAAGCTTTGGAGCAACAATGAAGTTTGGGGGGAAGAGGTGAATCCTCTTGAGGAAGAAGACCCCTTTTTTATAGTGGGGAACAAATCCAACCGTTATGCACTACACAGTCCGCAACCAAGCGGTACTACCGCTTCCTACAGGAAGCATAAGAGAGTGAAGGAAACGGGGGAGAACGGAGGAACGGGCGGTAGTAGCAGCTATGGTAGGAGTGGTACTACTGCCTATAGGCGGTACTACCGCCTCTACTACCGCTCCTACTTCCGCTTGTTCTCTAGGGGCAAACAGGTAGCACGGTAGAGACCCAAAGGCACTACCATAAAACCCGACACGAAAAATCGAGGTCCCAACCATGAGCGGTAGTACGAGCGGGACTAGCAGTAGTACTACCGCTTATAAGCGGACTACCGCTGCTGCCCGCAGTACTACCGCTTGCAACACTCCACTACTTCTTCAGCACATGAGATGGACAACTCCAAAGAGGCGGAAAGTGATGATGGGTGCAATATGAGTGTGTACGTGTTGATTCCACTGAAACCTTTCCGAGGCGGACCCCCTCTTGATAGTACGGTTTTCCCGATGACTCAAGTCCACCAAAAAAGAGCCGCAGGAAAGAAAACCGTCTTTACTTGAAACTCCGAGGGGCACGAATCGTCTTGTGCCATATGCTTGAAAGTCTGAAATGCTCAATGCACACGATTAGTCCGCGAACACATTGTCATCAATCACCAAAGCCACTTAGGGAGAAATATGCCCTAACAATCTCCCCCTTTTTGGTGGATTGATGACAACACGGGATTTGCACAAAGGATATAGCAAGGTGGTGTGCAAACCCACAATCTACAAAATATAGACGGGCTCCCCCTAGATGTGTGCACTACTTTAGATATGCTTTGGAATGCAAAGTACACATATAGGATCCACATTCCCCCTATATTTTATAGACCAAGCAATACTAGCACAAACATAATAAGATGATAGCAGGCAAGTAATATCATGTGAGCATACGTATAAGAGCATAATCATAAGATAAATCTCACATGCAATTAATAACATAAAGTATTTGACGTAAATAGATAGATATAGGATAGCTCATATGTCTCACACCATATGGTCTCGAACACAAAGGACAACCACAAACCAAAGCAAACGAAAGAGTTCGAGCGAGGAAAGCAACGACAAATAAGAGAAACGCACACTTGACTCACGACACACTGCAAATCCCTAAACTCTCTCCCCCTTTGGCATCGAGACACCAAAAGGGTAGAGAGTACACCTAAGAATGAAGGTGGTAGCAATACTCCAAGACATCACCAATCATGCTCCTCCTCCTCAGACTCCTCTGCAGCAGGTGTAGGGCCTCTAGTATCCTCATCAAAATCGGTCCACGGGCAGTGCACTCTAACCCACGACTCCTCGTTAGTGATCTTTTCCTCGGAGCCATTTGAAACGGTGAGGAAAACTTGCCTCATGATGTCCTTGTCACGACAACGGGCCTTCTTTGCATCCACGTGAGCCTTGTGTACTGACCCTTTGCCTAAAGGCAGAAAAGCTTCTTCATCTTCTGTTTTAGCTTCTTAGCCCAAGATGGCTCCTCAGACGGCTCATAGTCCTACTCATCATCATCCTCAGACCTGACAATGTCACGCTCTAGAGGAGCCGGAGCAATCGTCCCCCATTTCTCTTTCTGCCTTAGCTAAACAACATCACGAGACACTAAGTCTCCAATGTTAAGCTCCTCATCCGAAATCGAAGACGCCCATGTCTCCTCAATAAGTTGCATCAGGTAGGGGCCATAGATGATGCACTTGCGCTCCAAGACTGCAGAGCGAAGTTCTGACCACATGGCATGAGACACATCCAACACCACCTGAGAGCCATGCTGCTTCTGACAGAAGAGAAGAAGGTCCACCAAATAGGAATGAACCGTATCCTAGTTGCCAACGCAAGGAAACAGAGTGTTCCTAAAGATCTGATGCAAGATGTCCAGAAAGGGGCAGAGCTCATAGGAGACGTGCCCAATCTCAGACACCTTCCTGGTAGAGAAAGGCCACATAGCCTCCTTGTGAGTAGCAGCAGCTCCCGGTGAGGGCGAAACCCAATTGGGGTTTGGGCGCCCTGATCATCATAAGACAAACTCTCCATAACGCTCTTCCATGTAGCAGACAGACGCTGACCATTGGTCATCCAGGTGACAGTCCTGTCTTCATCATGCCCAAAATGCACTGTGCCATAGAATTGGGCCACAAGCTCCGCATAAAAATCCTTGTTGAAAGAGATGATCCTCTTGATATCTAGCTCCTCGCACCTCTAAAGTGTAGCCCCAAAGTAAGGCAAGTCCCTCTCCATGTGAGTGAGATCAACTGAATTGACTTTCACATACAGATTCTTGTTTACCTTCAACACATCATGGACGATAGACTGCTGAAACATGTTCCAAAACTTACGATGAACAAGCGAAGGATCTTGAGGTTCCCGGTATGGATTGTGCTTACGCGCCAAACAGAACTCCTGAGCTGGCATCTGATGAGCACCCTTGGGCCCCTTGTTCTTGGAAGCAATAACTTTGACTATCTGTCTTGGCTGCTCACTGGAGCCACTCTCTGGAATGGTGCCACTCACAGGCACATCAGTAGAACAGTAGCGCTTGGAGCCACCGGTACGAGCGAGATTCTTGCGGCGAGCCTGATGCCCAGAACTACTACCACCTAGAGCACACATAAAAAAGCACGAATGAACACAGGAGTAAACAGATTGCATAAGCCAAAGAAAAGGAGATACACAAGAGTGAAGGTGGAACGGGAAAAACTGGAAGTTGGCAGCTCGAAGCAGTAGTACCGCACCTCCCAGTGGTAGTACCGCTTCGGAGGGGCCGTAGTACCGCTTGAGGCGGAAGTCAATGGGGCTGAACACTTCCACGCAGAGATCCGGTAGTACCAGAGGTGCCAAATTCAAATTTCCGCGGTTAAACCTTCAATCTACCTACTCTACCAGTCTTCTACGCCCTACTCATGCCCTGATTTGGCCAAAACTTGACGAATGCAATGAATATTGCCCAAAAACTAGAACCAACAAAGAATGGGAGCAATACCGGCCTCCATGGCAAGAGGAGAGGGTGGGGATCAATCCCACCGGACGAAAACACAGAAGACGGCCCGGAAGCGGCGGCCCTCCGCTGCTTGTTTGTTGCCTGAGAGAGAGATGGGAGAGGAGGTGAGAGTGAATGGGTATGGCGGAGATAAAACTCCCCCTGCCCCGACTCATCACCCCACTCCCACTCACTAAGCAGTAGTACCGCTCTGGGAGCAATAGTATTGCCCTAGTACTACTCCAAGGCAGGAGGCCGGGTAGTACCGGGGAGTAAGGCAGTAGTACTGCCCTGGCTCTGCGGTAGTACCGCGTAGGCAAAAACAGGTAGGAACAAGGAGGAAAAAGGTTGGCTTATGCAAAAGAGAATATCAATGAAAAACTTGAGAGAGACACGACAAGGAACAACAACAAATGGAAGAGACACCCCAAGCACAAAAACAAGAGAATGGAGAAGCATACAAGAAGTGTCTCAGAACACACACAAAGTACTCAAGACTAGATACAACAAATAGTCAACACGAGGAGAGGGAGGTGGCTGAAGCCACCTATGTTTGAGTCAATTGGCATGGCACCACGAATATTTTAACCTTGGGCCCATGACCCAAACTCATCTTTGAAGCACAAGTACCAAAAAATGGCTAATGTGAAAGACTTGATCGATTTATGCATAATGGGGGAGGAAGAGTTCATTGAGAGAACAACACTCCCCCTATGTCCATGCCTACATCTAGAACAAGATAGAATGATGAGTGCGGTGGGATGTGCCTAGATTCAAGCCACATTGCTCGAATCAATGATATTTAGCTCATGCCTTAACTCGTGAAATCTTGCTTCATCTAGAGGCTTGGTGAAAATATCTGCTAGTTGATCTTGAGTGTTGATGTAGATGATATCAATATCTCCATGCTTGATGTGACCCCGAATGAAATAATGATGAATGTCAATATGCTTCACCTTGCTATGTTGCACCAGATTGTGGGAAATCTTGATAGCACTTTCATTGTCACATAGAAGAGGCACTTTGTCACAAGTGACACTGTAATCCTTTAAAGTTTGCCTCATCCATAGCAATTGTGCACAACAAGTTGCGGCCACTACATACTCGGCCTCGATGGAGGAGAGAGACACACAATTTTGCTTCTTTGAGGACCAACTCACCAAAGAGCGACCAAGGAATTGGCACCCTTTGGAAGTTGACTTCCTCTCCACACAATCTCCCGCCCAATTCGAGTCTGAGTAACCCATGAGATCAAAGCTTGCTCCTTTGGGGTACCATAAGCCAAAGTTCGAGGTATCAGCCAAATATCGAAAGATTCACTTGACCGCCACAAAATGGCTTTCCTTAGGTGCGGCATGAAACCATGCACAAATTCCCACGCTCAACATGATATCCGGTCTAGATGCACAAAGGTAAAGCAAGGATCCAATCATGGAGCGATATACCTTTTGATCCACCGCTTTACCATTGGGATCACTGTCAAGCTTGCATTTGGTGGGCATGGGAAACTTGACGGGCTTGACATCTTCTAGCTTGAATCTCTTGAGCATGTCTTGGGTATACTTGGCTTGATTGATGAATGTTCCTTCTCTTCTTTGCTTGACTTCAAAGCCAAGAAAGAACTTCAAGTCTCCCATCATAGACATCTCAAATTTCTCAGTCATTAGTGTTGGGGAACGTAGTAATTTCAAAAAAATTCCTATGCACATGCAAGATCATGGTGATGCATAGCAACGAGAGGGGAGAGTGTGTCCACGTACCCTCGTACACCAAAAGCGGAAGCGTTAGCACAACGCGGTTGATGTAGTCGTATGTCTTCACGATCCGACCGATCAAGCACCGAAAGCACGGCACCTCCAAGTTCTGCACACATTCAACTCGATGACGTCCCTCGAACTCCGATCCAGCCGAGCTTTGAGGGAGAGTTCCGTCAGCACGATGGCGTGGTGACGATGATGATGTTCTACCGACACAGGGCTTCGCCTAAGCACTGCTATGATATGACCGAGGTGGATTATGGTGGAGGGGAGCACCGCACACGGCTAAGAGATCCAAGAGATCAATTGTTGTGTCTCTAGGGGGTGCCTCCCTCCCCGTATATAAAGGAGTAGAGGAGGGGGAGGGGGCCGGCCACCCTTGGCGCGCCCCATGAGGAGTCCTACTCCCACCGGGAGTAGGACTCCCCCCTTTCCATGTTGGAGTAGGAGAGGAGAGGGAAGGAGAAAGAGAGAGAAAGGAAGGGGGGGCGTCGCCCCCCTTCCTAGTCCAATTCGGACTTGGGAGGGGAGGGGCGCACGGCTGCCCCTTGGCCTGCCTCTCCTCTTCCACCAATTGGGCCCATGAGGCCCATTAACCTCCAGGGGGTTCCGGTAACCCCCCGGTACTCCGGTATATATCCGATAAGCCCTGGAACCATTCCGGTGTCCGAATATAGTCGTCCAATATATGAATCTTCATGTCTCGACCATTTCGAGACTCCTCGTCATGTCCATGATCACATCCGGGACTCCAAACTACCTTCGGTACATCAAAACACATAAACTCATAATATAACCGTCATCGAACTTTAAGCGTGCGGACCCTACGGGTTCGAGAACTATGTAGACATGACTGAGACACGTCTCCGGTCAATAACCAATAGCGGAACCTGGATCCTACATATTCTACGAAGATCTTTATCGGTCAAACCGCATACCAACATACGTTGTTCCCTTTGTCATCGGTATGTTACTTGCCCGAGATTCGATCGTCGGTATCTCAATACCTAGTTCAATCTCGTTACCGGTAAGTCTCTTTACTCGTTCCGTAATACATCATCCCGCAACTAACTCATTAGTTGCAATGCTTAAGTGATGTGTATTACTGTGTGGGCCTAGAGATACCTCTCCGACAATCGAAGTGACAAATCCTAATCTTGAAATACGCCAACCCAACAAGTACCTTCAGAGACACCTGTAGAGCACCTTTATAATCACCAAGTTATGTTGTGACGTTTGGTAGCACACAAAGTGTTCCTCCGGTAAACAGGAGTTGCATAATCTCATAGGCATAGGAACATGTATAAGTCATGAAGAAAGCAATAGCAACAGACTAAACGATCAAGTGCTAAGCTAACGGAATGGGTCAAGTCAATCACATCATTCTCCTAATGATGTGATCCCGTTAATCAAATGACAACTCTTTGTCTATGGTTAGGAAACATAACCATCTTTGATTCAACAAGGTAGTCGAGTAGAGGCATACTAGTGACACTTTGTTTTGTCTATGTATTCACACATGTATCATGTTTCCGGTTAATACAATTCTAGCATGAATAATAAACATTTATCATGATATAAGGAAATAAATAATAACTTTATTATTGCCTCTAGGGCATATTTCCTTCAGTCTCCCACTTGCACTAGAGTCAATAATCTTGATTACACAGTAATGATTCTAACACCCATGGAGCCTTTGTGCTGATCATGTTTTGCCCGTGGAAGAGGCTTAGTCAACGGGTCTGCAACATTCAGATCCGTATGTATCTTGCAAATCTCTAGGTCTCCCACCTGGACTTGATCCCGGATGGAGTTGAAGCGTCTCTTGATGTGCTTGGTTCTCTTGTGAAATCTGGATTCCTTTGCTAAAGCAATTGCACCAGTATTGTCACAAAAGATTTTCATTGGACCCGATGCACTAGGTATGACACCTAGATCGGATATGAACTCCTTCATCCAGGCTCCTTCATTTGCTGCTTCCGAAGCAGCTATGTACTCCGCCTCACATGCAGATCCCGCTATGATGCTTTGTTTAGAACTGCACCAACTGACAGCTCCACCGTTTAATAAAAACACGTATCCGGTTTGCGATTTATAATCGTTCGGATCAGTGTCAAAGCTTGCATCGACGTAACCATTTACGACGAGCTCTTTGTCACCTCCATAAACGAGAAACATATCCTTCGTCCTTTTCAGGTATTTCAGGATGTTCTTGACCGCTGTCCAGTGATCCACTCCTGGATTACTTTGGTACCTCTCTGCTAAACTAATAGCAAGGCACACATCAGGTTTGGTACACATCATTGCATACATGATAGAGCCTATGGCTGAAGCATAGGGAACATCTTTCATTTTTTCTGTATCTTCTGCAGTGGTCGGGCATTGAGTCTTACTCAACTTCACACCTTCTAACACAAGCAAAAACCCTTTCTTTGCTTGATCCATTTTGAACTTCTTCAAAACTTTGTCAAGGTATGTGCTTTGTGAAAGTCCAATTAAGCGTCTTGATCTATCTCTATAGATCTTGATGCCCAATATATAAGCAGCTTCACCGAGGTCTTTCATTGAAAAACTCTTATTCAAATATCCTTTTATGCTATCCAGAAATTCTATATCATTTCCAATCAACAATATGTCATCTACATATAATATCAGAAATGCTACAGAGCTCCCACTCACTTTCTTGTAAATACAGGCTTCTCCAAAAGTCTGTATAAAACCATATGCTTTGATCACACTATCAAAACGTTTATTCCAACTCCGAGAGGCTTGCACCAGTCCATAAATGGATCGCTGGAGCTTGCACACTTTGTTAGCTCCCTTTGGATCGACAAAACCTTCCGGTTGCATCAGATACAACTCTTCTTCCAGAAATCCATTCAGGAATGCAGTTTTGACATCCATTTGACAAATTTCATAATCATAAAATGCAGCAATTGCTAACATGATTCGGACAGACTTAAGCATCGCTACGGGTGAAAAGTCTCATCGTAGTCAATCCCTTGAACTTGTCGAAAACCTTTTGCAACAAGTCGAGCTTTATAGATAGTAACATTACCATCAGGGTCGGTATTCTTCTTGAAGATCCATTTATTTTCAATGGCTTGCCGATCAACGGGCAAGTCAACCAAAGTCCACACTTTGTTCTCATACATGGATCCCATCTCAGATTTCATGGCCTCAAGCCATTTTGCGGAATCTGGGCTCACCATCGCTTCTTCATAGTTCGTAGGTTCGTCATGGTCTAGCAACATAACCTCCAGAATAGGATTACCGTACCACTCTGGTGCGGATCTCACTCTGGTTGACCTACGAGGTTTAGTAACAACTTGATCTGAAGTTTCGTGATCATCATCATTAACTTCCTCACTAATTGGTGTAGGTGTCACAGGAACCGGTTTCTGTGATGAACTACTTTCCAATAAGGGAGCAGGTACAGTTACCTCATCAAGTTCTACTTTCCTCCCACTCACTTCTTTCGAGAGAAACTCCTTCTCTAGAAAGGATCCAAATTTAGCAACAAACGTTTTGCCTTCAGATCTGTGATAGAAGGTGTACCCAACAGTTTCCTTTGGGTATCCTATGAAGACACATTTCTCGAGCTTATCAGGTTGAAGTTTTTTCACATAAGCATCGCAGCCCCAAACTTTAAGAAACGACAACTTTGGTTTCTTGACAAACCACAGTTCATAAGGCGTCGTCTCAATGGATTTCGATGGTTCCCTGTTTAACGTGAATGCAACCGTCTCTAAACCATAACCCCAAAATGATAGCGGTAAATCAGTAAGAGACATCATAGATCACACCATATCTAGTAAAGTACGATTATGCCGTTCGAGCACACCATTACGCTGTGGTGTTCCAAGTGGCGTGAGTTGCGAAACTATTCCGCATTGTTTCGAATGAAGACCAAACTCGTAACTCAAATATTCTCCTCAACGATCAGATCGTGGAAACTTTATTTTCTTGTTACGATGATTTTCAACTTCACTCTGAAATTCTTTGAACTTTTCAAATGTTTCAGATTTATGTTTCATTAAGTAGATATACCCATATCTGCTTAAATCATCTGTGAAGGTGAGAAAATAACGATACCCGCCGCGAGCCTCAACATTCATCGGACCACATACATCTGTATGTATGATTTCCAACAAATCTGTTGCTCGCTCCATAGTTCCGGAGAACGGCGTTTTAGTCATCTTGCCCATGAGGCATGGTTCGCAAGTACCAAGTGATTTATAATCAAGTGGTTCCAAAAGTCCATCAGTATGGAGTTTCTTCATGCGCTTTACACCAATATGACCTAAACGGTAGTGCCACAAATAAGTTGCACTATCA